>NC_030678.2:102718471-103918471 GCF_000004195.4 Xenopus tropicalis | reverse complement strand
ACTGTACTGCAGTGATAATGCTTCATAGTTATAGGACTGAGTCCATGATGGAATGGACAGCAGTCTTCTATTTCCCCCAGTTATTTACTGTTGGAAATTTTCTTCCTGACATCAATGTCACAGTCTATGAGGGATTTCCTTTCTAAGTGCCCTGGGCATTTACATTAAATAGAATTTGATAGCTCCAAAATTATATCCTGTGTTCATGACCCATTCAGTGCTGTGGGTAGAAAACCCAAAGCCCTTGTGTCCTCCCAGCCTTAAATGGATTCAACATCCTAATGAAGCCCTTATGTTCTCAGCTGACACAGTGGGGACATTCCAATCTGCCACCAAGGCGAGTTGATGCGATATGTTGACGAAACAGTCATGTTGCTATGATAAGAAGTTTTTATTTGAATAATAAGGTCAAAGAGTTAAATATTTGGTATTCCACTCAGATGAAGCTGTTTGCATAGTGTCACTAATAATTAAAGGCGTTTTTGACTAATCTAGGCGCTCAACCTAAATATAATCCATGCTGTTCATGAAACTCATCAAGGCAGTAAAGTGATCTTCGAGGTTATTAATCTCTTCTGCTCCACAGCTGGAGCACATTTATTTGCTTGAATTAGCATGTAATAAACTTATAATAATAATAATAAAGCTGCCACATTTCTGGTTTCAGAGAGATACCATTGGTGAATGGGCAGTCATAGTATTAGATCAAAAGTAATATTCACCATTTCCCTTGCTTGGGAGGCACAGTTAGAATTCAATACCCTCGAAAATAAGTAGCTAAGTTTGCCCGAATCAAAGTAGAGCCAGATGAATTATAACTAATAATAATAAGTACCTTTCCCAGGTAGAGCAGTCCAAATCTTAAGGGAATTTGTTTCTTGTTGGTTATTTTGACCCTGGGCTCTCCTTGCTGTAGTCATTAATTTTTCTATGAATTTCAATGAATTTCGAAATGTGCTGCATGTTTTAACCCCTTTTAGTAAGGTTCCCATGTATGTGGTTGTGTCTGCACACCAGCTGATTTATTATGAATTGAACTGTTCATGCAGTTCCGCTATTGATAGCTAAGCAATTCAGGTGATTGCCCTTCCAAATGGTTGAGTGGCAGATATATTTATAACTCATACAAACCCTTTTACTAACAAAGTTGCAGAATAGCCATAGTGCTATACCCATGGCAAAAGTATCAGTTATAGGCACCCAATAGGTTGATACACTAGGGGGCAGATTTATCAAAATGTGAGTTTAGAGCTCAATACATAAAAACTCACCCACATTCTATTCATTCCTATGGGATTTTTAGAAGGGTATTCTATCAAAAGGTGAAATTTAGAACTCACAATTTGATAAATACACTTCTAAAAATCCAATAGGAATGACTAGAATGTGGGTGAGTTTTTATGTATTGAGCTCTAAACTCACATTTTGATAAATCTGCCCCTAGAACTCTTTTGAACCTGTGTCAGTAAATTAGCCCAACTAATATTCCCAAATACATATCTATAAACTGTTATCTCAGTTAGTGACCAGTGGAACCCAAAAGATTCATAAGCTCTCATATTACAATGTAAACTACCCCGTGTACTCTTCCTAGGCATATCTAGGGACTGCAACCATTATAATATAATTACAGAATGTATAACCATACACAGACACGGGTATGCATTTTGATATGCACTTGTGCTCACACTCGAAACCTTACCTTAAAGTAAACACATTTTCTCTACCTGTAGGTAAAACCTCTTTCCTTTTTTAAAGGTATGCAAGCTTGACCCCTGGGAAGGTGTCCTGAATAATAGACTTCCACAAAGCTTTTTGTTTGAGGCCCTATATATTTATATTAATATCCCCTTCCCCAGATAAACTAAATAGCCTCAGCTTTACCAACCACTCTTCTTAATCAAACTCCTCCATGATATCAATTGCCCCCCTTGTTTCTCTCTAGTACCAAAACAATACTGCATAAGCAGGATGGAGCTCTCTGTAAAACATAAAAGCACACAGGGTAATACAGCACACCAACTAAAAAAAGGTAAAAGTAAACAAATTTCTAGTAGACCACAGTAAAGAGCTATATCTTTCAGCAAGAATGATAAACTGAGGACCAGTTCATAGTACATACATTTTTTCTTTTTAAAAATACATCATTTTGTATTTGTTTACAGAAGAAATCCCCCTTTCTCATCTTGATCTATTCCTGTGTGTTTTTTTAGTCAGTTTTGGCAACCAGACACATTTTAGTTCCTGTACTTTCTGCCCTTTTCTTTTGTGTGAGGCTTTAAAAGGTTGGGAATTTGTGACAGCTGAAAACTACAAATGTAACACTGCTGTTCTACTTCAGCAAAAGTTTTCCTGGCTTTGCCTTATGTTCTATATTACTATGATACCTCATCGATAAACAATCTTTATTCAAGTAAACGTTCCTTGTACTGCAGAAGTTTTGCCAAATATACTTTCAATGAAATGTGCTACATATTTTGGTATAATTAGGCCATAGCACAGCACATACATTTCTATAACTATCTGACAAGTTAAGCACATCATTAGTTTTGTTGGCCTACATGCATTTTCTATTACACCTACCTCAAGAGAACTCTAAAGGGACTCTATGTGCTAAAGTCATTTTTTAAAGCTTTAACTTGTTATAGCGTGTGGATTTTGCAGTATCCTCCCTTTTTTATTAGGTTGTTATTAAATAAAGAGATGATAATACACAGAAATAAAAAATATGGCAGACAATCAAAACATTTTCATAAGCAAATTATTTCTAGTATCCATATAAATGAACTGCATATTTAATTTGAATTGAAAAATCACGATCAAGTTTAACTCATCAAAATGACCCTCAGTGCATATATATTTATATATATATATATATATATATATATATATATATATATATATATATATATATATAGTATATATATATATAATAGTAAAGGGAGGCCTGGGTTCCAGGTAGTGGGTTGTGGAATGCAGAATACAATAAACTCTTGGCAAAAATGGAAACAATTCTTTATATACATTCACATATGTGTGTGTACTGGAAGATACAATAGATGGGGATTAGTGATCTGCAAATTTTTTCGGCAGTCATGGATTCATGGATTTGCAGCGAATTTCCACATTCGTCGCTCAAAAAATTTTTTTGTCGCACGTCAAAAACGGCACGGTCATATCAAATCGGGTGCGTCGGACAACAAAAAAATCGAGCGGCAAATGCATTTCGCTAATTTTTCGCCGTTCCATGAATTTTCTTGCCGTTTCGTGAATTTTATGGCGAAGCAAAATGGGAACGGTTTGGCTTATCACTAATGGGGATACATCAGATGGGGTTTTTGACCTTCCACTCGATCATCTAGCACATAAGCAGGTTTCATTTAGGCAAAAGGGTTGAACTTAATGGACATGTTTCTTTTTTCAACATGACTTAATATGTTACATATATTTATACAGACATATTAATACACTTGCAATGATAACAATATATACCTATACTAAATTAACTGTTGAACAAAGCTCTATAGCTTTGGATATTATGCTTGTCCAAGAAGTCATTTAAGCTACTCTTAAATGCATTAAAAGAATGTGCCATTACAAAATAACCCTGCGGGATATTCCACAACCTCACTGCCCTCACTTTGAAGAACCGTTTTTGAAACTTAAAATGAAAGTTCAGTTCCTCATGTCTAAAGGGGTAGCCTCTTGATCTTTCTTCTTAGTTTAATCAGTAACAGTCTGTGCAGTACTGTATCAAATTCTGTAGCTAAATCTAGGCAGATAACTTTTACTGCCACCTGAGTCAAAGTTCTGTTTTGAATTAGAAGGCAATTAAATTTGCCTGGCAAGATTTGTTGTGTATAAAGCCATACTGGCACAAACTCAGACAAAGTAGTATTGTGATCTGAAATGTATTCTACTATCTTATCCCTTAGTACACCCTTCAAATACTTTCCTACAGCTGAAGTAACAGGCCTCTAGTCTTTAAGCTGAGAACAAATACCCTTTTTAAATAATGGCACCACATTAGCAATTTGCCAATCTCTCAGCACCGACATCAAAGAACCTGGAAAATTAAGTAAAGAAGTTTGGCAATCACAGAAATGATTGCTCACTGAATGTTATTCAAAATGTAATAGCTCAAGCGCTTGTTCATATACTGTCTGTATACATAGCAGTATGTTGTTCTTCAAAAGGACTTTGGATCTCCCTTATTGCCTCCTCTGCTCACAGTAAAAGCACATTTCTTGGCATGTTCTGATGTTAAGGCTTGTCTATGCATATTGCCTAATTGCTTTATTTTTAACTGACACACATGGCACATAAAGGAGATTACTTTTTTAGCTTGAAAGAAGCATGAGCAGTGATGGACTGATGCCAAGTCCATGGTTTTAAAGTCTGGTTGGCTAAGGGCTTTATGCAGTCTATATCTGACTGTTGGACAAAGTGGCATATTTTGATCCAATCATCCAGTGAATTGGTGGATATATACATGGTTGGACCCAGTGTTGGATTGGGGTGTCCACAGCCCACTGTAGCTGTCACCTCAGGGTCCCCCAACCAAATCCCAGACCTTCCTCCCCCACACTGGCAAATCTCCAACCATGCTAATTTGCTCTTACTTGCAGCTGCAAATGGGGATGGGGGAGGAAGGTTGTGGCTCAGAGCGAGCAGGACTGGGTCGGCGAGGCACATAACGGCTGGGGCCCCCTGGGTTTCCTGCTGTCCTGCTGGACATGTCTGACCCTGGTTGGACCATATTTGTCCAATTTATAGCTCCACACTGCTTAGAAATGCATGGGTTCAGTAGGTTGGCATCCTTGGTTTGGACACAAGGACATACCCTCCCTGCTCATCCATACAGAGCATTCATTAAGTTATGCCCATGCAGGGCTTTTAAGGTGCTCCTCTGTTTTCTTTGAAATTTTCCAAATAAGGCCATCTAGTTAGGGTACAGGTGGACTTTAAACAACCTATCTGCTTTGCACTGTCTGTTGATTGCATTGCAATCAATACCAGCGACCAAATTACAATACCACAACTCAATGGAAACAGTGCTATAGACCTCAGTGCTCACCAATGTGCAGGGACTGTTAAGAACTGTACTTTCAGGGAGATTAACACAAGAAATCTTGCTCACTTATATTCACAAAATAAAAACTATTTTAGACCAGAAATATTGCACATTACAAAAGGCCCTTTTCTCATACAGACTTATGAATATCATATATACAGGTTACACCATGCACAAATTTCAAATCTACCTTAAGGGAATGGAATCTTGTTATGCTACTGTCAAATACCACTTATTTAAATGCTCAAACAATGTCATTTTTATATACCATTTCACAGTATTCCTTTAGGCATTTCTTATTCTCTTTGCTACTTCTGGCCTTTATATATGGTTTCAGGAGTTTATATACTCTAAATCATAGCTTTGACTATCATCCTCCAAGTAAACCCTTTGCCTTTCCAGTTTCTGCTACATTATCTAGGCCACAAGAAACATAGATATTTTAAGATGAGGATGTCAGAAAGGGTCAGTTTCAACTTGGTTATCAAAACGAACCGTCAAGATGAGAGGATGTACCAAGCCTGCTGGAGCACATCAATCACACTGACAACCCCTAATCAGACAAAAGGAGTCTTTTCAGAAGTTGTGCGGAGATTAAAAAGGTGGCGCAGGGAGTATTATTGTTCAAATCAAACAAATGATTTAGGATGTGAGTTTTAAGCCAACAAACAAGACCCTTAGCCCCCAACATCTCTCAGATGTGGTCCTTCAATCTTTCATATTCCTTGCCTTCTGCCTCAGGTCTGTCAGATCTTTCCTCTGTTTTAGTTTTTTCATTTCCAGGTGACATTACTGTCTTTCTTTCAAATTTCTGCTCCCATTTTCCAATCTTGATTCTGATCTTTTCTGACGTGACCAGTTTACAGAAGACTTCCTCTGTAGAGTGAGAAAGTAAACAGAAACATTTCTTTTCAAACTGCTTTTTTTGTGAAAATAACAATTATTTTTATGAAGAAACAGGGAGAAATTTATATTTTCTTCAGTAGTGACAGAAGCAGCACTATGTTTAGGATAAAAAAAAAGATATAAGATATTATGGCTTATTATTGAAGAGGTATGAGTAAAACAAGGTAATTGTGTAAGAATGACTACCTCTAATTGACAAACATACGGAGTGGTTGAACTTACATGATTTTTACTATTCACTTATTTTTGCTTTTGGAAGAACATTTTTCAATTGAAGAAGAACTAGAAGTTCTTGCATGTAGATGCAATAAAAGGATGGGTTCTTCCTACAGCAATCTTTTTACCAGATTAAAAATGTATCCAACGTCTGCTACAGGTCTTTTCCCCAGTAGTATCCAATTAGCAGGTACCTATTCAAACAGAAACAACTTTTTGGTTGCTATGGGTTATTAGGTAAAAGTTGTCAGTTGTATTACTAAAGCATAATTCTCAAGCTGAAATAGGATAGATCATAAAGCATTGGGGAGGTGAGATGTAAACATAGGTTTACATTAATTCCAGGTCTAGTAACTTATAGCAACTATTCAGGTAGCATTTTACTGGTCTAAGTTTTGGTTGTTATTGAATTGCCTTTTGGCAATCACTTCTGCATCATTTTTAAAAATGTGTTATAGTTCTAGAGTGACAGAGATGCAAGTTATTTTAGCATTCCATATGAATCTTGATTAAATGTTTTATTGAGATACTATTGGGTGGCTATTATGTTCCCTTTACGATGAACTGAAGATCTTAAAATACCATTGGATTCTATAGGGAGACTAGAAAGAGTAGTGTAGGGTATTAGAAGATACAAGGTAAGTGTTTAAAGGGAATAGCTACTATCAATGGACCTAATAGATTCAGGCTATGTTGCCAACTTATTTTGGTAAGGGGTTAGTATAGGGGTAGTATAGGGAAGAATTACTTTCTTTACTTTTGCTTAAAAGTAACGCATTTTGTTTAGCCATTTGCAGGCTTCATAATTCTTTCTTTCATACAAATGAATAGTAAAATATCAGTTCCAAGACAGCAATTTTTTATCTGCTGTCAAAAACAAAGCATCTAGGATGTGGCATCCTTGCAGCAGGATCTTGACCAACTGGCAATCTGGGACACTAATCAGCAGATGAGATTCAATGTTGATAAAAGGTCATGCACATTGGATGTAAAAATATGCAAGCCACTTATTTCCTTAATGGGACTGCACTAGGCATATCTATCATGGAAAAGGACCTTGGAGTCCTTGTAGAGAATGAACTTGGCTGTAGCAAGCAATGCCAGGCAGCAGCTGCAAGGGCAAACAAGGTTTTGAGCTGTATTAAAAGAGGCATAGATTCACGGGAGGTTGTTCTTTCAATTTACAGAGCGCTGGGAAGGCAACATGTAAAATGTGCTGTGTAGTTTTAGGACCCATAAACCCTTGAAAAAAATCCTTTACTTACCAACATATGCAGTCTGATTCCATGTATCTTAGTACAACAAATGGAAAGAGTTTAAGTGACTCCTAAAACTATATTTTCTCCTACAGCTGATGCATAACCTTTAAAATGGTTAATTTCTAACTCCATCAATTTACTTTACATATTTGTTTAACAGAGCTGCATGTCTAAAGGCTCACGGATATTGATTTGAGAAAGTAAGCAGAATTGTTTTTCTAGTTTATATTTGTTCAGATATCATCTTTCTGTAAAGTTTTTAAGTTCTAAACTCTTTGGAAACAGGATAAAAAAAAATAAAATCCTACTTCAGAAAAAGCAGATATAAGCATGAAAGGTAATAGAAGTTCAGTGTGCACAGAATGTATGTCTTTATTTAAAATTTCATCTGTACAATAGGCTCATTGAGATGCCATATCTTACTTCCCCAGGTATCCTGAGGGATTCCAGGCCACCATAAAGTGGCTTCAATAAATCAGTTGTTCTGCTCACATATATAAACCACGAGCTTCTAAAAGGAAGGAATGGCAATGTACCAATAAAAGATGTCTGTTGCAAAACAGGTAGCATAACAGCCTATTAAAAATGAATAAGTAGCAGCCATACACCATCAATAGAGAAATCTTTTAAGTTTACAAACAGGTAGAAAATATCAATAATTCTGCAAATCATTTAATTTGTAAAACCACTTTGTTATTTTGTACTTCAAGTTCTTGCTGGAGGCACATTCTTGTTTTATCGAATGCTGATAATGGGTTATTTTCTGTAATTAAAGTGATGCTGACACATTCTTGTGTTATAAAGGAATTGTGCCAGGTTCAATTAAAACTCAGCTTAGCACTCTTTTTTTCTGTTACATGTTACTCTATCTCATCAAAGCATTGCACTTTTACTCAGCTTTAATGCTATCATACAACCCTGGAACATAGAAGATGGCTGAAGTTGGACAGCAAGGGAATAATAAGAAAGTAGGAAAATAAGATAGGATACTGCTCAGGGGAAAAACATTTTATCCTAATCCCTACTGACTTATGTCACGTTGGAGCACCCACCCCACTGTCATGGGAATTCATGGAACTTACAGTAAGCATTCAAATTCTAGCTCTTATGTAAACTTTTACTTCTCTGCATAGACTCTACAGGGGCCTCTTAATTCTGCTTCACTTTCTCTACAGACATAATGAGGAGCCAAATACAAAGAGCATTCCTCAACATACTACATGGTATATGGTTCAGCCAGAAAATGACTGCCTCTAGCAGGCAAGATTCATTGCAAGGAGAACAATACTGAAGTACAGTATAGGGGTGACAATTCTTAAATGGAAGCTGAGTTGCCAGTACTAAATGACTGGAGTTAACAGTACTAAATGAAATATTTGTAGAGACCATAAACACCATAGATTCAGTAGACAAATCTGACTATAAAGAAAAGTGGTCCCATGCAAATCACCATGGGAATGATTGTTCTCTGTAATATTTAGTTTCAATAATTTTTATTGGGATTTTTTAACATTATAGCCAAATAAAGGCATTAAAATATTTTCAAACATTAATATTTACATTATGCAGAAAAATAATCTGCAGTACAAATAATAACAGCCGTTGAAAACTTATACATTCAGTATTGGTCAACATATGATAAAATATGATATAATATAATTTAATATTTTTGGTTAAGAAATTTGTTATGTACACGTATATTTATACGCGTATACTAATCACGCGTTGAAAAAGCGTAAGTTCAAACATGCAAAACGCGTATAAACTGACACTGAGATCCTAGGGGTCGCATCCATCTAAGGATTGATTGAACATAGTCAAGCTGTATCATTAAGAAATTTTGCTTCACCAAAAATATAGAGCAATATTTTTACTATAAAAAATTGATATATCCCAATAAGGAAGTATACATACAGTAAAAACCATAACTACAACTACACCTAATACTACAACTAATGAAGTTGTATTCAGTTGCTAAGAGTTAAGAACAGTACGCTTCCCTCATAAATTATTGTGTTATGCAGGGTACACAACTGGAAAAGTCTCCATCTCTGCTCTGTAATATTTAAACCAGGGAAAAATATTCTAGAACAAACCATACCTAGCAGCCAATGAAGACTTGGCATTACTGGTTCCCATAGAAACTCTGCTCTAGATGTCAGCTCCTATTCTTATAAGTGATTGTAATCACTTAATTGATACCCCGGGACAGTGCTCCTGTTAGCAGAAAACTGCACCGACCCGGGGTACCTGTGAACAAGTGATCCTCTTCCTTCCATCTTCTTTCTTCATGATCCTGGGGCTGACGTATGCACAGTAGAGAGAAAAAACTGGCTTTTTTGGTAAAGTTTAGCTCTTCACTCTACTGCACAAGCTGGGCGAAGAAAGAACAAGTAAGAATCGCTTACTCACAGCTACCCCGGGGTTGGTGAATTTTCTCCTTACAGGACCACCGGTATCAGGTAAGTAATAACAATCACTGGAGGGTGCCTTACATTTTGGCTCCCCCCACTGATTATACCTTTCCTTCTCCTTTAATATTAAAAATGAAAAAAATATTATATATATATGGCAGCATATCTTTAGATATATAAAGATATGCTACCATACCGTGTTTAAACGGAATACCTAAACGCTCAAGCTGATTTCTGCAAATCTAGCCTGCACTTGAGTGCACTTGTACTGTTGAATAAAGGATAACATTTTACATCATTTTACACACCAAGGGGGACAGAATTGTTTACCTCATAGCTTCATTTGAGTAATAATATCATATGCAAGAACTTGCTCTAACATTTTCCTTCTGATTTATACAACAAAATATTTATTTTCTTTGAAGTGTTTTCTAACTGAGTTTCTTCATCTGGTTTAAATATAAAGAACAAACAGCTGGGCACCTATCCAACATTTAATAGACCTAATTGTACCAGTAACACAAACAGTAATGCTTAAAAACCTGGTGGTCAAATCAAAAAGAAAAAAGACTCTAACAAGAACAGACATATGAATACTAGTCTCTTAATAATTTTCTGCTGGAATGAAGGATAGCTTTATTAAGCAGCAAACTGAAGGGTTGAAAAGAGGATTGAATACTATGGCATCAGCATGTTTTACCTACAAAGCTAAGATCCCTAAATTATGAGTCTTCTTGCAGCTTTAATTTAGGTTATACTAAAAATGGAATCCTACTTTGTACTGAGTTATTAGGGTGAAGACACACAGAGCTACTCAGTAGCAGTTATTTCTCACGGCTACTAAACGCCTGAAAAATACCCTGCTATAGACAGTACTGAGAATTGCCTGTGCTCAAACACATGTAAGAGACAATTATCTGTAAATTATCAGCATTGTCTATTTTTGTAGCCATGATAAGTAGCTGCTGCTAGTACCTCTGTGTGTCCTCACCCTAAGATTGCTGTAAATCCACTCTATTTTAGAAAGGCAAGATGTAGTAATATTGTAAAATCTTGTGTCCCCTTGCCCTATAGATAGTTTAGTCAAAACTTATGTGCACTGTCGTATAGGAATTGGGTCTCTAGAATCACATGATGATGGAAATAAAACAATTATTATTATGATTGTTATTATGATATCAATAATCAGATGGGACTCTTTTTACAGTCCCTTATTTGGAAGCAATGAGAAGCAAAGAGAAGTGTTTTATGACCAGCTCATACAATTGTCAATACAATTCAATGCCGAATCAGCATTGTTGTTCTTAAATTGCCTTTAAATGGCACCTGAGAGACAGAATCATTTGATTATACTTTGTACTATTTTACTAAAAGTCACAAGATGACATCTCTTTTTTATAGAACGTGCACTAAATGCAACTTACTATATTAAAATGGATTTGTCACAAAACATCCTTCCTTTCTATAAAACATGCCCTAAATACAACGTATTACATTAGGATTGATGCAAAATATCCTTACTGTCCATAGAACATGCACTAAATACAATGTATTGCATTAAAATGAATCCAAGTCACAAAATATAATTTCTTTCCATTGAGCATGCACTAAATACAACTTATTACATTAAAATGGATCCAGCTTTTCTAGCTACACCACTGAGAGTGAATAACAATGATTAAATAAGCATTGTAAAAAAAAAATCTAATTTATCACTACCAACAAGGGTAAAAGACCCAATGGGACATAAAGTTTATGCTCTGTATGGAAAAGCAGTCCTATTAAATCCACAGTACATTAACATTTAACTCACAGCTATTCTCTGATGGAAACAAAGCAATGAGGCATCAAGGTACTGAAAGGAAAGGACAATTGTGTGGAACGAGAAGGTTGTTTTTCATTCATGAAGTCACATGGGAGACTAAATCTGCAAAAAGTGAAACTGAGAATGGTGTTCATTCCATCTGGGTAGCAATTGAACCAACTAACATGTTCTGGTCTACAGAACATATACAGAGACAGCAATTCTAAGGGGGTGCAAAAGCACTTACCTTAGTCTGCCCAAATTTAGCCATGAGGTACAGAACTGGCAGGCAAAAAGCAGCCCTGTCATAGGGCATACAGTAATACAAGGTGCCATTGTTTGTCTAAAAAGATGTGCAAGTTAGGGTGTGAGCCTACATGCCTCCCTCTGCCCCTCATGAATACAAATCTGAGAAACCAGGCAGCACTGTATTCATTGGCCAACCCAGGTCTTTGTTTTCTGTACAGATTGGAAAGTACAAAAACCATGGCTCTTTTTTTTTTGCCATGCGATTTTATATACTGCTTCATGACAACCATTTCTTAATCAAACTAACTGAACAGGGAAATTTTGTTGAGAAAAACAAGACATGTAATTAGACCTTAAAACAAAGTCCTTCCCCCAAATGTTTATATGTTAGCACATCTATGGATCTCATGAATGCGCTATATTGCAGGAGCTCTTAATCAGTGTGCAACTCTGCAGATTAAATTCACACACAATGAATAGGGAATAGAGTACATAGATTTTAGGACTCAGGCCATCAAAGTTTTATTTCAACATCTAATTGACATTTCATATTTCTGAACTGTTCATGCCTCTGATATATACCATTCGGGTCCTATTAATTCAAAGTTTGTGTGTTCTTTTACTGAAGGGAATAATTTTAGTTCTCAATAACAAGACATACTATGCGCCTCAGATTGCTGCTTCATTCATTTTTAACAAATCATTTCAATGTGTGCAATTTACACTGTACTATACCCTCAGGTTTAATATAAGCATGCATCCTGACAGTTTATCAGGCTAGCATCATTGTTGGCCAAGGTACTGATGATACACAATGGCATATATGCTGTTTAAGTGGTACAAAGTAAGAAAGACAATGCAAAAATGAAAGACACCATGGGGTGCACTGTGAATTTAATAAACAAGTTTCTAGGCATTTACAAAAAAAAATAATGTTACCTCTGAGATCCCAAATTAGGGTGAAATAAAACCTGAAGTGCACACTCCAAAGACAGCTTTTCACATGCTCCCAACATTTTGGCTGTGCCGTGAATACACAAGTTGTGGCCACAACACCTTTCAGAAATCTACGATTGGAATTAATAATGAATTAATATATCAAATATCAATTATATCAACTGTTTGTCTATTATAAATGTACTACAGTGTTTTTACAGGGCAGCTTGAAGGCTCTGATGCACTCAGGTCAAATACAATATTGGCACCTTACTTTTTTCATACGCAAATGCATTAATAATGCTGATTCTGGGGACAGCTCATATGTATCAGTAATGGTACTTCTGGGGAAAACAGTGTATATTTGGCTTGTCTACTTTAAAATTCAGCTGTGACTCCAAATCTATTTACACAAAGACAGGTAACTGGTAAATGAACTGTTACTTGGCTGTTCCAAGCCTGCTTTAAAAATCCAGGAAAATTTCTGCCCCAAAACCAGCCCCACTGGCAGTGTCGAACTGAGATGGCAGGGGCCCACCAGAGAACCCTGGACTATGGGCCCACTCTCAATAATTTAACTCCTCCTTCAAACTCTTTATTATCCTAGTCTCTTTACTCTACATACTATACCCCATTCTCCCATCTATCAAGCTCCCTTGTTCCCATACAGAAATAGGGAATGACCATGAAATAGGTTAAATAGGCTAAAAATGCACTTATTTAGAGAAGCTTACCCTAATCTAGTTTAACATACCCTCAGTGTGCTGCTAAAAGCAATACCCTGTGCCACACCTCTCCCAACTCTGGTCATGCCTATTCCCACAACTTGTGTGTAGATTGTAAGCTCTTTTCGGCAGGGCTCTCTTCACCTCTTGTATCGGTTATTGATTGCTTCATATTTTACTTTGTATCTCCAATGTATAAAACCCACTTATTGTACAGCGCTGCGGAATATGTTGGCGCTTTATAAATAAATGTTAATAATAATAATGATAATAAATGGATAGAAGCAAGAGGGCCCACTGACCACTGAGCCCACCAGGAGTATTCCTGGTATCCTGGTGGGCCAGTCCGACACTGCCCACTGGTGCAAGCCATTGTTGGCGGACTAATAGTGGGCCCACATATAGTTATTTGTTTTTCAGTTTAAAGGTTACTGCCCACCAAAAGGTGGTTGTAAAATGAGTGAGAAAGATACTGCTTTCCCTTTCTGGGGTGGCAATTCTGATCAGCTGCCTCAGTGATAGGATGAAGCAGTGGGTGGTTGACAGAAGCTTATGGCTTTACCTCTGCTCTGGTGGAGTGTCAAAAGGAGCAAAATGCATTAGAAAGGAGAAGATCAGGGACCACGGAGCACTAGAATACCATTGTAGTTTCATATGAACTTTTTGATGATTTTTTAAAGAAATGTTTTTGGAGTAGCGTACCACTTCTTATAAACCAAAAATACTATAACATCAAGTACCTAGAAAATGGATTATCAGTGTCAAAATCAAAATTGTGAAAGACTGAATTACATTTATTAACTAATAATACTGTTGTTGGATTGGAATTAATTTGTTATTTCAAAAATTATAAATTGTCTCAAGCACAATTTCTAAAGAAAAGAATCATTTAAATTACTGCCATTACTGTGTCATAACATTAAATTACACAGAAAGAAGAAAATACACCACATCAGGGCCGTTCTTATAAACTGTGGGGCCCAATAGGGACCATTTTGGCAGGGCTCCCTACACAAGGTATTGCCAGCTGGCACAGGATTCCAGGGCTGGGTGGGCAAATAGTCCCTGCCTCTTGCTCTCTCCATGTGACTGATGTTGTAACCCTGCCTTTTCACCTCTCTTTCTCTTGTTCCATTGGCCCCCAACATTTCATGGCACAATGTGGCCCCCAAGCACGGGGCACACTGACATACAAAACATACCATATACAGTGTGATTATTGGCCCCTCAAGCACATTCAGTGAAAGACAGTGCATACCCTAGGGTAGCAGTATGAATGCAGTGTCCACTTTGTGTTTAATGTCCCAGAACAAATAGCAGCATTATCAGGCACTCATTGTTGGGGGTGGGCTGGACAGCTTTATGTGTTATGCTGCTGGTGCGGAGCCCCCATGGGTGTGGGGCCCTATTGGGCCTAATACATCCAATTGGCCTAAGGCTGGCCCTGCATCACAGTCATACACCATTTTATTGGACTTGATTGATGCAATTTGAAAGGCTTTGCAAATGAATGCCATAAAAAAATTAGCATTAATGGAAGATGTCACACTGTGTGTTACCTCTGAAATGCGTTACTTCTGAAATGCCTCTGTGATCTACATCTGTATCACAAGAGGGAAAATATTTTGTATACTAGGTTACTTCTCCAGATTCTGCCCTTCTTCTAGCCCATTTTATTCAGTTCTGCTATATAGTATATCTATCTATGTCCTGTGATGTGATGTATTTCTTTATTTAGGTACATTTGGCAACTTCAAATACAAGCTGACCTTGGTGTGAATTTTTAAAAGTTTCATACAGTGATTGTGCTACATTATCAATTATAAGCATCTTTCTTGTACTTACGGATTAGCTAGAAGTTATTTGGGGAAAAGCTTAAACTTGATAGGCATATGTCCTATTTCAACCTTTACTATAAGAGTTATACAGTGCAATTGTATTCTAATGACAAGCTGTTAAAATAACCAATTTACTGTATAAAATATAATATTGAGCAACAATAATGTCTTAGGTTAAAAAAACAATAATCTCATTAAGGACTAGTTTAATTTAAAATAAGAAATGTGTGATGGATGTTTTTTCTTATTGATATGACGATAATAACTAACATGGGATGCAGGATCTTAAATACACCAAGCAAAATTAATTACTGAAGGTCTAACAGGAATGAATATCTCTGCTTGAGTACCTGTAGAATTAGTTTCTCACATCCAGCTAGCTGACACATAACATTTAAATTTCGATCTGCAGGGAATGACAGAAGTGGAATTCTACCCCACAGAGAAAACTCCTTACCCAAGCATGTCTTTGCAGACTTGCAAAGTCATTGAAACCCATTTGCTTTCACTGACGTCTTTGTCTCATTGCATGAAAATTAGGAGGAAATTGTTATTATCCACTGAAGCTAATGACTCTGTTTCACAGCCACCTTTTCTTATGCAAGTATTTAAAGAGCAGTTAGCCAGATGCTTCTTGACTTTCCAATGCAAGTGGTAAGGAGATAAATATGAATAATTATATACACTTCAGCTGCTTTTTAGAACTCCCTACCTAGGGCAAGTGCTGCATTTTTAAGTGCATCCCATAGTCAATCTTCTTAAATTCCCTATTAAATATTGATCAACCCCTGAGAATCCTAATATTTGCTTAGCACAGATATGTTAGACTTGAATATAAACTGTTTTGCCTCACAGCTTATCCACATATTCAATCAGAAATGATGACAGATGAGTCACATTTAGTTAAAACTATCTCTGCTCAAGAGTGCTTAAGAAGCGTGTTATAAAACTTTGGGGTTTTATTTCTCTGCATTTAATGAACTAAAAATTTCAAGTTTTATTTCTTTCTTCCAAACCTATTCTGTCTCTTATTATTTTCTTTATATACCACCAACATATTCTGCAGCTCTTTACAGAGATTATACATCAATGACACCTCAGCAGGTCTCAGGTCCTCTGCTCTTGTGTTTCTGGAGTTTTGGAGGAAACTGGACACAGTGCCACTGTTTTTCAGGGCAGTAGTGCTATAAATTGTGCCACCCTGCTGCCCCTGACCTTAACTAGGTTTCTAAAGGCTTTTTGTGCTAACCTGACCAACTTTTTCTCATGAAATGGGCTGCTTATCAAATAAACCCCTATAAATTCTATGGAGTCTAAGGATAGTCTGTGGCCTTACAAAGACCAGGTGGGCCTGTGGAGTTTAATATAGCTAGTGCCCCACAGACACTTGTTTAGATGCAGCACTACTATTACAATTCTTAATCAGTAATTTGCACGGTTAAACCATGGTGCAGCAAAGTTCAGTAACCAAACAGGGTTGTAAGGATACTTACTGTGTTCGCCGCTCAGTCCGCCATCGGCATGGGTTTCGGCGCTCAGTGCGTGTCGCGACCTAAACGTTGCGTCGCATTGTGCGCATCCTCGCGCCTACGTCTCGATGCGTGCACGTTTAGTCACGCGCATACATTGAGACAGGGCGTGCGCATGCAGGGCGACTTATCGTGAGTGCACGCGAGCGAAGTTTCGCGCACACGTTCAGCGTCTACGCGCCGTGCGTCTTGACGCGCGTCCGGTGCATGCGTGCGTATTGACGCCTATTCCCCCTGGCCTATATAAGGCTGATCACTATGCCTATCATTGCCTGGTTATCACGGTCTACTCCTGGATACCTAGCCTGTTCCTGCACCTGAATACCTTGTTTGACCCTGCTCCGCTTGACCTTCCGACTTCTCTCCGTTCCTGACCTTGGCCTGTTCCTCGTTTATGAACCCTGCTGCCTGACTCGACCCGGATCTGCCTGACCAAGCCTTTGTCTCCTCCTTGTACCTCGTTTTGGCCTCACCGGCTACCCGTCACTTTCTCAGCTCCCTGTACCATCCTCGGGTGAGCTTGGGGTTGTGTGGGGCGCTCGTGGGTCTCTCTAACTACGCACTTGATCCTGCCCGGTAAGCCTGACAAGGGTAAAGCAGGCTGGCCTATAAATTGGCCTGTGCAAAGGGTCAGTTGCTAAACCACGGTTTCATAGTTACTGTACATCATTCATTTGAGATGAAATAAGACAAAGACAATAGGGCATCATGGGTATCCCAGACAAATGATGCCCAGGACTATATTATATTTGAGAGGGGGAGTGAACCCCTAGGTTATAAAAAGAGAAGCATGCATGTACCTGTACTTACTCCCTTTTGGTTTACACATTTACTGGAGTAAGTTGTTTGGTGCTAAGAGTCTGGGACGAAAGTAGGTTCTAGTATAGGGTAGTAAGGGCCAGGATAGTTTTATAATATTTTACTCTAGAAGGCAGGATCAGAGTAGTTAGTAGAGCAGTCAGAGGCTCCAACCAAGAGGCCAGTTGGTTGAAAAGGCCCCCAGTATATGGACTCAAGCGGTCAGGCTCAGGGACAGAAAGATTTTTGGAGCAGAGAAGCACTGTGAGCTTAGCCTAGCACTGGGGATTGATTTACCAAGGTGGGCAGCATAGGCAGATTTTCAATAAGGCTAGGGGAGGCTAAGCCTCCCCAAACCTGCTTGGCACATTAAAAAAACAAAAAAAAACAAAAAAAAAAACCTCACTCTGTTTCTGCACTGTCCTGGAAATCTTCTGTTCCTGCAAGCTCCGGTTCTGCTATGCTCTGATTGGATCTTTCTTCTTGTGGATTCTCCAATCAGAGCATAGCTTTTTGACAGACAGTAAAATTGATCAAAGCACAGATGCAGTCAGGGCTTGGGAGATATTACAAACTGAAGGCAGTGCAGAAATGAAGGCTGAAAAGAATCTGCAGGCTGTAAATTTTACCTGAGAACCAACTCTTAACTTTTGCTGCAGTTTTCATCCCACTCCCACAGGTGCTATACAGTTCTAAAGACTGAATCCCTAGCTGACATTAAATTGTTTTTTGCGTGACCTGACATCTATAACAATATATAATCTATCCCCTACCCTAACAGATGGAGGGTAAGTTAACTCTTTCCCGCTGAAAAAGCTCATTGTGCTTTTATATATTTGTTGTTGTTTTTTGCACTTACTATTTTTTTTTATTTTTGTAATTGTTTTGTTCATTTCTAGTTAGTTACAGTGGGGCCAATGTTGTGTATCAGTGCCAGTGTTATAGTGCCAGGGCCTGAATATCTGCCATCAGTACCCACTGCTTCTCACTGCCTATAATGTGCTGGTTTTGTAAACACAGACTGCTTCTCACTGCCTATAATGTCCTGGTTTTGTAAACACAGACTGCTTCTCACTGCATATAATGTGCTGGTTTTGTAACTACAGACTGCGTCTCAGTGCATATAATGTGCTGGTTTTGTAAATACAGACTGCATCTCACTGTGTATAATGTGCTGGTTTTGTAAATACAGACTGCGTCTCACTGTATATAACGTGCTGGTTTTGTAAATACAGACTGCGTCTCACTGTATATAACGTGCTGGTTTTGTAAATACAGACTGCGTCTCACTGTATATAATGTGCCTGGGGTGTCAGTACCCACTGACTTTCTTGCTATAAAAGTAACGTGAACACATCTAAAAGGGTGGTTCATTTTTAAGTTAACTTTTAGTGTGTTATAAAATGGACTATTCCTAGCAACTTTGCAATTGGTCTTCCTAATTAAATTTTTTTATAGTTCTTGAATAATTTGCCTTTCTCTTCTGCCTCTTTCCAGATTTCAAATTGGGGCCAAAAATTATTGCTCTGCGAGACTACAAATTTATTATTATCATCATTTTGTATTACTTATTTTTCCATGTAGGCCCCTTAACTATTCATATTCCCATGTCTTGTTTAAACCACTACCTGGTTGCTAGGGTAAATAAGACCCTAGCAACCAGATAGCTGCTAAATTACCAAATTGAGAGCTGCTGAACAAAAAGCTAAATAACTGAAAAACCATTAAAAATAAAAGTGAATTTAAAGGTGAACTACCCCTTTAAGCTAACTGATCACAAACACAAATGCTTGCAGATCCCCTCACAGAAGTGCACGTATAAATACTTTTACATCCTAAGCATTTTAGGGTAAACAAAAAGCACCCCCCCACACACTTTTATACAGAATTCTTGGAAGTCAGTGGGAATGGCAAGAGGTAGTTGGGAAGTTAGTTTTTTACACCAGCAGC
This sequence comes from Xenopus tropicalis, assembly GCF_000004195.4. Taxonomy (NCBI): domain Eukaryota; kingdom Metazoa; phylum Chordata; class Amphibia; order Anura; family Pipidae; genus Xenopus; species Xenopus tropicalis. The sequence continues at coordinate 103,898,773 of NC_030678.2, read as the reverse complement.
GAATCCACTAAGTCTCACATTAGCTTTAGGTCAGTCTGTGTATGGCCAAAATCCCTAAACAAGGCCCCCAAAACACTACCATTCAATCTATGACTTTCATTTATGTTATTTCTGCTGAAGTATATAACCTTGCACTTAACAAAATTAACCCTCATTTAGTAATTTGTTGCCTAGTTCAGTGTTTTTCAACCTTTTTTGGGCAAAGGCACACTTGTTTCATGAAAAAAATCACGAGGCACACCACCATTAGAAAATGTTAAAAAATTTAACTCTGTGCCCAGCAGCAGTGCCCCCCTAGTACATTGGTGCCCAGCAGCAGTGCCCCCCTAGTACATTGGTGCCCAGCAGCAGTGCCCCCCTAGTACATTGGTGCCAAGAGCAGTGCCCCCCTAGTACATTGGTGCCCAGCAGCAGTGCCCCCCTAGTACATTGGTGCCAAGAGCAGTGCCCCCCTAGTACATTGGTGCCAAGAGCAGTGCCCCCCTAGTACATTGGTGCCCAGCATCAGTGCCCCCCTAGTACATTGGTGCCAAGAGAAGTGCCCCCCTAGTACATTGGTGCCCTGCCTACGGCACACCAGGCAACATCTCGCGGCACACTAGTGTGCCGCGGAACAGTGGTTGAAAAACGCTGGCCTAGTTCTCCAGTTGAGTCAGACTGTTATGCAGCATCCTATATGGAAAATATAGTTCTGTAAAGTTTAGAATCGTCAGCAAAAATAGAGACAGTACTAACCGTATATACTCGAGTATAAGCCGAGTTTTCTAGCACTCAAAATGTGTCAAAAAAGGAACCCTCGGCTTCTACTCGAGGCAAAAACCGCACGCGATGGATGGCCCGTTGGATAGGTATGCCCCAAACATATACCGGCAACGCTGCTACAATGGATGTCACGCTGCGCGCACCATCCCCCTGCCCCCCGTGACGCGACGGATGTCCCGCCGGAAAGGTACGCGTCGGATCAAACATATACCGTCAACACTGCTACAATGGAGGTCACGCTGCGGCCCCCCCCTGTGACGCAACGGATGCCCCGCCGGAACGGTGCGCGTCGGATCAAACATATACCAGCAGCGCTGCTACAATGGACGTCACGCTGCGTGCAACCCCCCCATGACGCGACGGATACCCCGTTGGAAAGGTATCGGCTCAAACATATACCTGCAACTCTTCCAAAAACTGAACTGCATCTCTGGCCTGTGTCGTGTTCCTAGAGATGCAGTTCCGTAGTAGCAGACTTGCTAGGAACACGACTAGCAGGTATTGAGATTGACACTGCTAATAGGGGCAGTAAAGTTTCTTTAAATAAATTAATCATTGAGCTTTCGATTAGATTAGTCCCCCTGATCTGTAGCTCATTTTAAATATATTTAGGATCCCAGGCATAAAATGTGATGCCCCCTCCCCCAAGGAAATATGTAGAGACAGTCACATGACTTCAAGTAAATATCTAGATGTTTCAGAATCTGAACTTGAGCTTTGATGTCCTGGTTTATACTGAAATGTGCTTATATCAAACACAATTTGGCAGTCTTATCACTAAGTACAGCCTTATAGACTGGCATGCTCTTACAGCAGAATGATGTTCATGCAGCCAAAACTAAAGTGACATTTGGTGGCAAATGCAGCTCTGTGTGTATTTAAGCCTGATGTTATTGATGCCCCCTTATCTTCAATTCATTTATTTGTTCAGGTTTCACACTGAGGTATACATTGAAGAAATGGATGCCTAGGCTTATACTCGAGTCAATAAGTTTTTTCCAGTTTTCTTAGGTAAAATTAGGTACCTCGGCTTATATTCGGATCGGCTTATACTCGAGTATATACAGTACGGTACAATGGTAACCTCCAAGTAGGTTAGCATAAATGGAGTTATGATTAGGGTTAAATCCCCTACTAGTCTATTTTCCTGCTATTTTCTAGCCACCCTCTTACTTCACACTACTTCATCAAAAAAACATGATATTCTATAAAGCCTCAGACCAGAATGCCACTCACAGCTTCTGTGCTATTGCATAATAGTACAGGTATAGGACCCATTATCCAGAATGCTTGGGACCTGGGGTTTTCCGGATAAGGGGTCTTTCTGTAATTCAGATCTCCTACCTTAAGTCTATTAAAAAATGATTTAAACAGTAATTAAACCCAATAGGCTTGTTTTGGCTCCAATAAGGATTAATTATATCTTAGTTGGGATCATATACAAAGCATTGTTTTATTATTACAGAGAAAAAAGAAATCAATTTTAAAAATCGGAATTATTTCATTCAAATGGAGTCTATGGGAGATGGCCTTTCTTTATTTCAAAACTTTCTGTATAATGGGTTTCCGGATAAGGGGTCCAATACCTGTACTGTTAATTCACATAACTTATATTACATAAAACAATCTGCTTAGTACATGTCACCCAGCAAAATACTGACACTACACATAAGAACTTAATGATGTCGTAAAATGAGTCTGTGCCTTTCAGTACTGTATTGCACAGACAGATTTTTTTCCAATTCATGAATAAGTAATTAAATTAAAATTAAATTATCTCAGTCCTTAAACTAAATTGCAACTTGCAATGATAAATTCCAAGAAGAGCAAAAGAAAATTTGTAGTGTACTCCTTACATTAAATAATAACACCAATCTAGGCAAAGATACATTCATATTAGAGACTGGTAGTTGTATTTTTTCTTTAATTCTCAGAATGAAATTGTGCCCATGTTTTTTTTCATTCTACACTCTTCACATTGTCAATTTTTAGGGATTTGGGAATTCATTTTTTGATTAGAAAAATTGATGGCTGCGTCACTGGTGTTGCATTTCTACTGATACAATCAATTTGGCTATTGACAACATCAATATTAAAGCACAAATTAATTTTCTAACTTACAAAGTTGTTTCACCAGCTCAATGTGGATTTGGTCCTTCAGTTCATGAATCCATGGAGAACATTGATTTTCAGGCTAAATTAATTTTATGGACTGGCTTAATTTTGCAATCTTTCAAGCACAACTTTTAAGGGCTAAATAAGAAAAACATGTTAATACTTTAATCATGGTGCACAGGGCCATCGGCTCCAGCACCCCAAATCAACACAGCTTTAAATGATCCATATAAAAGAATTGTGATATCCAGATAATAATTACTATATTTATTTCATTACCATGTTCCTAAGTTCCTAAGTGATCAGATAGTGAATGCAGCAAGAATATGGAGCCCAGCCATATGAGGCACACAATTATATTTAATATTGGATATGTTGGATATATGATGATCAAAATGCTGACTCCTAATGGTACCTTGTTCATTCTATAAAAATGCATTGCGTTAAAAATTTCATATGTGAAACCCTGCTTCAAACAAATAAACCATTTTAGTAATCCAAATAGGATAATTTATAATTAATGAATATTAATTAATGAATTTCTATTTTAAGTAATAAGAGCTGACCCCTGGGATCATACGATTCACTGAGCACACAAACAAAACAAGAATACACATAAATGTAAGGTTTCATCAGCCAATGTTGCTTATACACTTCTACTACAGATAGATTTGCATTATTTCTGGTCAGGTCATCTCTGAGGAAGCACACAGACCTTTACAAAATCGTGGTTTAAGGTAAAAGATGTAAAACAGTAATATCTACTGACATATCTATTCCAGTTTGGTAAGATTCCTTAATAGGCTACAAAATCTGATACAAACTACCTGTTGGTTAAGTCTTCTTTCTGGGGTATAATTTTCTTTTAAAGCAGAATTAAGTACAATACATAACCTCTTGTTCTTCCTGAATTTAAAATGGGATTTTATAAAGGATTAGACACAACTGCAAATGCACTTAGGGCCATAAAATCACAACCCTTATAGCTCCATGCACAAAGCATTTGCTCCTAGCTCGTCCATTGCTGTTGTTTGCTCTTAGGTACTAAGCGCTTCCCAAAGACATGCAATTGAGCCCTGGCATACTGCATGTGCCCCCCCGTGTACCTTTTTTTGTGCAGTTTTCAAATCCTGCAAGCTATGGGTGCCTCCTGCTACCCCTGTATAAAGCACTGTCAAACACAGGCAGCACCATACAGAGAAAGCAACAAACCTGTTCTCTCCATTCCTGAAGTTCTGCCTAAAGGTGCCAAATATTCTAGAGGACAAGGTACAAAGTACAAAGAAAAAACTGAGCTTCTATTCTGTAATATTCTCCCTCATAATTATTATTGAATGCTTATTGTACTTTATAGGCACTGCACAAGTGGAACGAGGTGTACTGGAGATTTACTTTCTGCACATCAAAAAATATTATTACTATTTTAAACCACTGTCATAAAGTGGAGGGATTTATTATGTCTTCACATCACTCTGACACATAGGGGCTGATTTACTTACCCACGAACGGGTCGAAATGAGTCCGATTGCGTTTTTTTCGTAATGATCGGTATTTTGCGATTTTTTCGGATTCTTTACGAATTTTTCGTTACCAATACGATTTTTGCGTAAAAACGCGAGTTTTTCGTATCCATTACGAAAGTTGCGTAAAAAGTTGCGCATTTTTCGTAGCGTTAAAACTTACGCGAAAAGTTTTAACGCTACGAAAAATGCGCAACTTTTTACGCAACTTTCGTAATGGATACGAAAAACTCGCGTTTTTACGCAAAAATCGTATTGGTAACGAAAAATTCGTAAAGAATCCGAAAAAATCGCAAAACATACGAAAAAGTCGCAAAATGTTCGTTTTCAAGTCGGAACTTTTCCAATTCGGGTCGGATTCGTGGGTTAGTAAATCAGCCCCATATAATCCCTTAGTCTCATGGCACATGCCGGTGGCTGCTTTATGTTTACTTGAATAGGCTGCCTATGGTATACACTTTATTGGCACAAGTAAATAGCTCAGCTGTGTGTAGGCAGCATAACCAGGCAATACCCATCAACTTGTAGAAGTGTCCCTAAGAGGACTGTGGTGGTAAAAATGCGCTGTGCCAAGGGCCTAATGTGCACAATTATTGCCAATATTATTCTACTTAGGTGTACAAAACTGAAACTCTTTTATTAAAATTGTCTGCCAGCTATTCACCCTAAAGATACTGGATTTTACAGATGCCAGATATCAGTATGCCACATTGCCCTGCAAACAATGTGGTCAAGTACAGGGAAAGTAATATGAACAAGCAGAGCTCATGAATTTCCTTTTGACGGTTTAGTCTCACTGAACATGCTTTGATTTTGCCGTGTACTTCCCAGTCTGCTAGCAGAACAGTGGCTATGAAAAGTGAATAAAAGCTAAATAAGCAACCTTTTTACTTAAGGCCTTACATGGGATGCGCCTACTTTGAACAAAAACAGCCCTGTTGTTATGCCAGCTAAATTTGTAGAAATGTCTCTACTTTGCTGAGCATTAAACAATCAGAATGTGTTTTGTAACACTCTTATAGAGCAAAATTATCTTTAATAGCTAAGATACAAGAGTATTACAGGAAAACTGACTGTAATAGGGCCACTAGGGACACCTACTGGTTATAGTTTTTACAAATAGTCTATAATACAGAAAGTGAAGAGGAGTAGGATGTATAAAATTGTCCTCACCATGTCTGGTGTTTTCTCATTGTAAGAACTCATTGCTCTTCCATCCGTCCTGCAACTCCATTTGCTACCCAAAGTCCTTGATACAAAATGAAATAGTGGCCATACACAAGCCAAGTGTACAATTTAAGGGAAACCATATCCCTGAGCATGTCAAGACTCTATAAAAATATATAATGCGAGATAGCCTATATTTAAAACATTAAACATATGAAGAATTTCTTGAAAATCAGTAAGTACCACTGGTTAATTCCATATTAAAACACAGCCATTTTTGCTTTAGTGTGTCACTCTGGCTCTTATAAGGCACCATGCTCGCACACAAGGGGCAAACAGGCCAGACATACATGTGATCTCTGAGGGAGCACACAGACCATCACAAAATGGTGGCTCAAGGTAAAAAGTGTAAATGGGAAATATTCACTGAACTGTATTTGCCAATTTATTATGATTCTTGAAGGTGCTGTTTTAAGGATATCAGTTATTCAGTTTTGGCAACATCATTGGAGGACACGGCTTGTGTGGGAGAGGATATATTTTGTATCCAGAATGGAAACTGCCACAAGCAAAATACTCTGACCTTTGCCTTGGATAGTCTCTCTTGAAAGTTATTATATAGCTTGTGGATAAACAATAACATTAACCTTAATGATATCTACTACCTCTAAATTCCAAATGAGTTGCCTGGCAAAAGAAGTGGTTTCAGTTATATAAACATCTATTGATACAGATCTATTGTCCCTACCTGCCCTTAACAGATCAAAACCAAACAGTATTGGTCTGTTTTCATTTGAGATTTAACAAGATTATTTTGGCATTGTACTCAGCAGAGAGGGCTGAAACAAGATTAGTAAGTACGTCATTCAGCAAAATAGACTGTAAAGTGGCAATTAACTTTTGTTAAAACAAAAAAAATGTATAGTAAAGCCATTCATAATCAGGTAACTAACATCCTATCATGCCACTATTGTACATTGTACAGAATATTAAGGGCTAAGGGCTCTGGCACACGGGGAGATTAGTCACCCGCGACAAATCTCCCTGTTTGCGGGCGACTAATCTCCCTGAAATGCCATCTCACCGGCGAAAATGTAAATCACTGGTGGGATGGCATACGCGGTGGCGCGATTTCAGTGAAATTGTGGAAGTTTCCTCTCGAGGCAGCTACATGTATTTTTGTAGCTGTGACAAGAAGCTGCTATGTGTGTCTTCACCCTTAGGCTAATGTCACACTCCAAAATGCCTTTCCACTGGCAACAAAGGGAATCATCGGTGGAAAGGCCTACATGTTGCTTCGGCTTTCTGACATCACCCAAAGTTTCCTGCAAGAGGTAAAGCTGAAGCGATATGTAGGCCTTTACAACAGCCAATTCCCTTTGTTGCTGGTGGAAAGGCATTTCAGAGAGGTTAGTCGCCCTCGGTAGCAGAGATTTATTGTGAGTGACTAATCTCTCTCACCAGCCTAATGCACATAGGGTGATCAGTCGCCTATAATAATCTTTGCTACTGCGGGTGACTAATCACACTGAAATGCCTTCCCACTAGCAATAATAAGAGTCGTTGATGGGATGGCATATATGTCACTTCGGCTTGGTGCCCAACTTCGTGAGGCAACTTCAGGTGACTTCAGAAAACCAAAGACAGCATTTCAGGGAGATTAGTCGCCCTTGGTAGCGAAGATTTATCACAGATCTTCCCGTGTGCCACCAGCCTTAGGGTGAAGACACACAAAGCTACTAAATAGCTCTGGGTGTTTTCACCCTAACCCTCATGGAATAATAGGTAGGCTTTGGTCCTCCAGATATTCTAACTACCACTAACCGCCACTGTTCATCTGATTGGACTAATCCACTATACTTGACTTCAAAGTTCATAAACCCTGAAAAAAATCTGATTCTCTACTTTCAGGCACAGGATGCAATAGGTCCTCTCCTTGCCCCATCCATTTGTGCAATAAAAAGCACAGCCAAAATGCCCATTTACTCCAATGCATTTTGGCTTAAATGCATTACACCAGTAAATAATCAGATTTGGTCATCACAAGTAGTGTTTCCTTTTTAGAGAATCATCCTTCAACTTTAAATGCTCACCCTGCTTTCAAAATATTCTGCCCCAAGGACACAGGCAATGTGTATCCCTGCAAGGTAACCCTGCTTTTTAAATACAGGGCAGTGGATGAGAATCAAATCCATTATATCACATACTATATGCAGGTGTAAGATCTATTATCCAGAATCCTTGTGATCTGGGATTTTCCAGATAAGGGATATTTCTGAAATTTGGATCACCATACCTCAAGTCTGCCAAAAAACATTTAAACATTAAATAAACCCAATAGGATTGTTTTGATACAAATCTGGATCTATACAGCTTAGTGACCATTAAGTACAAGGTGCTGGTATATTATTACAGAGAAATGAAATCATTTTTAAAAATGATTTGCTTAAAATGGAGAGATGGTCTTCATGTTATTCAGAAATTTCTACATAATGGGTTTCCAGATACTGTAAGAGATCCCATACCTGTACTGATGGAGGTCTTGGAAAGAATGTAATCATGAAAGCTGAGCAGTTTATTTATTAATATTCTCATTAGTGCTAAGACACATGGATCTACTAGTAGTAGCCAGAAAATACCCTGCCATAGACAATACTAAGAAATTCTTTTGTAGCCACGACAAGTAGCTGCTACGAGTAACTTTGTCCTGCCCAAGAAACACCTGCTTTAATGGCCTGTCACAAAAATGACAATAGAATTATATCGTTTATTACAAAATTACAATTTTAATTTGTCTTTAGGTTTACATTAGGTTTACATTAGGTTTACATTTTAAGTCATATGCTTTGGTGCTCCTCCGTAAGTGTATTTTCCTGTGTGCACGTCTCTTTAAGATCAATTGGTGAGAACATTTCTGTGCAATGTCAGCCGGATTTTGCCTTTTTTTGTCCCGATGCAAGTATTGTGAAGATAAGTTGTATAAACTGACTGTAATGTTATTATCTTGCTCAGAAACTCTGGCTAACATTTTTTGGTTTTGGTTTATATTGGTCATTTTTTTCAATTCGTATCTGCTCACTGAAGCCAGCAAGGTTAGCTTGTCCTGCATCCTACTGAGAAGCAAGATAAGGCACACAAACAAGATTCACACTAAACACGACAGCCTGCTGCCAATCACACATTCTGCTGACACTGATGTGTCTGCCACCATCAGTGAAGTAACAATTCCTATACTGCGAAACTCCCTGCAAAATAAAGATGATCATTTTTCTCTTTTACTAAGGAAAAAAAACAACTGATACTGTATGTCCCTGTTTTTGTATTTACTTCATAATATAGAGATGTGCTATCAGATGAAAGGTAAAGGAATAGTAATTTTTATTTTATATGCAAGTATTTGTGTGCATATAAGTTACTTTAATGATTTTATGCATGATCTACAGATAAGCTGGAGATGGTTAATTTAAAATAGAACTAAAGGTATAATCATTGGGTGTGCCAAAATGTTAGGCAGACCCAGGGCCAGAACTAGGGGTAGGCAGAAGAGGCAGCTGCCTAGGGTGCAAGGGTGGGGGGTGCTAGGCAGTTACCTCTTCTACCTACCCCTGTCTGGGATCACTTACCACTGGCAATGCAGTGACGTCGCTTCCCCCTCCGTCCTCAGTGTCACTACACTTATGTGTGCCCTCGGCCGGGCACCCTGGCAACCTGGTCAGCTTGGCCTGCCCACCCCCCCACCCCCTGTGTGCGCACATGTGCAAGCTTGCAGTGGGGGGAAAGGGCCCGGAACTAGTGGTAGGTGAGATAAGAGGTACCTGCCTGGCGCCCCACCCATCCTTGCGCCCTAGGCAGGTGCCTCTTCTGCCTACCCCTAGTTCTGTGCACAAGGTGGGGGCGGGGGTCGAGGTGGTCAGCTTGGCCTGCCTCTGGGCAGCCCCCCAGTTATTATAATTCCTTAAATTATACCCCGGCTGGAGTCCTGTTTGCTAAAAAGTGCACCGCCCTGTGGTATTTCTGTAGATGCTCTGCATTGCCATCTTCATCGCCAGATTGTTCACTCTGCTGTTCATGTGCCTGCCCAGGTCTGGAGAAAAGAAAACAGAAGAGGAAAAAGATAGTTTAAAGGTTTAAAACATAAGTAATCCAAGTTTGGAAACAAACTAGAAATAACATTAATGGAGAAGGATCTAGGGGTTTTTGTAGATAACATAGTTACATAGTTACATAGGGTTGAAAAAAGACCATTGTCCATCAAGTTCAACCCATCCGAGTAAACCCAGCACACAACCTATACTAACCAATCTATACACTCACATACATAAACTATATATATACAACCACTAATACTAACTGTAGATATTAGTATCACAATAGCCTTGGATATTCTGCTTGTTCAAAAACTCATCCAGGCCCCTCTTAAAGGCATTAACAGAATCTGCCATCACAACATCACTAGGAAGGGCATTCCACAACCTCACTGCCCTCACCGTGAAAAACCACCTACGCTGCTTCAAATGGAAGCTCCGTTCCTCTAATCTATAGGGGTGACCTCTGGTGCGCTGATTGTTTTTATGGGAAAAAAGAACATCCCCCAACTGCCTATAATCCCCTCTAATGTACTTGTACAGAGTAATCATGTCCCCTCGCAAGCGCCTCTTTTCCAGAGAAAACAACCCCAACCTCGACAGTCTAACCTCATAGCTTAAATCTTCCATCCCCTTTACCAGTTTAGTTGCACGTCTCTGCACTCTCTCCAGCTCATTAATATCCTTCTTAAGGACTGGAGCCCAAAACTGCACTGCATACTCAAGGTGAGGCCTTACCAGGGACCTATAAAGCGGCAAAAATATGTTCTCATCCCTTGAGTCAATGCCCTTTTTTATACAAGACAGCACTTTATTTGCTGTAGTAGCCACAGAATGACACTGCCTGGAATTAGACAACTTGTGATTTACAAAAACCCCTAGATCCTTCTCCATTAAGGAAACCCCCAACACACTACAATTCAGTAGATAGTTCGCGTTTATATTATTCCTACCAAAGTGCATAACTTTGCACTTGTCAACATTGAACCTCATTTTCCAGTTTGCTGCCCAGTTTTCCAATTTTGTCAAATCGCAGCATCCTGCATGGAACTTATAGTTTTGCACATCAGCAAAAATAGAAACAGTACTGTCTATGCCCACCTCCAGATCATTAATAAACAAGTTAAAAAGCAAAGGACCAAGGACTGACCCCTGCGGTACTCCACTAACCACACTGGCCCAATTAGAAAATGTTCCATTTACCACCACTCTTTGTACTCTATCCTTCAGCCAGTTCTCTATCCAATTACAAATATTATGTTCTAGGCCAATATTCCTCAATCTGATCATTAACCTTCTGTGAGGTACTGTATCAAATGCTTTAGCAAAATCTAAGTAGATGACATCAACTGCCATTCCTGCATCAAGGTTCCTGCTCACCTCCTCATAAAAGGCAACTAAATTAGTCTGGCAAGATCTGTTACGCATAAAACCATGCTGGCACAAACTAATAGTATTGTGAACTGCAATGTATTCAACTATCCTATCCCTTATTACCCCTTCCAGAAGCTTTCCTACTACTGATGTCAGACTAACAGGCCTATAGTTTTCAGGCTGAGAACGAGATCCCTTTTTAAATAATGGCACCACATTAGCAATTCGCCAGTCTCTCGGCACCATGCCAAACCTCAACGAATCCTGAAAAATTATGTGAAGAGGCTTAGCAATCACAGCGCTTTTGGCAATCACAACAAGTTGTCTAATTCCAGGCAGTGTCATTCTGTGGCTACTAAAGAAAATAAAGTGCTGTCTTGTATAAAAAGGGCATTGACTCAAGGGATGAGAACATAATTTTGCCCCTTTATAGGTCCCTAGTAAAGCCTCACCTTGAGTATGCAGTGCAGTTTTGGGCTCCAGTCCTTAAGAAGGATATTAATGAGCTGGAGAGAGTGCAGAGACGTGCAACTAAACTGGTAAAGGGTATGGATTTAAACTATGAGGTTAGACTGTCAAGGTTGGGGTTGTTTTCTCTGGAAAAGAGGTGCTTGCGAGGGGACATGATTACTCTGTACAAGTACATTAGAGGGGATTATAGGCAGATAGGGGATGTTCTTTTTTCCCATAAAAATGATCAACGCACCAGAGGTCACCCCTTTAGATTAGAGGAATGGAGATTGGTGGTAATGGCAGATTCTGTTAATGCCTTTAAGAGGGGCCTGGACAAGTTTTTGAACAAGCAGAATATCCAAGGCTATTGTGATACTAATATCTACAGTTAGTATTAGTGGTTGTATTTTGGTTTATGTATGTGAGTGTATAGATTGGTAAGTATAGGTTTGTGGGTGCTGGGTTTACTTGGATGGGTTGAACTTGATGGACTCTGGTCTTTTTTCAACCCTATGTAACTATGTAACTATGTAACATAACATGAAATAAATGACCGACCTAGTTTTAGGAATGGGCAAAAAGTGCATTTGACCTGAGACCCCATCATTACCAGGGTCAATACCCTGGTATTACCTGGGACAATAATGTTTTTATAATCCCGTCTGCTCAAGGTTTTCATAGACTTCATTTCATAAAATATGTATGTAATACAATCTGGTCCTGGAACATGAGATATGAGAAATAATCAGTTCCCTACATTTAAAAAGTTGCAAAGCACTGATATAGATACAAGTATAAAAGACTCGGTAGTATACAGTATATGTTGTAACCACTGTAACATTCAACTAACAGGCAGTTGCATAGGTAGCCTAGTGTGGTCCTGACTTCATTCACTGTTCTCTTTAGACAACTCTGGTAAATTCACTAAAAGTACCTGTATATGTAATTCTAGTACATTTATTATACTTAGTGCTGTACACTGGTGTAAACATTCTATAGATGACTACCAAAGAGAACATATTCCTCAAGATTTGGAAGGTGAAAGTACACTAACATTTTTGCAGTGGGCCCCAATCATTTCTAATTACACCACTGCTATTAAGAGGAAGGTGTTATTTTTCCCCTTTACAGAGCACTGGTAAGGCCCCATCTAGAATATGCTGTCCAGTTCTGGTCTCCATTGAGTTAGAGAGGGTCCAGAGAAGGGCAACTAAGTTGGTAAAGGGTATGGAAAGTCTCAGTTATGAAGAAAGACTGAAGAAGAGGTGCTTAAGAGGTGACATGATAACTATGTATAAATATATAAAGGGATCATATAATAACCTCTCTAATGTTTTATTTACCAGTAGGTCCTTCCAACGGACACGAGGGCACCCACTCTGTTGAGAAGAAGGGAGGTTCCATTTAAATATTCAGAAAGGTTTTGGAAAGTCGTGCTGGCTGATACATTATATAGCTTTAAGAAGGGGCTGGATGGCTTCTTAGCAAGTGAGGGAATACAGGGTAATGGGAGATAGCGCTTAGTACAAGTTGATCCAGGGACTGGTCCGATTGCCATCTTGGAATCAGGAAGGAATTTTTTCCCCTCTGTGGCAAATTTTTTTTTTTGCCTTCCTCTGGATCAACTAGTAGTTAGGCAGGTTAGATATAGGCATTATGGTTAAACGTGATGGATGTACGTCTTTTTTCAACCCAACTTACTATGTTACTATGTAAGTGCAGGTGGAGGTACGACTGCTATTGTCAAGAGTATATCTAGATCATTATGGAAATGCAGATATAGAGTATTAAATGTATAGTAAAACACACTGTTCTTAAGCACCACAGTATTGTCAAACATGAGCTGTGTCGCAGTCATATTTCCCTGTTGTTTTACTTTTGGTTTTCACTAACCTAAATACATTGAGGTCCAGATGAATAATTCATTCATTTCAGAAAACAGAATATAAGCAATACCCTTAAGGGGCTTATTTATTATGCTGTGTAAAATGAAATTTGCCAAAAAAAAAACGGTAAAAAGCTGTGTAAAATAAATGGTGAAGTTTGCCATCCAAACGCCAGATTTTACGGCATTATTTTATGTAAGTTTCGTCGGAAGAAAAAACAACTGTTGTTGCTGTTTTTTACACAGCATAATAAATGCCCCCTAATGTACAACCATTTTACACCAGCCACTTAGTACAGTCTCAAGTTTAATTGTTCTGTGTTAACCCATGATATCTATATGACTCCCAATGAAATGTCTCTTGGTAGCTTACAGACATTTTGTAGTTTATTGAATGCTTTCATTGGGGAATGATGGAGAAAAGAAACATAGATATTTCCTCATAATTAATTACCATAGAGATCCATGAGACCCTGAGGCAAAAATCCTATAAATACTGGCATGTTAACCAAGGTGTTACAGTGGTGGGAGCAGCAGAGTTACACAGCGCCAGGATTTCTCCTTGTGTCGTTTGTCATAGTTTGACACTGATAAAGAACTGCAGCACTTATGTTGCTGTATACATATCCGCATCAAAGATGTTTGCATCTGCCTTTCATAAACAGACTGCTACCTATTTTGTTGGCCTAGTTCTCTGTCAGATCTACAGTACATTTATTCTTAAAGCATTGCGTTTCTCCCTTGTCATTCCTTGGTGCAGAACCGAGCTGCCTATTACATTAATAGATTTAATGCAGGGCTGACAGTGCATAAAAAAAAACATTGTAAAAAGCATAGACTGGAGACATAATTAATCCAAGTATGGAAAACCCTTCAAAATGTCTGGTTGGGGAAAAAACACTAAGATGTCTTTGACAGAATGATGGGAAGCTACATGTGCTAGGTCAAAGACACTGGTACTGGGAACAGAAGTAATAGATCTCATTAAAATATGGTACAGTTCCCAACACATTCTTATGATTAAGTTAACCAAGTGCCACTGAGTTAATACATACTGTATCAAATATTGTTTAGACAAGAAAGATTGTTTTAACACTTGATATTTCTGTGCTTCATTGATTGTTTCCCTTTGCAAATATACAAGGAGCAGGAGTGCTTAATTTATTGGATAGGGTAAAAACATGCCTGAAGGATAGAGGGATAATAGATTGACCAATATCTCTCAAGTAAGCAGCAACACCACCCCTGATCAACCCTCCAGAATGAACCTTAACCCCATTGAAAGGCAGGCGACAATCGAGAGGAGCATATGGTATCCAGGAGCATTGGGGTGTGAATATAGGCTGAATGGCCAGTATCTTTCCTTCTAGGCTACCCACCTGACTACTTGATGAAAAAAACGCTAAGATGCGAGCAAAAAATGAAGACCATCACTGACTACATCATACTAAACATTTATTTATAGATGATCTATCCCATTTACCACAGTCTACACATTTATGCCTTTTTTCATCAGATTTTCAATCAGATTACGTTATACCCTTATAGACTTTCAAAGGGAGATTTACTCGTGGTATGATAACAGCCCACTCCCTGCTTGTCTACCACTTGCAATGGAAGTCTGTTTAAGCTAAGCGGCAGATTTATCAAAGTGTGAAATTAGAGCTCACTATAGAAAAACTGACCCACTCTCTATTAATTCCTGTGGGATTTTTGGAAGTGTTCAATGGGTGAAAATTAGAGTTCACCATTTTATAAATACGCTTCTAAAAATCCCATTGGAATGAATAGAAAGTGGGTGAGTTTTTCTGTAATAAGCTCTAATTTAACACTTTGATAAATCTGTCCCCTAGTTTATCTAGATATTGCCAATTTATAGGAAAGTCTCACCAATGTATTTTACTGGTGCATGGGCCTCTCTACAGCTGAAATATACTAATAATAGGACAAGCTCAGTATGGCTTCTGGAGATGTTTACTGTCTGATTGCCTAAGAATCAGATGCTGAATGCATAGCATAGCACATACATATGAAATGCAGTGGCAGCGTCTGGAATTCCACCCTGAGGAAATCCTTTCAACTATTTCTAATACTGGGTGGATTTGTGAGTTCATGAGTCTGCAATTTGCAAGAGAAAAGGATTTTACATTTTCCAACCCTCTCACTTTATGTATAACATTTTCAGAAAACATATTGAGAGCATATTATTATTATTATTAGCCTAAAAAATATGTGTTTCTATGTCTAAACAAACTTTTAGTAATGTTTCTGATGTTGACAAAGATATCAGTGAGGCAGATAAAGTGACAAGCAATCTTGAAATATATCATACAGACAATGTGGAAAGATTAGCTCTTTGACTAACACCCAAAGTAACACTGGCAACAACTTGTTAAGATGGAATTAGACACATTCTCTAGTGTCAGATATGGCACTTCCAGAATATGAAAAATGTGATATTCATCTGGAAAAACCCTAAAAATAGTATAAGGGTAGTGCAGTGTCAAAATTCAACATATTTATTATAAATTATGTGATTTTTTGATACATAGAAATGATTACAAATTGGAACTAATGGGAATGGCACATAAACAACAAGACAGCAGAAGTGATCTATTCAAGTGCAAATCATTTATGAAAAAGGGGAATTATTTCACTTTTTAGCACAAAAACATGTTAAAAGGTCACAGTAGGATATTTTGGTTTCCAACTCTGGCTTGTCAACAACATATCTAATTGCCTACCACTGATTTTTCTGTTTTCTGAATATATTTGACATTTCCTGGTTTTGCTAAATGCTTTCCCTTGTCCTGTCTTCATTCTTTTTACTTGACCTATGGCAAAAGGATTGCTACAGGTGAAAAACATGTACTGTTAAGCAAAGCTGCTTGGTTTACTAGGGGTAACTGGTTGTTGGTAAAACAAAGCACTGGCACTCAGAGCTGCAAATGGGACAAGCCCTTTAGAAGTCTTTATTGTGGAGGTGCAATGTATCAAAAGTGACCCCTTTGCAACGGTGTTGATCCCCCCAGCAGTGTGCAGCAAGCGTTAAAATTTTTTGGAGAGCTAAGGGTGTGTGAGGAAGGTCTTCTGTTTGTCTACGAGTAACTGGTTGTTGGTATAGTGTATAGGCAAATATTCATCTGAAATTAGGCTCATAGTTACATAGGGTTGAAAAAAAGACCATCAAGTTTAACCCTTCCAAGTAAACCCAGCACACGCAAACCTTTACCTATCTATACACTCACATACATAAACTGTATATACCAACATCAATACTAACTGTAGATATTAGTATCACAATAGTCTTGGATTCTTTGCTTGTTCAAGTCAATCTGTAAGCTGCTATATGGTATATGGTTATTATCCTAATATAACTCCTATACTCTGCAGCTTTGTTCAACAGCAAGAGAATCCACAGAACTCTGCAATGTTTAAAGAACACGAAGGCATGGATTAAAGGTTTCAGGTGTAAAATTCTTAAAAATTCTTAAATAAAGAAAAAATAAAACAGTGTTCTGTTCCAAAAGCCACTGGGAGATTCCTGCTCTTTGCAATTACAGTGTGCTGCGCTATTGTCTTCTGATATTTATAGAGGAAGTACTGGAACATAACGGAAAATATGATCAATATTCTCTTTTTGCCAACTTCACATTATTTTTAGTTCTTCATTTACACATTAAAAGTGTACTGAGTATAAAACTTGTATTGTTCTCATTTGTTCTCATGTTTATGGGTTTGTTTTACACCATCTTAGTGGTCCACAGAACAATTAATATATACTGACATTGGCATTGTAGAGATCAAAAGAGTTTAGAAATATTTTGCATTGCTTAAAGACACAGTAAGACCAAAAAATGATAGTTTATGAAAGTAATTACAATATAATATACTGTTGCCCTGCACTGGTGCAAATGGTGTGTTTGCCTAAGAAAGACTACTATAGTTTATATAAACAAAGCTGCTGTGTAGCCATGGGGGCAGCCATTCAGAGGAGAAAATGCACAGGCACATAGCAGATAACAGATAAAACACTATTCTACGGAGCTTATCTGTTATTTGCTATGGAACCTGTGTCTTTTTTCATTTTTTCCAGC
Organism: Xenopus tropicalis; assembly: GCF_000004195.4. Lineage (NCBI taxonomy): Eukaryota > Metazoa > Chordata > Amphibia > Anura > Pipidae > Xenopus > Xenopus tropicalis. The sequence continues at coordinate 103,881,315 of NC_030678.2, read as the reverse complement.
TTAAATGGCTGCCCCCATGGCTACACAGCAGCTTATTTATATAAACTATAGTAGGGTTTCTGTAGCAAACACACAACTTTTACCAGTGCAGGGCAACAGTAAATTATATTTTAATTACTTTAAAAAAACTTTTATTTTTTGATGTTACTGTTCCTCATTTGTTCCACCTAATGTTAGACATGAGAAAAGCACCCAAGCAGGAGAAACCCTATATTATGCCTAGAAACTTAAGTAACCTGCATACCAAGCAAATACTGCAAAAAATGCTTTGCAGAGACAAACTCCACTGAACAACAAAGAATTCCACTTCCTCCAATGAACTGACTGACTTATTAGCACATTAATTATTGATTTTAACTATTTATATGAATGGCTTATTATAGAGTAATCTATCATCTGTTTATATTGGGATTGATTTACTGAATTATATCAGCATCTTCTATATGAACTTTGTAGCATGGGAATGATGGTTATTGGGCCCCACAGCAATATCATTGGGTCCCTATGCTTAAGCAATTTACGCAACTTATGCAAAAACTTCAAATACTTTAAGAAAAACAAAAAAAAAAAAAACTTACGTTTAAACTCCACTGACTACCCCCAATTAAAATGCTGACTTATTAACACATTAATTATTTTTACTATTTTTATAAACTACTACTGACTAGTTATTGGGCCCCTAAACGTATGCAGATTACACAACTTATACAAAAACTTATGTAACTTCAATATCAAGCAATGACAGCGCAGAGCAGGGGAAGGGGCTAAACTTAGGACAAACTCCACTGACCCCCAATAAACTAAATGACTTATTAGCACACTCATCAATGGAACTCTTTATATGAACTGCTTATTATAGAGTAACATCAGCTGTTTATATTGCACACACAAGGGGCGTGGGCAAAATATTGGTACTGTGCGCTTGTGTTCATGGATTGCCCCATATAAAAAACTTGTGGGGGCCCCAAAGTTTCTGATGGCAGCCCTGGCTGCCTACACACCAATATTACAACAACAAAAAAAATACATTTGCCAGTTGAAAAATACAATTTAAATAGTAGAGTGAATTATTTGCAAAGTAAATAGTGCAACTTAGAAATAAAAGGTATACCATAAAATCATGACAGAATTCCTTTTAAATATCTTGTTTAATAAATGTAAGCAAACATTTAGTAGTTTGCATAAAAACAAGTCATCTGATGTTAATGTTTCGGGGTCTTTGATTGAGATAATATACCTGCTCATCTGAGCAAAAAAAAATTGTTATATTAGCTATAAAGTTACAAAAACTATGACCCGAATAATCAACTTATAAACAGGCAATTTAAGACCACCCCAGCATTTATAGCTACTATAAGTTTATAGGCCAAAAGGCATAGTCACAAGCCAAATGGGTTTGGGGTACAAGTAAATCTTTTTTTGTGTAGACGGTAGATGTTTATTGATTCCATTCTATATTAAATTAAGCCTTTAACAAGTTTGCATCTCCCTGATGACCCCACCTTCCATGACTTTATTGATTGGTCTAAAAAGGTAAGTTAGGCTTGGGTTTAAGTTTTATTCTTCATTGCTATATTAAAACCGTCTGGAGTTGAGTTATCCTACTCCTAACAAGCCATGATCTTATTTCTGGAATAATGTGGATTTTTCAAATATTTGTATAAAAATGTCTGTACAAATATTTCTGAGTAGAAATTATTTGTACAGATAAAAAATGCAGTAGAAGAGGGGAAGAGGGAAAAGAAGTTATCAAAAGAAAGTGGCAAGGGTAAAAAAGTCCATACATTCGCCAGTTCCATATCTGTTTAATATGAATTTAACATAAGGTAATGCATTGGCAGCACATACATATTATATTTGATACCAATGTTATATATAGGGAAGATATAAATAGGATGGTTGGATTTTTTTTCCAGAAAAGTTCCCCCACCATTGTTCACCCAGTTGTTCAAACCTAAGACTTTGTTGATGACCTGACATAGATGAGTAGGGACAAATGAATGCTTTAAAATATTGGAACATTCTGCCCGTTGACTCCTGACATTCATATATCTAACTGAAAGATTCTGAGTCTATCCAAACTGTCAACTAATTATAACACTCAACTACAGCTCTTTAATTATCAGTTAAATCAATCCTTTAAGACAAAGTAATGCTTTTGAATTTGATTTCTCTACACCATAAATTCAGTTGAATCTACATAAAGAGGTTTGTATGTTATAAACATTGTTTTAAATAGTTATTAGAATACATTTCAGTAGCAATGTGACATTGCAATCAGATTAATAATTAGGACAATACAGAAGAGTAGAAGGTAATGTTTCTATTTGGGGAGGTAAGGGTGTGTGCTTATAATCAGCTGCCGTCTTATGGATTTGTTGGTTTTTTCCTGCCTATGTACAATACTCTCATTATTATCTACCCATGTGCAGAACTGTCATGTGCAAACTGTGATTCTTGGTTCAAACTGTACAAACTGTACATTTTGCTTTTATTAAAAGCCTTCTGTCTCATTTGGGGCGCCAAAATATGTACATCTTTGCTGGTTGTCATTTACAGCTGATAGAGTATTATGGTTAGAGTAGTGATATTCTATCTAGCTCATCAACACACTTAACAAGTCATTGCACCAGTTGCCAGTCCACAATGCACTGAACTGCAGAGGAGAAGAGTGGCTGCTGCTTTCCTTGTGCCTCCTGCTCCACTTGCTGTCATAAATGAGCCCCAAAAAGTTATAAACGATACCAATAAAAATGAAATCTCTTTGTTTGCCTGGGTCAGTGACCCTGAGAATCATGTAGCATTTTAAATTGTAAGCTAGAAAACAGCATAGAAGGGCAAATAATAAAAAATGAAGAAAGAAAACCAGATTAACAGTTGTTAAGAGAAGGCTAAAACATAACACTGTAACAATGTAATGCTACAAAAAATAAGGAAAACCATACATATCTTGATTATTTAATTTTTTTGTTTACTAAAGTCCCTTACTACCACCCCCAATTCACATGTGAAAAATTTCCTATTGCATCACTGATACAGGAGATGTATATGTGCAATAGCCAATATATAAACTTTCTTGAGGAAGTCATTGCTCTGATATAGCTTTAAAACTTATGAAAATGTGCAGGGACATAGGACGAAATTAGAAGCAAATTCTACTGGGGGCTGCTTCCATTCTCCTATCATGTTCTTTTCTCTTCATAATGGTATTGAAGGATATACAGTGCTCTCTCCTGGTAAAAACAGCCCACTGGGACTCACTTATTATTACTTTCACAACTTATCGTCTTACTTAGTTTGACTGGCTACTCATTAAGTGAATGAAGAGGTTAATTACTTAGTGTGGCAATGTGGCCTGTGTCCTTATCAGTACAACAGTATAAGCCAAACAGGTAATATAAGAAAGACAGAAAAATTGGTCTGTATCGATTAGTGTGCTAATCAAGTTACTCTTTTTTTCTGTTGCTTTATTATATGACTCATTTCTTGCTGTATTTTGAAGCATGATAACATCCGTACCTACCCACATGTTCCAACACTTATTGTGATTGTGTCTCCAGACATGTTGTTCTGTACATTGATTAGCTTTAGCAAGCAGGAATGAACAAATCAATAAAACACCTGTTCTGTTTACACTTCTGCAACTGTTGTCTTAGTCTGGCATGAAATTGCTATACAGGAAAAAAAGAAACATAATTACTTAAAAGTATATCCATTTACTTGCCAGACTCAGAAAATAGTAATTACATTATATAAGGGGCCAGATTCAATTCAGTGAGAAAAAGGTTTATCACTTGAAAACCGACAGACGAGATTCAATTTGTGATGCAATTTAATAAAAAAAAACTTATCTCATGGTTTATCGGGTGAAATTTTTAATTTGAATTTCTATGGGAAAAAATGGAACTGAATTAGGAGAATGAAATCTTGTCAATGAGTTTTCCTGCAATAATCCGTGAGATAACTTTTTCTCACTGAACTGAATCTAGCCCAATATTTATTTTTCCTATACCCCACCCCCATGCTATCAATAACAGGGGGCCAGTGAAATGCACATATTCTGACAGTCTTCTATATTATGACACTATTTATTATGGCACTTACAATGTGGGAAATGGGCCACTTTAGTGTGGAATAGTGATGAGCGCGATTTTTTCAGCAGGCATGGATTTGCAGTGAAAATCCAACAATTTTTTTTGGCACGTGTCATTTTCAATGTTTCGTGAATGTTTCGTGTTTTCAGCGAAAACTAGTGTGGTGGACAAAGGGCATCTAGTATACTATAGTTATGATGGACCCAGAGTAGTGTCACTGACAACCAAAAGATGACCTTTCAAGATCAGAAGATGGGAAGCTGAAGGCTAGGATCATTGCTACTAAAGCTCTGGAATGCTAAACCACCACTGTTTATATAGTCACAGTAGTCATGGATGATTCCTAAACACTGGAGAACAACCTCTTTACCCCAAGGGTGCACAGCACCTGTAAGTTCTACATTAATAGCCTGGAAAGAGATGGGGGTCACATTTGAGAAGGAAAGGTAGATCTTTTTGCCAACACAAAGATCTGCAAAAAATTAGATACTCTAGGAACCATATGTTGAAAATATTGAAAAAAATAATGCATATAGGGCACAGAAATACCAGTGCTAAATAAATGCTGAAATAATGGATCAAAATGTAATATCAGATGCAGTATGGAAGGCATATCAAACATTAAATTGCTAAGAATAGATATTAATAATAGAAAGAATGATTAGAAAAACCTTACCTAAAAAATTGCATTTGGTGTGAAGGCCCTTTCTATAGTATGATATCAATAAAATATTCAGAAAATAGCAAATGTCCAGATGATTATGATGATTTGTAGTGACAACACACACTAGCAGGAAGTAAGATGTTGTTATAGGTACAAGATTGTGTAAAGACAAAGTTCCTTGTGTAGCACTCAGTGTTTTGGTCACTGTTTTATAACATATATTTTTTTTTGTGACCAGGCACATGAAAGGAAATTTGCAAAGCCCCTTTTCTTAAAAGATATAAAAGAAAGAAATGGGACTCAGGGTTGCATGAACCATGGTACAATAATAAAAAAGTTACAGAAGATTTAAATAGAAAATGCTGTACATATATACATGATACACCTTTCTATTTCAAGTAGCATTTCTGGATGAGTGCTTCTTTAATACAGCTATGACAATATATAACCCCTACCCCTTACTTGTTTTGAACAAAGGCTTCCTCAGCAAGTCATGGACTAGCAGTCTAGCACAGAACACTGGGAGCTGTATTTCTCAGTGGCTGGTGAGTTGTAAATTTAACACCTCTACTTTAATCCCTTTAGCCAGGCGATTAACTGAATAAATTTGCTAGTACTGAGACCTGAGAGTAAAAATATTAGATAAACATAATTCTCTTGGCAATAAGCTTCCAGCACTACATCAGCTCAGCGAAGATCTATTTGTCTCAACAGTACACTTCAATGATTTGTGGACTAGGATTCTGTCCACCTAAATCATAGCAACATCATCTGCCAAAGACGAATATCGCGTGTGCTGGGCTGGGCAGGGTGAACTCTGAAGCAGCTGGAAGCCCTGAAGCTACTAATGAATTCTGTTCTCATCAGCAGGTGCCGTTGCACTAAATTGAAATCACTCCAAGAGGTTTCAGGGACACCAAGACAATTACAAGTGCCAACAGAAAACATACAAAAAAATTATAGAGAAAGAGAAATGTTAAATCCCAACCAGGAAACATGAAAGGTTGGGGACTCCTTCCTCTCATTAGGCTAAGTGAAAGTGACATATGGGTCCCAGGGATTCAATGCGCCATGCATAATTGTCTTGATAGTGAGTGATAGCTCTTTCCAGATTTCTTGCCATCAGGAGATACATGGAGGTCATTAAACTTAAATTTATAGCCACAAAAATAATTTTCAGGCATAACTTTTGCCCAAGTCGACTTTTGCCATTTTTTAATAGAGATACTAAAAGCACTGTAGCACTAAAGATAAGCAATACTTTTAATATCAAGGCTGTAATGAAAAGACACCTTATAGTAGCATTAAAATACCACCTTTATGCAACATGATGTTTATTTAATATAACACACAGCCAAGTCATTTTTGCATTTGTAAAATGTGGAAAGATGCCATTGTATATGCTGGCACAGCGTACAAAAAAGAGATGCTATCTAGCCATGCAATAATATAAGAAAAATAATGCGCTTATTTGACTTCTCCTAAGAAATAATGGTCCTAAGGGATATTAGTTCTGCTTTCGCACTGCAGTGCTGACAGATGTTTGATAACTGCAGATATTTATGCTGATACTTAAATATTATCAGTTAATATAAGATTAAGTAATGTGTCTTTTATCCAAGGGCATTGTGTGACAATGGTGCCCTCTGTGAGGTCTCATGCACGTCGGTGATTCAATATCAACACAACTAATCACAATCCGATCACTCACTGTCATTTGTTGTATCGTAGGATTTTCATTCACCCTTAGGGGAATCACATGTTTAGATATAAATATCTTGCTAACTAGAAATGATGCATGAGGTTTGATGGGGTATAAAACAACTTCTGTTCCCCAAGACTCTGTGGCTTAAAAAGACCACAATATTATGCATCCACCTTTGTGTGTCCAACACAGTTACAGTCAGATTGCATTAACCTGAAACTGTATTTACTACCTGAGCTGTGCCATGTTCACTGAATATACATCATTATTGTATAAGACCTACAACAAGCCTGAGCACTATTATTAAGGGTTTAGACAAACAACTGTGTCACCATGTAGTAACTGTAACAAACTGCTAAATGAGAAAGCTTGTACCATCTATGTCTCTCAAACCCACAACAACAGATACTCTTTATTGCCACAATATTATAAAGAATAATAAGAAAACATAAATTCACATAAATCTTTCTAGCAGATCACATCCACATGCAGATGATATCCAGATATATTTAGATACCTCTTCACTAACTACTAATGTTCAAACCCATATTGCTAACTGCCTCCTGGCTATCTCCTCCTGGATGAACCAACGCCACATCAAATGCAACCTTCTCACCCAAACTTAGCCCTTCTCCTCTTTTCACCATTACTATTGATGGCGTGGCTATTAACCTAGTAAATTCAGCATGCTGTCTGGGGGTTATCTGTGACCTGTCCCTCTCCTTCTCTAACAATATAATAATACTGCCAAAACCTGCAGCTTTTTCCTCTGCAAGATATGCCTCTTGACTCCTGCCTTCCAATTGGTGCCTGTATATTACCCAACCACTTAGATTGTAAGCTCTACGGGGCAGGGACCTCCTTCCTAATGTTTCTCATAGCACATGTAATCTCTATGTTTCTATATTTATTTATTGCATTTAGTATAACACTTGTCCTCCCTGTGTGTAATTTTGTATATCGTAACATTGTACAGTGCTGCATATCCTTGTAATGCTTTATAAATAAATTTATACATACATATATACATTTACAATAGATAAATTAAGATAACCATTAAAGACATCTCTTAATGTGCTAGTTCTAGATCAGCCAACCATTTTTGATTGTGAGCCACACTCAGATGTAAAAAAGTGTTGATGAGCCACACAAACATGTAAAAGTTTCTTTAGGGATGCCAAATACAGGCCGTGACTGGCTATTTGGTAACCTACAATGGACTGCTAGCCTGCAGGAAGTTCTGCTTAGAATAAAATTGTGCCGCTGTGCTTCCAAAACTTGCTTCAAAATCAGAAATTTAAAAAATGCCACGTACTTTGAGGCTTCTGGAGGCAAAACCAAATGGGGAGGTAAGCAAATATTGCTCACAAGTCACTTGTTGGGGATCATTGCTCTTGATGGTCCTCAAAGTCCATTAGGGGGTTTACATTTATGTTTAAAAGTTATTGGCAAGGACATGCTCAGTATCAAAGCCACCATAGACTCTGACATGCTATGCATATTTCTCTCAGAAGAACCACATGTAAGGCATAACACACTCAATACTTAGGGGCAGATTTATCAAAATGTGAGTTTAGAGTTTAATGCATAAAAACTTATCCGCGTTCTATTCATTCCAATGGGATTTTTAGAAGAGTATTTATCAATGGGTGAAAACTAGAATTCACCATTTGATAAATACATTTCTAAAAATAATCCCATTGAAATAAATAGAACATGGGTGAGTTTTTATGTATTAAACTCACATTTTGATAAATCTGCTCCTTACTGTGGTCACAGTAAAGCTTCAAAAGATTGAGAGGTTTTCTCTGCAAAATTTGTGGTGAACTTTTCAAGAATCCAATATAAAATTTCTCCATGCGGTCTGTTTCTGTGGAAAAAATGCCCTAGCAGCATATGTCATTAACTGCATGCACTACAGTGCATAATCAATTGGAAATTCAAAGTGGGGTTCTGGTCAACAAACTTGGAAAATGTATGGCCTGAAAAAGAATAAAGGATTTGTCATAGTAACATAGTAACATAGTAACATAGCAAGTTGGGTTGAAAAAAGACATACGTCCATCAAGTTCAACCATAATGCCTATATATAACCTGCCTAACTACTAGTTGATCCAGAGGAAGGCAGAAAACCCCATCGGAAGCCTCTCTAATTTGCCACAGAGGGGAAAAAATTCCTTCCTGACTCCAAGATGGCAATCGGACCAGTCCCTGGATCAACTTGTACTAAGAGCTATCTCCCATAACCCTGTATTCCCTCACTTGCTAAGAATCCATCCAGCCCCTTCTTAAAGTTATATAATGTATCAGCCAGCACGACTGATTCGGGGAGGGAATTCCAGAACCTCACAGCTCTCACTGTAAAAAATCCTTTCCGAATGTTTAAATGGAACCTCCCTTCTTCTAAACGGAGTGGGTGCCCTCGTGTCCGTTGGAAGGACCTACTGGTAAATAAAACATTAGAAAGGTTATTATATGATCCCTTTATATATTTATACATAGTTATCATGTCACCTCTTAAGCGCCTCTTCTCCAGTGTAAACAGACCCAACTTGGCCAGTCTTTCTTCATAACTGAGACTTTCCATACCCTTTACCAGCTTAGTTGCCCTTCTCTGGACCCTCTCTAACTCAATCATGTCCCGTTTGAGCACTGGAGACCAAAACTGAACAGCATATTCTAGATGGGGCCTTACCAGCGCTCTGTAAAGGGGAAGAATAACCCCCTCCTCCCGTGAATCTATACCCCTTTTAATACAGCTCAAAACCTTGTTTGCCCTTGCAGCTGCTGCCTGGCATTGCTTGCTACAGCCAAGTTTATTATCTACAAGGACTCCAAGGTCCTTCTCCATTATGGATTTGCCTAGTGCAGTCCCATTAAGGGTATACGGGGCTTGCATATTTTTAGATCCCAGGTGCATGACCTTACATTTATCCACATTAAATCTCATCTGCCACTTAGCTGCCCAGATTGCCAGTTGGTGAAGATCCTGCTGCAGGGATGTCACATCCTGGATAGAATTGACTGGTCTGCAGAGTTTTGTGTCATCTGCAAACACTGATACATTACTCATAATACCCTCCCCTAAGTCATTTATGAACAAATTAAACAAAAGTGTACGATATTAATGGAGAAGTGACTGCCATGTGTGTAAGAAACTGGCAACATGGGAACCTCTTTTTATATGAAGAACGGTTGTAAAACAGTGAAAAGCTTTTCTAGCAATGTTAGGAAATGTATATATTTCTGTAGAGCTAAAAACACATTGGAGCCGATTCACTAAAGTGCATTAAAACAAGCACTATTTATAGCATGCGTTAAAAATTTTATCGTTTCTCATCTTTTGCGACAACGCACAATTCACTAAAAGGACACGCGGCAAAATTTATGTCCGACAAGTCCAACAAGAAAAAGTGGCATTGTTGGCAAATCAAAATGCACTTATGGAAAAACAAATTTCCTTGCTAGAGACCATAGCACATGGGCAAAAGGAAATTAAGCCAACACGCCCTACTACTAGAGATAGTGGTGAGAGTTCAGCTACCACTCCTGCAGCTCCCACTAGACAGCTGCATTAAAAGAAATAAAAGTGACACTAAGGGGCACATTTACTAATCGATGAATCTGAATCCCGAATGGGAAAAAATCGGATTGGAAACAAAAATTTTGCAACTTTTTCGTCACCGTCGTGTTTTTTTCGTATTTTGCGCAATTTTTTCATCGCCGTCACGACTTTATCGTATTTTGCACAACTTTTTCGCGATTTTTTCGTATTGAGCAATTGTAAATGGCGGAAAAACCAATCCGATTTTTTTTAAAGTCGTAACGGCGGCGAAAAAATCGCGGGACATACGAAAAAGTCGCAACGGCGACTAAAAAGTCGCAAAAATACCGATCATTATGAAAAAACGCGTTCAGGCGCTTTCGTTCGTGGATTAGTAAATCTGCCCCTAAATTATTTTTTTTTTTTTGTTTAATTGCCAAATGATTTATTAAGAAATAATATTAATACACATTAGGCCTATGTTCTTTGTAAATAGTTATTTCTCTTTTTGCTATTTATGTTGGGGGTGGGGGAATCACCTGCTCAAATCCACATCAGCCTTAGTTGCCACTCACTACTGCTGTGAAAAATAAAAGAAAAGAGCATTTCTTTTGTAAGTGGGCAACTCATTTCCCTGTAAATAAAAACATTTTTTTTGGAGAAGTTGTTTGGTCATCCAGGTCCTCAGCCACATTGGCAGGTAAGCCATGCCGGTTAGCAAGATTATGCAGTACAGCACACACAGCCACAATTTGTGAAACTTTAGACGGGCTGTACATCAAGCAGCCTCCCGACTTATCCAGGCTGCGGAAGCGGCTTTTAAGGACCCCAAATGTCCGCTCAATCACAGAACGCGCTCTCACATGTGCTTCGTTAACAGCACACTCAGCTTATGGCAGGCAGGGCTTGGTTTGACAGTGGGAGACAGAAAGCAAATATGGGCAAGTTGTGCTAGACATGACACAAATACTTACCTAACAGCCACCCATGAGGCATTTGTCCGGTTTCAAAAGCATCGTAAAGTGCGGACTGCCTTAAGATGTAAGCATCATGAGAGGAGCCAGGGAAGCCAGACACGATGCTCAGAATGTTCATATGTGCATCGCACACCACTTGTACATTGAGGGAGTGGTAGCTCTTCCTGTTGCGGAAAATGTGCTCCCTGTCTTGGGGGGGTTTAACTCCACATGGGTGCAATCAGTTGCACCCAACACATTGGGGATGCCACTTACCCCATAAAACTGCCTTTTCACGGTGTTCCACTCGTTTCAATTTTTGGGAAACGAGATGAAATTCCCAGACACCGAGCGGATGGCATCCAGGACCTGGCCAAGGCACCGTGAAAAAGTAGGCTGTGACACCCCCCCCCCATAGACCCCTCCAACCCTCTGGAAACTTCCCGTGGCCAAAAAATGCAGGGAGCACAGCAGTTTCACAATGCCAGGAACAGCGTGGCTTCTGCGTGTCAGCGGCTGCAGGTAAAGCTCCAGTAGCTCATGCAGGCTGGATATTGCTGCTCTGTTAAGCCTGTAGTGCCTGACGACTTCATCCTCAGTTAAGCCCTCTAAAGTGGACCTTTCCCTGAAAAGCCGAGGACGCATCACTCTAGAACATTCAGGGACTTGCTGTTCCAAGAGTAAAGAGTAAACTTTCCGGTTAAAAAAAAAGAAATGAAGCCCCTAATGTTACCAGGTGCACCTGAGGCGCTGAGAAAAAAACACTCCTGTCCTCTTTATATATCTTCTCATCCTCCTAAGAAAAATGTAAGCTGTGTACAGGTTAAATATGGCATTAATCACAGAACCATGCTCAGACTCCATCACCAAACTTCCACCAAATGTCTAATCAGCATAAAACACTGGTTAGGCAAATGTCTTTGTAGAGTCATCTGCATACATGACATTATTTTGGGTGGAGGATTTTGAGCTAAAAACACATCCAGTCACATCACATACAAACTACATCTCAAAGCAAGATGCCATTTGAGTGCTTATAAAATTGCATACATATCTCAACCACAAGTGAACACAATGCCTAAGGCCAGAGGCCTACTGCAATTGTCCTCTCTGCCCTCAACTAAGCATTGTGTTGCATGACTTTTTAAAAAGCCAGTGTGCTGCATATGATGGATTAAGGTCTGTTTATTTGTTGATTTCAGGAAGATGTAATTAAATATGCATTCAGCTTCAGCTCTAGGTTTTATGGTTGCACACTCCTTGGGGGGGAGGGGGCAGAAGAGAAATCTAGCCATTCAGAAATGATCAATGGCCATAATAGAAATAGTCTGCAAAAATAAATTGCACAAAAAAAAAATTAATGAACCAACAAGTAGATCTCCAAAAAAAAGGGGGGAGGGCATATTTGTATTCAGCGCAGTTTACCAAGGACAAATTCATATTATATTGGTTGTGGTAGTTTGGAAATTGTTTAATTAATGCTAAGTATATATATATATATATATATATATATATATATATATACTGTATATATATATATATATATATATATATATATATACAACAGTTACAAAGGAAACATGTCACCTATAGTTTACTTCATCTTTGGCCAGAAACATAACAACAGAATCACTGCACTTATAGACGGGACTGAAGGAAGGGTAATGTAGGAATAGCTGGAGTAGAATCATTTTTTTTAGTAGCTCACTTTATAAGTGAGAGACAGAGAGGCCAGTGAGAAAGGACAACATAGATCCCCAACAAGGAGAGAGAAGGGTATTAGTACTTTGGAAAGCACTCTGTGATTTAGGGCCTTACAGGGTAGAAAGGGAGGTCCTGATGTGCTCCAGCATAGAAGCCACTAAAAGGAGGTTCAAGGGTTCACCTAAAACAGGTATGACTGGTACCCAAGAGGTTTTCCAAGAGTAATAGTGGTATGGAAAGCTATAGAGAAATTCCTTTTTTAAAATTATCTGTAAGTGTGAAAGGGTGTTAGTCTGCTACACAGGGCTATACCTTGCATTACAGCATCCCAAATGATTCTGAAGGTTGTGACCTTAATGTGTCCAAAATGCACTAAGCTTTGGCCTGTATTTACAAAGTATAATTTGGGGTCTGCTTTCTAAAAATTAAGTGGCCCAACAATATGTATGGAGTCACAGATACATAATCTTAACATGCATTGGGATTGTAGTGGCATACTTCTGTGAGACTGGAAAAGTGTGTATGATAGATACAACTCACAGCCTAGCAAGTCTTTTGTGTTGTATAGTGTTGCTCCATATGTAAAATAATGAAGCAAGTATTAGGATCAGTGTAATATGTCTTCCTATGTTGACAGCTGGCAGCTGCAGTTGTCAGAGATAAAAACCTCTGAACCCACATAAAACTCTGACTGTGCTAAATTTGCTTCCTTGTTGACACAATTTGCAGCAACAAAAAAGATGCTGGTATCAATCACAGTTGTAATAATGCAGCATCTATTTGCACTTTTCTGTCTTCTCAATATGTTGTTGCAAGGGGTTCAAAGTTCATATCAAATGTCATTAATCATTCCCCTCAGCTCTCTGTGCTTATTGGACAGTTCTATTAATCAGAGTCCTATCAGACCTACAGCCTGGTAAGGTCTCCATTGTCCTGTTCCCTACCTATCATAGAAAGATAAGATTATCAGTGACAGCCGAGACACCCATTGAGCAAAAGAAGAGTTAGGAGGAAAAAATAGACTTTTTTCTTTATTTATCCTCCTGACTTGAAGATGGGTTGTTTCTTGTCTTGTCAAACTGCATCCTTTTCTTTAAAGAATCAGCTTTGAGAAACCAATTTGTCAAACCGGACAATCATTTGAAATTCCACAAAAGCCACCGCAGCTTTATATATAAAAAAAAAAAAGATAAATCAGAAGGCATTAAACACAGACAGAAGGGCTTCTGAAATCTAGTTGAGTGGTTACTCTCAATTAATCTTTAGGAAGCGGAGATTGTGAGGATAGACTGAAGCTAGAATGAATTTCAAAGACTTCAGGTGATAGAAAGTATAGATATTTGTTTTAAAATCGAATCTCTTTTGCCCATGTCGCAAATCTTTATGCATCCACATAAAGGATTATAACTTCACTGTGCAAAGTGGATATATTAACATGCTCATGAAAAATGTTACAATACGAGTTTACACACCAGCATTAACAAATCATCAACTCTTTAAAAATAAGTGTAAATCAAAATCCCTGTTTAACCATTTTGTGGCCAATGCATCAAGTTTATGTATCCACTGTACATCAGCTCTCTTTTACTGCCAATAGATTTGCCACATCAGTGCCACCTAGAACAATTTATTCTGCAGAAACCATTACCATACCTGAGTAAACAGCTTTAGAAGCTTTCTAGGGAGGAGAGAACTGTGCAGACTCTGGCCAGTCAGTCAGACACTGAAACAGCCTGTTTACAAAAAAAAGAGACAATAAATCCTGTGTTTCTTTTGATAGAGGACTAAGTGCAGCATTACTGTAAGTGCTTATGGCTGTATTAACATAGGCCTTTCTGATAAAGCTTACTTAGTTTTTAACTTTCCTTCTCCTTTAAGGGACTGGATACAATCCCACCCCTTTTCATGGGTGGAACATATGTATCACCCAAAATTTAGATCTTCTAATGTATGTCCCATCTCTAAACAATGCCTTGGCACTGGAAGCGTTCTACTACCAGTGTTAATTAGTGATGAGCGAATCTGTCACACTTCACTATAAAATTCACGAAACGACAAGAAAAGACATCATAGGAGGTTGTTGAAACACTGATATAGATGGATATGCCTCCCTTAACAAGTGCCAGTGTTTACTAAGGATCCTCTGAAGGTGATTGCTATGGGCATGATATTGTGATACAAAAGTGAACCTTTGTGCTTTCCTCTTATAATTACCATGTTTATTAATTATTCTTTTCTTTTGTACCTGCTGAATATTTTACTGAAGATCATTCAAAAAATAACCTCTATCAACTTCGTTTTCATTTTTTAAGCTTCTCTTGTAAAATCAGAATCATTTGCTATTCTACAAACCAGGGAAACTTGACTCATAGGTATAGACTTCTTAACTGCTGTAGAATGAAAAATATCATTATCAATAATTAATCAATAATTGATTTTGATCTATGGGCTTCATATATGCATATATAAAATACTGATTTCCTTTGTTTTACTTCAACATCCATAAATACTATCTTATGGGGATCAGCTGCCATTGTGAATTTTATGTCTTGATTGCCCCATTAATGACATCTCGCAAGGATTCCAGTTATCCCCCCAGAGGAGAAGCACATCATCAATGTACCTCCATCAGGCACAATAGTGCCTAGAGAAAAGTACATTACGATATACGTGCTCCTCCTCAAACCAACTCATAAATTATTTGGCATAGGCTTGGGGGGGCCTTAGAGCCCATGCCCCCCCCCCCCGTATCTGCAAGTGAGGAGGATCTCCACAAAAAAAGTTGATTTCATTCTTGCTGTATTCTCTACTCTCTACTTACATTTTTACAGCAGCCAAACCGTTCCTGTGGAGTACAGATGTATAAAGACAGGCAACATCAAATGCTGGCAGCCCTAAATCCTCCTCCATCCTAGTTAATTTATTTAAAAAATCATTAGTATCTCTAACATATGATTGTATTTTTTGTACCAATGGACTAAAGACCTTATCAAATACCTCAGCCGCTTTACTTGTATAGGACCCTTTTCCCGCCACAATGTACCTAGTGGGTTAATAGGGTCCTTGTGAATTTCGGCAAGGCATATATAAGAGGAACTACTAGAAAATTTACAGATATATTCAGTAAGGTAGATTCTGTAATAATCTTTGCCTGAACAACCTGTTTCAATAGTGGGTCTAATTCTTGCTTGAAAGAATTGGAGAGATCACCTCTCAGACTCAGGCAACTGATACTCAATTTCAGTAACATATGTCTCTGTGTCCAAAACAACAGTTGTTGCCAGAACTCCTGACTAAGGTCCCTGTGGAGGACCTTAAACGTCAATCTAACAAACAAGATACATTAGTTTATCTACAAATCCTGTTACTTTAATTTATATATATATAAATTTCATTTGAAGCAGCGAAAGTGGTTTTTCACGGTGAGGGCAGTGAGGTTGGGGAATGCCCTTCCTAGTGATGTAATGACAGATTTAGTTAATGCCTTTAAGAGGGGCCTGGATGGGTTCTTGAACAAGCATAGTATCCAAGGCTATTGTGATACTAATATCTACAGTTAGAATTGATGTTGGTATATATATTTATGTATGTGAGTGTATAGATAGGTCAGTATAGGTTTGTGTGTGCTGGGTTTACTTGGAAGGGTTGAACTTGATGGACTCTTTTTTCAACCCTATGTAACTATGTAACTATATGTATATTGTGATGTTTTGGGGGAACACAGCGGGATTGCAGCACAAATGCAGGCCACTCCAAACTTCCAGAAAACAGTCCATTTATTGTTAACACAAAAAGGCAGCAAAAAAGGGCAATGAAAAATAGCTTGTGTTCAGCAAACAAAATACAAAAACAGAACAGGTATAATTGACCAACAAAAATGTCCCAATGGCAGCCCAAATAAACAAGTTTGGCATACTTTAACTGATAAGGAAACCGCTCAAACCCACCAGTTTGTCACAAGGAACTCAGGTGCATTCAAAGCAGCTTTCCCATATAGCTCTACTTCCACACTCCACACCTTTGCCAACTGCCTTTGCCTTTCTTAAACCCCCTTGGCTGTTCAGACCATACCCTACTGCAAGTTAACCCTGTGTTGGGTCACTTAAAGGGGTGGCTCTTAAAGGCCTCAAAACCTAAAAAATGGGGATATATTCCTGCCATCCAGGATATATGCCCTCCGACTTGTACATAATATATATATATTATGATGAATACATATATATATATATAAAGTTCAAAGTATCGGCACTCACCAACCAAAAACACCAATGTCCGGGTGCTAACCATAAAATAGTATAAAGTCTCGCAGAAAGCACTCCAAGAAAAAATAAAAGACAAAAAAGTTTATTTAGACCCAAATGTCTACGCGTTTCGATCCATGCCGGATCGTCATCAGTGTCCTGATGACGATCCGGCATGGATCGAAACGCGTAGACATTTGGGTCTAAATAAACTTTTTTGTCTTTTATTTTTTCTTGGAGTGCTTTCTGCGAGACTTTATATATATATATATATATATATATATGAATAATATATATATATTATGATGAATACAGATGAAAACCCTGCACTGGGGACATGTGGGAACCTATCTGTCTCACTAGCAAATAACACACTGACTGTCTATCTAGTATGGTCCTTTTAATATCACAGTCCCACAATCAACTCCAGATGCAATAAAATAATGGACAGTTCAGTTCAATGCAAACTGTCTCTTCCCAAGAGCTCTTATACCCAAGGTAGCACTACCTTCTCAAAGTACCACTTTTTGGATTTAGTAGCTGCTCCCATGTAGCAGGTACCCGAACAACACTCACACAGGGGCCGCACACTTGTATCCTTGCCAATATCCTCCCTTTGGTGGGTCACTTAAGAGGGGTCTCAGAGGCAGACACACTGGAGTTCACAGGCAGCTCTGCAGCACAGACACTCTCCACAGTGGCACCGGTCACCTCCTGGATCTCTAGCAGCTTGGCAGGGAACAGTCAGGGAACTAGGCCTTTGATCCTGGTCAAGCTCCACACAGGATGAAGATGGAAGCCTCTTTGATCTCCTGGACAGTCTCTTTCACACTGGTTGTGGCTACAGTAGGGGTGCTTTTATAACCTGCTGGTCCAACCCATGGGTTTAAGCAAGGCACTCCCTGGGTCCTCCTCTTTCCCAGAGGTGCACTAATTAAGTTCATTCTAATTCATTAATTAATGTAATTCTATGTACTAAACTCATTTGTCAGACAACTAGCGATGAGGCATCGATTCGCAACAAATTTTGGCAATTTGGTCACTGGCGAATTTTTTCTCCAAACTGTCGTAAAATTTTGCAGAGAAAATTCACGGTCACGTCAACAAAGGGTGTGGTTAGGTCAGAATAGGCGCAGTTGCATAAAAAAAGCATGGTTGCACAGCACCCGCGTTTTGCGGTTTTTCTGATGTTCTGTGAATTTTGTTATAGTTTTGCTAATTTTTCGGTGAAGCGAAATGGGACAGATTTGTTCATCACTACAACCACTGCATAGTATTGAAATCCTTACTGCTTGGAGATGCATGTTTCCCTTTGTAGGCTGTGCACAAACCTTCTGAGTATTGGCAGGTGGTATTCTGCTAAACTTAAAAACATTGATGTACACACAAAATTGACTGTGCCCTTCTTCATTTGTTGAGCGTAATGATGTAACTGGCCATGTACACATAAGCATACAGTTTAGAAGGCAAACAGCATCATACCAATACTTGTACAAAGGAAGAGAAGTGGCTGGTGTGGGGGAAGAAAGGCACAAAATAGCGAAGATACGGGCAGGAGAAAGGGAGTGGTGCAAGAGAGGCAACTTTATATTATGGAGTTCACTTCATCAGATCTGCAACAGCATTTACTTTCCAAAATAACTAACTAGTTACAAAAGCCTTTGAAAGTATTTAAAGTATTTAACTTCAACTTTGCAGCCACAGATTTTTTTAAACAACAGAAAGGGTTGTACTAGTGTGTCTGCAGTGGTCTGGAAGTTGCCTGTAAAGTGGTTGATTGTGGTACTGTATTCTAAATGCTGCTGTGCAAGATGCATGCCTTTCATATGTCCCTCTTGTTTATTACAGATCTTTGATGTTCTTCAAGCTCTCCTCTGTCTGTGTCTGGAACAGCTGACCTTCATTGTTAGAATGTGCTACAGAATACATGTCACAGGAGACATGGAGATTAGAAGTCTCACACAAGCAGGCATAAAATAGCACAGATAAATCATAAGAACATATCACTGCTTTTACTGTATGTACTCTGCTTTAATCACTATCAGAATAAAAGTACAAGTAGCTCCTAGGGTTTGAAGGCAAACTGAACAATTGGATTCATTCTAAAATATATATGAGTGCTGTTACAATTCCACAGTAATACAGTTAAGGGTTTTGCGGACAATAACTCCTTTGTTCCCAGAGAATCATAAGAACCCAGTAATGAACTCTGGTCTGCCATCAGCCTTTGTCCGGAACTTGAACTTTAACAGCCATGGCATTTTTTTTTCTATAAATATCTGCATCTCCCATATCTCAGAAAAAATCTACTTTCTTCTCGTTATTTTTGGACTGGCTGTTAGTTATTCATTTATGTATTCTAATCTTAAATAAACAAACTGGCATAAAGAATCCCGTTTTATTTGCATGCTCTTGGGGAAAGTATTATTTATCTGCCTCATCCTTGGTTTCATATTCTAATATCTCGCTTGCCTGTCACACTTCATCTTGTACTGAATTAGAGAGTACAGACAGGGAGATAGCAGAAGACATTCCAGACACAAAGGGCTAGAGGGCATTTCTGAAGACCTCCTGTGTCACTTGTCAATCTCAAGCTTTTGTTGCATGCCCTTCCTGTCCATTTATCTAATGCCTTATTGTATTTCAGGCCCCGCGCTCCAAAATCCTTACTCCCCAGTTTCCATAAGCATGCCAGTGTTATAGAAAGGCAAACAATGTTGCCTGTCAGCTTTCATTAACATTCAAGGAAATCCACAGCTATTCCAGGTGATTGTATATATTCAGCCAAACACCTCATTTACCAAGGTCTTGATTTTATTTTCTAAGCCTTACTGCCTTTTTCTTGCAGGTTTTCAATCTGCCTGGCAGACCACAGGTTTCACCCCCAGCTATTTATCATTTTTTATTTTCAGAATTGCGGCATAACAAAAAAGGCTTATAATAAGGAATGGGAGGATTGTCAGGTTTCATAAAGCAGCAGAGAAATCTGGGCTGCTTTATATGACGGTGTCAGCCCTGCTCGGAGTTCACTAAGTGGGTTAACAAGCTTTCACAAGGATATCCTGCTTAAATATTTCCAACATAAACAACATGTTTTGGAGGACAGAACACTTACGTTTTTCGACTTCAATTTCAGTTTCAGGTATTGTAAGTTTGCCAAAGGATCATAAAAGACAATGGCAGCCATTTCTGTTCTACTGCTTTATCTCAGTGTGTATATATATATATATATACTGTATATATATATATTATTCATTGTCATTTCAAAGCTAGATATGATACAATTTGTAAAGGTCAGCAAGTGGGATGCCAGGATTATTAGCTAGTGAAGCATTTATAAATAATTACTGCATTATTTTCAATAAATAAAGAAAACAGGCACAGAGAGACCTAGACACTGGTTATTATTATTATAATAATAATCATAATATTTTTTGCTTTAGAAGCCCTGACCTGAAACAAGTCATTTTGGCCCTATCAGAGGAACTGATGCCATGAGGCGAGTTGAGATACTTGTTACCAGGGGTGACAAAATGCTGCTTCTGGTAACCAAAGGAATACTGTCATGGGAAAACATGTTTTTTTTTGTTTGGTTTTTTTTTTTTTTAAATGATTCAGTTAATAGAGTTTCTCCTGCAGAATCCTGCACTGAAATCCTTTTTTCAAAATCACAAACAGATTTTTTTAATATTTAATTTTGAAATTTCACATGGGACTAGCCATATTCTTCATTTCCCAGGGTTCCACAGCCATGTGACCTGTGCTCTGATAAACTTCAATCACACTTTACTGCTGCTCTGCAAGTTGGAGTGATATCACCCCCCTCTCAGCAGAACAATGAGAAGATCGCAGCTCCCAGTAGATACCAGAATAGCACTCAATAGTTAGAAAACCAAGCCTGACTTGCGACTCCTACAGTTACATGGGAGTAGGAGAAACAATAGGTTATCTGAAAGCAGTTCTGATGTGTAGCGCTGGCTCCTTCTGAAAGCTCAGGCAGGCAGCCTGCCTACACAGCAATATTACAGCTAAAAAATAATACATTTGTTGGTTCAAGAATAACATTTTAAATAGTAGAGTGAATTATTTGCTATGTAAACAGTGCAATTTAGAAGTAAAAAGTATGCCATAAAAATCATGACAGTATCCCCTTAAAGAGCCAAAATTCTGATTTTTAAATCAAAATCTCGGCTCGGCTCTGCTAACGCTACCGCACTCTCTGCACTAGCCATTCGCCCCCCTCCGACATGACCTAAGTGCGGAGGGGCGAGGGGGCAGCACACCAAAGGCCACTGGAATGCCCTGGACCCTATTTTTTTTATTTTAACTCTTAACTACTAAAACACAGTTCATCAATATAATCATCAGTTTCTTTTCATAGTTGTTTTTATTTGTTTGTTGTTATTTTGTTCTCAAATCTCTAATTAAAACATTATTTACAAATTAAAAGGTAATCCAATGGAAAGATAGTACAAGGATGTTTAATACACATTACAGTGTTTAAAGTTTAAGGATAGGCATATTATGGTTTTGGAGAATGCTTTTAAAAAATGTGTGAGTTTGGACTGTTGTTTTATGACCTTTGAGCAATGACTTTTGCATAAAACAAATTGCTTACAACTTTTTTCCTATGTTCATAGAAAGTGGAGAAACCTTAGGCTCCAGCTTGTAGTCATCAGCAGTAATGTTCTTCATACACTTGCAACTTTAGACGTTACTTTTTATTCTACATGACTACATTCATTTGCAATATTACTTTTGCCACTTTTATAAATATTATAAAGCAAGCTTACTTTAAGGCATGTATTTAATCAAGTACAGTACTTCTACAGAGAGCATTCCTTCAGATTAGAGCACATTCCTTCTGTTGTTTGACACAGTGAGATCAAAGAAAATGCTAATGTCATATGAAGTTGAAAGGCAACAAAACTATTGTTTAGATATTGCTTATATAACTAGATACGTCCACAAAGTTTATCCTAAAACAATTAAATATTTCACATTTTTAGAAATATACTAAAGATAATTTCTACCTAATGTGTTTTTTTTGTTCATCATCATATTGCAGCACTGTGATGCCTTGTACAGCCTGTGGTCCTGTAGTTTTTTTGTGCTAAATACTGATTGCTCTACAGTTATCATCATAAAAATCAACTGCAGATAAATATGGAGCACCCACTTTTCCCAAAATGGCTTCTGTGTTCAGCTAGATAAATGTGACCTAGAAAGATATATATACCTTTAAGGCCCGCTTCTACCAGATTGGAAACTTGCATTTGAAAACAATCTTTGTACTGTACATGTAAACCGATGGATTTTTTTAAGAAATATCAAAACATGTTATGCTAATACATTATCTTTTTACTTTGGTATTAAAACCCAGCATGTAAACAATGATGTGTAATTTATAATTGCACATGCTGTTGCACCTGTTTTTGGAGCATGGGACAAAACCCACACTTGCAAACCACTCTCAATTAGTTGCACAGGAACACAGGGTGGTGCGCAGGAAACAGAGGGGGCAGTGGGTTGTTAAAGAAGTCTGTCTGCACTGAAGTTTGCCAGACATGTGAAGATCCGCTTATTTGGTGAGGTTGCCACCTTGAGGTGAGTGATATCAAATTCATCCAATCATTCTGCTCCAAGTGCACGTTGATGGGATACAGGCCATCAGGACAAGGCCCGCATTAATGTGTCAATGTTCTCTTTGTCCTAATGGGATAATTAAACCTGCCTAATTAATATCTTCCTGATTTTCACCCAGATATTGGTCGGGTAAACTCAGCAGCTTTTATTTGCCCATGTATGGCTAGCCTAACCCAAACAGATTGACACTATAAGTCTAAGATGTCTTCTATATCTGGTTCTTATCAATACTATTTTTGTTAACTTGTCACTCCAGCAATAATTTAGAAAAAATTATTTTGATACTACATATTAGCTACATAATTTTACAGATAGAAATGCCTAGTCTTTGCATTATGACTTCTATTCCCTATCCATATTGTACTGGTTGTTTGTAGCTTCACTGCCATAACTGCAAGTTGGTGTGCCATATTCAGGAATAAATGGCTATACAATTGTAACACCTATTTGGCTATAAAATGGCCAAACCCAGGCTAGTGATAGGTATAGAGCATGTGTTACATGCGACCTTAATGCACAGGAGTGGGCCTCCGCTATATGGGAGGTAGTAATGGAGCTGAGGGTGTAGTTGAACTACAACTAGATAGAGCTTGTGTGGTGCAGATGCAATAATGGACGCCAGAAAGGTTCTTGCTCATGAACTATAGTACAATTTATTGGACAAAGGCACAGCTTAATAGTGCAGCAGGGTTATACTCACAGACACAGCAGTATAGAACATGTAATCACCGTGGAAGATACAAAGGTGACACTTAGGCACAGAATAACCCACTTGGAGGATGCACAGAGGATTAGTTGACACCTGAGATATAGACCTTTCAGAAGGGAGTGTTCCGGCCGACTGTGGTCCAGGGGAGAGCTCCTAATACTGGTACCTGGCATCTAATAAAACCGGTCCCTAAAGAACGACTACAGAGCCGGGGTGGACTAAACCCTTTTACAACTCCTGGTTGGGGCTATTAACTGCGCTTGCTAAATAGGCTGACTACAATCACCTCTCCTAGAGGGTGCTATAATTAAAACTGTCTGCGCTGGCTAGTTCTCATTCACGGGGCCCTGTCCCTGACTTACAATTAAGCAGTTCTCCTTACTGGGGCCAATGCCTCAGGCTCAGTGACAGGAGCCTTTAGACACCAACAGCCAAAGAGGAAGACACTTCCTTGAGCAAGACACTATATAGTCTGCCAAGGGGAGTGGTCAACCTGGCTAAACCTATAGGGGGTAATCTGAGTGTAGAGGGCTCTGCCCTATTACAGCACAGATAAGGAAAAGATAGGGGATAACACCATAGGGAGCTTAACCCTATGGGTCCCTACACAATCAAACATATTGGCTACTCAATTTACTGTATTATGTCTTGGATGAGATAGAAAATGAACCTATGAACAAATAAATAATATCCCCACTACCTAATATATCAGTCTTACTAATACATATAATTCTTTCTACTGTATATGGATTGCCGCCATTAGGATGTTTTTCAGTGCCATGAGTTTTGTGATATTATCATTTGCAAAATATTTTGCCTTGAGTTTGGATTTGAGTTAGTCTCATTCTACTATTTTTATGAGTGATTAGCAAATCTCTAAGTTTTAAAAAAAATCATCAACATAATATTAACAGTTTATAGGACCACTATACCTATGCAATAGAGCACTAACAACAGGGAAATGTATATGGTGGAATATACAGGAGGTTTTTTTCATTAAAAAAAAGTCAACCAAAGGAGTTGTCACTGCAAAAGAGAATGCTGTTTACATCTCTATTCAGCTGGCCATGTCCATTATGTCACTGTAGCACATTTTTGGACTGCTAAGCCATGCCCCTTTCTGCCTTGTTCTATTGGGATTATAACACAGATGGAAGGCTATTAGACATGAGAAGGAAACTTGTGGCCTGGCAGAATAAGAACAGTTGCTTAGACAAGGCTAATATCTACATAGAAAGTAGGGAAAAAAACAAGGTAAAAATATCTATTCATCCAAAATACATATAAAAAAAGCTGTTTTGCAATAAACTTCAAATTTGCAGATTTAAACATTATAATAATAATGTAAGTTTGAGACACTAGCATTGTGTTGTCCGAGAAGAACTTAACACTTTGTTAACAATCAATAACAATACAATAACTTTATCTTATAAAACAGTTAATAACAAGCTGTTCTGAGATCGTACAAATCAAGCTCCTTATAAATATACATATGGTCTGAGAAGCTTCTGCTGTGATGTATTACTAGAAGTATGCATTGTGACAGCTATCTCTACACCAATGCCACTAGTACAGATAATTTTTTATATTAGTAAGACAACTGATATCTTGATATATTTGTCTAACCTAGTGAGAAGAAAGAAACATTTAGATACTACATACCAGGAAATCAAAATCTATGCCAAAATATTTTTCAAATAAGGTTATATGAAAGTGATTAATTAGTTATTTTCTAATAGTGGTAGGCAGAAATTCAGAACAAGGCTTCGTGTTTTGTTCAAAGCCATTTATATTGCAGAGGCCAAAAAAGGCAAACTGATGCTTGTAGGCAAATAAATTCACAGCCACAGTGGCATTCGTTGCCTGTTCCTTCGGTTGCCATAGGATTACTACTAAGGCACTGTTTATAAATTGATCAGCCAGTGCTCTTAATCTCTCCATAGAGTATTTAACATAAGTAATGCTTGTTTTATTTATGTTTAATCTAATATCATTTTCTCATGACACAAAATAACAGCAGCAATGCCTTATAGTAAACACTGACATTTTATACAGGTATGGAATCTGTTAACCTGAAACTCATTATCCACAAAGCACAATACACAAAGAACAATAAATTAACACAACAAAACAGGGCGTCATCACAATAATAGTCAAATACAAAGTATGATAAAATTAGAAACAAGGTATGGTTGCGATAAGTAAGATAAGAATCAAAGAGACAAGAGGATAGAGGTCACTACCCCATAGAGCTTACAACTTAAATTAGTGTTGGTGTTAATTTGTTAATTGTTTTTATGTATGGCCATCCAAATTAAAGAAAGATTCCTTATCTGGAAAACCCCAGGTTCTGAGCATTCTGGATAAATGGTCCCTTACCCGTATATATATATATATATATATATGGCTTCTAAGAGGAGGTAGCAGAAACCTAGATATTGAGGGTGCTGTGTATAATATCTACTTTTGCTGAAACATTTTACTAACTGCCAATTATTGACTACTGTTTCTTGAAATGCAGCATTTTTCCCAGAATTTCAGCATCATTGCTACCATGCAATTGAGCCCAATGCACCAACATGGATCCAAAGGGAGCATCTATTTAGTAAATCAAGTGCAAGTGACAATTTCACATGAGTTAGAATGGTATCACTGGAGTTAGAATGGTATCACTTTAGGAATGTGGCATTATTATGCAATTCAATTGGCACAAGTCAATGTGGCATAACATTGCAATGGAATCTTACAACGTTGTATGGGGTGGTTTATTAAATCACTGTTCATAATAGACTGACAGTTGCAGCCTAAACAGGGAAATGTATCAGTTTTAAAATCCACATTACATTAAAGTATTGTACCCTAGTTTGGATTTCTGAGGGGCACAGTTAAGGTTCTTGGATTTTATAGCTTAATTAAGTTAAATGTGTGAACAATGTATTATATTGCTTATCTTTTTTCAATAAGGAATCCAACGCGGATATCCATGCACCAAGAACCAGAACCGATGTCCTTAAAATCAAAAAAACTTTATTCCTTCATTAAAACAATCAAGTCTGACGTGTTTCGTGCGTCACCTCACTCAGTCATATAAATAAAGAAAATAAAGTAAGAACATCCCATACAATTCATACTTACAAAATCCATTACAATAATGCTGTGTATTATATATAACACTGCATAATTATTGATTACACAATACATCACAGTTAATACCAATAAAAATACAATACAAGATTACATCATACATAAAGCTAGTGCATTAATAAATTATATATTCCTAAATACATTGTAAATTATAGCTAATATTTAAAAGTAATCATTATCATGCTCCAAATTCTGTAAATCCCAGCTAGTGCCAAGGAAGCTTTATGGTTTGTTCAGTTGTTCAGTCTTTTAACTCAAGCAGCTATATTGTGATACAAAAGAGATCTTATCCATAGTTTGCCAATATACTTTATTAGAAAGTAAATCTTCCCTTGTTTACTTTTTAGCTTCTTGAATGGAAAAGTCTAGGCTTATATGATTCATCTAAAAACCTTTGTTGAAGCCCTGAAATGCATTTTACACATGTAAACTGGTCCTTTGGGATGCTCCTCAACACTTTTGTGTTTGTATGTGATTACGTGAGCCTTGTGCATGTAGTAAATTCATAATGTCCACGCTCTGTTCATGTAACCCCATAGGTTTCTTGCCATCAGTAACAGAGATTCTTACAGCCTGAAAATGAATTTCCTCCATGGAGCACTGTTAGTAAATATAATAGTTGCATGGCTTAAGTTTGCCTCGTTAAGAAAACTATTAATTCAAATGGCAGTGTCCAGAAAAGTAATACATTATCCATAAATCTATCATATATACTGGCAGGAGGGGACTTCATTAAGGAGCAGCAAGGTTTTTTTAAATACAATTAAGAAAGAAATTGGCAAGAATGTTGCTATTGTGTGTCTGCACAAGAATTAACTGTTAAACTCAAAAGTAGTTTTTCCACATTACCTATTCTAGGCTATCAAGTAGGAAATATACCTTTTGATGTGATATACCGGCCTCCAATAATGTCCAATGTTTGGCACATTTCATACCTTCATAATGTGGTATTGATGTTTGCAAACTTTGCATATCATTTCCACACAATACCACACCCACAGTGGAACAATTCCTAATTCTTTAACTTTGCACAATATATCTGCAATATCTTTCAAACAGGTTTTAAGGACCAAAAGACTGAAGGTAATAGTCAATATTTTTAGGCAGCGGCTTTAAGACTGAACCTATACCAGAAATTTTAGGTGAGCTGATAGGGTAAATACAGTACAGGGACTGGATAATGTTCAGTCTCTTAATGTGTTATTGTAATACGTTTAATTCATTAACTAACTGCATAAACTGACCCTCAGCAGTAAATACACAAAGTGTAAAATATAATTAATTAAATATAATTAAATATATAATTAAATATAATTTTCAACTACAGATGGCAAACAAGTCTATAGTTTTAAGGTTAAGATTGTATTTTATTTTTATGCTCCAGTCATCTGGCATTATTACAGACAAAATAGATTCTAAGAGGATTAAATGAAAAAGCCCAGCTGAAGCTAAGTCAAGCTCTCTATGGACTCACAGGTGTATTCAGCCTACCCAAGAAGAATCTTTTATATTGTTGATTAAATTGATTTTTGTCTAAATGTCTCGTGTCAGTCAAGAAATTTATATGAGCATGCTGTATGTCTACAGTAAGAAATACCTAGATATGTTCTTATATATCTAAGCCAGTAAAATTATTAACTTATTAATATATAAGCCAAATGAATCATTTCCACATTTCAAATAAACACAATGGAGCCACATAGGTTAAAACTAATTGCAGCTCCAAACAGTAAGTTTTGTGTTCTCAAAAGTAGAATAGAAAATGCTTGAGGCAGCTCCTCCGCACTTACGTGTACAGAGGGGGCCGCATTGCTAGAGAGCATTGCTTTCACTGCACTGGCAGAGCTGAATTTACATTTAAAAAATGGAAATTCCACTCTTTGCCACCCCTGGTAACATTGGGGGTGCTGCCTCCTGATGCGAGTTTCTCAACACACCCCATGGCAGCAGCGCCCCTGAATGAATCATGTGTATTCATGCCCTAACCTATAAAACAAATGGATGCTAGAAAGCAGGGGGCTTTTAACAAGGTGTACACAGTGCTGGACAGCCCAAAAATCTGCCAAGCTCTTATGATACATACCAAACCTAAGCATATAACTAAATATTCTACTGCTACAACTTGCCTAAGCTTGATAGCATTTTAACCCCCTACTGATTAGCTGACTACTGGCTACTAGGAAAATCTAGCTACAGTCTAAAATACCCAACTAAATGTATCAGACTATTTGCCTTTCCAAAACAAATATGCTTGCTTTAATGGCTGCTCTTAAATCACATATATACAAACATTCAGTTCCAAACTCTCATACTTTATTTTGACTTTGTCACATACTGACACAACATTTTTTCTTCTTTAAATGAATGAGATGTTTTATGTGTCCTGTGACCCAGATGAAAATTTGTACTCCATCTGTGCTTCAGTTAATGCAACAAATGAAATGCAGTCTCCCCTACTGATACATTTAATTAATCACACTAACTCCACATAGCAGAAAGAGCAAAAAATGTCAGTTATGCTCACTCAATCAGGTAATGAAAGTAAACTAATGCATCAGGCACCTGGTTAATTACACTTGCTTACTTCTCACTTAAATGCATATGCTCTTTGCATTTAAGCTGTATTTTAGTTGCAACAAAAAGACAAGGCTTCTTTTACTTCATCTGCAGACTTTGGGGCACATTTACTTACCCACGAACGGGCCGAATGCGTCCGATTGCGTTTTTTTCGTAATGATCGGTATTTGGCGATTTTTCGGAAAATTGTTGCGACTTTTTCGTTGCCATTCCGAATGTTGCGCAAAATTTGGCGATTTTTTCGTAGCGTTACTACTTGCGCGAAAAGTCGCGACTTTTTCGTAGCCTTCGCGCCGAGTACGAAAGATTCGGATTCATTCAAGCTTCAGTATGGTGACTTTTCTTGGGCCAGGTTGGAGCTGCAGGGTGCCATTGAGTCCTATGGGAGGCTTCCAAAATCATGCTAAGTCTGAAAGTTTCGCCCGCCGCTTACGAGCGCTCAATACGAAAAAGTCGCGACAAGATACGAGCGCATCGTAATGGCTACGAAAAACTCACGTTTTTTCGTGCAAATCGTATTGGTAACGAAAAAGTCGCGACAATTTCCGAAAAGTCGTAAAGGCGCCGGAAAAACCGCAAAAAATACAAAAAAGTCGCAAAATGTTCGTTTTCCAATCGGAATTTTTCCAATTCAGATTCGGATTCGTGGGTTAGTAAATGTGCCCCTTTGAGTTAAAGAGGCTGTAATGAGCATCTAAACTTAGTGATTCCAGTTCTTGTTTCTCTGCTACTCAATATAACTATGTAAAGACACATTACAATAATGCATGCTATGTTGGCTTCCTATGTCTGTTAAAAATGTTTATTATTTTGTTATTAAGTATTGGTTGTAATCTATGAAGAAAACATTTCCTTCAATAATTTTATTTTATGAAAAATTAAGAATAAAACAGATTCTTCAGTATGTGAGGAATTGGCTTTATAGCTTTGCAAGCTTCTTCTTGGGGATATAATATTAATATTACATTACATTACATTAACATTTATTTATAAAGCGCCAACATATTCTGCAGTGCTGTACAATAAGTATATATATTGAACTTGATGCAAATCAAACATACATGTAGAATATATGTGTATATGCTTTATTTATATTCATGCACATATGGAGCATGGAGTATTGAAAAACTCATAATAATTTGGGCCTCTTGCCACCACAGATTTTTGCCTATAAAGTAAAATGGTTCCCCGTGTGTTCTGCCACTGTCCAAATAGTAATTTAACCATATTCTATACTTCATCTGTAGTAAAAAAATCCACTTTTAATAGCTACTTACAGGGGACTCCAATACACAGAGAAACGCTAAAATCTTACATTACAGTAATCCAGAAAGAAGGTAAAGACCATGCATAACTCGTGTGCTGCAAACTATAGGACCATCTACTTTTTAAAGTGGACCTGTCATCAAGATATAAAAAGCTGTATAATAAAAGTCCTTTACAAATTAAACATGAAATCCAGATTCCTTTTTAAGCACATCCATACCCATTATAATGGCATTTAAAAATTTCCAGGTGTCAATCATATATTAATAGAAATAAATTTTGAATTATTTCTCAGTGTGACAGGTTCCCTTTAAACTCAGAATTGAAAATATTCACCAAGATTTAAGCAAACAGATTGAGTCGTGTTTTACCAAGATTGAACCATACAGACCAGGTGGACTTCATCAAAAATAGGCAACCAGGAGACATCACAAGGCGAGTAGATCTCATAGACAATCTGAACAACACAACAGAGTAAGGCTTAATAGATGCTGAAAAGGCCTTTGACCATCTTGACTGGGGCTTTATGTTTTCTATATTAGAGATAATGGGCGTTTAAGAATCTTTAATGACAACACTGAGAACACTGTATTCTTACCCCCCGGCTATAGTTAAAGGAGAAGGAAAGGCAAAGTCACTTGGGGGTGCCAAAATGTTAGGCACTCCCAAGTGACTTCAATCGCCTACCTTGTACCCCGGGCTGGTGCCCCTGTTAGGAGAGAACCGCACCAGCCCAGGGTACCTGCAGCGCTTCCACGTTCCCGTCTCGCCATGCGCGCATGCGCAATAGAGTGAAAAGCCGAACTTTAACAGAGAAGTCGGCTTTTCACTCTACTGCGCATGCAATTGTCCGGGACATTCGGCAGCAGCGCAAGTAGGAAGAACGAAGCGCTCTCTACATGTACCCCGGGCTGGTGCTGTTTTCTCCTAACAGGGGCACCAACCCGGGGTACAAGGTAGGCGATTTAAGTCACTTGGGGGTGCCTAACATTTTGGCACCCCCAAGTGACTTTGCCTTTCCTTCTCTTTTAAGACTGCTGAAGAAATCTCAATGCCACTATTAAAAATGGTACCAGACAGGAATGTCCATTATCCCCATTATTATTTGTTTTAAGTATTGAACTTGTAGCAGCTCAGATCCGCAACAACCCAAATATTAAAGGGATCAATGTAAAACATAGATATTTTAAGATTAGTCTGTATGCAGACAACGTTCTTTTAACAATCATGAAACCACTGTTATCTTTCCCTAACCTACATCAAGTCATAACTGAATATGGATCTATCAGGGTACAAATAAACAACACAAAATGGAAGCTCTCTAGATACTTATATCAAATCCATGGAACTGCTTAAACTTAATTTCAATTACAATTATCGCAGTGGCACCAAAAAATACTTTGGTATCAAATTTAACTATGCCTCATTATGCAAACACTTATGGAAGGAACTTAACACTTTGCAAAAATATAACTTATCATGGTTTGGCAAAGTAGCAGCACTTAAGATAAATTTGTTACCAAGATTACTATACTTTTTTGAATCCTTGCCAATATCCATCCCAAGAGCAGCAATTAAACATTTTCAGAGCGAATGTCTTAGATTAGTTTGGGGTGGGAAGTGACACAGAATAGGGGTACATACGCTGCAAGCTAAACGCACCCAAGGAGGTATAGGGTTCCCCGATTTTTACAAATATTATGTTGCAGCCCACCTTAGAGAATTAATTCAATGGACTAAAAAAAAACCTTGCACTAAATGGGTGGAGATTGAAATGTTACACTTTGCTCAGATACACCCAGGTACCTTATTATGGGTCAAAAAGATTTGGGGAATCAGAGCTCTTTCCCCTATTTCTCCGCCTGTGACATCATCCAGCCCGGCTACAAACTAGGAAGAAACCCCATTGGCTGGATGCCCCAGTTGGGAGAGAGAAGGTGTGCCTAGGTTTGGATCCAAAAATCAGGGGCGGGCCCAGCAGTTTAGGGAGCCCCTATTGTTTTGTCAGCTTTTGGAAGAGCGATCCAGAGTGAGTAGCCAGTCCCAATTGTTGTGTGTTCAAACTGCAAAGAGAGAAGTCTGCTGGGCTGCTGGTGATTACAAAGTCCTCTGTGGAATCTCTGTGTGTGTCCCCTGGTGAGGACAGGTATTGCTCGCTTGCCTGCTACATGGGAGCAGCCACCGTTGCAAAGGGGAAGGTACTCTGGGGCAGGTAGAGCTACCTGGGGAGGCTTAAGAGCTCTTGGGGAAGGGAATGAACTGAATAAAAGAGTTGTGGTCTATCCAGATCACAGTTGGGACTGGCTACCTAAAGGGGCTGTGCCAGGAGTGGATAGACTGCAAGGGTTTCTCAGGGCAGGATAATCAGGTATCCATAAAGCTGTGTTTATATTATTTTAATGGTTATAAAAAAGTTATCCTTGCTGCAAAGTGTGTGTAACTATTTCTTAGTGGAATTTCCCCTGAGGTGTACTCCTCGGTGTCTAGGTGTTGGCACTACACTAAAAACCCAGTTCCCAGTATCTTTCACATTGCAAAGAGAACTAAAAAATCTCCTGTTGAAGCAAGTATACAGCCCAAAGAAGTGAGTGTGCCAAGAAAGTGTTACAGAGATAAGGTGTGACACACGACTCCTAACAAAAACAGCCCAATGTAATCATAGATTATGGCAATCCACTACCAACCAAGATGGAGTGGTTCAGCATCCCCCTTAACTCCTTTTTTGTTCAACCCAAGGTTCACTCTAAGGGTGGAAAAACATGTTATTATGGTGTGGGAGCATACCAGAGTTTGCCAGGTACATCAACAATTTAACGCCAAAACACAAAAATGTATGCATAAATTAGAACTAATAGAAAAATATCAATTACAGGACTTGAAGGATTATATGTACTACCAGTTGCAACATTATGTGCGCTCCCTGTACCCAAGATTACAGAAGAGAGATTTAACGAGTTTTGAACATTTGTGCATACAGTGTATGGCAAGGAAGGGCACAATCTCTACACTATATGACATTTTGAATGAAAGATGTATAGAAAAATCATCACATTCTTATATTACTCACTGGGAAAAAGAGGTATTATCATTTCTACTGAACAAATGGAGATCATTTGCAACACTGCATCCAAAATGTCTATATGTACCACTATAAAAGAAAACCTACTGCAAAGACTGGATGCTCAATAATACAGCCAGTATGGGACAAAACCAAATAAATCCTCTCAAAGATTACCTGCCAATACAGAAAGATTACCTGCCAATACAGAAAGATCCACTGACAAGCTAGTTCAGAAAGTAGCACTGAGCATACTCCTGGGAACTATATGCTTGATAGCAGCTCATTACAATAGCAATGCAGCAGAATTTATTAATAAAATACAACAAATAAGTCAGATAGACTATCTGACAGGTTTGCTACATGACACCTCATTGCCATTTGTGGAGGATTGGTTTCTTTGGGACTAATATTACTCAACTACAAGAAGATATCTAACATAATTTGCAATAGGCCAGTTTGTACAGGGAGCACACGTGCAATTAGTATCAATACACTTACTAAATACCATGTACTCAATGATGGGGAGCTGTCGTGGCAGATTGACAAATGTTACCTTTGTTGACACTGGACTATGTTAACCTTACACAAAATAAGAGATGTACACTGTACCTATGCAATGGCATTTTTATGTCTTGGATTATGTTTAAATTTAAATAACAATATAGATCTAAAAAAAAAAATCCACAAAAGAGGAAAGCAAGTTGTTGCACCATTGTAACAATGTTACTTTGATTTTGATGCAACAGAAGGATTCCCCACTAAACTTTATTCACTAAAAGTAACATTGATTGAAAAAGACAGTTTCATTAATGGACTATCTAGCAAATGTGAACTGCTGCGAATGCTTTTATTTAGTCATTTTTCTTGTTTTTGCTGAGGAAAATGCTATATACTGTACAATTTCAACCAGCAGAATGATTATGTTAATAATGTTTGAAAAGATGCAGCGCAGATATAAAAAAGGTACTTTTCAAAAGTACACAAATACAATTCATAACATTCAAATAAAAAGTCAACTGGCATTCAGATTTTTATTTATTTGTAAAAAAGCAGTCAAATATGCCATACCATTTACCATATAGAAGTTTTTTCTATGGCTTTTCATGCAAATATTTCTAACTTGTGACAAATTTTATATTAAGATGTATGAAGTTTAATTCTATTTTAGCAAAATTAAATAATAATACAAAATAATGCAGTGAGATTGCTGGCATTTTAGTCATTGAAATATTGTTGTCATGATATAGCACATATTCTACAAATTTTTGAAATGTTTGAATTTGCCTAGTTACATAATTAATTTGGATTTAAAAAAAATACCAAAGTCCATTAAGTTTAACCCCTCCAAACAAACCCCATTAACACATCCGTATACAGACCTATACCCCCATATATATACACGCATACTCATACAGACCTACATAGTAACATAGTAAGTTAGGTTGAAAAAAGACATAGGTCCATCATGTTCAACCATAATGCCTATACAGTATATAACCTGCCTAATTTCTAGTTGACTGTACATATGTACTGTAGGTCTGCCATTACATCACCCAGCAGGGCATTCCACAACCTCACTGCCCTCACCATGAAGAACCACCTACTGTATGCTGCATCAAATAGAAGTTCAGTTTCTCAGTTCTAAAGGGGTCCCCCCCCCCAGTGATGGTAACATTCCTTCTCCTTTAAAATATTTAAGGGGGGTACAGGAATGTTTGAAAAAAAACAAAAAACAATGAAAAAATAGAAAATGAAAAATGATTGTGTGTGTTTATATGATGATTTTTTTCATTTGTTCATTATTTCCTTCTTTCATTTTCTATTTTTAATTTTTTCATTGTTTCTTGATATGTAAATTTTAATATATATTTTAGATGTATTTAGTGGGTTACTTATCTAGTCTCTACATTGATTGGGGATCGTAAGGGTGTGAGTAATCACATTAACCCACTGGCTGCATGGTGCAGGGCTTGACCTCTGATACTTACCTTAGTGGGCGGTGTTTGGTTTCCTTTAAAGGGGTGTTTTTAAACCTGCATTGTTATTGTATATAACATCTTGATTAAGGTGCTAGACCCGGACCAAAACATTGATGTAATTTTATGGAATAATAAATTGGACTGATTCGGAACGGAGTGCGCATTGTTTCTGTGGTAGTATATATATATACCTGATGCCTGTCTCCTACAAATAATCATCCGCTATAACCTTTTGCTCCCAGCAACTAAGGCATTCATCACTTAGCCCAGTGAAATGCTTGCTATCTGACTGTGAACATTCTCTGTATAGTTTTTTGTAACATTTTTTGTAACTGTTCTTTGCAACGTATGTCTTTTGCAACATGTATCAATTTGCCTACTAGCTACAGGATTTTAAACTTAACCTTGTTTTCTAGCACTGCACTTCCATTCTATTTGCCTGTATGTGTTGACATTTGAATTTACCTTGCTCTGGTGGGTGTGGGGCTTGTTTACACTGGTTGCCATGGTAACCAGGGCCATTTTTTGGCGCCATTTTTTGTGGTGGGGGTATTTACTGTGGGTGCTGGGATATGGTCTGTTGGTTTGTCCCTGAGGAAGAGCACAGATTGTGCTCGAAACGTTG
Source organism: Xenopus tropicalis (assembly GCF_000004195.4). Taxonomy (NCBI): domain Eukaryota; kingdom Metazoa; phylum Chordata; class Amphibia; order Anura; family Pipidae; genus Xenopus; species Xenopus tropicalis. The sequence goes on along the minus strand of NC_030678.2, from coordinate 103,845,400 downwards.
GAATTTTTTCAATAAAACCACTTTTTCTTTTGTATCGAGTCCCTGTGTGTGCGGCACTCTTTCTACTATATTTTTGTTTTTTGACCTGCACCAAGGGCATTTGGACTTGTATAGGGTGTGCTCCTCCTTGTATACTATATATATATATATAAATATATATATATATAGAATAATATATATATATACAGATATATAAATATATTAAAAAGGAACTATATGGACACAATTACATACAACCAAGGTATGAATAGTGGCCGCAGCTTCATATTTCTATAAAGAACCTGTGAACTGTTCCATGCATAGCTAATATTATTCTTTCCTAAAACTGTTAAGCGATAGAGTTTACAAGTAATCAAATGTTACTAGTTTTACATGGTATACAGTAAAAGTGGTTATTAAGTTTTGGATAAGATTGACGACTCATAATTCCACTGTGCCAAGTCATTATAGTGGCTCAGTACAGCACTAAAGCTTAATTAACAGTACTACTCACATTATTACTCACATCTGCTGGAAAACAAATAGATAGGATGCAACTTTTTATATTTTGAATCTATTGTCAGAAGATGGTCAAAGTAGATACTCTGATATGTGGAGTGTTAAATTAATTAGAGATTATGTATATTTTTGTGTTCAAAAATGTTTCTGTTTGGGAATGAAGAGGCATGATGATTTCCCATACTAATTTTAGAAATCTCCTTATTTGTCTCAGAAGATGCAGTATGACACATACCTAAACAAAGCTAGGCATCCCTGACACTTCTGTAGCTTGTAAAGTGGTGAAAGGAAATTCCCCATTTACTCCCCTTCATACATTTTGCACAGAGATTTTTTTATTTTATCATTTATGAGTCCTGATGTAATTCCTATCCAAGTCTGGAACAGTTTGTTCTTCAATGTGTTACATTTCCCTTGTCCAAACAAAAGAAGCTATGTGTTCTCATTAAATATTCCAGGAAGATTATTATTTCATTATTCCCTTTGTTGAATGAATGAACATAAGACTAATTATGATCTGTGAACTCTTATTTGGACGTATGCAATTTGTCTTATTAATATGTTTTTATCTCTCTTATTTCCTAAATATTACCCTTTTTATTTTTAAAAATAACAATGTAGATACTAATCACACCTGATTCCCCTGCCCTTAAGGTTTCAATCTACTTGGCAATCCCTTAAAGAATCCATTAGAAAGAATTATTCCTGTTGCTTTGTACTCACTTTAGACCCAAGTCACTATCAAACCAAGTATTTGGATTATTAAATCTATTCCCGGGCAAGAGGGGAAGCTTTTGAAATGCCAGTCACCTCCTCGCAAAGTTTGTGAAATGACTGATAATTAGCACAGCATGAAGCTTAAAGTACTGTCTGCTGTGGCAGATGGCCCTTCAAGAATAAACCATGACTTGTCTATCTTGATTAGCGTTTACTTGATGGAATCTGTACATGCAGAATGACACCTGCATTATTTTATCTGACTCTCTGCCCTAGACTGAGAAAGTGGGAGTATCTTATCTTGCTTGGAAAGATTCATGCACAAATGCAATTTCTCATTAATATTTGCAAGCCTTTTCTTTGCCATCTGCATTTTTATTTCATACATTTTGATTTCTTTTGAATATTAGAGGCACATTTTAGCATATCATTAGAATTTGCCGTATTAGACCTAGATAGTATACAGTTGAAAAAAATATTTGTTGTAAAAAAAAAATTGGAATCTAATATAAATATGTATATTAAAAAATTACCATACTGTAGAGCTTGTGGAAGTTGAACTTGATTATGTTGACAGCCAGATAAAGACCATGTGGGCTTTAGCCCTTTGTGGGTCAAGTGCTTTGAGAACCTTTTACACCTGAGTGGCCAGTAAATTATGCTGTAAGTGTTTTAGCTCATAATTCCCCCCACCCGCCAACTTTTGCTTTTTGATGTAACTAATGTTTCTTATTTACTTATAAAAAAAACAAATTTAATATAACAAATGGATAAGTGTATTACTGAAGAAACCCTACATAGGTTGAAGAACAGCTACTAGCATTCTTTCAGGATCCCAAAATGGTTCTTGCATCACAGCTTTTGGTTTAATCACTTTGTCTTTTTGACATCAAAACACAGAATTTGGATTGCGAGAATGTATATCTCATGTACTTCAAGTTCTTGACTGGAGAAAAAGCATTTTAATACAGAGCTGCATGAAATAGAAATTAAATCAGCAGTCATAGGGTTTGTTTAACATGTATTAGATGCAAGTATAAGGGCATATTTATGCATTACAGATTTAGCTGTAGGAAATACAGATATGGTCCAAATTATGGGAAGACCATCTGACCATAAAGTGAATTTTAAACATTTAGTTTTTCTTTGTAATAATACAACAGTACCTTATACTGGATAATAGTTTATCTGTATAAATCAATATTGTCAATCAGTGAAATCTTTGTAGGGCCCCTGTTTGTTATAAACTACTGTAAAGCACTGCAGGAATTGGTAGCACAATATAAATGTAGAGGAATGTATAATTTTGCTTTTCTATACAATAATACCACAGCCTTACTGTATCTCAAATATGAAATGCAAAAATCACACCCATAAAATGAAAAAATGCAAATCAAGTGATTGATTTGACTCATGTTGCCCTTTTGGTTATTTGTTTGTCATTTGTATACAGCAACAAGAATATCTAGGACAGAAAACAAGTGTTCTCTTTTAACATGTCCGAGATGTAAAGCTTCTAATCTCAAAAAGAGGTGAAGATTAATAAAAAATTGTCTAGAAATGTTGCACATTAAAGAGCTCACCAGAAAAACTCATCCACTTTCTATGCATTCCAATGGAATTTTAGAAGCGTAGTTATCAATGAGTTACCACTAGATAATGACACTTCTAAAAATCCCATAGGAAAAAAGAGTTTTTCCATGGGGAGCTCTAATTTCACACTTTGATAAATCTGCTTCTGGGGATTTTGAACCAGCCCAAGGTGATAACAGCCATTTACTTATAAAAACAAATCTTTGCCTCAGATGCCCCAGTAGCTCCCCATCTTCTTTTCTGTTGATTCAGTAACCTGAGTTTAGGGGCCACATATCCTGTCTAAATAGAATATGAAAATGATCATTCAAGGTTGATTAGTAATTTATTCAGATTAACATTACATGGTAGCTCAGAAACAAACTTGCTTAAAATTCTTAAAAAAAAAACCTAAATGTTAACTTGATTTAAGTTTCTGTTGATTTAACCATGCCACAGCATTTATTTGTCCTTCATAATGCTTACAACTGGCAATTGAATCTCCTTTAGGCTGATCAGTAAGGATATTGATCCATCATCATAGCATCAAATCTGATTGTTGCTAAAAGAAGGAAAATGTCCAATAACGACTATTCTAGCAAACAAACCAAAATATTCTTATGCCTTACCTACAAGTATTTTGCCTTGTGCATCAAAAAGCAGGACTTTGTTATATTCATGCTTATTGTCATAAACTCAAAATAGTTTTCACAACAGGATGATTATCATTGTAGCAGTAATTATATGTGTTACCATTTGATAATATCTCTAGAAGTATATAATATTACTAAAATAAATGCTTCTATTAATTAGTACAGGTTTTGATTGTATAAACAAAAGCTACTGTGGCTGATAATAAAGAGAAGTTAACCTCTGATGAACAAACTTTTAATAAGAGTCCATTCTCTTATTAAAAGTTTGTTCAACAGAGGTTAACTTCTCTTTATTATAAACAATTTATATGTAAATATAATATTTTTTTTATATAAGTATCCACATATCATAATACAGGTCATATAAGAGTTAACTGGACTAGTAAGCTACATAAGCTACATAAAATATATTCTTTTTTTATATCCTTCATTTTAAGTTTGCATTTTAAAAGTGGGGGGAACAGAAAAAAGAAAAGGGGAGGGGGACGGTCAATGCAATTACTAATAACTCATTGAGTATCTCCTATTTAGACAAAGCAAACTATGGCAATCAATAACATACCAATCCAAGAATACAATAACAGAAAAGTAGATAAAGAGCTAACTGAATGGGATCTGTAAATAATATATTACAAGGTTTCCAAGTATAATACCCAAGGGGCCCATATTTCCCAGTATGCTTTACTCTTATTATTATAGATATATGACAATTCCTCTAGTTTCCTCCATTTGTGACAGGCATTCTGGAAATGTTAGAGGAGACATCAATTTCCATTTTTTTCCAATAATACCTTCACTAAATGTAGCAAATGTAGTTAAGTTAAGATTGGTTTATCCTTCTGATTAACATATAGGAGTATTGTTGACGCATCATCTAAACTGATGGAGGTTTATGTTATAGTCTCTATAACTTTGGTTGTTCTAGACCAAAAGGTTTTAAGAGAGTGCATGTTAACCAGATACTGTATGTAAGTGCATACCTTCCATTTTATTACATCTCCAGAAAACACTGGAGCTAAATGTACATCTTGTGAATTTTTACTGGGCGTATATTGCCATCTTGCATTTCATTCAAAATTAACCTCATAAGGAGGTAAGCTTCTTCTTTACTGCCTGAATTCTGCCAAACCAGGAGAGGTTTATTTACCCCAGTTCTTCAACATCTTTTGAGGTGAACAAATTAATGGGATATAATTATCTTAGTAACATTTTTTAAAGTCATTACTAATTTATTGTAATTGATTTTAAAATTGGACAGTTTCCCAAAATTATTTAATAGACACAATAAATTAGGGAATATAAAAAGACAAAGGTTATATTATGTAACAGCAAGTCATTAAATCTCCAAATTAATTCTTGCTTGTATTTATGAGCGAATTTCTTCGACAGGCAGGAAACCACAGTGAAATCAACATTTCGCCATTAGCTAATTTTTTTTTGCAAAACTGCGGCAAAAATTTGTCATGACAAAAAAATGCCCATTGACTTGAATGTATTTGGAGGAAAAAGTTACACACGTAAAATAATTTGTGGGCATGAAAAAAAAGTTGTGCGCGTAAGAAAAAGTTGCATGGTAGGAGAGAGGAAAAAATGGCCAGTGACTTTAATGTATTTGGAGAGAGAAATTTGTTACGGGTGTAAAAAAAATTGCTTTACCAACAGTAAAACTGGGTATAGGTTTAATCTACTATTAGATGTCAAATGAGTCCAAACATAACTGGCTGGGTTTTGCAGTTAGGAATATATAGGCAGGGCAGTTCATGCAGCAGTGATGTTTGCTGTGTATGGAACCAGGAGAAAAAACCATGACCAATAAATATAATATTGTTTTTCTATTACTATTCCTATAATGACTTATGGGCATTATATTCTTGAACCAGACCATATTCACAGAAGGTTATAAAAACTCATGCTGTGAGCCCTACCAATCTGGGTCGCCCAAAACACTTTAAACGAATTAAAAGCATCATACAAATTTATGTGGCAGCAATCTGTTATTTCGTACTTAGGCATAAAAGTTGGTTTCTCAGTTTCAAGTTTGTACAACTCTAATTTCAAACCTATGCTAGGAAAAATTGAACAATACTTTAAAACTTGGGTTTTCAAAGAAATTTCATGGTTGGGCAGACTATCTGCTATAAAGACTATGATATTACCTAAAATACTTTATCTATTTCGGACAATACCGATAAGGATCCCCAATAACTATTTTTCTCTACTGCAAAAGTTGATATCGAAATATATATGGAAATCCAAAAAACCCAGAATCCGGACGGCAGTACTTTCCAAAAGCAAAACGCAAGGAGGCCTAGGTTTCCCCAATTTTAAAAAGTACTATCAAGCTTATTCAACGACTTTTCACTACCTCAAACCAACCGCAATGGGTACTTCAAGAAAAAAGCCTAACCACGTCGACAGACCTTTACCTTGATGAACTAATATGGATCCCACCACAACTAAGGCTAAAATCCATTAAGCCTTTCCCAACATTCCAGGCTTCAATGAAGGTATGGGATTTATATATGCACTCTGACCCTCTGACTCAAGGACTCCACCCGAATTTCCCCCTCTCAGCGTTCAAAGGGATAATACCAGATTTCAACCCTCATTCATGGATACAAGCAGGAATGACTACATGGTCTAATGTTTTGATGAACAACCAATTTCCCACATTTGGAGCTCTGCAAGAAAGTGGCATATACCTATAAAGTCATTTTATATCTATCTTCAACTCTCCAGCTTTGTTAAAGCGAACCCATACTGTACCTCGAAACAACTGTCTGCTATTCAACAAAAAATTTCCTCAGCTACAATGTCTGCTGCACGGATTTCTCATTTCTATACTGCCATTAATGATCAAGCCTCCAAACCTCCTGACTCATACCTGGTGGCCTGGGGAAAAGACCTAAACATGACAATAGATTCAATAGACTGGAATATTGCATTCTCACTGATCACAGCAACAACCAAGTCAGCCAGACTACTGGAATCTAGTATTAAGCTAATGTACCGCTGGTATATGGTCCCAACAAGACTACACAAAATTTATCCACAAACATCGTCCAGCGGATGTTGGAGAGGTTGTGGCAGGAAGCACTTTTACTCATATTTGGTGGGACTGTCCTAAACTGCTTCCCGTACTGGAATCAGGTATTCGATTTAATAAAACACATGTTATTGGCACCCAAGTCCCTGAAAACACCGCTCTCCGCTTTACTAAACCTGGATCTTGACTCTCTGAAATATGCCAAAAAAAATTGGTGGTACACTTTCTAGAATAGCTAGACTGTTAATTGCACAGAGATGGAAATCAGACACTATCCCAGGATGAATGAGATGATAAAATCTATTAGACTTAACCGAGAAATTTGAATTCTTGATGCTAGAAACAAAAACGCTTTAAATTCATATGATAAAAAGTGGTCTTTATGGAAAAGGTATAAGTTGTTTAAAGATACCTAGAGAACTGTGGTTATTAATTCCCCTGGTGCCTTTTTCTCTCCTTCCTAACCTTTTTTTTTTTTTTTTTTATCTTTCTTTCCCCTATCTTTCTTTCCCCTTCTCCCCTCTCTATCCTTTTCTTCCTCTCTCCTTCTTCCTTCTTACTCCCTACCTATTATTTAGGTAGAGTATAAGTTACGGTTTGCTGAACATGTATAGCCTGAAACTTACATTTGTACTGTTAAAACCATGTGTAATGGCTACTGATATGTTGTTTATTTCCCTTTCTTAGGAAAAAAATAAAAATTGTCAAATTTAAAAAAAAAAAAAAAACTCATGCTGTGTCCTGGAGTCACTCGCCTTTTGTATTCCTGAGGAGGGGAATGGCCAATTATCTGATGCCCATGATTCTGTAATAAATAGTTAGCTCTTCTGACTATTAGTTGGATTTACTTTGAAGGACCAGTTTCAATTGGGAGTTCCTCCCATTCGTTTCCCCTGGCCTCTAAGACTAGACAAATTCTATATAAGGTACAGTATAGGTTTTCTATGTTTTTTACCATTTATTTTAAAAACTGTTTGTAATCATTTTAATGTATATCCTTTTCTAACATCTTTTTGTATCTATGCACTGTTATACATGCTATATTCTGATTAACCATTTGACTGCTAGTAGGAAGAGTGTCTGTTTCAATTATATTAACCCTTTCACTGCTAAAGTACTTGGTATAAATCTGAAGTGTCTCTCATTGCCCTAAAGTTTGAGTGGTGGTGGCAAGTTGTGTAGATTTTGAGTTGGTCTTTGGGGTGCTGTTGTGCTAGTTTAACCTGGGTATAATGTAATTGAGAGACTGAGCAAGTAACCACTCATACCCACACCTTAAAGTCACTTACTCCCGGTGTGGGTAGCCCAGCACAGGCAGGGGCAGTTTCTTTTTTACAAAATAAATATTGTTTCCCCTATCTGGAGTGCAGGCCTCTGGTGGGGGAAACAATATAGTGATAGGTGTCATTTAAAGTATGAATATCTAGACTACTGAAAGACCCCTTATCAGTAAAACCCCAGGTCCTACGCATTCTGGACAATAGATCCCATACCTGAGCAAATATGGTTTACTCTAGCCCCCAATAGTAGCTTTTTTCTAGCTGTTACCATGAAGTGTCCTGTGCCAGACTCCAAATGAATGAATCCATACATTGAAAAAGCATAGGAAAAGACTGTAGCAATAGACTTGACTGCAAGTGTTTTTATTGAGGAGGTGGATAATGCACACTACATGTTTCAGGCTAGGCCCTTCATCAGGTGTGGAGGAACATAGAGAGTATGACCTTTTAAACCTGCACATGACCTTTCACCTATAGTACAGTGCATTGTGGGCCACAGAATTAAAGTGATAGACACATGGGTTAATCCATAAACATGTAAGGGCAGATTTATCAAAATGTGAGTTTAGAGCTTAATACATAAAAACTCACCCACGTTCTATTAATTCCTATGGGATTTTTATAAGTTTATTTGTCGATGGGTCAGACTCACTTTTTGATAAATACACTTCTAAAAAACCCATAGGAATGAATAGAACGTGGGTTTTTATGTATTAAGCTCTGAACTCACATTTTGATAAATCTGTCCCGTAGTGTGTATTATCCAACTGCCATAAAAACACTGGCAGTCAAGTTTACTGCTATGGCCTTTTCCTACCCTTTCTTAATATAATACCCTTTCTGGATAAATCTGCCCCTATGTATCAAAGGGTGAAAGTTAGAACTTACCATTTGAAAAATAAGCTTCTAAAAATCCCATAGGAATGAATAGAATGTGGGTGAGTTTTTATGTATTGAGCTCTAAACTCACATTTTGATAAATCTGTCCCGTAGTGTGTATTATCCAACTGTCAAGTTTACTGCTATGGCCTTCTCCTACCCTTTCTTAATATATAGATTCCATACATGCATCACACAAAGGTTATTTCTGTTGCAACATAGTGTTGCCACCTTTGTCACTTGCAGCTATTTGCAGTACCACTGTTAACCAGTGTGACCATTAGCTTGCACCAAAAATGTGACACTAGATAAAATTTGTTAAATGCTACTCTACCAGAAAATGCAAGCTCTTCGTATTAGATATACATATTTTTATATTTCATATAAGAAATTATTAAAAAAAAAACTACTACTTCAGCATAAAAGGATATTTCATTGTGTACTAGCATTCTTTCTTCTCACTTCATCAAAATCTGAAATTAGATCTGAGTTTGCAGATAATACCATACAGTGGGTGTATCAACCCAGCTGTTGGTGAACTTTCATCTTCCTTGGCCAGCTGCTGCTGACGAGCATTTCAGTATAGCAACTGCTGGAGAACTATGGATTTTAATAACCTTGGATAGCAAGACTGATTATAATTCATTTTCATAATTTACATATGGACAACATTACTATACAACACCTGACAAAGTCATAATTTGTTTTTGTTTTTTTTTTTGCCATAGTCTTAATTCACCCAAAACACACAAACACACACATTTTATCTATCTATCTATCTATCTATCTCTCTACCCCTATATGTTGAGAGCAATAGAGAGGAGAAGAGAGAAATTAGTGACCATATAATCCATATAAATTAGAATAGGAAGGTTCTGCCAAGTGTACCCTTAGCTGAAATTAGGTGATGGAAAGTGAGTTATTTCCCTTGCCTCTGCCACTCAGGCTAGCCACTATTACAATCAACCTATTAATTTGTTATCTGTAAACATCTTACAATAGTTTTTTAATGGCAGTTACATTTACTATATGTAAGACATGGAGCAAAGTGCAAAAATGGGTGCAAACATGAAAAGGGCTTCCCTCCACTTTGGACATCATTCTGACTCACAAGTTATGGAGCCCAAAGTTGCCCTGCCCTTACTGCCTGGTCAGTAAGAACAGGGCTGCCTTGCCAGTGATGTGGATTGGTGACTTCTTTACTGTATGTTTATTCTCTTTGCCTATTATCTATTAATCAGCTTTAGTGATGAGCAAATCTTTTTTTACACTTGCAACTTTTTTTCTCACTCCAAATACATTAAAGTCAATAAGTGTTTTTTCTCAGCAAATTTTTGATGCAATTTCATGCTTGGCAAAAATATTCACCCATCAACTTTAAAGAACTGTTAAAGTGAAATTAGATCACTCAGGCCAGTTATAATGGCACTTACTGTACCTCTTAGATTAATCATAATAATCTGGTTAATTTGGTAATTCGGTTAATTCGGTAAATATTCAGAGCTAATTATGGTCATTCTCTGTCTTCTAGATATCACAATAACAAGAAATAAAATTGTGCCAAACATCCTTGAACTGGTTGGTAAATGAGGGGAAGTAAGCTGCTTTGTGATATTTTAATACTTGCCTATTTGTTTCAATATCAGGGGCAACTTGGACATCAGCTTGTAGAGAAATTATAATAAGGTTGTAAATGAAAAAAGTTAATTAATAAGAGCTAAAACTTGCATTTCACAATGAAATATTCTTCATTAGACAGTTATTATACTGCAATTTGTTAAGTTTGCATAGTGCATTTGTAAAGCCTGCTTAAAGGTGCTTTATTTTTCTGATGCAAAAATAATGGCTTTTTTTTGTTGCAAGCTTTAAAATGTGCAATCTTTTTTCCAGTGGTGGATGGGGTCACGAAATATTATCTGGGTTTGCTATATTAAATTTGTATAAAAGAAAAATTGTTCATAGAGAAATCATTTTTTGAATTGTGCATATTTTCATCATTGAATAGTGAATTTTGCACTATTCTGCACCACAACAGATTCAAGTTTTAACAGAACAAAGTTCTCTGCTGATAATTTACACACAACAAATGTAAGCCTGGGAATAACCTATAAAAGGTCTCTATATACATATAGAGACAGGAAAATGGTATGAAAATTAAATATTTATTAAGTTATAGGAGTTCAAGGCTAATCTGAAAAAATTCTTAGAAGCTAAATGATGGTGAGATGATTCAGGCACATCCATCACCTAACTGCACAGGATATTACAGGGATAATGGACCTGGAAGAACATTTTAATAGAGCTATTTAATACATGAAGATCATGAGAAGTAACATGACAGGTCAATACTTATGGTAAAATACTTTGTTATATGGGACACAGGATCACCCACAGTCATGTCATCCTTCATTGCTGAAGGCCTGTATGATGCACTTCAGTGACCTCTTGCATGAATAGCGAGAGTCTCTGCCACGACAAGAAGAAACAAATTAGATTCCCACTATAAATCAAAACACAAATGTGGTCATTTAAATTATTCAGAGTTTCAAATTAGAATTTCCCTAATAGAGGGAGACACGTGGAATACCAGCTGAGTAAGTGACCCTAATACTAATCTAAACCTTGCCTTTGGCTAATTGAGTAAAAGAGCTCATGGTATTAGGAATGGCTATTATTACCTAAGTCTATGAGTCCCATTTGCTATTGCATGACAGTTATTAATCTGCAATATTTCTCATTTAACTCATGACATAACTTGTACATAGTTAAATTCAATCTGATCTCTCTCCCAGTTTCTTCAAGTTTTTATTAAAATATACTTTATTGCATCACATATGGCAAGTCTCCAAACAAAATGGCACTTCCAGTGGTGAAAAATAAATATTGATATTGAGAGCTGTAAGTACTCACACTTTTGTTATTCCATATGCTCTGAGCAATCTCTGTGTGCCCAAACAAGGCTAGATATCTATTCTAAGCTCCCCAGTCATTTTGTATCCATATGTTCCATTTCAATTATTATAATATAAGGCTTATTTTTTAGGGAGGCACCACCTTATGATGTGTACTGTTACACAAACAAATTCATTGTTCAAGTCTTTATTACTGCTTTGGGAAATAGCCCTTGTTCTGACCAATACTAAATGTCTTCAAGCCATATCTGTTAGTTGTATCCTTTTTTCAAACATAATGATCTCTCTGTAATATCTCCAGCCTTGAGCAACAATAATCAAAGTGTGAAGCAGCAGTAAATACCTTTCAGTGACATCCCTAGTCTTAAGCTACAGTAAAGACTTTTAGCCATACCCTTAAATAAAAGTAAAACCTGTTCAACCATACCCTTAAACATCATCAGTAGCTAAGATATGTTAGCACTGCTAACTGAAGGTGGGTTTGTAGCCTGGTCATTACCCTGCTTCTCATCCCCTCTACATTTCAGTTTCTAGTAAAATGATGGGTATTGACTAATGTTTGTGCAGACAGCACAAGAATCATGTGTAGAAATGCCAGCACTAGCCTGACAAATGACCCTTCTACCACTTAAAAATGGGATAAAATCAGGTAATGGTAAATTTAGAGCTGTTTAGAGCTGTTGAAAATACCCTGGTCTATATGTTTCACAGATTTTGTCACACTAGCTGCATTAGCTGAAACCTGTTGACATAATATAACAATGATGCATAAATGTACTGTATGCATCTCTGTGAATTTGTTCAGGAGGAACGCAATCATTGTACTGCACTGGCAGGTGTTCTATTTTAGACTTTTTTGGTCCAAGAGTGTGTGCACCACTCCAAACTGTTCCTGTGACATGATTATCACAGTTCCCAGCTCAGCTCCCTCTAATTACTTGTGCAGTGTCAATGACAGATACCACTAGTTCTGCATCACAATGCCATCAACAAATACTAAATATTTATTTTATCCAGCTATACAGCAAATTATGTTCTTAGACTGTAAATTCCCAAACCCTGTCACAGACTTGATGTTTCAAAAACGTTAAGGAGCTCCTCTGTTGACTTACAATAAGAGGGTGAAGAAACATTAGGAACTAAACTCAGTGTTATAAATGATTGTACATCACATGAAATTAACAACAAAAATTCAAAAACAAAACAAAGACCTGTGAACTGATGTAAATTGAATTGCTTTACATTTTACAATGCTTTGGGGTACATTGGATTAAAAAAGAGAATTTTTTTATAGTTAATATATTCCCAATGGTGTTCTTGCCATTTAGATATAATGATTAGTGATGAGCAAACTTTTTTCGCCAGGCATGGACTAGCAGTGACATTCCACATTTTGCCATCAGTAATTTTTTTGTGAAATGGTCACAAAATTTTGCACAGAACATTTGCGGTCCGCAGTTGCGGTCGCGTCAGAATTGTCACAGCAGTGTCAAAAAAATGTGTCAGAAAAAGTTGCATTTTGTGAATTTTTTGGGGAAGCAAAACAGATTCGCTCATCACTAATAATGATATTTAATGCTTAAAATCTTATAGATATTGGTGCCACTGTGACCTCACAATATCTGTGCCATTATAAAATCAAATATTTTTGTGCCATTATGACACCACAATAATATTTCTGCCATTTGACATCACAATGAATTTTTTTGCAGATAAAAAAATCACAAATGTATGTGCTGCATTATGAGATCATCAGGATAATTATGTCATTACAACATATTATTTGCTACATTGTGACATTTTTAAGGTATTAAAGCTTTTTATTATTATTTTTTGGCATTGTGGCATCAACATAAATATATCTAATTATGACATTGCTATTTGCCGTATTATGACATCCCAAAGATATCTGTACCATTAAGAGATTACACTGAAAATGCTGTCATTATGAAATGACAACATTCTTGTTGCATTACGAAATCACAATGATTTTTGTGACATTACAGTGCTATTTAGGCCATTATGGAATTACATTTAATACATTATGACATAGCAAAGATAACAAAAATATGTGTTCCATATGTCATCACCATAATATTAATGTCATTATAACATTTTAATAAAATTATTATTAAGATATTTGTACCTTTATTAGCACTATGATATTCACTGCATTATGACATTATAATAGAAAATAGAAAATTAATATTACATCACCCTCACATTAGATTTATGAGAGTGCAGATCATATGCCATTATGATATATGACATTTATATCACTATAATATCACAAAAAGATTACTAAACTATTATGAAATCCCCATGCCAATATGACATCACAAAGATATTTGTAGTACAGGAATAACAAGTCCCATAATTGTATTATGAAAACACCAAATTTTATGCAGTTTTCATCAGAATCACATTTTGCCTTTAACAATATGTTGTATGACATTACATTGATACTTGTGCCATTATGACAACACAGTAACATTTATGCAATTAAGTCATCACTATCATATTTGTGCAGTTATAACATCACAACTGTATTGACAGCATTTTCATATACCTTAAATATTTGTGCCATTGTGGCATCAAAAAGAAAATCATCAAAAATCATTAACATCACGCAAAAGTTTGTTTAAAAGACTAATGCTCAATTTAAACTTGGTGATATCATCAGTAACTCTCTATAAGGACAAAAAATAAAGGGAATAAAAAAAATAAAATAAAAAGAAAGAAGAACCTGCTCTTCAGTTAAAATGTCAGGAAAAAATGTTACAGAAGAATGTGAGTGTCATGTAGCTGTTTGAAATAGGTTCAGGCCCGGATTTGTGGAGAGGCCACAAAGGGCCGGGCCTAGGGCGGCAAAAGTTTAGGGGCCTCTCCCCACTGCTCTGTATGGGAGATGAAATGTATGCGCATGCGCACTTGCGCTCGCTGCCGCGGGGGGGTTCGCGCATGCGCTCGCTGCGGGGGGGGTTGGCGATTCACGCATGCGCACAGGGGGAGGTGGGGAGGGCGGCTTTAGGGCGCCCGGATGACAAATCCGGCGCTGAATAGATTTCTTTGTTTTCTATGGAAATTAATGGGTTACTTGGTTTCCAGAAATCCAAAACCTTTTTTTCTAGCCAGTTGCAAGCAGTTTTAGAATGCAATAAATGACATAATTCATCTTGAAGTACGCCGTTGATTGGTTGCTTCACTGTCAAGTAACAGATGAGACAAAAGGAAAAAAAATACTGTTGAATTCTGCCTTTTTTCGCCTCTTATGGCAGCAATTTTCAAACTCAAAGCTCACCATGGGTTTATATAGGCTCCCGCAGTGCATAAAGATTGGCAGTAAAAGCAAACAGCTTTTTTTCTTTTTAACACAGCCTGTGATTTGCTAATATCTTATAAATGAGTAGATGTAGTCTTTTATCCATCATAATGAAACATTAATACCAAGCAAAATGTAAAACCTGTTTTCAAAGTATGGGGCATTTGCCTCTATTGTGAATTCTGACAATTTCTTTTCTCTGAGTCCTAACGTTTCAATTCAGTTCTGCTATTTCTGTCTCTTAAAAGGACGTATGTAGTAAAGTGTGGGTTGCTCTTCAATAAAAGAAATTGCTGAAACATTCAGGGATATAAATCAAAATGCTTCCATAAACTGACATAAACAAATAGAGTACGTTGCATAAATATTATAGAAAAGATTAGGCTTTTTGTTGTTGACTCTACTACTTGCTGTTTAGCAGATTCAGATCAAAAATAGAATAGCAGAGGATACTGCAACCTCATACTTCCAGCATATAAACTGTTTTGAAAGCAGAGGGAGTTTAAATAAACACTATCATCAAATATTTTTTTTTTAAATTTGTTCCTGAAAATATTGTGTGATATTTATGGAAATTGAACACAGCTACCACTAACACTGCCTCAATGGAAAGGTTACTGTTAACTATATAACTAAATCAGATTAAAATCAGAATTAGTCCAAAGCACACAAATGCTTTGTTTTGTTTAAAAGTCACAATTATAAAAAATAAAGAATGCATATAGATTGATTTCAATTTCTCAATGACTTAGGCTTAAATAGGTAGAATGAAATCGAGTTCAGAGACCTGTGGCAATTCGATTACTAAGTGATTCTTATTACTTGGTATAGACAAAAAGTTAACCCGCTATTTGACATCTCAGTCTTGTTCTCCCTCTCTTTTTTGTATTTTTGTTGTATCTATACAACAAATCCAATAGGATTGTTTTGGCTCCAATAAGGATTAATTATATCTTAGTTGGGATCAAGTACAAGGTATTGTTTTATCACTACAGAGAAAAAGGTAATCGTTATTACAAATTTGATTATTATAATTAAAAATGAAATCTATGGAAGACGTCATTCCCATAATTTGGAGCTTTCGGGTTAATGGGTTTCCAGATAACAGATCTCATACCTGTCGTTGTACAACCTTGTAGGTGTTACTGAACTTCAGCATCCCACTGTGAGCCAATTCATTCTTTATGGGTCCCTATGTAATATAAACCAACTTCAGTCTATTTTTATAATAGATTTTTTTTACTTCTCATTCTCTTTATAAATGCAGGAAAGGTTCACTAATACACTTTTTTTGATGTAGACTCCCCATAGACTGTCCATTTCTACTTACTACTTTCCTTTAAAATATGTGTTACTGGCAAAGACTTATATTGGCACAAAAAATATAATCTGTTGCATCAAAAGTCAATGTTATATAAATATCTCCATAGTAAATATTCTCCTAGGGTATCTCATTATTTGATTCTCCTTCTCCTACACAGGGGACTGTGCTTGGCATTCACAGTCTAATGCACAGTTTCAAGACTTGCGCGTGGTATCTAGGATTGCCAGGCAGCAGTGAATGCAGCTCAGAAAGGAAAGGCTTGCTTTGCTGTCAGAAACATCCCTCTCTTTGCTGATGTGATCCTTTGTGCCTGTGCAGGCTGATGAGAGCAGGATTAACCAGACAGACAGGGCATGGCATGTGGCACCCACCTTCTTTTGGTGTGCTGGAGACGGTGAAGGATAAGATAAGGAACCATGACACAACTAGATAATTTCTCATTTTGCATCAAATGACTGCCTGAGAGAAGACTAATATAATCTCTTCCCTTGAGACCTAGACTATGCCCTTGAAGATTTTTAAGAAACAATGACTGCAGCAAAAAGCTGTATTTTGTAACTTCACTTTGTTATAAATGGGCCAGTAAAAAAGGATATATCAAAATGCAATCATGTATTTTCATAAATTTATTTTTACTTTTTCAGAATACAATTTCACTTTTTTATCATTCTGTTACACTACACAGGCCCTAATAAGATTACACATAGAGCAAGTAGGAAGTAATAAACAGTGTGGGGCTATAATATCTAGTCTTAGGACAAGGTGCACATAAATATGCATCACTTTTTTCAAGTTGGAAAGCCCTGTCAAGACCAGCATAATAACTTGCCACTAAATGCTGCAACACTTTCAGGAACCCTTTAAATATTTGTCTTTTTTTCTAAAGCAGATATGAAGCCCATAGATTCATCTGTACACTGTACCCCTTTGGTCCCTAGTGCTGTGCTTGTGAATAAGTCTACAGATGCAGGCCAAAGGAATACACCCGACAAGAGTTTAAAGTGTGGTTCTACTCATGGGCCACTTGCCATATGCATTATTGAAAGACATGTTGGCCCTCCACTATAGAATACTGTGTAACAATGTGCAAGCCATAAAAAACTTTTGGAGGGCTATTATAGGTGCCAAAATGCTCCAGTGTGGTTATGCACAGCAACCAGTAACATCTTAGCTCTTAGCTCTCATCTTCTAACATGAAATGGACTAATTAAAACTATTTGCTGATTGGTTGTTATTGGTGGCTGGACTGGTGCATATAGTCATGAAACTCAAAGGTGATGTCTATTATTCTATTATTCTCATATTTTACAAGGGCTACATTACAATATATTACAATACACACGTTTCACGAGTCATGTGTAGTGATGAAAGAAAAATTCACGAAATGCAGCTCCTGTGTGACTTTTTTTATGAACTTTTCTGATGTGACCATGCCAGAAATTTTACCCCTAAGAACCAATTATAACTGATGATATCACTAAGCTGATAGGAAATATGTGCTGAAAAAACATACACATTCTGCCCAATCTAAAGTGGTAAATATGTCTTGGTATGGCAAAGAAAACAACAAGATAAGCCAGATTTTTATGTTATTTCTGAAAATTGTCTCAAAGCTTGCAATTTACCCCATTATACACCCCGCATTTCATAAAGTTCCAGCATGCATAGATTTAGCAAATTATGTGGCATGCAGGGGCACCCAAATAAAAATAGTGCATATAAATTGTCACGTGTGACACTCTGGCTGCTGCAATATAAGCACCCAGTATGTGTATTATGTGTCATAATGCCACCTAACACATTGAGTTAAGTTAGGTTGGGTTGAAAAAACACCAAAGTCCATAAAGCTCAACCCTTCCAAGTGAACCCAGCACACACAAAACCATACTGACCTATCTATACACTTACATACATAAACCATATATACCAACATTAATACTAACTGTAGATATTAGTATCACAATAGCCTTGGATACTATGCTTGTTCAAGAACTCATCCAAGGCCCCTCTTAAAGGCATCGACAGAATTTGCCATCACAACATCACTAGGAAGAGCATTCCACAACCTCACTGCCCTCACTGTGAAAAACCCCCTACACCTCTTCAAATAAAAGTTCCGTTCCCAGGGGCGATTCTGGACATATCGCCGCCTGAGGCGGCTCCTGGATGCCGCCCCCCCCCCCTGCTCCCCAGCGCTTACCTTCTGAGCACAGGAGCGGGTCCGGGGGCGGTGAGATCGCTAGTGCGGAAATTCGGCTCTTAAAGTTACCAGGAGCAGGTTTTTGCCGCCCCTGGTAACTGGGGCGCTTCTGCTGCCTGAGGCGAGTTTCTCAACTCGCCTAATGGCAGAAGCGCCCCTGTCCGTTCCTCTAATCTGACACTAACCTGGGGACAAGCAGGCTGAAAATCCAGCCCATCTACCAGTTTATAGAAAAGAGAAGAATAGTGCTTTCCTCTGAACTCCCAAAGTATTTAAATGTTGTATGAATGGTTGACATTTTCAGTATATACATCAGGAAAGTCCCACTTGAGGCTTCCAGGTTTTGCCCTTTAAATTGGGTTCATCCATAAATTAATACTTTACTCAGGGTGGCCATTTATCTAACAGTAACAATAAGAGCATTATTAATTGTATGAATTTACAATTAACCATTTTCTGCTATAAGCTTTTAAAATAGGGCACACTATATTTTGTCTGCATATAATATTCTAGCAGCTTGGCATTTAATCTGGAATCTTCTTTTGCAGATCTAGGCTAAAATAATAAAAGGTGCAAAGTTTGCCGAGGTCTAGCTACACATAGAAGCTGATTTTAAAGAGCTAAATGCTACTTGCTCATTGGTTGCTATAGGTGAAAGGATCAATTGCAAACGTTGCACCTTTTATTACATTTCCCCTGCAGTGTTATTTCCTTGTCATCCTTCAACTGGTGGTGTTTCAGTAATAATATGAGTGTTACTAAAATGTAAAGAAGATGTTAAGAACTGTCAGAGACCAGTGAATGGCCATAATAAGAAAAAAAGGTAATATAGGGATGAGTGAGATGTACAAAAAAAACACAAAATTAAAATGAGTTATGTGCTGTGAACTAATAATACAGTGTTATACTTTATTATATTAACATTAGTATTGCCCATTTAATTTACTAGAATTTTACTTGGTGCAATTTTAATTTGCATTCAATAATATGCAAATGAAAGCTGAGGACATATTCTCATTAATGATAACTGTCATTCCTTGATGCTTTTAATTCTGCTAACAGCAGGGAAGGGTCAGGTGACAGATCACTGTCTCTGACAGTGTGTGAGGGAATTTAGCTAAAATTCTAGTGTCAGTTCACTGTGAACTTTGACAAATAATCTCTCTTTCTCTCTCTTTAGTTAATTATCTGCAAAATTAAAGTTTTATTAAGAGGCAGGGGGCAAGTATTGATTGTTATCAAATAACTATTATTTAGATCTCTATATTATTATGTAATTGGCAGGATGTATAATATATTTTTCCTTTATATGTGCAGTATGTTTCCTGTATAATTAAAGTTAGTTTAGGGGTAAAAACATGACTATAAATGTGCATGGCCAAAATGGACTCACTTATGTTTGAGCGACTATATTAAGAGGCAACGCTGGATTTACAATTCCGGCACCCAGAGGTCACCCCATTCCCACCCCCCCCCCCCCACCCCTGCCCCTCTATTTAGCTCACATAAGGAGCACTGGGGACAGGTTGCACTGAAGCACTAAAGTTTTCTGCACATCCTGTCCCCAGTGCTCCATATTTGAGCAAAGTTTAGGTGCAGCTGAGCGGCATGAAACCCCTAAAATTGTGCCGCCTTAGGCCCAGGCCTTTGTGGCCTCACCACAAATCCGAACCTGTTAAGAGGTACAAAAGTAATGTCCAGTAGTGTCCCTCCTGGTGGGTGGTGGGTGGGTGCACTGAGCCTATAACTAAAGGACCCTGGGCAACTAAGCATGTAAGAGAAGAACAGGAGATGCTGCTCGCACACCCTTAGCTCTCCAAGGAAAATTATTAGCGCTCGGTGCACACTGCTTGGAGGGACCGGTACCCTCCCAAAACACAATAGCAACAAAAAAGCACTGGCACTCAGAGCTGCAAAAGGGGACAAGCCCTTTAAAAATCTTTATTGTGGAGGTGCAACGTTTCGGGGAAAAGAATGTTGCACCTCCACAATAAAGATTTTTAAAGGGCTTGTCCCATTTTGCAGCTCTGAGTGCCAGTGCTTTTTTGTTGCAACTAAACATGTAAGCCTGTGCTAGATGCTGTAAGAGAACTAGTATTTTAAACTTTATATATGTGGTCTTTGTGAATTTTTTGAGTGCCCACTCTCCTAGCTGAGGGTCTGCGGCTGGTGCACCATTGAGTTTTTCAAAGCTTCCCTGTGTCATTTTCCATCACTTTTGAATTTGTTGTAGCACTAGGAAAATGGACTTTTATTCGGAAGTCGTTAATGGCAATGGGATTGCAGTCTGCTAGAATTTAGTTCTGACAAGGCTAATCTGCATGTAATTGGAAAATGCATACCTAGTTCAAAAGTAGTAAAAGGGTAGAATTTTGGCTTTAATAATTTAGACTCAAAATTACATTCTGAAGTAGCTCTACTTATTTGTAGTGCCTGAATTAAATAGATGATACAAAGAGAATTTTTGTTGGCACTTTCTCCCATCACGTAAAGGCACATTTATCAACATTCTGATTTTCATGGTTTTAAAAGGTTTTTGAAACCATGAATAAATTCATTTTCACTATAATCAAAGATGTCTAGTCATCAATTAAAAGATCCAAAATTGAAAAAGCACAAACAAATTAAAATTTCTAACGAAAATGCAAAGAATGTGAAAACGACACATTTTTCGTGTTTTTTACATTTTCCTATGGATCTTTGTGAACCTAACGTAAACACCCCCGAAAAAATTTCAAACCACAAATTAAAGATTGTTACAATTTGCCTAGGACAACTTGACTTCTACATGACCTCAACATCTTTAAGATGGCAAAGTTTTGTATTAGTGTTTTTTGTGGTTTTGACACATAATAAATGGTTTAAAGATTTTGTATTTTCAGTTAGTTAGTTAGTAAATGGGCCCCTTAGAATTAGACAGAGAGTTAGACAGAGCCCCTGTGCTATTACCCTTAAGCTGAGAAGGGAAGAGATTAATAGGAGAATAAAGCACCCTGGGATGCCCAAAAGTACAAAGTATGCCACTAACTTATAGGCAAAAAATGTAGAAATGTAAACATTTCTATAATTGTGTTATGCTAGCATATTTCCTGTAATTCTTGAATTTCATTGAAGAATTCTTAAAATGTCTCAATTCACTACTATTTCTCTATTTGCTGCTATGCAATACTGAAGACATCTTGAACTGATGTTACATCAGCTGCTGCACCAATTCAGGTTGCAATTTATCAGCATTTCCCTTGATGGGCTGAGCAGTGGGAGATTCCAGTGTTCTCATTATCACTGCCAGAGTGCTCTGCATGGAAATATTGCCTACTGAGTGACTCGGAGGCTCCAAGTCTAAGCTAGAATGCTCAGGGGAATATACAGTATGTCTGACTCATATTTTGTGCCCTCACCTCAATCTACAAAGGATTTAGTATCCATTATGCCCTTCTGAAACACCAGCTGTACTGTCACCACTGAAAACTGCATTATTAACAATTTGCTAATCACATTACCAGTAAGTTATATGTAATATTCCTTAGTTCATTTAAACATAATATTGAAGTTGGGTCATCATAGTGGTACATTAGGATTATAGGAGTTTTATTCAACATATTTAATTTCCTTTTAGAAAAATAATGTTTGATGCAAACATGTAGTCCAAGGTCTTGTAGTCCTTAAAATTGAATAGTGAGAACTTATAAGTACAATACGTTACCATGTAGTTATCCACAATTTCCATCATAATTCTATTTATGGGATGCATGAAGTGTGATATAATTATTATTATCTGCCATTTTAAAAAGTGCCAACATATTCTGCAGTGCTGTAGATAGTTGAGTGTATGCACTGAACATACAGATTACATATATATAAATATAAATATTGACTAATACAAGTATACAGTCTAAAATGAGAATGGGTATGAAAGGTCGATACAAAGCAAACTGACCATGTTCTACCTCTAAGTGAAATTCTCAGAATAGTTTTGCCTTGCATCTCAATGCAATAAGTGATATAATATACAATAAGTGAAGAAATTGTTCTGTACATCCACAGTTGACACTAGATAATCATACTGCTCTCCCAAGTCTTCCAAAGAAAACCACCTTAGCTCCAAAGCCTTATGAAACATCCTCACTTTCATATATTGTTTAGATTGCACATCAGGCTAACATCAGGTGTCCCACTATGCTGGCAACTTTAATCATGGTTCAGCATCACACTGATTTGCCTACTGCAGGATTACATAATATATAGGAACAACAGACTCAAGCACTGCCCATCATTTCTTGCAAATAGATATTTGATGGTGCCATATCACAACATATTTTAAGGACAGACCCTAAGGTGGTTGTCCATGAAACATATGTGATATGAAACCATAACAAATCTATTTGCAATGAATGATGACCGGCATTAGAGTCTGTTGCTTCTACATAAATGTTTAATAAAGTAAACATTACGCTGGCAGTATGGGTTCAAGACCCCTGCATGCACACTCATTACTTGCCTGCATGAAGTTAAATAAAGTATCATGGGGACCTTTATGTTATTGTTAAAGCTAACCAAGAGGCAACAACAGCTAACAAGGTACTGCATATAGAGCCTATTCTTGGGTGTTGCAACTCACATATATAAGCAATCAAAGGAACCTGCCTCCATAGTATTATTTAGGAAAGCATTAGGAAAGGACCCCCCCATCCTTATTTTAACTTTTTTTCAGAGTTGGGATTAAAAGTTTTCTGTATTTTCTATTTCTTTTGCATCCCCTCATGTCAGTAAGCATGGGCAGCATTGCTCCTCCCAGACAGGAGGTAGGATTTATACTATAGCCATTTAAAATTAATCCTGCCCCATAAGACCACCTGACATCCTCCTCCTCACCGCTGTTATTTTTTGTCCTACTGGACAGGGAGGTAGGATCTCTCGCCTCACCCTTGGTTTTGCTTTTTGTCTTTTTTATTTTTTACTTCTGTGTAGACACAGAGGGATGAATGATTCCCAAGTAATGGAGAAGAATTTACCTGATGCCCCAATACACACAATGTTTAAGTTGACATCTATTGGGAAAAAATGTGTGGGCATACCCATGGTCCTAGCCTTGTGCAGTACACCCAACTACTGTATACACAGTATTCAAATTGATGCCTATTGGGTAGAGCTACAGATGTGGGTAGTCCCATGATTCTACCTGTGAGCTTAGCCTTTCCTAATGTTTTGTGAGACTTTAAAGGACTCCTGCCCTGTGAAATTATTTGGACAAAAGAGCCATGGGTATGGATATAGTCTAGTGTCAGCTAAGCCTGAATTTGGTCAGTATGATTCCTCAGTATCCATTGTGTGTCTAAAACACTGGGAAGTCTGCATGATAATGAGCTTATTATGTCCCTCAGCTGAAAGCTGTCAGGGTTCTTGCTAGCGGTTCCACCCTGCCGACAATCACTGCTATGTGGTAAGGTGCATGTGCTCCTTGAGGCTTCTTTGCTTTTTAAGTGATATCTAATGTTTTATTTGTTATGGCTATTTGGCTGCGTGGCCATTGGCTCTTGTTATGGCTCTTGGCTGGTGTATCTGATGGCCCTCGTTATAGCCCTTGGCTCACACGTCCGTTGGCCCATGTTATGGCTTTTTGGCTTAGCAGGGCCACTGGCCCTTGTTACATATATCCTCTGGATATTGTTATGGCCCTTAGCTCCTATATCCACTGCCCATTGTTATGGCTTTTTGGCTTGTGTATTTGCTTTTTTGGCTCATGTGGCAGCTGGCCCTTGCTGTGGCTTTTTGGTTCATGTGACCACCGGCCCTTGTTCTGGCTTTTTGGCTCATGTGGCCGCTTGTCTTTTCTGTGGCCTTTTGGCTTGTGGGCCGCCGGTCCTTGGTATGGTTTTTTGGCTTGTGTGTACACTGGCCCTTGTTATGACATTTTGGCTTATGGTCTTTTCTCTTGTTACTGTCGTTTAATTTGCATGGCTACTAGCCTTTGTGTTGTCCTACAGGGTTGCATGGCCACTGACTTGTGATAACCTTTGGCTCGTGTAGCTGCAGGTCTTAGCTATTGTGTGCCTAATAGTCTTTAACATGGTCCTTGACACTTGTGGTTGCTGGCCGTTTCCAGGGATATTGGAGGTGTGTTTGCTGATCTTGGTATAGCCCTTGGTGCATGTGGCTACTGTCTTTCGCTGGGGCCCTTGGTGCAAGTGCAAGAAAGTTTACTGTTGAAGGTCACCAATAAACTGGTGAAGTCAACTCAAAACCCAGAGGTCCCTTAGAACTTCTGGGTCTTTAAATTAATACCAATGAATTTAAGTGGATCACGGCCAGATCCCATATATGCTGCAGTATGGACACTGGGGGATTATTAATGTCTCCTTTAGATGACTGCACTATAATTTGATAGAATCACAAATACTATTTATAGCAACAATGAACTATAAAATTCCATCTGTTCATTTGACTAAATTAAGCATCATGCCATTTTTCACAATATAATACCTACAGGGAATAATTCTACAAGAATTCTACATCAGAATAAATAGGACCCCTAAAGTGAATGTAGTGTAATTTGAGATTTCCTTTGGGTTTTTCGCAAAATATGGTGACTGAGGCCATGCAATTGGTCAGTCAGACTCAATTACAATCTTAACAATTGTATAATAAGCACATACTTTAGGTTTACTGTGTGCTGCAAACATTAGTTATATGCATTATGTTGTATTAAGAAGCAGCCAGCACACAATTTTAAATCAATAAGCAATAAGCATAAATATTATTTATGTATTATTTACCACCATAGGAAGGCATAAGCAACCAGTAAGGACAAAGCTCTATAGCACCATGTGCTTAACACTTATGTTGTGGGTTGTGGGAAGTGGGAGGAATAGGGGCGTCTACTTGCCTCAACAGCAAACACTGCATAGTGCAAAGTACAAAAAAAACATTGCAGTTTGCCTCTGTTGTAAAAGCCCTGTTGTCTTATATATATATATATATATATATATATATATATATATATATATATATATATATATACAGATTATGGAGCACAAATGGAGGGATATGACCAAAAAAACTTATCTGATTGCAGATACAACAATCCATGATAATACCTGTCCAAATCCTTTGTTCACTGCACACACACACAAAAACCTTGTATCTGACAATAACAATATATATTTATGGTCATCCTTACATCTTTAATGTAGGCAATTTAATAACTCTTCTATACTGTAGTGTGTTTTTGTCTTCCTGCCCATTTCTAGCTCATGCAATCTGCAAGGATTTGTAGATATTTCTACTAACACAAATAAATAGCAATTTAGTAGCTCATAATCATCAACACAGTAAGGCAAAATAGCTAGTTCAAAAATAAATGTATTTTGAAAATGTTTGAAATAAACAAAACTGGTAAGTGTGAAATCTGAGTATGTTTTGTGCTAGACTATGGTTGAGAGTGTCACAGCATTGATGCATTCTTAATAAATAGCTTTCATAATGAAAAAAAATGCATGCAAATAATTCTCACTCAAATGTTCATATTTTAAGCAAGTTATAAGGTACATTGTACAAATAACTAATAGTATATAATAGAATAATATCTTTTATAAGTTACCATATAAATACGTACATCTATATAGTTATATTTTGCACTTGCTGAAAAAAGTATTGTGCCTATATATAGATATATATATATATATACAAAAGAGAAAAGATGCCGCACACACAGGTCTTAATGCAAAAATAAAGTCTATGATATATATATATATATATATACACAC
This sequence comes from Xenopus tropicalis, assembly GCF_000004195.4. Lineage (NCBI taxonomy): Eukaryota > Metazoa > Chordata > Amphibia > Anura > Pipidae > Xenopus > Xenopus tropicalis. The sequence goes on along the minus strand of NC_030678.2, from coordinate 103,819,234 downwards.
AAATGTACAAATGTATTGTCCATAAATAAAGACCCCAGTACAGAATACTCAACAGGCAAGTTTTTTTTACATAATAGCAACTGCTTCTTTTCTAACTAACATTTAGCAGTTGGTGAAATGTTAGCACCCCCTGCTAGCACTCTCAGGTATAACATTCAGTATTGTAAGTATAAGCAGAGAAACCAACCTGTTTAGGGTTAGAAATGATAAAAGGAACCAAAGAGCAAGACATGCAACCTAAAGCCTTCAGAAATCACGTACAATTACGCAGAAAACTGATAAACATACTCACGAGTAGACAAAATGAACTATTACCATGCCTGTAAAATATTGATATACAGATATGAGGAGCCCTCCTGTAGTATATACATATACTGCTTTGAGATTTATTGTCCAGAATGCTTGGAATCTTGGAGTTTTCTAGTTAAGGGATCTTTATGTAAAGATCTTTATGTAATGTGGTTACTAAACATTTAAACTTAAAAAAAAACCTTATAGGTACCCTCAACCTGAATTTATGCTAGTTTATGGGATATAATAAGTACAAGCTACTATCTTAGTCTTCCAGAGACAAAAAAACAACAACAAAAAAGGAGAGTCCTTTATCAGGACAATATGAAAGATAGCATTGTCGTATATCAGGGCCTTCTCAGTGAAGATATTTTTAGATAATAGATCCCATCCCTGTATAACAAATAGAGTTATAAAACTCACAGGTCTCCATTTTTGGGATGTAAAGAAACACAATGTACAAACATCTATCTAAATAGTAAATAGTGTCTGGTGTTACAAAATAAGTTTTTTTTTCATTGGGACCATTGCTGCTTCCTTAATAAATTATTAACAGTTATAATTATATGTAAATGTAGGGACCCATTGGGTTAACATGCCCCTATGGCTTTAAACCCTACACCTTCCTCATTTCTGCTGTTAGTGAGCAAAGACCCATGTATCAGTTTAGAGTTTGCCTTATGCCTTATTGGTTATTTGGGTTGACCACACCTCTTGCGCTCTCATATAGTGTTTAGCAGGAGGGTGTGTCTTTCTCTTTGGCTGCCCTGTGTCTCAGGTGAAAGTCCACTGAGCCTGGGATCAAAAGGGCCCCAGTAAAGCCATACTTTGCCCTAGAGTCTTCACCTACTCTAGTGAAGTCAGGGACAGGGACCCCGTGAATGAGGGCCAATTAGATAGTTACTCTTGTAGCGCACTTTCTAGGAAATTGAGATAGAGAGGGAAGGAAGCAAGAGCATTTTTGGCTCTACCAAGGAAAGTAGCTGGAAGTATTCTTCCATACAGGCAATGTTGCCTCAGCATAGGGTCACGATTAAGACATAGGAGACAGGCAGTACCTAAACCCAGATCCACAGTCGGCTGTAGGACTCTTAAGGCTAGAGGTATACAACCTGAGGACTGAGGTATCTACCAAAGGGGTGCCAAGCTGACCAGGTGCATTTACCCTGCCCAGACTCTAAAGGAGGTGGGATAAATCAGTGTGCATCCTCTCTTTGCTTTCCTCAGAGTACTACTATCATATAACATCTGTATGCAAGTATGATGCAATAACCCTGCATATTGATTGACAATAAACTAGTTCTATTGTTCAACTGCAAGAACCTTCTGGCGTTTTTCTATTTGTAATAATAAAAGTTACAGTTTAGATATTTACATATTGTGATTATCCAATTCCATTATGTGCCTCAAATCCAAGTTGAACCTAGTATTCTAGTATTTGATAAAATATAGTCCCACAACAACGGAAGATTAAGCGTGACTTAGGGAAGGGTGGTATGATCCTCTTGCTGCTTTTGTGTACACAATTACCCCTGTGTGATGTGCCACAATTTCATAGGTGCTGGTTTTAACCTTTATATTGTTTTGTCACAGCAACCACTGGGGGCTTGAATTCACTTTCAGGAGCCACAAAATCTAACTGACTCTAGATTACAAGTTGACTTATTTTTCACACTAAAACAAACCTGACTTCATACATCTAGTAGAATGCCTAGGTGTGTACAATCTGTGTTGTCAGGTGCAGTATGCAGGATAGCATAGCTTCTCAATACAGTACACTCTTACTGGCCAAGCATCATCTAGAATCCTGATTTACTTGGAGCCTAAATTATATGAAAATCATTAGAAAATGAAATCAGTATTTTTAATATGGTGTTATTTGGGTTTAATTCTGAACATTTTGCAGCATACAAAGATAAGCAGCTACGACCTACAAATGTTTATGTAAAGTACATAAATATTTGATTACCTCTTTTGTACATCATTTACTATATCAACAAAATATCTAATCAGCTCATGATTTTTCACAGCCACATATACTATTATTTTGATTTTATTTCAATTTCATACAGCAGGGCTATTTGGTTATAGCTGACTGTGTCAGCATTACATTCAAATGACAGAATTCAGAAAATCAATACAGAGTCGGATTAATCTCAAATGAGTTACAGACACCACAGCACAGAATAGTAAAGGGTATTTCTAAACAGAATAACAGTGATGGGTACTTCCAAACAGAATAATCTTAGTAGCTTTAGTATAATGTTTTCTATCTGACAATTAAAGTGCATACAGTGCAATGCTCATATTGTCCTTGCTCTTTAACCCTTATAAAGTAATTTGATGCCTGTGGTAACACCAACATGGAGGAATAAGCTGTTAGGGTTCTATTCCATTATTGTTTATTTATGGTATTTTTAAATTCCATCCCACTCCCAAAAAATAGTGTAAAATTCCTCAAAGTTCTCGACCGGCAATTACACTTATTTTTTCTTTCAGTTTTTACTGTTAATATCTTGCTTTAGCCTGAAACAAGCGAGAAAAAAGAACCTTGCAGAGCTGCACCATCAAAATGTTAGCAGTGGAAAACTACAAATATCTTTCTGAAAAAAATAAATGTGTACATTTCAAAATTGTGCAGAAAAGCACTCTTTAGAATTTTACAATCATTTCTAAAAGGCTTTAGATCCTTTTTAAGAAAACAGCATTTTAGTTAATGTTCCAGGGATTTTGTTGCAAGAAAAAATATTTTTCTGGGGTGGAGAGAACATCAGACTATAACCTTTAGGTTCCTGATCAAGTAGGTAACTATCTAAGCAAATCTGCCCACCTACATTGTATACCACTGCTCCCTTCTAATTTAAATACATAATGCACCATCTTTACAGGATTTTGCCCAGTTGTAAGCTTAAATGATCAAAACCCATTGATAGCCATCAACATTTGTAAGTTATTATTATTTAATACATCCTTCTATTGTTCTTTTGTATAACTTTGCAAAATATATTGACATGATTATGAAGTGATAATTCTTATATCACACTTTATTGCATGAATAGGTCCAACAGGTGTGCTAAGCATTGTATTGTATAGTTTCCAAAGACCCCCTCCAAAGCTTAAGAGAGCTCTGAATTTGCAACATTTACAGACTGTTCCCGAGCAGGTAAAATAATAATGTGGCTATTTAGCATAGCTTTACATCCATCATCTTTCTAACTAATGTGGTTATTCTATGCATCATTATTATCGCTATCAAAATAGTGTAGAATATGTGCAGTTAGAGTTATTTACTGCAAGTGAAAATTGTGCCTTCTAATGCTACTCTAAAGGGCAGATTTACCAATCTTTGTCCATCCATGTTCGGGAAACTTATTGCTGAAAAAACAATTGAGCTCTTAAACTAACTTAATTTTTTTGCAATCAGTTGCTCTGGACTTCTGCAAATCTAAAACTTTGCAAGCTTTTTATTCCACTTATGATGAAAAAAAATACCTGGAAGGAAACCAGAGCAATTGATAAAATCAAGTAAGTTCAGAAAATTGATAATTTTTTTTAAGCAATCAGTTAAACAAACATGGATGGGTGAAGACTGATAAATGTGCACCATGTATATAATTTCTATGTGGTTATTGTGACAGTGCAAAACACCTGTTATCCAACCAATGTAAATTCCACAGTATTCACTGCCCTGTTGTCTATAGAATTATTTTGATTGATTAAAGGTTCTGTGAGTTGTACTGACCTGTTTTGCACTTAGTGACTCTAATAATTTTAGACCTTCAAAACAGGAGCCATAACCCCCACAATTCCATGTGTATAACTTGTACATTTATCCTGTAATGACTATTCATGATTGTTATTTCCCCGTATTGCCCAAGAGCTACACATTCTCCAACTAGTCAAGAAAGAAAAGTATACTTTTGTTGTTGGATCTAATCTAGCTCTTTTCGGACAGAAAATTATATCTGTCTGGCTATAGAATATGCTGGAAAAGGAGGTATGGGGTTATTTATACAAAATGCTCAAGACCTGAGGTGTTCTGGATAGTGGATCTTTCCATAGTGTGAATCTCCATACTTTTAGGGGCACATTTACTAACCCACGAACGGGCCGAATGCGTCCGATTGCGTTTTTTCGTAATGATCGGTATTTTGCGATTTTTTCGGAAATTATTGCGACTTTTTCGTTACCAATACGATTTTTGCGAAAAAACGCGAGTTTTTCGTAGCCATTCCGAAAGTTGCGCAAAGTCGTGATTTTTTCGTAGCGTTAAAACTTGCGCGAAAAGTCGCAATTTTTTCGTAGAGTTAAAATTTGCGCGAAACGTCGCGCCTTTTAAGTTTTAACGCTACGAAAAAGGCGCGACTTTTCGCGCAAGTTTTAACGCTACGAAAAAATCGCGACTTTGCGCAACTTTCGGAATGGCTACGAAAAACTCGCGTTTTTCGCGCAAGTCGTAATGGCTACGAAAAACTCGCGTTTTTTCGCGCAAATCGTAAAGACGCAAAAAATACGAAAAAGTCGCAAAATGTTCGTTTTCCAATCGGAATTTTTCCAATTCGGATTCGAATTCGTGTCTTAGTAAATCAGCCCCTAAGTCTACTAAAAAATAATTTGAACATTAAATAAACCTTATAGGGTTATTTTACCTTAGTAAGGATTAATTATATCTTAGTTGGGATCAAGTAAATGGCACTATTTTATTATTACAGAAAAAAGGAAAACATTTGAATTATTAAAATAAAATGGAGTCTAAGGGAGATGGCATTCCCATAATTCGGAGTATTTATTTCTCATTTTAAGACCAAGTTGCTTTGAACATGCCTGTTGTAAGAAAGCTTTGGTGAATGCCTTGCAGTTTGTAGGAAGTGGCACTCAGGCTTATTGGTCTAAGTTTGAAAGAGCGCAGAGAAAAGCATTGAATTAGAATTGAGCATTTAATTATCTAAAGTTTTGCAAATTGATTAATGTAGTGAAAACAACGCCATTTCTTGGGGTGAGTCTGTGTGTTCCATTTAAGTTTGCTCCATCTTTAATATTTCATTTCCAAAACTCCATGTGAAGTTTAGACAGGAAAAATGCTATTTTCAACTGAATATTTAAACTCAGAAATAGCTGGCATTTGTTACACTTACAATTTGACTGCTTGGCATTTATAAAACCAATATATTTAAAACTTTTTTTAATCTTTGCAGATTTTATGCAGCTTGCATAGTCCTTGGCTTGCAGTTCTTGCATGAACATAACATTGCCCACGGGTAAGTATTAATGAAAATTAGACAGGCATAGGGCCTAAGTCCTAGAAATTGTGTCACATTCTTTAGATTAATGCTAAACCTAAAGGTATTACAAAATATTTATGTTTTTAATAAACTAACATTTTCAAAGTAGAGTAATGGATGATGAAGGCTTTGCAAATATTATAGCCAAGAAGGTAAGATTTATTATCAAAATTATGTAGTATATTGCACAGTTAAGCAGTTGAGCTCTAGACAGGGACCATATATGGTATTACAACAAGAGATAAACACAGGGGTTATCTATTATGAAAACTTCAGAATAGCACAAGTGATCATCAGTGTACATCAGTGATGGGCATTGGAAGTGACCATTTATAGGTTTCTTACAGGAACAGTAGTATCCAATAGACTAGGCAATTACGCATGTTTTTTGTATTTTGTTCTATTGAGGTTAAGCACATTATTTTTAACCAAAGACACTATTTTCACTATTTTCCAATATACCTGATGCTAAATTTGTGACCAAATGAAAGTTGTTTTTAGACAGCAGAGCATATAAGCAAACAAACTGATAAAAATAATATACACTGTGTATATACACACACACCAAAAGGATTATTAGGAACACCATACTAATATGGTGTTTGACCCCCTTTCGCCTTCAGAACTGCCTTAATTCTACGTGGCATTGATTCAACAAGGTGCTGAAAGCATTCTTTAGAAATGTTGGCCCATATTGATAAGATTGCATCTTGCAGTTGATGGAGATTTGTGGGATGCACATCCAGGGCACGAAGCTCCCATTCCACCACATCCCAAAGATGCTCTATTGGGTTGAGATCTGGTGACTGTGGGGGCCATTTTAGTACAGTGAACTCATTGTCATGTTCAAGAAACCAATTTGAAATGATTCGAGCTTTGTGACATGGTGCATTATCCTGCTGGAAGTAGCCATCAGAGGATGGGTACATGGTGGTCATAAAGGGATGGACATGGTCAGAAACAATGCTCAGGTAGGCCGTGGAATTTAAACGATGCCCAATTGGCACTAAGGGGCCTAAAGTGTGCCAAGAATACATCCCCCACACCATTGCACCACCACCAGCCTGCACAGTGGTAACAAGGCATGATGGATCCATGTTCTCATTCTGTTTACGCCAAATTCTGACTCCATTTGAATGTCTCAACAGAAATCGAGACTCATCAGACCAGGCAACATTTTTCCAGTCTTCAACTGTCCAATTTTGGTAAGCTCGTGCAAATTGTAGCCTCTTTTTCCTATTTGTAGTGGAGATGAGTGGTACCCGGTGGGGTCTTCTGCTGTTGTAGCCCATCCGCCTCAAGGCTGTGCGTGTTGTGGCTTCACAAATGCTTTGCTGCATACCTCAGTTGTAACAAGTGGTTATTTCAGTCAAAGTTGCTCTTCTATCAGCTTGAATCAGTCGGCCTATTCTCCTCTGACCTCTAGCATCAACAAGGCATTTTCGCCCACAGGACTGCCGCATACTGGATGTTTTTCCCTTTTCACACCATTCTTTGTAAACCCTAGAAATGGTTGTGCGTGAAAATCCCAGTAACTGAGCAGATTGTGAAATACTCAGACCGGCCCGTCTGGCACCAACAACCATGCCACGCTCAAAATTGCTTAAATCACCTTTCTTTCCCATTCTGACATTCAGTTTGGAGTTCAGGAGATTGTCTTGACCAGGACCACACCCCTAAATACATTGAAGCAACTGCCATGTGATTAGTTGATTAGATAATTGCATTAATGAGAAATTGAACAGGTTCCTAATAATCCTTTTGGTGAGTGTATATATATATATATATATATGCTTTAAGGAAAACAGTTTTTATCAGCTTAAGCTGCTGTGGCCTACAAGAAAAACAATACCTTTTTCAGATTTCATGGGCCCTATAAAAGGACAATATTTGATTCATATTTTGATTTGAAAAAAAACATTTGGCTTCATGGTGTTAAATGTTATGATGGCTGTCTGGTTAGCTTCCTATTAAAAACATTTCTGAGCCCATTGGGATTATTGTATGTTAGTTCCCAGCACCCCCCCTGCGCATGCGCGAACAACACCCACCATACATTTAAACTCCCATACGGAGTAGTGGGGAGAGGTCCCCATTGCTCCGTATGGAAACAACATTTAATTGCAGCAGGGCGGCATGCCGCCCTAGGCCCAGGCCTCACCCCAAATCCAGGGCTGTTAGTTCCACCCCTGAGTAACTTAACTTTCTAACACTAAGGGGCACATTTACTAATCCACGAATCCGAATCACGAATGGGAAAAAATCGTATTGGAAACAAAAATTTCGGAAGATCGCAAATATCACGAAAATGCTTACGAAAAAATCGTATTAGTCATGATAATATTGTATTGGCGATCCGAAAGTCTCGAAATTTTCGTACCGAACAATTGTAAACAGCGGTAAAACCTTTCCGATTTTTCCGTGCAAGCGTTCACATGAACGCTCGAGCGTTCGTGCTTTTGTAAATGTGCCCCTAAAACTGCTTTGTTTTGGCAGCGGTCCTTTTATGGAACAAATCATTTCGAAATAATTAGGAATATTATCTACGCTGAGATTAAATATCCAGACAACATGGATCAGCATGTTATAATCTGCTTTTTTTACTGTTATCCTTTTACAAGTTTGTAAAACAAGTATCACTTTTGCTAAAGTGGGATCAGAAACGCATAGCAATTGCTTTGTGACTTGATTATTGTGTTTTACTTTAAGCTTCTGCCTGAGTAACATCAATTTGTTTTGCAGCTTTTAAAAAAGAATCCACAAGATCACCTTGGGGCAGGCAGGCATGGTGCTAAGGGCCCTTTCTTCAGTACATTGCTTTGGCATCTTCATGGCAGCCATATTTGAAATGATTGACACAGTTCTCTGTTCTTACAATACAATTCATTATTATTGCAAGAGCAACAACACCTGCTACAAGCTTATGCTTTTTGTAAATACAGAGTATGTATAATGCAGCTTATAATAAACTATTATAGGCGTATTTATCAATTTTCAAGTTTGTAAATTTGAATAAACTCGCGTTTAAAAAAAAACTGAACGCTTGCTTATTTATTAATATTGAAAACTCACTTGAATAAAAAAAAGAAAATCTAAAATTTCTGAGTTTACAAACTTGAAAAAGACTTAAAAAATCAAATATCTTGAACTAAACATATGGCTTGACTTTGCCTAGAACAACCCCAAGTGACTTCTACTCACAAGCTTTCCTACGCCAAAGTTTTACATTTGAGTTTTGGAAGAAACCCAATGCGACGTAGAAGAACTTGAGTATTCTCTGAGGTTATCTTCGGATATGAAAACTACATAGGTATCTTCCAGAATACAGTATAAAAGACCCTTAAATATTAAGCCTGAAAATGTTTCTTGGATATTTAGTGGATCTAGAGAGTCTTTACAGATACTTTTTAGTTACAATACTTTTTTATTCAAGACAATGGGGGGAATTCACAAAAGTGGAGATGGCCCTTTTTTGGAGTAAAAGTGGTGGAAAAATTGGTGGAAAACACTTTCTCCAGATTCACAAACAGAAATCCGCCTAAATTCTGACTCACACACTTTTGTGAATTTGGCGTTTAAACAATATTTATACGAGATTTTTTCCCGACATTTTTCCCCGACATTTTCAAAATGGAGTAAAGCTCAGTATAACTGTCAGATCAATTCCAAGCTCTGCTGTTTTGTTTTCTTTCACCCAGTCTCCAATTCACACCTAAGGTAGGGGCCCCATTAGGGGATTACTAACATATTAATGGGGATTAGCAGCCTATTGTTAGGGGACAAGTTTCTGTCTAACCCTAGAACAATAGGTGCAAAAAGCCTCATTAACATTTTATAAACAAGTAAAACACTGATTAAAAAAATTTAATTTATATCTTATATATAAAAAGTTTCACCTCACATTTGCATGATTATGCTAGTTTTAGCTTAATCAATGAGGCAATAATAGCATTTTGAGTGAATATATTGTAAACATTTTTATTAAAATTAAAAGTAAAGCCTCCCAGGCAAATTTTTAGTTTCAGCAGTGCCCGCTCTTTAATCACTTCACTGACATTTGCTCTAACTTATCTGTGCCCCCATAGCATGTCCAGAACTACAGAGCCGCATGACAGCAGAATTACCCCTCAGGAAATGCCCCCAAAGTGAAATGACAAATGACATATGAAATGCAAAATCGTGCTGGTAAAATCCATATCCCAAGGCTCGTGTAGATGTGGGACTGGGTTTGATGGCACCAACAGATTTACTAAGAGCTAAAGGCAAATTCATAAAAAAAATGTTGGGAAAATGACAAAATCTGAAAACTGTCTGTTTAAAAGACAAATTCACAAAAGTGGAGATAGAGGTTTGTGAATTAGGTGGAAAATCCGACAAATCTATCTCCATTTTTATTTTGTCTCAATATCATCACTTTTGTGAATTCCCCCCAATATCTATAACATTTACCCCAAACTATGCTGCATCTTGGAAAGGGACAAGTGTATTGTATTGTAAGGTGCATTGTAAATGAGCCCTACAGACTTTTTAGTTTTCTAACCAACTGGACATGAATAATTTAAAATAAAGGAGTGTCCAAAACCTCCTGTTTATGGAGATTATTGAATCTGAAACTGAGAAAGTATTGTTGCACAATACACATATGGATGAATCATTGGTGTGTACAGGGCATGTTCCTTTAGTGGTCAATACGTTTTTTTTTGCTATTCCTGTATGTTAACAATTGTGAGGACTAAACATTGATCCAATAAAGTAATTGTGGTTGTTAATTTCCTGGCACGCATCAGTATATTTCTGTTTGTATATATAAATATAAATTTATGATTTGTTTTTCTCTGTGGTGTTTTTTTAATTTATAAGCATTGAAACTTACAATCAGATGGCAATGTGACATATTATGTTAGGAAAAAATAACAGATGAATTATGGTGTTTTGGATCATGGGTCCAGGGCTTTTGATTGGCTTTGATTGTGATACTATAGGACATATGCCTTTTTGTTCCTGATACCCTCCAATGTTATTTTAACAACATAAAAGAGGTTAAAAATACCCATTTACTTTGCACCACCCATTCTTTTATCTACAGTACGTCACCAAGATGCCAAGTCCCAGCTGATAAAAAGCAGCCACTACCATACTTCTGGGTCAGGCATGGGAGCAAAAAGCATGAGAGTGACATTGTTGTAATGTCAGAAAAGGTTTTGTAGTCACATAAGAACACATTTAAAATTACTAACACCATTACAACAGTGAAGTATGCTGGTGATAACATCATGCTGTGGGTAAAAATGGTAAGTGCAAAATACAGAAAAATACCAACAACAAAACACAAATAGGACAATTCTCTGCATCAACTTGTAATAAGAATAATTACACCAATAAGCTTGTATTTTCCTACTTTCTAAAAGGCATTTAACTCTTACTTAATGTACATTTATTTGCCAGTATAACTATGCAAGGAAAAAAATATAGTATACCCCTTCCATATTGAGTATATACTGGGTGTTGGGAGACTGCAGGCGTCACTTACTTTCACCCTGGATGCAAGTGCAAGAGCACTAAGGGTCATAAAAGCAGTAAAGGGCACTCCGCCCCTCGAATGTTCCCTAGGAATTCCTATTTTATACATATTTTATTTACAGTATTTAAACTGAGTTTTGGAGAAACAAGGGCAGTTCCACAAAAGTGCAAGCACATGAGGGAATTTGTAGAAATAGCAACTTAAGACTAACAATGTCTTGTATCATTTTATATTAAGATATAATAATGCTACCCCATTTGTATTCTGGGTTCCTCTGGAGCTACCCTACATAATCATGAATAGTTTTATTTTGTAGCCTTTAAATTCATACAACACTTACAGAGCTTTAAAACCTGAAATATAAGAATTTGTAACACAATCATATGACTTTTCTAAACTTATGACTTCCTCAAAGCCAGTTGCTGGTTATCTATCTATTTATTCACAGTGTGAATTTTTGCTGTCAATCAGCAATTTTATGTACATAAATCTAACCCAATTTTATAATACGTATGTACAAGTTCATAAATGTTGTTTACTGTAGGTTGGCTGAATGTCAGTACCTACATTAATTTTAACTTTAAGCTACAACATACAATTACTGGGACCTTATTTTAAGAAAAGAAAGAAGTGTGTTTCCAAGTAATTATTACCCCTAGAACTGGAAGTTCCCAAATGTTTTTCATGGAAAAAGCCATGAGCTGCAAACCTTTTCCTCTAAGCAAGCCAATATCCAGTATTTTGCACACCTGAACAGACTAGACACCCTATTGTTTTCTTTTAATTGCTTAAAAGGTACTGGCATACTACTACATAAAATCTTGTTAATCTTTAAGTTCTTGTTTATCTCAGACACACAGAGCAGCATGTACAGATCTGCATGCATTAAGGCACTGGCAGTTATCCAGGGAACTAGAGTTGTTTTCAAGTGACTTAACAGAAACCAAGTTTTTATTTAGACCTTTCTTTAAATGCCCTTCTTGTTTGAAGCATAGGGGAAGCTGTGATGCAGTTTGTAAATGTCATTGTAGAAGTGTTCTAGCAAAAAAAGTAAGCTATGCTAATCTTTTTTTTTCTTTTAATATAAAAGCAGGGCCGGAACTAGGGGTAGGCAGAAGGGGGGGCATACCTTCCCCTATAAACGGCCCCGGCAACCCTGCCGCCCTGTGTGCGGGCACTGTGCACTCACTTGCGTGCACACAGGGGGGAGGCCAAACTGACCAGATTGCCTAGGGCGCCAGCTTGGCCTGCACTGTATAAAAATGACTATATGAATACATTTGCAGGTGAGCAACTGACATTGAGAGTTCTTCCTGCTGCAACAAAAAAGCAAGAACCTTCTATCCTGACACTAAGGGGCAGAATTATTAAAATGTGAGTTTAGAGCTTAATACTTAAAAACTCACCCACGTTTTATTTATCCCTATGGGATTTTTAGAAGCATATTTATCAAATGTTGAGTTCTAACTTTCACCCATTGATAAATACAATTCAAAAATCCCATATGAATGAATAGAATGTGGGTGAGTTTTTATGTGTTTTGCTTTAAACTCACATTTTGATAAATCTTCCTCTAATGAGCTTATTTATCAATTTCCAAGTTTGTGAATTTGAGTTTGTTTTCCTAAATCGTATAAATTCACATATCGAAAGTCTCTTATTTATTAATAAGGAAAACCCGTTCAAATAAAAAAATCGAATATCTCAAATTTTTCAAGTTTACAAGCTCTAAAAAACCAAAAAATTCAAGTTTGAGAATTTGGCTTGACTTTGCCTATAACAACTCCCATTGACTTCTATAGAAATTTTTCCAAATTTTTACAGTTAATTTTTTTTTGCACTTAATAAATACCACACATTTGAGTTTTCGAACCATAACTTTGAATTCGAGTTTTTTTAAGGGCAAAAAAACTAGAATCGAGAAAAAAATTCAAACTCGACCGTTGATAAATCACCCCATAGGACGGATTAATGATTGCTTGAGCCTTTAGAATTGAGCAATCATAAAGGAAACCCCAAATGAGTAAAGGAACTCACACAGGGTTTCAGGGGGAAAAAAAAACTTGTTCGTTGAGGTATTTTGTCCCAAGCAGGCTTTCTCAAATATGAAAAAGTTCAGCCGAACTTTTACTTATGTAAGAAACCGCTCAGGGAAGAATACCTCAATGAGCGTTACGACTTGTGTGAATTGTCACGACTTTTTCGTAGCGGTCGCGCTGAGTACGAAAGTTTCATATTCATTCAAGCTTCAGTATCGTGACTTTCCTTGGGCCAGGTTGGAGCTGCAGAGAGCCATTGAGTCCTATGGGAGACTTTCCTTGGGCCAGGTTGGAGCTGCAGAGTGCCATTGAGCCCTATGGGAGGCTTCCAAAATCATGCAAAGTCTGAAAGGTTTGTCCGTCGTAACGGCTACGAAAAAGTCGCGACAATTTACGAAAAAGTCGTAACGGCGACGAAAAAGTCGCAAAATGTCCGTTTTCAATCCGAATTTTTCCCATTCGGATTCGTGGATTAGTAAATGTGCCCCTTAGTCTTGTTAACCAAAGTCAAATAGAAATGAAATAGATTGTCTTCTTATTTATGACCATCTATTCTTTTTTAAGTGTAAAAAAAATACAAGTTCCTGTTAAGCAATAGCAGCCCTAAAAGATTCCACCAAGATATTTTTCTTAAGTGGCAGATCTACTAAAACTTTAAATTTTCTCATTTTTTTCTTTTTAAAATTTGAATAAACTAATTTCCCTGAATGTCTGACATTTACTAAGAAGTCTGAACTGAGAAAGTAGGTGTGTAACAGAAAAAGTAACAGAAAAGTTGTGACTTTTTTTTAATTGTCTCACCGAAGCCTCTACTTTTTCAAATTGCCGCACAAAAAAACCAGCATCAAAAATCCAAAAACCTCTCGAAGCAAAGAAGGATCCTCCAGGGAAGGGTAGCAACATCTGCCATTGACTTCTAAATGACCTGTGCAAGTTTTATCTGGCAAATTGTTGGATTTGGATTTAAATCTGTTGTTGCATAGTAAATCTTGAAAAAGTTGACTTTTAGTGCTGAAAAATCTAAATGGGAGAAAAAAAATCCGACCATTAGTAAATGACCCCCTCAGTGCATTGTGCATTTTATATGCCATTTACTGTGAATAAATGAATGATATTGATGCAGTACCCAAAACTCTGCTTTGTTACAAAATTGATGTTACAGAAGAACTGGGTTGTCCAAACAAGAGCAGTAGAGTGATGTACCTGATATGGCTGGCAAAAAGAACAGGGTCCCTGCCCTCTCAGGTGTATCTGATAGAGTGTTCTTTTTGAGCCTGGAGATATTGGATACCTATTTAATGTTTTACATGACAGTGCATATTTATTAACTGCTTAGCAACCATGTAACTGAGTATGTAAAAGTAGATATGCAGTGCATCACAAGATACAGGTGCCAAACTTGAGAAGGGAACTGCCAGGGAACATAACTTTTTGCCACTGGCATGCTGCTTGTGTAGGCGTATACACCAACACTATGACATGAGGAGCTGTCACTTGAAGAGATATTTATTGAAGGCTTTGGTGACCTTTAAGAACAGTCTTGCTGATATTTACAGATTCAACAGAAACCTGAACTAGGTTAAGGCTCTTTGTTGCTGGAAGGAGCCTAATGCAGTGCATTCTCCAGCAGTGAATAAACTGTAATTAAAAATAAGGAAAATATTTGGGAAATGTCAGTAAAGTAGCAGGAAATCTGGCCACTCTGGAGCAGTTTTAACATTTAGACGGCAGGTGCTCTCCAAGATGTGGTTATGGCAACAAAATAAATGATGGATAATTGCTTTTGTGACAAGTTGCCAATTAAATTAGACTCGGCAGAATAACATAATGACAATTTGTTATGCTCTGGTGGGCACTAACATACCAATCATAATTAAATGCTACGACTGAAATAGAATGCTCTTCTACACAGAAATATATAACCCCAATTCCCTCTCAGTGAAACGTTATAAGTTCAGACTGGGTTTTAATTTCTGTGGGATAATACCATTAGTACACGTCAGAGTTTGTTTTTATGTACATGCCTTGGCTTACAAAAGCCTGCCACAAACGCTAATCCCATTTTAGTGATTTACTGTATCCCTTCGCTGTGAGCTTCGTCTCACCTTTAAAGTGCCACATTCATTCATGTTCTGAATCCGGCTTATTGCTAGCTACAAAAGGATGAGTCACTCAGCGCCTCTTTCCTGCACTTGTCATTCATGGATCGTGAAATCCTAATTTGTAACTCATTAATATTCATTATGGCAATGTGACCAGGGAGGACTCTCATAATGTGATGCAACGTAACAGTAGATTTGGTTTCATTTTTACAAAATATAAGATGACAAGGAGGCAATAAGCTCTGACTAAATCAATTTTATTAGTGTCAGCTTTCACTTAAACATTTTGCACTTGCGAAGCCTTTGCCCCATAAAGTTGCTTGCTTTATTTGTTTTCCTTATATTTTTGAAAAAGAATGGTGTGTAGGATTAATGATTAGTTCTTTCCTGTTTATGAATCCCATGAATATCATAATAAATCAGTACAACCAATTTTTCTTTTAAAAATTATGTGTATTTGGGCACTGTAATTCTATATTAACAGCATCTATATTTTACTGTTCAGTACAGACAGGATTTGTTCACACATGGATATACAACTTTTGTGTGCATAGCAGTTATTTCTGTTAGATTTGTTATTATTATTATAAGAACAATGTACAAAGATTTCTTGCCCCATTCATCTTCTCCTCACTCACTATACAGAGGGGTTATTTCTGTTTTATTGGCAATCATGAGCAAAAGCTTAGTTTTGGAAAACTTCTCTTTTGGAGCCTCTTATTCACCTTTATGTATCACAATTGCAGTATCCATCCCTATGCTGCTTAAAATTTTTCAGTATGCAATATCTGTATTCTGTATTCCTTTTCAGAAATGTCCAATACAATCATATTAGGGCATTATCATTGGGCATATAAATTTGTAACTGGAAGACCAACATATATTTGACAAAAGCACAAGTAAACTCTATCTGCATGATTCTTTTGAATAGACAAGATTTGAACTGAAATTCACATATTTACATTAAAGGAACAGTAACACCAAAAAATCAAAGTGTATAAAAGGAACTACAGTATAATGTACTGTTGCCCTGCACTGGTGCAACTGGTGTATTTGCTTTAGAAACATTACTATAATTTAGTAAATGAAGCTGCTGTGTAGCCATGGGGGCAGCCATTTAAAAGAGAAAAGGCACAGGTTACATAGCAGATAACAGATAAGTTCTGTATAATACAATGGTGTTTTATCTGTTATCTGCTGTGTAACCTGTGCCTTTTCTCCTTTTTCCAGCTTAAATGGCTGCCCCTAAGGCTACACAGCAGCTTTTTATATAAACTATAGAAGTGTTTCTGAAGCAAATGTGCAAATTTTACCAGTGCAGGGCAACAGTGCATTGTATTATGATTACTTAAAAACATTTTTATTTTTTGGTGTTACTGTTCCTTTAAACCTAGTGACTATAAAAAAAACTTTGCTCACAAAAAGAGCATCATATCTAGGAAACAACACATTGTTCATATGCCCCAAACTGGATGATTATTTCAGTTTAATGAAACGCTTAAAAAAACATTGAACATCGTGAATAAGAACATTGTAAATAAATAAATCAACCATTTTGAGTACTGTGTCAGCTATATGTATGTATATATATATACAGTATATATACACTGTAGAATGGGGGTCCCAATCTTTTTTACCTGTAAGCCACATTCAAGAGTAACACAAGCATGCAAAACGTTCATTGAGTTACCAAATTAGGGCTGTGATTTGCTATTGGTATCCCTTGTATTGACTGGCAGCCTACAGGCTCTGTTGGGCAGTACAACATGGCTTTTAGGCAACTAAAGCTTGCCTTCAGGCCAGGAATTCAAAAATAAGCATCTGCTTTAAATGTGTGTGTTGGCGAGCAACATGTTGCTTGCGAGCCACTGATTGGGAATCACAACTGTAATAGAACATGTAATGCATTCTGCAATAGATTATCCAAAAGCTCTGTTCCCAGATGGTGTGATCTTCATCTACACTGAGCATTTCTGAGAGCTCTATTAGATCTCTTAAGAACACTCCACTGCAAAAGAATTATCATTTTTAAATGTGCATATTTTTCTAACAGGACCAATTCTTTACATACCTCAAAAACCACCTGGAAAACAGAGATAATATTTTTCAGTAATTTTCAGCTTTTTCAAACAACTTAAGACCCATGCCACTCTGCTAAGAAATGCCTGTCACTCCGTGGGTTGTTGTATGGCAGAAGCCTCTCAGCTGTGGCGGAGCAAATGTCTGGTGAGCCATGGGCCCAAGATCCAAATATTCTGTAGCTTTGTAGTAATGTTAATGAGTGTATTTAAGGTCCATTGTTTTGGAATTCAATTATTAGACATATGACTATGAATATTTTCATTGATCCAGGTCATGGTATATCTAGTATAAATAAATTTAAAGCAACTGGACTTGCTAAGTAATCATTGAAGACGTTTCACTACTCATCCGAGCAGCTTCTTCAGTTCAACTGACTGGTATGGGAAATCCTCAGCATATATACTCTTCCACTAATCCAATCACAATGGCACTTTGTAACTCTTCAGAGAGGTGTGAATGCTGTGGAGTTACTTTGATAGGATTACCAAAGCATCATGCAAGTCATAGAGACTGGATGTTACTTGTTAGAGTTGCATGATTGGATGTGTGAAGAGTTCTGAAACTGTCAATTATTAGACAAAATCATATGTCCATATGGTGGCAAATTTCAAGCACTTTCAAGCACTTATTTTCACACAATGCATTGTTTTTTCCACAATTCCAGAGACATTAAAGGACAAGGAAATGCTAGTAAAGAGTTAATCTCAAGCTGCAGGCATACCTTCAGTTATCTCAATAGTGCCCTTAAGTCTCCCCATATTTCACCTGTTCAGATGATCAGAAACCAAACAGGAAGAAAAACCGCTGAGCTGTATAAAGAAAGTTCCCATAATTCCATGCTCCTGCACCCAGACCAAGCGCGTCCGTTTGCTATGGTGACGTGCAAAACACGGAAGCACAGTGCACAGTAGAGTTGGTCGCACTCATGTGTAGGGGGAGGGAGAATATTCGCACAGGCACATTTAGTTAAGCGGTGCCATGTTGGACTAATTTAAATATCCAACATGGCAGCTTCAATAGTTGCTAAAGAGCATTTAGGAAAATCGGAGAGTGCTCAGAAAATACTGACCATAAAGGTAAAAAAATCTAGTGATCAGGGACATAAGGCCTATGCATTTATGGGGGGGGGGGGTTCGCATTTTTAACCCTTTCCTTCTCCTTTAAGGTTGCAAAAGGTGATTCCCTTGGCACAATTGTGCTGTGCCTACCACATTCACCAATATAGACGCAATGGTGCATGCATTTTTGGCCACCAAATATTTTGGAAGTCTGCTTAGCGTCTCTGCTTGGATTAATTTCTAGTGTTCAGCGTGCATTTGCAGTGATTGACATAGGGCACTGAGGGAATCCTGTCCAGGATTCCCCTGCATCAAGAGGAGCAGAAGGTAGGAAGGACTGAGCGGCACAGAGTGCAACTATAGGGAGAAGCAAAGAGCACATTTTGATGAATGTATCCTTAATGAAAGTGGTTTTCAACTGGCTGCAGACATAAATGAGCCCTAAAGACTCTGGTCAAATGAATGAATCCACCACACAGGAGGTTGTATTGCTAAATGCTTGCTCATTAAAAATGTTGCATGACATCATTGTTTTATATAATCCAGCTAACAAATATATGCTATGTTAGAGAAACTGTTATATAGATAAAGTTATACAGTACTGATTACAAAAACACAAAAGTTACAAAAACACAAAGTTACAAAAAGTTACAAAAACACAAAACCTTTAAAACATCTAACAAAAATCTAATAGCATGAGGAAGCATACAATGTATAATTTACTTTAAGAGATAAAACAAAAAATATATTCACAAGAAAAAAATGTTCACTCATTTTCACTCATATCTTTACAAGTATAATTTCTAATAACGGTGCACTTAATATAAGAAAATAAATTCTTATACGAAGGTGGTGGAATAAAACCAAAAAGGAGAAAACTATGTGTCAGGGTCACTTTAAGAAAAAGGGAGGGTCGTATAAATCATGTTTATTTCTGACGTTAAAACAAAATTAATTCTAAAGAATAAAGCATAGATTGGTGTTTCAGTCTATTTCAGTGAGAGATTTTGCCAAACAAAAAGGGAACACCATGTCATATTTTATTTGACCTTATGTATTACACAAACCTATTAGACAGGGCCTTTTAGAATGGATATGTCTTTTAGTATTGGCAGGTTTCAGTCGTGCATACTGCTCAATATATAGCTTACATGTCTAACACCTTATAATAGTGGCATTTGAATTGTGGATATAACTCAGATAGAGGATAATGTCTTGTGTTAAAGGTCATGGTTTCAGTTTTGCACATTTATAGGAAGTGTGACATTAGTAAGTGACTTATATATACTTCTGATTTCCAAGCCCTAACTTCCAGAACTGAACGAAAAAAAGGGTGGGTTGATAAATGACTATTTTATAGACCTGGATGGGTCTGCAGGAATTACGTACTACTCAATAAGTTATATTGTTTAGCTCAAGACTTCAGTGGCAGATTGAGTGCAACATTTCTGCCTATGAATCATTTGACATACATAGTAAAATAGAAACAGAAGGCCCTTATGGTCTAATGGGAGAGTAATCAAACCACATGACGTTATGAAATGCAAATAAAGATGTTGCCCTAATTTGTCATAGTGCTTATAAATCACATACTTTGGTCATAGATAGATGTAAGAAGAGATTTAATAAAATCCTTTACGCTTGCTTGGCTAGATTTATAGATTTGTTTCAGTAACTAACCTAGGCCTATGCGCCTATGTAGAAGTTGCTGTATATTAATTCTAGTACATTTTTAGTCATACAGTAAATAGAAAAACATTTTATAATCGTTTTTACCGTGACATGAAATATTCCCTGTAACTTAACTATATTAAATTAATGTACTAAAGCTAACAGTTCTCAGGCAAAGCAGAGAGTGGAAAAATTGGCCTAATTCAATATGTTTTTTCCCAGAAGGTGGCCTTGCACCCATAGCACATCAAACTGGACCTTAATGTGCAGAAGCATATGTGCACTGGCAGCAGCTCTATTACCACTAGATGCTGCAGAGTGTTACGCATGTGCTTTGTGTAGGATGTCCTCCCCGAAGGAAATGATTGCCCATTATTGCACCTAGCACTGTAAAAGAGGCCTAACTCCACCTCACTTAGTGGGACCTACATTTGTTCATGCAATCAGAATTATGTCATATACATTACAGTATTCCTACCCTGCTACTGGTGTGCAAGTATCTGAGTTCATAACTTTCTGGATAATGGGTTCCTGGATAAAGGATCCCATACCTGTACAACTTGATTCAATGTCTCATAATGTAAAACCAGTCGATGGCATCTGACGTAGATAAATGGAATAAACGATATCTTTCTCATTAATAGCAGGCATGGAAAAACCTTAGGTAAAGCATACAACAAAATAGACACATGACATGTTTGTTTCATGGTTCATACACCCTAACTGGCACCCGCCCTAAGTGGCTAACTCTACAGTTTGGAAACCTTCTGTATAATATAATAACATTGTTACTCTATATTGCATAATAAGGACTTTGTATCTACTTCTTTTTCTTCCAGATTTGAAAATGTAAGTATTTTGGGCATGTCCGATTGCAACAGCTGTACCCGCATTCATCCCAAACTCCCAGACCTTTCCAAGCAACATTTCAAGCTAGTGATTTGTGCAAGAAACGTAAAGATTTGGAGATGATTACCTTGAGATGCAAGAAGTTTATTTCTGAAGTTTTGACTGATGCTTAGAAAAACTGCTTCAACAACATTTTAGATCGGCGGATCTGATGAGTAAACACAAGCCTTTTGAATGTCTATACTGTACATTAGAAAAAAAGTTTATATTTTATATGTGTTTCAGTTTGCATCCTGTTTGGGAAGGATATTGGAAAGCCTGGCTATACCTAAGCTAAGCGCAATAGTGGTTGTAAAAGTAGTAAACATTAATATGTTTTTTTCTTCATACAAAGGACATGATATAAACTGCGGATAAATCCTCTTTACTACTTCTGATAAATCCTCTTCACTACAGGATATCATTTCACTTTTTTCAACAGACAGTTTCCTCAGAGAATTCATACACTTTATGGAGTACAAAAGCAGTTTACAAAGATCATTTTAAAGGTTGAAAGTAAAGGTATTAAACCGGTTCAATCTGCAGCAGGAGACCTAGGTTTTGAAATTCTTATCTTTTTCTGTGGCAACCCTGTGGCAAGTATATTTCCATATAATTAAATCACACCTGGATAACCAAGAAGGTTCCATCCATTATAACTATCTGCATATTAACTCTTCAGCTTTCTGGACTCTTTTTTTGTTTTCCCATTAATCATGGTGGCAGGAATGTAACCCATGCTAAGCTTTAGAGCTTCAGAATTAATTACAGGGCATATTCATTTCACACGCATCGTATAATACTAGGGTTCTGTGCTTTTCAGAATTGTGCAGTTTTATATCTGCCACTTGGAATACATAACACTCCCTCTGAAGATTCACTTGAATCAAAAAATATCCTTCAAAAACAGTCAAACGAAAGCTGGGAAGGTATATTGCAGCAATCTGCATTTCTACATTTCTGTGGATTTTTGTTTCTTCAACTAGCAGTTTGAGAACAGACAAAGAGATGTAGGAAGTAGCTCATGACATTTCTGAAATTGTTACGATACTCAATGGGGCATTAACTAAAGAACCATTTTTCCGGGTCAGGCTTTTTGTTGCTGAAAACCCAAATTTATTGTAGAAAAAATGTTTTTTTCTCGATTTATTATGCAACAAAACTGCAACAAATCTGAATGCAAAAATACTCCAGCTAAAACCTGTCAAGATTATGTAGAAGTCAAAGGCAGATGTCCCTTGTATAATTGGAAGATCTTTCTTTGCTTCGTGGTTTTAAAACTTTTGATGCTGGCTTTTGTGTGACAATAAGTAAGTCACAGTTATCATGCATCAAGTCAAAAAAGTTGTGGTTTTCACGACTTTTCCATTACTTTTTTCATGGTTTTCGGTAAATTTCCATGAAGAAATCATATTTTGCGCAAAAAGAATATGAACATTTCGGAATTCGTTAACGCTTTGGTTACACTTTCATCGGGACTATCTTTTCGCCAGGTTTGATCTGTCGAGTACCATTGAGTCTTATGGAAGGCTTCCAAAGCCAGACATGGAAGGCATCAAAGCCGGATTGTTGAGACATTTTAGAACTACAGAAATTATTGTGGTTACTTCGAAATTATACCATATTGTGTTTCAAGGCCAGAAAAAACACATTTTAGTAAATGTGCCCCATAATGTAATGAATTAAGCTTTCCATATCATTTTGCCTGATTGGCTTGCATATTAACTCATCAGTTTTCTAGGGTCTAATCTAATGATATGGTAGTATGATAGAACCCAGCACTGTCACTGTGCTCTAACACCCCATAGCACAGAATGTAGTTTGATTGCTCGATGCAGTCATGATTGTGTTATTGAAAACTATATTGACCTACAGATAAAGCATATTTGTTTTGATATTACACTGTCCATATGGCACTCACCGCATTCTTTTCAATAGAAACTTAGTAGTAATGATCTATTTCATCTTTGACATGGAGGGATATGGTGGACAATGACAAGATACATTGTGTTGTATGTATGAGTACATTCTATCATATACAGCCGATGACAGTTTAAATACTGTGGGCAATATGTTCCCTGATATTGAAAAAAAATATCTTTGGTGCAAAGAAAATTAAATATTTTACTTGTCTGTTACTAACTATGTTTGCTGGCTTTACAGATGACACAGACAAAGAAACCCCTTGAAATTCTGTCATATTCATTAAAAGCTAGTTCAAAATTGATTGGCGTTAGGATATTCCTTAGATTCTAAAATCTGCTAAAATGACATGGTGTGTCTGGAATCTTACTTGAAATTCAATATACTGTATGTCAGTATTTATTAATAATTCTCTTCAGTTTATTTGCATTTGTATAAAAGTCAGTCCTGAATCAAACTTAAAGGCACCTTTATTTTCTTTCCTTTTATTTCCTTTGCCAAATAAAGATTTTCTATTCATGATATCTACCTCTGATCTAGAATTCTTCTCTCTAAAGGTCATGAGTCTGTTTCATATAGTTTTACTGTTCAAAGCATTTTGTTTTGTTTAGTAATACTGTTCAAAGGAGTTTAGATTCAAAAGAATATTATTATTAAGGTAAGCAATCTTAATACAGCTATTATCAAGAATGAATTAAAACCTACAAAATGTCATGTGGAGCTATGCATTCCTCTCCTTTCCTCTTCTATATCCTGAAGTTAAGGGTGTTTCAGCCATAAAGCAAGGAAAGCACCTTTCCTCAGGCAGAAGTCCATGCAAGAGGAAGTCACATGATCTCCAACAGAGTGATTGGACAATGAGTATCTGAAAATCCATTTTCCATACAAAAGTAAAAAGGCCACTGTAAAAGCTACTTTTTATACCAGTTAAATCAGTCCTTCTGTAGGAGTTAAGTCTGCTGCCAGTACTGTGCTTGACATCATATAAGGAACTAAACTATAAACTAAAAGCTAAAACTAAAAGTATAGTAACTATAGCAACTATATGACTATGAAGATTTCCCTTCATCCAGGTCACGGTATATCTAGTATAAATAAATCTAAAGCAACCGGACTTGCTAAGTAATCATTGAAATTATTACTTTTCAATGATTACTTAACAAGGCCAGTTGCTTTAGATTTATTTATACTAGATATAGCAACTATAGTGTTTATAAGGCCCCCCCCCTTCAACAATGTGAACTGTTAGATTTGAGAATGTACAAAGGCAGTCTGGATGCTACGTCTATGGGAGATTTAAAAGTGTTCTTCTCTGTAGGATCTAGAGTGTTTTAAAGTGGTTCGTAAACCTAAGGATAAAAGCATTTTACATTAACATTAACATTTATTTATAAAGCGCCAACATATTCCGCAGCGCTGTACAATAAGTGGGTTACATACATTGGACATACAGAGTAACTTATAAAGCAATCAATAACCAATACAAGAGGTGAAGAGGGCCCTGCCCAAAAGAGCTTACAATCTACAAGGAGAAAGGGTTGAGACACAAGGTGTGGGAATGGGCATGACCAGAGTTGTGAGAGGTGGGGCACAGGGTATTGCTAAACTAGATTAGGGTAAGCCTCTCTAAATAAATGTGTTTTTAGAGATTTCTTGAAGGCAGAGAGATTGGGAGAAAGTCTGACAGTTTGTGGGAGCGAATTCCAGAGAAGCGGGGCAGCCCTTGCAAAGTCTTGAATGCGAGCGTGTGAGGAGGGAATGAGAGAGGAGTTGAGGAGCAGGTCAGTAGAGGAGCGTAACAAGCGGGTTGGATGGTACCTAGAGATGAGTTCAGAGATGTAGGGTGGGGCAGAGTTATGGACTGCTTTAAATGTGAGGGTCAATAGCTTGAATTTTATCCTGGATGGTAGGGGAAGCCAGTGCAGGGATTGGCAGAGTGGCATGGCAGAGGAGGAGCGGTTGGAGAGGTGTATGAGCCGGGCAGCAGTATTCATTATGGACTGGAGAGGGGACAGTCTTTGGAGGGGAAGGCCAATTAATAGGGAGTTACAGTAGTCCAGGCGAGATATTATAAGAGAGTGAATAAGAATTTTGGCAGCATCTTGGGTGATAAATGATCGGATTTTGGAGATATTTCTTAGGTGAAAGTGACATGATTTGATAAGTGATTGGATATGAGGGGTGAAGGACAGGGCAGAATCAAGGATAACCCCAAGGCACCGGGCCTGGGAAGATGGGGTGATGGTAGAATTGTTAACCGTTATTGATACCTCGGGAACAATGTGGGCGTTGGATGGGGGAAAGAGAACCAGTTCAGTTTTAGAGAGGTTTAATTTCAGGTAACGTTGGGACATCCAAGTGGAGATAGCGGACAGGCAGGAAGAGACGCGAGTTAGAAGCTCTGGGTTGAGATCAGGAGAGGAAAGATAGATCTGAGTATCGTCAGCATAGAGGTGGTACTGAAAGCCAAAAGAACTGATTAGTTTGCCAAGTGAGGAGGTATAGAGAGAAAATAGTAAGGGGCCCAGGACAGAGCCTTGAGGAACCCCAACAGAAAGAGGCAGGGGAGAAGATGATTCCCCATTGTAAGAGACACTGAAGGATCGATCTGAGAGATAAGATGAAAAC
This sequence comes from Xenopus tropicalis, assembly GCF_000004195.4. Classification (NCBI taxonomy): domain Eukaryota; kingdom Metazoa; phylum Chordata; class Amphibia; order Anura; family Pipidae; genus Xenopus; species Xenopus tropicalis. The sequence goes on along the minus strand of NC_030678.2, from coordinate 103,793,749 downwards.
CAGGATAAGGCAGTGTCACGAAGGCCAAGAGAGCGGAGAGTCTGGAGGAGAAGAGGGTGATCCACAGTGTCAAAAGCAGCAGAGAGATCGAGAAGTATTAGTAGCGAGTAGTGTTTTTTGGCTTTAGCCGAAAGTAGGTCATTTGTTAGTCGGGTTAGAGCAGTTTCTGTGGAGTGTTGTTGTCTAAAAAAAGCATCTGATTGGCTGCTATGAGCAACATCACCGGTGAAGTTTTACTCCACTTTTTACAAAGCATAATAAATATACCCCTTATTGTTTACTGGCCATGCATTATAAGAGCGAAATTTTTTGCCAGGCATGGATTAGCGGTGAATTTCCCAGTTTCGCCATTGCCGGATTTTTTCGCGAAGCGAAAAATGAGACTGATTCATTCATCACTACTAAAAAGCCTTTTCAATTTAGAAATCAAATAAAGGCATGTGTGAACCAGAAAATATGTTATATAAGAGTATTCACTAATGTTCTGAGAAATAGCCTGGTTTGATTGATTTAAATTGGTAACACTAAAGATAAATGTGTGCTTGTATGTATATATAGCAGCAAGGAATGACCTCTGTTTTAAAATATCTAATGCCCAGATGCAAGAGCCACATAAATATAGAACTTTAAAAAGCAAAGTACTTACAAAGTTCAAAAATAAATGCAATAAACAAACATTTTGGTCTTAACAGAGGCTATTCTGTGGGCAGCTGGCCAGGCTGGGGATTGCTTTCTGTTGGCTCTTGCTTGAGCCCCTGCAACCTATGCATACTTTAGCCTGTCCAGTTGATTGGTGTTCTGAAGCCATAGTCTTGGAATAAAACATTAACACAATATATCAGTTCTTTTCAGATATTTTTGTACATTGTCATTGCCCCAGACAGGGGCCCCTAGCCCATGCTAGTGGGCAATGCACCGTGGATAATAAAAGCTGAAGCACAGCCTCCAGTATATAGTCATGTCAAAATATTAAAAATGGGCTGTAAGGTCCCAAAATCCAGGTATTTTGTTCAAGGAGTTAAATGCGCAGAGGCTGTGGTTAAAGCAAAGCTTCAAGAAGCATTGTTTGTTTGACAGAGTTTAAAGTTATGCTATCTCATAAATGGGTGCACATAGTTTCTGGAGTCCTGGGGTTCCACAGATACATGGAAGACAGAAATTTATTATAAGTCACAGAATCTAATGAAAAGTAAATCTTTTGGCTCTCTGATCTGAAGATGAGTCAGTTTCGGAAAGGATAAGGCCAGAGAAAAACCTCTAGGAAGCCACTCTATCAGCAGCAAGTGTACCGCTAAATATTGCTGGTTGAACTTACTGGCAGTAACATAAAAGGCTTGTGTTAATTTTAACTTAAGACCTACTTAATTAAGTTTCTTTGAAAGGCTTTGAAACCTAGAGACCTTAGGGAATAACCTTGAGCCTGAAACGAAAGGTGAAATGCTACATAGTCACTAGAAAATGTGTTTGAATTGACAATCCTATACCTTTGTGGCTCTGGTAACATAAATGGTTTAAGCATTTAGCTGAGCCTTTTTCCTTTATTTCCTATTTTATCTTCCCTGGCAGAGAGAGCAACATAACCATGCAAAAAGCAATAGGGGTTTCACAACATCCATTAAAATGACAAATAAATATTGTCAGATTGTTATTCTCCATGTTTCGGCTTTCTGTCTTCTCTGCTGGGGTCAGTTAGAAAAATATTATTCTTACATTCTCTCTGCATCTTTCTCTTCTCCAGTTGTTCCTTCCAGAAACTTTTGTTAAAAATATGTGAATATTAAGTAACAATATATTTTCTTCTCTTTCTAACTCTTTATTAGAATAGAACAGGGTATTAGAATAGAGCAGGGCTGGATACAGAATTTTAAAAGATAACAATCATTAGATTTAAAAGTATTTCAAAATTAAAATAAGAAATATTGTACAGGTATGGAATCCTTTATCCAGAAAGCTCTGAACTAAGAAAACACTATCTCCCATAGGGTCTATTTTAAGGAAATAATTCTAATTTTGAAAACAATTTCTCTACAATAATACAACAGCATAAAACTGCTTAAATCCATATTAGTGCCAAAACAATCTTATTGGGTTTATGTAATGTTTACGTGATTTAGCAGACTTAAGGTATGATTGATCCAAGTTCTGGATCCGTTATGGAAAAGAGATCCTATACCTGTATACAGGTATGGGATCCCTTATCTGGAAACTCGTTATCCAAAAAGTTCCAAATTACAGAAAGGCCATCTCTCATAGACTCCATTATAAGCAAATAATTCTAATTTTTTAAAAAATAATTTCCTTTTTCCCTGTAATAATAAAACAGTACCTTGTACTTAATCCTTACTGGAGGCAAAACAAGCCTATTGGGTTTATTCAATATTTAAATGATTTTTAGCAGACTTAAGTTATGGAGATCCAAATTACAGAAAGATCCCTTATCTGGAAAACTGCAGGTCCCGAGCATTCTGGATATTAGATCCCATACCTGTATATAGAGACAGCAGAAAAAAATTCATCCACATTCATATACGAACAAAAGGAATTTGTGGGTCTCGGTGATGGGCCTACTTCTGCAAAGGGACTGGAGTTGCATGCATAGTATACTATATACATAATAGGGCACAGTTATTAAATTGTGTAAGCCAACATAAGCTGTGATATTGCCAATAGCATAGTGTGTGTATGGCAAGTCAGTGAGCTGCAGATATCGGTCGACTCGCCGATCGGGCCGGTTTAAAGATTTTGATCGGGTGCCATTGAAGGCGCCTGAGCAAAATCTGTCTTCAGGGCTGAATCGGCAGAAGGAGGTAGAAATCCTATTGTTTCTACCTCATTATCTGCCGTTTCAGCCCTGAACATTTTCCTACAATGTATATCAGTTGGACATGTTTCCCCCACCCAAATGGCATCATTTGTACTGCATATATCCCCTCTGTTTGCCAGCACCATCACATTTTCCTAAAGCAAATAGCAGCTTTCACCGGGCAATTTTTCCTCTGACACAAAATCAGTTACATTTAAATCTGCAAACAGCATCCACAAACAAAGACTTAGGGGCTGATTTACTAAGACACGAATTCCGACCGAATTGGAAAAATTCCGATTGGAAAACGAACATTTTGCGACTTTTTCGTATTTTTGCGATTTTTTCGGCGCCTTTACGACTTTTCGGAAATTATCGCGACTTTTTCGTTACCAATACGATTTGCGCAAAAAAACGCGAGTTTTTCGTAGCCATTCCGAAAGTTGCGATTTTTTCGTAGCGTTAAAACTTGCGCGAAAAGTTGCGCTTTTTTCGTAGCGTTAAAACTTGCGCGAAAAGTTGCGCTTTTTTCGTAGCGTTAAAACTTAAAAGGCGCAACGTTTTGCACAAGTTTTAACACTACGAAAAAATCGCAACTTTTTGCGCAAGTTTTAACGCTACGAAAAAATCGCAACTTTCGGAATCCAAAAGTTTCAGCATAAATTTCATCAAGAATGTAGGCTCACACAGACAGAACTGTCTCTGATAAAAGTTCTGCTTTGTATGAGCACTGTAATAATTAAGCTAAGCTCAGGAGAGGAGGTTAGGAGAAAATAGGAGCAGCCAGCTAGAGTTGAGTTTCTATGGGAACAAGCAATGCCATCTCTTCATTGGCTGCTAAAATGGAAGGTGTGTTTAGTAATCTGATCTGAGAAAAACTAAGCATGCCCACAAGCCAACAGCCACAGCAAATTCCTGAGGGAGGGGACCGAGTGGGTTAGAGGAGGAAAAGGAAATCTAAGTGATTAAGAGGATGCTGCAGCCTTACTGTTAACCCCTTGACAACCAGAGTGGCAGGTATTAAAATATTTCAAAGAGGCTGTTCACTGATTAAATTTTTGTGTGTGGGGTTTACAGGTCTTTTAAACCTAGAAATGTATGTGCTACTGGCAGGGTGTCATTTTCCTTGCTGACAATGTATAACATACTTTGTTGGCAGGCAAAGTGAAGTGGTTACAATAGAAAGTGGATACTTTTGCCCGGCACCAACAGTGCCTTGAAAATTATTCTTACCCTTGACAAAATAATTTTAGTAAATAAAAATAAAACAAAAGGGGACGCTTCAGGGCAAGTTAAATGTTAAAAAGTAGTAGCATAATACAGAGAAACCTGTGCTAATTTCACAGTGCAGCTAACAAAATACAAACCCAAAAAGGAGCAGAAACCAATACACAGTCTTAGTCGCTAACAATCCAGTAGACGCAGCATCTTCACAGGTTGCTCAAACCGATTCAAATCTGCAAAGAAGGGCACGCTCCTTGGTGTAATACATTCACGTATATTTAGTAAGTGATATAATTGCAAGATTGGAGTGACAAACTTGCTCGTCAAAAATCAATGTAGCAGTTCCCGTTGTGTTTTATCGAAAAACTACTTCATCTGGGGTAGAAAGTTTTATCCAAAGCTTGCATCTAATTTAATTTTACTAAATAACAAATCCTACTCTAAGCTTTTTTTTCTCTGTGACCTTTTTCTTTTAAATCAAATAAAGTTCACCAAGGAGCCAATATGGCTACTGGACATGCACACCTCTGCTGCCCATTCCTTATGAATATATCACTGCCAGACATAGATAGCACTGTATTCAGCAGCTATTTGACCTCAATTCCAGTTCATAAGTTTCCTTAAAGGGGAATTTCTGAAAGCTGGCTACAAAAGCTAAAAAAAGCTAAAAAAAAAACTATATGCAAGCAAATTTAGCATTAAAGAGACAGTACACATCTAAAACCACCTTTGCTAAAAATTAACACAATAATAGGGTTTGTGTTGAAATTACATTCTATTTTCTTCAGTAAAAAAATCATATTTAACTATTTCTGCTATTTAATAAGCACAAATTAGTTCTGCAGGATCAGAAAGTGACCGGAAGTGCTAAAGTGAAACTAGCTTCATATTCTTACGTATGTTCAGTACAAGCCCTATTAATTGAGTTCAAGTTTAAAAGGGGTATACACTGCACCTTTAATAAAAGCAAAATAATAAGTGCATACACTTGAACACATTACAGAAATAGATGTAAACAACTAAAATGCTATACAACAGAATTTTTTTTCTTTTGTTTGTTTGTTTGTTTTGTTACATGTACTCTGGAAATAAACGCAGTTTAAAGGCAGACAATTCCACTGCTTAATTCAGATAGTCATGCATCTTTAGCACCTTTGTTCAGTTTAGATCTATTTTGTGTATACTGAACAATGCAACCAAGAACTGTGGCAAAAAAATATTTAGTCAGTGAAGCAGTAATTCTGGCAAGTCACTTCAATTTATATACTGTGAGCGTTCAATCTTAATATCACCCCATTCCATGTTTTAAGTGTGAGTATAAATTAATACAAAAATAGCAATTCTCTTATGTTTCACTGATAATATTTCTACTTTATTTTTGGTAGAATTTAGTTCAAGATGTTGGGGTATCCCATTGTACATAGTTGCTTTCACATCGTGAGGGAGGGACATACAGCTCTAGCAACTTCTAATTCTTCTGCTACTGGCACTAGAATTTCACCATGCTTTTTGTTCTGCTGAAAAAAAATAGATTTTTTCAATGCAGAAAAATAAAATGTGAAAAAAATGCCTATTGACTCCAATGCATTTGGTTCAGGAAAAAATTCACCGAAATGCCTGTTGACTCCAAAGTAACATTTAAGCTTTAATAAGATATTGGTAGCCAGAGATGTTATATCTTATGGATGATATTGCTGTGATTTCTATTAGCAATTAGTGACCCTCACCTTTGATTAGCATTTCTGTTCCTTTCACACCAGTAATAAAAGACACTTAGGGGCACATTTGCAAAATTCCAAATGTTGGGGGGCTTAAAACACAATATGGTAAAATTCGGAGTAACCACGATAATTTCTGATGTTCTAAAATGTCCCGGAAATGCTTTTATCGGTCGTACAAAAATATTGTAATTGCGTTCAGAAAGTCACAACATTTTCGCACCGAAAAGTTTGTTAAACCACGAAAACCATTCTGGCTTTGAAGCCTTCAATGTCTGGTTTTGGAAGCATTCCATAGGACTCAATGGCACTCGCCAGATCAAACCTGATGGAAAGATAGTTCTGATGAAAGTTTAATCAAAGTTTAAAGAATTTCAAAATGTTCGTAGTCTTTGCGCAAAGTAGGTGGAACTTTAACGAAAACCATGAAAAAGTAGTGGAATTTTAACTAAATTTTCGCATACATTCTGAAATGTTCTATAAGTTAGAAAAAAATACGAATTTATCTCATAAATGCTTAATCGGAGCTTAGTAAATGGACTCCTAAGTTTACCCAGGTGCAGTAACCCATAGCAATCAAAGGGCTGGTCACCTATTTAAAAGGAAACATCTTATTGGTTGCTATGGGTAACTGCCACTGGGCAAACTTAGTGCCTTTTATTATATATGGGGGTTAACATCTAACATCTGCCTCAGTCTGCACATCACTGATATCGCTGCTATACTCACAGCAATGCTCTCTAAAATGCTGAAAAATTCTGAAATACACTTAAGTCTATGTCTTGTCAAATTAAAATTGAGGAAGAATTTGGGTAATGGCACATGTCGATTCAGTCTTGCAAAGACCATAAGTCTGTACGTTCAATAGCCAAGGCAGTTCTCGATATTTCTATCTCATAGACTTTGACGACATTTACACAGTTCTAAAGGCATTATGCAGAGACAACTCGTTCTTCTAATCCTAATCATTTATGCAACAAAACTAAGCAGCTTTATAAATATGACCAGAGTGTATTCTGAGAAATCATATTACAGATTAGAGTAACTGCTTCTCTTTCATTTCTAAAACTGTGAATTTTTTTTTCCAAGTGGGATATTCACTTATAAAATTAAATTAAAAAAAAAAATTTGTAGCTTTGATAGACAGTGATCTGTATTTCCCTAATTTGAACCAATACAATGCATTATTTATAGCAGAATTTGTAGCAAAAGAGACATTTAGACACTGAAAGCTACTGCAAAAAACTATTCAGGGATATGCATTCTAGAGGTTTTTATTTTCTCCTTCTACATCAACAGTTTTGCCCTGCAGCTAACTCCTTGTACCGTATCTAACCAACATTCATTACAAGGGACCTTGAAAATCAGACAGGCCTTTGCTATTGGCTCATAATAATTCTCATATTGGTCACCAGGGATTCTTTCAAACTGGTTCTTCTAGAGCACATAATGCAGCGGTCAAGCACTTAATGAAAGTGCAGCAGTATCACTATACAAATGTATATACTGGCAAAGGCAGTTATAGAGGACAGGATTCAAAAGCATCTCTAATTAAAATACCATCTAGCCTTCATTACTAACTCCCAAATTCCCTGAGGCATTCAGGGTGACACCGTATGGATTCTCTGGGAAGTATTTCCTTGGTGGAGTACAGGAGTGCACATCACTATACAGTTTTATTATAAGGGAATAATGTAATAAATGGTACAAAGTTTGCTCCATGTCTAGTAACATTAGTAATCAATTTACAATAGGCTTGCATTAGAAAAACAATTTTCTAAATTTTAACCCTTTTCACATGTTATAGGCTTAAAGATGAACCAGTGTAAGTCTAAAAAACCATAAAAGGAAAGTTAGATGGTGGTGTTATGCTGCAACCCCCCCTTCCTTCCCAGACAGTGCTTTTTTTCCACTAAAGAACCACTGGGCCAGGTAACAAAATGAACAATTTCCATTTACTGGGGGTGCTTTCCTTATACTTGAACAACAACAACAAACTCCCGCGATGCCCTATAGGCGTATAACACTAGTTTTATGTTTTATGATAGACACTGATACTGTTTGGTGCAACAGTGCCCATACCTCCTACTTTGTTTGTACTTTTATAACATTAAGTCTTCCACTAATATGGTTTTCGTATGTTTGTTTCTTTTAATGACAGCATTGTTCTAAATGTTCCTTGCATATTTTGTTCTGTGCTGTGGAAAATGATGGTACTTTATAAATAAATTATACCAATAATCTAAAAATAGAAGTCTGACTCTACCGTGAATATTGTTGTTGTGTTTCAGATTACGGGATGGAAACATACATATTGTAATATTTACGCGCCTAAGAAGATTATACTGCACCAATATAATTGTCATGAAAGGGTTTCTGCATGCACAGGATTTTATGTATTTATTTTTAAATAATCCCCTTAATCAGTACTAATCATGATAGAAATCTCTAACTTAACCTACTTTTGCTCTATTAGTGACCCAAAAACTGGATACAGTGATCCTAGGTGAGATCATCTGAAATTAGAAATTAATTTTCGTGCCTTTGCATGATGTACTGATAAAGTGGAAAGGATCCTAGTTATGAATCTCAATTAAGGTTGGCAACAGCAGTTAATATTGGTCCAATGACTACATCAGTCATTTGTTAAGTTTGGTCCCTGTTCTGTCGCTGTTAACATCTCAAGCAGTCCAACAGAATCTTTCAGTACCATCTAGTGGCAGAAGGACGAATAGCTGAACAGAACTGCATAGGGCTACTCTACATAGGCACAATCCAAAATATGCAGGAATAGATGCGTATGTTAACAACACTTTTAAAATTATAAACATTTTTCTGCAATAATATGCCATGCACAGACAGAATCTTGAAAAATAGTAACCACCAATAAAAATATTTAATTGCTGTAGCTATGTTTACAACACAAAGGAATTAACTATCAACAAGTATACTCAGAAACCTGCATTTATAAGTACTGCAAACAGGATTGCTAGTGTCATTAGAGTTTATCAGTGTATTATTAGTGTATTTATCAAAGGGTGAATGTTAGAGTTCACAATCTCTTGCACCAAATACCCATTACTGCCCATATCTGTTTATATAGACAGAAACAAGAGGTTCTTTGCTCTCACCCATTATCAATATAAATACATTAATAAAGACATTAATAGGCTTCTTTTTTGTGAATTTCGATTTTTTTTTCCTACTTAAAAACTCACAATTTAAAAAAACTGAAATGCTTGTTTATCTAGTATAAATAAATTTGAAGCAACTGGACTTGTTTAGTAATCATTGAAGACGTTTCACTACTCATCCGAGCAGCTTCTTCAGTTCAACTGACTGGTATGGGAAGTCCTCAGCATATATACTCTTCCACTAATCCAATCACAATGGCACTATGTAACTCTTCAGAAAGGTGACATCTGAAACTCACAGAGGTGTGAATGCTATGGAGTTACTTTGAAAGGATTACCCAAGTATCATGCAACTCTTCAAACAGGTGTTACTTGTTAGAGTTGCATGAATGGATGTGTGAAGAGTTCTGAAACTGCCGGGGTACAGATGTTAGAACAGCATTGTATGTAGCAGACAGATGGTGTCGAAAGTCCCCCGCCTCTGTTAAGGGATGGTTTCTCCACTTTGACATGAATGGCCTCTTTTACACCTCTTTCATACAATGCTGTTCTAACATCTGTACCCCGGCAGTTTCAGAACTCTTCACACATCCATTCATGCAACTCTAACAAGTAACACCTGTTTGAAGAGTTGCATGATACTTGGGTAATCCTTTCAAAGTAACTCCACAGCATTCACACCTCTGTGAGTTTCAGATGTCACCTTTCTGAAGAGTTACATAGTGCATTGTGATTGGATTAGTGGAAGAGTATATATGCTGAGGTCTTCCCATACCAGTCAGTTGAACTGAAGAAGCTGCTCGGATGAGTAGTGAAACGTCTTCAATGATTACTAAACAAGTCCAGTTGCTTCAAATTTATTTATACTAGATATACCATGACCTGGATAAATGAAAATCTTCATAGACTGAAATGCTCGTTTATTTATTAAAATGTATAAATATGCAAAACTCATGTAAAAAAAACTTTAATACCTCAAAATTGTGAATGAAAAAAAACACCAACTACGTCAAATTCATCCAGGTCTAGCCAGTCCTACACTCACTTTCATCTGATCCATTAAGAATTCTACTGCTTCATTAAACATTTTACACAGAGACTAGTTTTACCTGCAACTTGCTTGCTTTCAATATATAGGCATACAGTATATATATGCCTATATCTAAGTATCTGCATATTTTGATTGTAGAGGATAACTCATGCTTCCTGCACTGTTTATGTTTTTGAGTGGAATGGAGGACTCCACTGAAATCATATACACATTTTTCTAAACGTTAGTAAGCTTAATCAAATCGCTGTATAAATGATGTTTATTCTTTTTTCTTCTGCATAACTTTTAAGTTATGTTGCCGCAGCTTTAGAGCTCAACACAAACTCACCCACTTGCTATTAATTGAATTCCATCCTATTGGAATTTTTAAAGCGTTTTTTAACAAATGGTGAACTCCACCTTTCACCCATTGATAAATATGCTTCTAAAAATCCAGTAGGAATGACCAAAAAATGGCTGCATTTTTTGGTGGTAATCTTACCTTATGATAAATCTACCCTTTAATGGTCATACTACTGCAAGGAAACAGACCACCCTGGACACCGGACCCAAGTACACCCCAGATGGCGGAAATGACGTCATGCACACGGCTGTGTGTGACATCGCTTCCGGTGTGCGTGATATCACTCTTGGCGTGTACGACATCACTTCAGGTATGCGTGACATCACTTCTGGTGCAAGTGATGTCATGCCTGGGTGGGAGAATTACTGTGGACCCCTCAGGGTTTTTATTGTTTTTCATTCTTTCTACTTTATAGATTATATAGGCACCCCAGGGCCACCCCCTCTGGCTGCCACCCTAAGCACAGGTCTCCAGATGCCTCAGATGTACCCTCAGGACAAAAGTACCCTGGACCAGTGCACTTTTCAAGAAGATGATTTTCTCTCCCACAGTAGGACTTAAAGGGGTTCAATCCGAAAAAAACTTAATAGGTATAAACGTATTCAGAATGGCCCTCTGAACACTAGCAATTTACATTCATTGTCTATTTTAAGTGGTTTCTGCAATATTCACACAGTTTTATATGACTAGACAGATTTCAACTCAACAGCCTTTTGAAGGCCCAGAGTGTCAGGCACTTCTTTGATTCAGTTAACCCTCAGGTTGCTGACTTTCAGCTAAGCCAAAAGGCTGCTATTTACATTCTAAAATGCTTATATTTCAGAAAGCACTCAAAAAGGAAAATTATTGGTAATTGCAAAAACAGTGATTAGAGTTGCTGGGCGGTGCCTAAAACATTGTCAGGATATTAATTCTTCTGACCAAAGATTTCATTTAGGTCTAATCAGCAAGTGAAAGCCCGTAAGCAGCTGTGCGAGTTTTAATGCATTAGCCACAACTGCATCAGGTACATTGCTATATTGCGCTTATTACTGCTCTGCATTGTAGGTAAAAAACATAGCTACTTGCACTTTGCTAAATGTGCTAATGTTTCATTTACTATAATCCGCATCATTTTGTGTTTTAGATAGGAAATTGGGATTGTGGGGCAATATTTAGCTGTCATTTTGTGTTGTGTTGTAATTTTAGCTGTCGTAAAGATAGGTACAGTCAGGATTCTGGGTCTCTTTTTTATATGAGAGAGTAAAGCTTAATTTTGTGTTCTGCATGCTTATTTGTGTAACTGACTAAATCATTGTATAAACTCCAGATCAGACATATTTGTCAAGCACTGGGTAGTAAAGTCCCAAAGCTGTCTCCGGGGATAGCTCTGTTTTGTTCTCAACTTGCCTCATGGCTGATAAATTCTGAATGAAGTGGACTACCGTTCCAGTGTTTTAGACCAGCTAGACTATAAAATTGATCTAAAGGTTGCTTAGTACAGGGGCCATTGCTAAGTGCACAGGACGAAATTGCTGAGAATTGAAATCACCCATGTTGGATGAACATTGGCACAGCAGTAATGGGGATAATTGTGAAGCGAATAAATATCTTTGCAGGTAAAGGGCACTCAGTCCTACTATCCAATATAGTGCCGGGCCAAATGTTACGGGTGCCTCACCCTTAATTGCTTGCCCTCGATCGCCCTTCCACAGTGAGGTATGGCATGTGGGGAAGTGGGTTCACCAGCTAGGTAATGATGTGAACTGGGGTTGATGTGGAGCAGGGAAGGTTTGATAAGTGGGAGCAGCAATGCATTCCTCTATGTCAGTGCTGTCCAACTTCTACGGTGCCGAGGGCCGGAATTTCTCTAGCATACATGGTGGAGGGACGCTAATGGAAGGCAGTTTTGACCACTCCCCTTTTTGAAACCACACCCACTTCAAACCACACCTATTTTATCACAATGGTGGTAGCACAGCAAAATCCCAAATGCTTGGTCCTTACTGTGGGGATATCAACCATCATTCATATGTGAAAGAATTATGTCATATTAAGATATACCCTTAAATTCCATATGCCGCCGCCGCCTCCTCCCCTGTGGATAGCAGAGCAACCCCCAGTACATAATTACACACCTTAGGGACCATTTAATGGCTATTTCCAACTGCTAACAAACTCCCTCAACAAACCCCTGCCAGGTTCACCTCCCACAAGCAGCATAGGGCAAGCAGAGAATGGCACACACAGGCAGCACTCTGCCTGTCCTATCCTGTCTGTGTGTGCCATACTCTGCCTGCCCTACCCTGCCTGTGTGTGCCATACTCTGCCTTCCCTATGCTGCCTCTGTGTGCCATACTCTGCCTGCCCTACCCTGCCTGCGTGTGCCATACTCTGCCTGCCCTACCCTGCCTGTGTGTGCCATACTCTGCCTGCCCTACCCTTCCTGTGTGTGCCATACCCTCCCTGACCTATGCTGCCTGTGTGTGCCATACTCTGCCTGCCCTACCCTGACTGTGTGTGCCATACTCTGCCTGCCCTACCCTTCCTGTGTGTGCCATACCCTCCCTGACCTATGCTGCCTGTGTGTGCCATACTCTACCTGCCCTATGCTGCCTGTGTGTGCCATACTCTGCCTACAGTACCTATGTCTGAGGTGTGAATAAGTGAACAATGGGGGTGAGCCTGAGGTGTGAACACTGCAGGGGGTGAACAATGCAGGTACTAAAAGGTGTGAAAAACACAGGGGATTACATTTTTAAACAATACAGAGGGATTACAGCCTGAATCTGAGGTGAGAACCATGCAGGGGGCCAGTTAATCTCAGTACTGATACCATTTAAACCTTACTCAAAGGTAAGGCATCAAAGCAGCCAGACAGGTGGGGGGCCACACAGAGGGGGGTCGCGGGCCGCCAGTTGGACAGCACTGCTCTATGTGAATGGTAAGTGCATTGCATCACCGCTACTGCAGCTGGCCAGAACTAGGGGTATGGTGGTAGATGAGGAATGGCCTAGTGTCCCCCTTTTTTGCACCCTAGTCTCTTCTGCTTAACCCATGTTTCTGACCCTGCTACCCTTAATGGTATATAAGGTTATCCATGAGATTTTACTGTGCCAAGTAAAGTTTCAAATATTTTCCTGTGTGGACAGTAGTCAAGAACTTGTGCTGGGAAAAAAAACAAATAGGGAGCTACTGAGCACAGATCTCCATTGCTAGGGTATTACATGTGTAGCCTTATTTATTGATAAACTTTAGTTCTGCTTGAAAGCTTAGATTCTAGCTATATTTCAATGGACCAAGTTTCTGTTCGGAAACTCCACTGTTTATATCACCGCAGAATTCTGAGCCCTTAATGGGATTATTTAGAAGACTGACTGAGAAAAGGAAACAACCACATGGTAGTTGTAAAATATGCAATTTTATGCAAAATGGCCAGCACTATTAAAAAGTGCATAAAAATGAAATGAAATATTTAAAAGGGGAAATTCTGGAATGATGCAGATAACCAAAAACGCAGAGGAATCATAAAAAAACAAATGCAGCAAGCCTTTAAAATGATAGTACAAGTGCTCATTCCTCTCCCCCAAGGTGTCAGTAAAAGCTGGAGGCCTGCTTCTTTCTGCTTAATAAATAATGTAGTCATAAGGTAAAGGTTTAGCCTTCTAAGCGCCTCCATTTGAACCGTGTCAGCTTATATAACAGAGCACGTGTACACGATCATTTCCCTTCAAATAGAATTACTGAAAATATATTGGCATTGAAATAAGTTATAAAGTTCAGGGAATCTTCATTAAAGCCTGGCTTTTGTTATTATGTGGGGCATATTATTTCTCATTTTGCAGGTATGAAACATTATTAATCTCAGCATCTATTTCAATAAAATGCCAACATATTCCTGTGGCAGGTCTTTGCCCAGGTCCAGAGACTCTCAGCTGGAAGCCGCTTTGCTGGATGAGCAGTTTTAGATTAGAAATCATTTTTTCTATAATGAGCACAACAAATTGATTCCCCTTCTCACCCCCTATAGCGTATGCATCCTGTCTCATCAGCAGCGTGCCCTGTCCCCTGCTAGCTCATTTAACACTCGCTGATGGTACCGCTATATCACTTAATTACAGTACATTTTTAGACAGTGCATAACCAAGTAGAAATGAGGCTACAAAAGTTTTCTGTGCGATCCAGACTCAGCGGCTAATAATTTATCCTCTAAAGGACCTTCTTAAGATATGAACATTCTTGTTATTTTCATTTGGAGAAAGAAATATGCTTGTACTCAATGTACTTGGTCTGTTCCCATTCACAGAACAACACATGGCAATATACAGATTATAGCAGTGCTATTAGCATTTATGGACACAGAAGGAAAGCAATAAACTAGTTTGTCCTTAGTCAAACCTTGCAGATCTGTGTCTTTTATAGATGGCATGATATTTTTGTTTGAAACAAAGGCAAGTGCAGTGCTCATTAAAAAGGCAAATCACCATGTTTTTTTAACTTACAGTTTTTCCCCCAGAATTCCATTGTAAAAATAGGAGTCTGCAAACTAGCCTGCATTGCATACAGCATACTGTTTCTGACATTCAAACATGTCAGTAGATAAATGCAGGACGCATATGTAGGATACACAAATCTTTAAAAGAGAAGGTAAGAGAGCATTTGAGTTAAGTAAAGAATCCAGCTTATAGAAAAGAGTAATGGAACTAGACATTTTGTGCAACTTAATAGAAAAGACACTTGATTCTTTTCATTACAAGGTATTGAGAAAGTGAGATTAGGGAAATAAGGAGCCGACTTCTTAAGTCTTCTTTTGGGTTTTTTATTTACATCAATGTTTGCTACACAAAATGAAAAGCATTAGGGAATTTTATGTATATTGAATTAACTTTGTATTTAATTGTTGTTTTTATGCTGCAATTGGAGGCCCTTTTATCAACATTCCCATTTTCATGTTTATGGATGCATCGAATCCAAGATCTTTAGCAGGATTCGGATTTGCCCGAATCCAACGCTCCTGGCCAAACCAAATCCGAATCCTTATTCGGATTCGATTCGGTATTCGGACAAATCTTTCACAAAGGATTTGGGGTTCGGTCAAATCTGAAAAAAGTGGATTCTGTGCATCCCTAGTGATTTCAGGGCTGAACTCTGTGGGAGCTTCTGCCAGATGTTCTGGGATCGACAAAACACATCCTATAAGTCGGATGTAGTCACATGGGTCTGACAGAAAAATTTTATGTGTAAACTACATGGAAGATTTGCCATTCGACAAAACGCCTGTCAAAAGGAAACGCTGCATGCTGCGCCTTCATCTCACAAGATAAAATCTGTCAGTGTCTGACAGACTTTTTTTTTCTCATTGAAATACATTAACTGTTGGATGTGGCTGCATAAACAAAACACACCATCTGACTTTATCTGACACAACTTTACATTAGAGCTGTGGGGATCCTACAAAATCGTGTGCTGTTGCGCAGTGCTGCATAATGTTGCATGGTGTTGCATAACAAGATCAGATAAACTCTGACCCACAAAATCTTAACAAAATCTCCTGTGGAGTTAATCCCTTAGAAGTTTTTGAAACAATGAAAAAAACTAATTTTTTCTAAGGGCAGTGACAGACAGGGAGATTAGTCGCCCCACAACAAATCTTTGTTACCACGGGTGATTAATCTCCCCGCAATGCCATCCCACCGGCAAGCATGTAAATCGCCGGTGGGGTGGCATACGCGTTGCTACGATTTCTGGAAGTCGCCCAAAGTTTCCTCTCAAGGCAACCGCATCCCACATGATGGCGCCGCATCCCACATGGAGGCCATAGGAACCCCCATTTTGGACGTGGAACTGGAGGAGAGATCCAGGATTCAGGTCAGAAAGTTTCCCATTTTTATTTTGCAGGGTTCAGATTCAGCACAATCTGGAGTGACTTGAAGGAGCTGAATACAAGTCATGTGACTATAAAGCACAGAACAAGGTAGCTTGAGTCTTGGGTTTTCCCCCCTAAATAATAACATTTTTGCTTACACTTGAATGTTAACATGAGAGTTTAGATTCAGTTTTCAACCAAATCTTTGGTGGAGGATTCAGTGCATCCCTAATTGTTACCAGATCATCAGATGATTGCAAAATGCATAAAAACATGAAGTAGCAGAGTTACACTGATTAGTAGCATACTTCATTTAAACTGCAACGATTCTCATGTAATCATGCTGCATTTTTATGTCTGCTTAAATTTCAGTAATCTGGCAGTCCTCCAAAAACTAAGACTACCCTAACAGCCTTTTGACAAGTATTAGGCTGAGGGTCTGCTTTTTAAAAAGAGCAGAGGCTCTGCCTGGATAGGATGAGACTAGGATGGTTTTCTTTTGTTTCCCTGCAGTCTCGGAATGGGAGACCAGCAGACAAAAATCATAATGATGCTTTGGATGCCATTAAATGCCATTACAAATATGTATAGCTCAAACAACTCTTTCATATGCCCCACATTATATATCTCTGTTTGGTGATTAATTGTAAAAATAACACATTATTTTAAAATAATACATTTTTAATTTTAAAAAACTTTGAAATAGATCTGTAACTGAGATTCTTTTGGGTAAATGGGTCTAAATCTCTTGCATATAAATTCATGTTATAAGCAGGGCCTTTTTTGTTCCCTACTAAAATTGGCATATGTGCATTGTGTATTTTATTTTTTTGCTGTACAGTATATACAACTACAGGTATCTAAAATATCCAGAATGGTTGGAATCTGGGAGTTTTCTGATTAGGAATTTTTCCTGTAATTTAAAACGTTTAAACATTAAAGGAACAGTAACACCAAAAAATGAAAGAGCTTTAAAGTAATAAAAATATAATGCACTGTTGCCCTGCACTGGTAAAACTGGTGTGTTTGCTACAGTAACTCTACTATAATTTGTATAATAAGCTGCTGTGTAGCCATGGGGGCAGTCATTCAAGCTGGAAAAAAGGAGAAAAGGCACAGGTTACATAGCAGATAACAGATAAGTTCTGTAGAATACAATAGTGTTTTATCTGTTATCTGCTATGTGCCTGTGCCTTTTCTCCTTTGAATGGCTGCCTCCATGGCTACATAGCAGCTTATTTATATAAATTATAGTAGACTTTCTGAAGTAAACACACAACTTTTACCAGTGCAGGGCAGCAGCACATTATATTTTAGTTACTTTTATACACTTTCATTTTTTGGTGTTACTGTTCCTTTAAACCCAGTAGGACTGGTTTGCCACCAAAATGAATTTATGCAGCTTAGCTAGAATCAAATACAGAATAGCCTTTTAATATGACAGAGAAAAAAGAAATTTCAGAGATTTCTGAATACAGGTATAGGATCCCTTATCCGGAAAGCCGTTATCTAGAAAGTTCCGCATTAAGGAAAGGCCATATCCCATAGACTCCATTATATGCAAATAATTCTAATTTTTATTTCCTTATCATTATTTCCTTTTTCTCTGTAATATTAAAACAGAACCTTGTACTTGATCCCAACTAAGATATAATTAATCCTTATTGGATGCAAAACAATTCTGTTTAAATGATGTTTAAATTATTTTTTAAGGTATGGAGATCCAAATTACCGAAAGATCCCTTATCCGGAAAGCCCCAGGTCCCGAGCATTCTGGATAACAGGTCCTATACCTGTATCACGTTTTAGTGCGAAAAGGAGCTACTTTTGTCACAGCGACTATACACCAGAAATTACCCTGCCATAGAAAAAACTGAGAATTGTCCCTGATAAAACACAGAGAGAGAGACAATTATCAGTAATTTATTAACATTTTTGTAGCCATGACAAGTAGCTGCTACTAATAGCTCTGTGCGTCTTAATCTTACTAATAGCACTACATTAACCACTACATTAACCAATACATTGTAGCGTTTCCCTTTCTGCTTAGTGCCCGTTTCATAAATACTGATAGAGGTCATAAAGACTGAAAAATTGTACTTTGGTATGTGTGCTTAAATACTATCTGAGAGAGGTGTTAACAATTTCTAACTTGTTTAGTCACAATAATTGTGCATCTGTTTATACACAGGGAGTTCTAAATAAGTTAGATGTATAAATGCTAATCAGTCCACTGCCAGTCACCTTATCATACATGCCAAAAGAATTTTTTCATATGAAAAATTGCAGGCTTTCCTAGTATATAAAATTTACATAACAAATCATGAAGCTGTAAAGATAAAATTTCCCATTGCATTTGTTGCGTTAATAAAATTGATGCTTTTTATCTTTTCCTTTTTTTATAATCAATATGTATTTAATACGAGCCACACTCCAAACCTACAATGCAGTTGTATATGTTCTACCACGTGTTGAAGTAATTGACTCCCTCATACCCTGTGAGTCTGTATTCACATGAAAGTTCACTAACACTGACAAAGTTGGTTCTGCGCAATGGACAGGATGAAATCACTGAAAATATGTTGCCTTACGGTGCAGCAAAACCCACACCACTCTAATAGCACATGACCATAGAACTCCAGATTTTCCACAGAACAGAGGGTTAGCAAATTGGATGTAAATACATTTAATGTGAGCAATTTGGTAAAAATATACGTGCTGTATAACAGATGTTCATTTTATAAATACACTGCCTCAGAAACATTAGAACAAATGTATGTTCTTCAGTGCTGCATTTAAGTCCAGTGCATCAGCTTTATATAAGTTAATGGGTGGGACTGTTTTTAGTCTCTTGTGTTTTTTCTTCTTGCTGCTGCTGTTGCTGTATTTCCTCCAGCATTTTCTTTAAGTTCATTTCAAGCAAAGGATCCTGGCGTTCTGACTCTTGAGGCTGCTGAGGCTGTGCCTATATAGAAGATGAGGACTTAAATAAATCCATAGTTCTTTGTTGTACAAAATTACAATCCACAGGAAAAAAAAAGGGGACAATGGTGATTTGGGAGCTTGCTTGCACACCCATTGATAATGACGTATGGTAACTGTATACAACAGATGTTCTTTACATCAGTATTGCAAATGAGAATCCTTGCACTGCTTTAATGAGTAAAGGGATGAACCTCTACTTGCTGCCTATGCATGAAAATTTCTCTTTAACTAAAATATGAAATACTCGCAGAGGGGGGATTCTGTTGAAGCCTGGCAGAACTAAATACAACCCCAAAATATTATGAAATTAGACCACTGAACTGAAGGTGACACTTTTTCATATGCTTCAATTATAAACAGGTGACAAATAAATGCTATTTGTTCATTGGTTGCTATATGTGATTAGCCCTGTAGCAACCTTTGTACCTTTTGCTACAAAATCCCCAAAGATAACTAACCATCTGGTCTGAGCAAGAGCAAACCAAGCAACAAAATCCAGAAAACTCTACCTAGATGCCAATGGAAATAGACAGCCCAGAGTGTGAGGTACAAAGACAGACCAGGCAATACTGTCCAAGGGAAGGACAAGACAACTGGGAGAGGAGCTTTAAAGTCTTATCCTTCTCATGGAATGAGACTGGCTTAACCTTTAAGTAATATTTACTATTATGTTACTCTTGTACAAAACTGAGTTTGCTACTGAAGCTGCAATTCCATATATAATTTCCAAACACAATTTATTAAGCAAATGGGGTGTACAAAGCTGTGTAATTGTGCACAACACATCTGTAAGATTAAATCGTAATACCCTTACACAAAACTAGGTAGCTGTAGTCAAATATTTTATTTGCAAACCCAGCACTGAAGTGATAAATCCTGTACCCCTCTAATGTGTAAACCAGAGACAAAGGTAACTGTGGGGAACAAAGTCTCTGTAAATTGCAGTAGAAATGTGTCAGTACTATATAAATAACAGGAAATCTAAATATCTGTCTTTAGGCTTAAAATGTGGCTAGACATGGGGCGATAAAAGCTGCCAATTCAGTCTTTCTGGGCAGAGTCAGCAGCTTAATGGGCCGTGTATGTGGCCCTTTGATGGTCCTGTACGACTGAGGGCTTCACTATTTGATACGGTCCTTTCCTCAAAGGCCTTCTTTTAATATTGTTGTGATCTGATTGCTTAGGCCTTGATATCAGCCACCTCAAGGTGTGCATAATGGGGTAAGATTCCCTTGTTTGTCAACTTCACCAAACAAGCACATCTTGAAAGGTATGGAAAGCTTAAATCTCCTGATCCCAGGTACCAAAGTTGACAGTATGTATGTATAACTTTATTTATAAAGCGCTACTTATGTACGCAGCACTGTACAGTGGAAAGGGTAAAAACAATGAAAAATATAGTTTAAAATTTTTTTTCACTAATGTTGAACATAGGCATAGGGGCTGATTTACTTACCCACGAACGGGTAGAATGAAGTCCGATTGCGTTTTTTTCGTAATGATCGGTACTTTGCAATTTTTTCGTATGTTTTGCGATTTTTTCGGATTCTTTACGAATTTTTCGGATCCAATACGATTTTTGCGTAAAAACGCGAGTTTTCCTATCCATTACGAAAGTTGCGTAAAAAGTTGCGCATTTTGCGTAGCGTTAAAACTTACGCGAAAAGTTGCGCATTTTCGTAGCGTTAAGTTTAACGCTACGAAAATGCGCAACTTTTCGCGTAAGTTTTAACGCTACGCAAAATGCGCAACTTTTTACGCAACTTTCGTAATGGATACGAAAAACTCGCGTTTTTACGCAAAAATCGTATTGGATCCGAAAAATTCGTACAGAATCCGAAAAAATCGCAAAACATACGAAAAAGTCGCAAAATATTCGTTTTCAAGTCGGAACTTTTCCAATTCGGGTCGGATTCGTGGGTTAGTAAATCAGCCCCATAGAGTGGCACAAAAGTGCAAGCTACAACGCTATATTTATTCTGTAGAATGCTTTATTATACCCAAATAAACTGCCCTAAAACCTCTCTACTTTTAAGATAGCAGCTGCAATTTTAGCTTGGTTTGGCGTCACCTCCCTGCTTGCATCTCTCCTGCTGCCTGTATCTCTTGCTGCTGGGTGGGGGAGAAGGGAGGGGAAGAAAGGAGAGAGAAGGGAGGCTTGTGCTGTGCCCTGAAGGAAGTCTGAACAGAAGATCGTGTGTACAGAATAGAAGGAAAGAAATGTGGTGTTTCTATTCTGAGGACACAGAGACGCATTCTGATAAGGCTTACTTAGTTTTTACCTTTCCTTCTCCTTTAAACCGAATGAGAAAGGAATTACACCCCCACATTAAAACCTATAACCTAGTACAGTATAAGAGGAAAAACTGGTTTCTTACCACATATGTCCCCTTTCTCCGAAGGATTATTCCTTCAGCTAAAAGTGCTTTTCCTGTCTCTTCAAACAGCTTGCTTTCATCCTCTTCTCCCATTTTCTGAAGTTCTGCATATTTTTCCACAAATCTAAAATAAAAACATTTAAAAATGAAGATACTAATGCAGTTGGTTATAAAAACATGCTCTCTTAACAAAAAAAAAAAAAGATCTGTCCTCCCTTTTTTTTTTTTAAATGTATAGCTATTAACCTAAAAGGAAAACAGATTTTTTTTTTAGTAATGTGATATGGTTTTATAAGCTGCCATTTATATACCTTACAGAAGTGGTCCACAACCCAAAAACAATTTTTTGTACAGTTAAAGGAAATGTAATTCTAACTTTAAAATATACTTCAATTACAAATTTTCAATGGTTTTAAACTTATTTGAAAATGTTATTGCTATTAAAAACACAATATGTCTGGCTGGTTACATTCTCTTAATATAGAGAATCATAGATTAACTTGGGTCTTTGTCTTGCTGCTTGATCCACTTTCTACTGAACTTCAGTTCCCTCCCTGCAGAATTTGCTATTCTTCTGACCTACATTATCTTTTTGGACAGTAGTGGCTCCTTGCGACCCTACCATGAACACCATTGTTGTTCACTGTTTTCCTGATACTGAATTCATGAACAAGCACGCCAATACAAAAGAGGCCTTTAGCTCCTTGTACTTTCATTCCCCCTCTTCAAATGAACTAATTATACTAGAGGTTCACACTGAATCATTTTCGTTAAGAAATAAATGAAAAAAATATGTTTTTTCAATTGTTTAATTGGGTTCTCCTTAATCTAGTTTTAGCACTTGTGTGAAACACACGTCACTTTTAAGTTCATATTTATGTAAAAAATATGGAAAATGATCTTGATTATCTCGAGTTTTCCACCCTGGAATAAATAAAAATATGTCTGTAACCAACTCTATGCTGCAGCTGTACTAAACACGGATGGGCTTATTTAGCAGCTTTGGAATTTGTGAATTTTCTATTTTGAATAAACTCCCCTTTTAAAAAACCTTGTATGTTTGCTTATTTATCAAAAAATCAGACTATATTACAAGCTGAAAAAAACAAAACTTTTGAATAGAAAATGACTTGAATTTTGCTTAGCACAACTCCCACTGACTTTTACATGAACTTGCAAGGTTTTAGAACTTTTAAGGTTTTGAACTATAATAGGAATATTGGAAGTTTTAGCCCAAAAAATTCAAATAATGGAAAACAATTTTTTAATTTGGACGTTGATAAATCAATCAAGTGACCATCTGGTACACATGCTAAATTGCACTTTGTATGGTGGAGTAGTATTTATGGGAAATCATAATGCCTATTACATAAAATTATTTTTATTATTTTGGTTTAGTGATCAAGGCCAGTCCTATATTCTGACTGCTTTTAATTATACATAGGTTGAAAAGTGCAATCTTACCGTTGACATGAAGACTTAAAGTTTGTCCGAGATAATTCAAATGCTCTTGGTCCATTACCATATGTTTCATAAAATTTTCTAAAACAGCCAAAAAAAAAAGTACAATTAATTCTTTTAAAATGAATATCCCATTTTTTAATAATAACAGCAGTTATTTGAAAGGTGAACACAAAGAATCCTTACAGAAAAAGGAAACCTTTTTTTTCTCTCTTTAAAATTACTCTAAACAACCCCCAGAATAACATATCTTAGTTCCTGCATTCAGTCTGATCTGGTTTCTGAATTATAAGTTGAAATCTCCTGTGCATGCAAGCCACCCCCAACCCAGCGGAACTTGCGAGAGCCAACATTAATTGATGCCCCCGAAGTGGAGGGTCATCTGCATCAGTCATTCTGTGCTGGAGGCAGAAAATCCTTTAACAGGCTGCAGTACAGTTTCTATTTGTAGTTCAGCTTATGAAAAAATTGTTCTGATCCTAGCCTAGTGTGACTGAAAAAAACAGGAAGAGTTCTGCAGCTCTCTACCACATCATTAACACAAGTATTGCTGTGCTGGGGGATCAGCTTGGGAGGCAATTTAAGGAAATCTAAGGAAAGATTACAGAGCCCACTGTTTTTTGTTTTCAGTTATTTTGGTCCTACAGATTTTCATAGGAATGTGACAATATCACTTTAATACAGGTATGGCATCTCTTATCTGGAAACACATTTTTCAGAAAGCTCCAAACTAGGTGAAGGCCATATGTCTGTCAATTTTAAGAAAGCAATTCTGCTTTATTTAATTACTTACTTTTTTCTATGTAATCTATGCAAGCTAACATAAATCCACATTGGTGGCAAAACAATTCTATTTGGTTTTACACAATTTACATAATGTTTACAAAATTTTACATAGCTCAACTCAGTCAGCAACAAAACTATAGTGGAACTTTCTATGCATGTGCTGATATTTTCTGCTGACTTTGCATCTTTATGACCCATGCATGGGGCCAAACGATGACTAAGCCCAATTTGGCACAAATGTTGCTTGGCCAAGTTGGGCAAAGTTCACCTCACCTGGTTGAAGCCAAACATAACGTGTATAACATAGAATTTTAAAATGTAACATTATCCCAATAAAGACTGTTGGCTAAATCTATTACTTTTACATAAATACTAATGACATGGAAGCAGTTTACTGTAATTTTATTAAATTCAAAATAGGCAGACAGTTAAGTTAAAAAAAAACAAAAAAACTCACGCTCTGATGATATCCTCTTTGTACAAAATAGAAGGCACAATGTCAGAAGTGATCTGTTTTCTCCTTAATGGTTTTTCATACAGAGGCTCCCGTTTGGGAGGGAAAGCAGCATAGACATCATACCATACAGGTTTCTCATTTTGTTTTATTATTCCTGCACGCAACAAATCTCGTACTCTATGTGAAGAGAATTATGTATAATTAGAAGTCTTCTTTATTTTAAAAAAATGCTACTTGGTTATATATCAGATATGTAGCTATTAATATACATGTTCCCTTTTTTTGTATTAGTGTTTAAAAGTAATGATAAAGGCAAAAAAAAACACAACAGCGGCATCTAACAGTGATAATGATCTGAAATTCTTTTCTACACTGGTTCTACAGACCATGGCCAGGAAACATTACTGCCAATGATTCTAAGCTGAGAAAAGCCTCGGTGTACTAAATGGTTTTAACTTTAATTTGTTACTTGTCTAGTAACAAATAGCAACCCATCAGTAGGTAGCATTTACTTGTTGGCTCTTTTAATATCAAATATCTCATTGGTTGCCAGAGCTGTGTTGTCAGAAGCAATTTTGGCTATCTGGAAAAATTTACCAACTCCGACTTATAATAAAATAACATTGTAATGAAAAAAAATACAATGTTATAATGTCCTATTTCACAGATAATAGTCATAATAAAGTTATTCTCTGCTGTACCAGTTATTATAACTTAATTGTTTTCATTTTCTGTCTTTTGTTTAAACTTTAGGTTTAAGGAATGTACCATAAACTGAGGAGTCGGAGTCTAAGGGGCTGATTTACTAATCCACGAATCCGAATCCCAAATGGGAAAAAATCGGATTGGAAACGTTTTGCGATTTTTCGTAAATTGTCGCAACTTTTTCGTAGCCATTACGACTTGCTCGTAAATTGTCGCTACTTTTTCATAGCCATTACGACTTGCTCGTATATTGTCGCGACTTTTTCTTATTGAGCGCTCGTAAACGGCGGGCAAACCTTTCCGACTTTGCATGATTTTGGAAGCCTCCCATAGGACTCAATGGCACTCTGCAGCTCCAACCTGGCCCAAGGAAAGTCACGATACTGAAGCTTGAATGAATCCGAAACTTTCGTACTCTGCACGACGGCTACGAAAAAGTCGCTACAATTTACGAGCAAGTAGTAATGGCTACGAAAAAGTTGCGACAATTTACAAGCAAGTCGTAATGGCTACGAAAAAGTCGCGACAATTTACGATCAAGTCGTAATGGCTACGAAAAAGTCGCGACAATTTACGAAAAAATCGCAAAATACCGATCATTACAAGAAAAACGCATTGGGGCACTTTTCGGACGTTCGTGGATTAGTAAATGTGCCCCTAAGGATTTATGCACCGACTCCACAACCCTGTTGGTTGCTATGAGTTACTAGATGTGGGCAACACAAGACTTTTATCACAATTACTCATATAATATCCAGGCTGTACGGAAATCTGTAGAGTACTCAAGACCAAGTGCCCATTTCCCAAGAAATGCCATCATTTTCCTTATTTCTTTCTATGTATTTTTAATTCCCATAATTCTGTAGCTCAGTATAAATAGAAATGGTTTTGGCCATGGTATTTACATTCACCTAATGTTACAAGGCAAATCATTCATGTGGAATGCCCGACTTAATAAACGCAAGATGAACCCCCCCCCCCAAAAAAAAATCTTCCCTATGTACCACACAGGCTCTTTCCTTGTGTTTATTATAGTGCTAAAATGAATTCTGTACCTGCTAAACACGGTTCCGAGCTTCTCCAGCCGGCTCCCTGCCATGCCGATGGAACAACACTCAGACAAGACTGTCAGAAGCTCAACGTTCTGCGGTCACATCGCAGGTCACACAACGACCCGAGCAGCCATTTTTCGTTCTGGCAAACATTAACGAAATGGAACTCTAACTAACAATGTTATAACGCATGCACAAAGCTAGATCGTTTGTACTTAGATATCACCTTTAAAGATGTTGTGTTACAGACGACTATAGAATTGTGGGTACACCTTTAGGGTTTAGTTTATGAGATGCCAGAATATAAAATGGCGGAAAATAAGTCTTAGCACTCGAGAGCCTATTGGTGTACAGAAGGGAATATCAATCAATAGCCGAAATCATCTATAATATAAGTGTTGTCTTCATATTTATTTAATTCTATGGAACGAAGTTTATTTACAGGCTGTTCATGAACCAAACATGTATGACTCCAAACTTCCAGACATACTGTAAGCACTTTTCGTCAGTCTAAAAACACAAGTAGTTTACGCATGCCCAGTTGCTCTGACCCGTTACGTCACTAGAATTACGCTTTCGTTCCGACCAATTGCAGATCGGGAAGCCTGGCGCTGATAGTTTGAATCGTACTTCTGGCTCTGGGGATGAGGGTTGATGGTAGCTGTAGTAGTATGGATTGTGGTAGAGCATATAAGAGTAGACGGAATGAGAAGCAACAGCCCAACAGCAAGGTAAGAGGCACCTGTGTGGTTGTAAGTATTTGTGCTACGGCCACGTTACTTTGGGAAACACTATATGTGCTAAAGAGTTGTGTCAAGGGAACTGCCCATTTTTAAATGGTTGTGATTGCCTACATTCTTGTTTCAGAGTGTCCGTCTCTTTGTCTCTGTAATCACATGTACCGTTTATAAGCAGCAGTCGCATGGTTCCTAAGAGTTTACGGCAGGTGTTCTTTGCCTGACGGTAGCCTCGCTTTTCTGCAGTCCCAGAGATCTACTGTATGTGATCGCTATGTATCAGAAATCCCAAGTACCCAGTGTTGTCCTCTGGTAGCTAATGATCCAGTCCTGTATTCTACTTTACACCACATTTAGCATAGAATAAAGTATAAAAGTATAAGTTCATAATGCCAGGAGTGGATCAGTCTTAACATTTAGTATGACATTGATAGTCTGAGACAATTTTTAGCTGGTCTTCATTTGTATGGTTTTCAGTCATTTAGCTTTTTGTTCTGCAGCTCCTCCAGTTTGGTATTTTAGCAGCTTTTTGGTTCCCAAGGTCTTATTTATCCTAACAACCAGGCAGTGGTTTAAATGAGGGATGTGAATATGAATAGTAGAGGTTCTGCATGGAATGATAGGTAATAAATAGTAACAACCACCATAGAATTATAGGCTCACAAAGCTATAGATTTTGGCTGCAGAGGTTGGTGGGATAGGAAGACTTCTTTGCGTTTGATACGGTTGACCACTCCCTCCTGATGCAAATTCTGCATTTGATTGGTCTCCGTAGTCAAGCTGCATCCTGGATCTCTTCCTACCTCTCTAACCATTCATTCACTGTCTCCTATGCTAACAAAATCTAATCTCCAGTTCCTCTTAATGTGGGGGTACCCCAAGGCTCTGTACTTGGGCCGTTGTTGTTCTCCCTCTACACGCTGTCCTTGGGAGATTTTATCCGTTCATTTGGCTTTAAATACCATCTATATGCTGATGATATCCAAATTTATTTGTCGACCCCTTCATTAACAGTTGAAACTGAGACTCAAATCTCTAACTGCCTCCTAGCTATCTCTAACTGGATGAACCAACGCCACCTTAAACTGAACCTAACAAAAACTGAACTAATGATCTTTCCGCCTAAGCCAGGTCCTACCCCCCCCTTTTCTATCTCTATTGATGGCACCCTCATTAACCCTGTCGATTCGGCACGTTGTTTGGGAGTGATCTTTGACTCCTGTCTCTCCTTTTCTAACCACATTAACTCCACTGTCAAAACCTGTCACTTTTTCTTACGCAATATTGCCAAAATCCGTCCCTTTCTCTCTACTGCAACAGCTAGGCTGCTCATGCATGCTCTCATTCTGTCACGACTGGACTACTGCAACCTGCTATTAACCGGCCTCCCTAACTCCCATCTTTCCCCCCTACAGTCTATTTTAAATACTGCTGCCAGAATTCTCCTTCTCTCATCCAGGAGAGTTCAGGCCCTTCCCCTGCTAAAGGCCTTATCGTGGCTTCCTATTAAACAAAAAATATCTTACAAACTCCTTCTCTTAACCTTCAAAGCCCTCCATTCCTCTGCTCCTCACTACATCTCTTCCCTTGTGTCTCCGTACGTTCCTGGCCGACTCCTTCGTTCCTCGCAGAGCAATCGTTTGGTTGCGCCCCCCACTACTACTGCGGTTTCCCGCCTTAAACCCTTCTGCCTTGCTGCCCCTTACATTTGGAATGCCCTCCCTGATTTCCTCCGGAGAGAATCCTCTCTCAGTCTTTTTAAAACCAAACTAAAAGACTACCTTTTGGAGCACTCACCCAGCACCTGATCTGGGAAATAGCACTTATATTGTACTGTCACCCACTGTGACCTACAGCACTTATATTTGCCTATTTGTATCTGTAAGTTACCTTCCCATATAGATTGTAAGCTCTACGGGGCAGGGACCTCCATCCTCTTGTGTCTTTGACTCTTAACTTATTGCAACTGTAACTGTATCTTGTATTTATTTGTATTTATTGTTATACTTTGTATTTATCTATTATCTTATTAACCCCCTGTTTGTATTAATGTATTCTACTGTACAGCGCTGCGTACATAAGTAGCGCTTTATAAATAAAGATATACATACATACATACATTAACTAATACAAGTGTAAAGTATTAGGAGCAAGAACCACACACAAATTGCCATTTTTCTTTTTAACCCACAATGCAGTGCCTTACCCAGGTTCCAGCATAATAGCAGTTAGAGCCAAAATGTGAGAATGCAATGAGCCAGATTTAGTGACCTATAACAACCAGTCAAATGTTTATTATTAAGCAGGTAAATACTATTTCTGATTGGTTTCTATAACTGTATCTGTAGTGGGCTTTTCACCTGTGACTAGCAGCTAGCTGCAGGTGGCATCTCCAGTAGATGCCACTCCGCATATTGCTCTTTATGTTGCTCTGGCCTCTAATGCCGTCAGCATTAAAAATAATTCTATAGCCAGAGTAGCTTTAATTCTGTATCGGACAAAAATGTTGTATGATTGTATTGTAGTACAGTACCTGTATGATAGACAACTAGTTTTTCATTCATTTGTTTCCATATTGTAAATCTGTTTAATTTACACCTGTAGCTTCACATAATCATATTCATCCCACAGCACATCCTACAGCTTTTTGTTTCTTGTCACCAACAATACATCATGTTTGGAGTCCCAAATTCCCCCCCCCCCCCCCTCCACCTCGCCTCCAACTGTCTCCTCCCACGCATACAATCCTACCTTTGCAGCGTGCAGTGTTCTGGCTTAAGTCACCAGTTAGTGGATACACTTGCCAAAGATGAGAATTACCCCAACGTTTCGGCAAATAGTCTCTTGAGAAAGGCTCTTTGCTGAAACGTTGGGGTAATTCTCATCTTTGGCAAGTGTATCCGCTAACCTGTGTGTCTCCTTTTTGCCTATGCACATTTTTGTGGTATGTATCTTACAATTTTGTGTGTTATTTTTTGTAATTAAAATTGATTGCTGTTAAACCTTCTGTATATTATATAAAGGATTATTACTTTTTTAATACTACCACTGTGCTTGTGTTTTCTGTGTGCAAACCCTTATTCTATATAAAATTGTCTTAGGTACCCTATATGGGGGTACAATTTTTGGGTTTTTTGCACCAAACACCTATATTGCTTTTTTGAGTGTGAAGTGATTGCCCTCCATTTATTTATATTTATTAAGCCTGTCACCCCCCCTATAGGGGCCACTGACAGAATGGACACAGTAATGAGGGAGCAATGCCCCAAGGTTCCTGTTGCCCCCCATGATCTTCAACCATCTATTACCAAAAGTTGAGTTTCTACTGTACATACTAGTTGGTATGTGCCAAAGAACAGTAGCAGTGCCATATTCGGAATAAGGGGATTGAGAACTGGAAATTCTTGGGGAGGGGTCAGACTAATCATGGAGAAAAGAATGAATCAAACACAAAGCATTCTTACCTGCTGTAAAATAACAGCAGGTAAGATGGGCCATCTTCCGTCCAAAATAAAAGAGTAAAATACAAAAAGCTAATTCTCTACTTCATTGTTGAGTATGGATAGTACTTTACTGGGGATTTGCAGGTAGGCGGGCAACCCCCAGAAATGGGTAATGGGGGATTGTGGGTCCAGAGGAAAGGCTGCCGCTTTCAGGTAAACAGCGGAACAAAGTGTAGCAGTAGCAACACAACTCAACGCAATGGGGGATAGTGGGCAAGCCAGGAAAGCTGCCCCTTTGTGGAACCCTCAAAGAAAAAAGTAGGTGACAATCTACCTGTCTGGTAAGTGTTGTGCAGGGCAACCTGAGAGGGGAAGGTAGGCTGGGAAAAGGAAAATGTTCTGGATGTGAGCACCACAACGCCTGCTCTGCAGGACAGAAAAGGCAATTTTTTTAAGAGAATGGAGTGAGAGAATTAAAGGGGACCTATCACCCTAAGAAATAATTCCAATTTCTTTTTTATTGTGTTTGTTAAGCAAAAATAACTTCACATACTATATAAATGATATAAATCTTTGTTTCCTTCAGTCTTGGGAATATACAATCACAGCCAGCAGGCAGCTGCCATTTTGTGGGCACTGTTAATAAGGCAAGCTTTGTATCACCCCAAAATCGTGTGTATGTGCCAGAATGGGGGACCTGATGCCCATACCCATGCACTGGTTACACTATTAGATAGTGAGAAGGTAGGGAGAATGTGAGTGCTGAATGGAAAGTTTAAAGGAACAGTAACACCAAAAAATGAAAGAGCTTTAAAGTAATAAAAATATAATGCACTGTTGCCCTGCACTGGTAAAACTGGTGTGTTTGCTACAGTAACACTACTATAATTTATATAATAAGCTGCTGTGTAGCCACGGGGGCAGCCATTTAAGCTGGGAAAAAAGGAGAAAAGGCACAGGTTACATAGCAGATAACAGATAAGTTCTGTAGAATACAATAGTGTTTTATCCGTTATCTGCTATGTGCCTGTGCCTTTTCTCCTTTGAATGGCTGCCTCCATGGCTACATAGCAGCTTATTTATATAAATTATAGTAGACTTTCTGAAGTAAACACACAACTTTTACCAGTGCAGGGCAGCAGCATATTACATTTTAGTTACTTTTATATACTTTCATTTTTTGGTGTTACTGTTCCTTTAAGGAGTTGTCTGTCCCGCCTCTATGCCTAAGGCATAGAGGCGAGGCAGGCAGTATATGATTAACAGCTGGGAATTTTAAATGCTTTTATATTGGGTTTGAATGTGTTAATATAAAAATGAATTTTGGCTTCATGTTTAATTTGAAAAGGACTTTTATTATACTGCTTTTCATGTCTGGGTGACAGGTCCCCTTTAATGGTTATATTTGATATAATGTAGTGAATTGGTGCCTTTTCTGTCACCCACATGAAAGGGACATTTTGTAGTTGTGATATGGTGACAGTTCTCCTTTAGGTTTCTTCAGTCAGACTTTCTTCCTTTTTACTGAGTTTGGTCAGTAGATGGCAGCATTACACACCAGCAGCTGTAACAAACGTTTCCTTGGACTTGAAAGCATTGTAGCCAGGTGCATCCAGATCACATAGTTTGTAAAGATCTCATGCATTTTCCAGTGGGAGTTCGGACCATATGTTTTTGGAAGTCATATCTCATCTATCAGATCACACAGTTACATTACCTGTATAATGGTCAAGTCAACAGTTGGTAAACTATTGGTGGCTAGTAGCATTGCTTTGTATATCCTATATCCTATGAACATGCAGGTGTTGCAGTAATGTTATTTCAATTTTGAATCTGCTGCTAAACCTTTTTTTTTTTATTAATTGAAGTGAGGGATATAAGCAGCTATTAGTAAGTAAAAGCACATAAAATTAAACTATGGTGAGCACAGTGGTTAGCACTGCTACCTTGTAGTGCTAAAGACTTAAGTTTGATTCCAGTATAGTAATAACTATCAATTTAAATCATATCTTTGTTACTTGTCCTTTTTAAAGGACAAGGAAAGGTTAAAATAAATTAAAAGTAAGTCTAAAGGCATTCTTTTTAAGTACTTACTGCATATCTAAATTCCCAGATCCCTGCTTGCTTCTCTGAGATATGGTGCTGGCAGCCTACAGCAGTGTGAAGACTACAGTGACATCACTGAAATCTCTCTGGCCTTCCTGTAGGCTGCCAGCGGCAGCCTTCCTATTCTCTGAGCATGTGTGTAACTTGATCCTGTCTCCTGTTCTGAGCTACACATGCCCACCAGCCAGTCAGAAGCGGAGGGGGTGGGAGGGAATGAAACACATGTGCAGTATGAAGCAAGGAGGGAAAGGGAGGGAGAATACCTTTTTAGAGATGGCTGCCTGTTCTAGAAAATGTGAAGTAAGTGTGACTGAGTAAATATTTGATTAGGTGAGCCAAAAGTGTAGCGTTTTTACTAAACAATAGGAGGACTATTGGGCAGTATGCTTTTTAAATTTTGACTTGCATTCTCCTTTAAGCACCAGCTGTGCAAGAATAGAAAAAAATGTGTAAAATCTTTTACATGATTGATAGTTCAGCGTCCAAAAGCAGCTGCATTATTTGAAAAGCCACAGTACAGTTTACGCTGGACACAAAAATAATTAATTTCTATGCATCAATCATGTATGCACAGAAATCAATGCAGCCAAAAGCATATATCTAACTAGTTAGCCACATGTGATCTTAATAATCTTAAAGGGGTGAAGTGGCTGACAGAATCACATGCCTTCCAATCACTTTATTTGTGAGCAGTGACTGGTGTTTTTCATCATATATCTTACAACACTGCTTAATGTACACTTATATTTTAACAGGTCTGGGATGACCGTTTTGAGTCAGACTTCTTTGTTTGTCTGGACAAAAATGAGAAGATCTTTCAAGCTCGTATGAGACAGATTCTTGAAAAGGTTTGTATGTGTTCTACATGAAAGGTCCCCAGACTGTGAGCCCAAACCTATTGTCCACATACTGTTTTTGTCATGGACATCTTAGGAATAACTAAAATGCCCTTTCTTGACTTCAGCCCCATCTCATTAATTTCAGAGGAAACCATCTGGCAAAGGAAGATGCTTACACTTCCCCCATTTGACAGTGTTGGCATCTGACATGCAGTATATTTCCCAAATGAAATGAATGTGGCAGTGGGCATGGAAGTTAAATGCCACATGTCCCCCATTGATTTATTTTAGACAAAGTGCTACAGAAGAACTTTGTAAAGATAAAAGAATGGCCTGGCCCACATGTGCTTACAAGAGGATTGTATCATATATGGGAATGGGACACACTATGATTCATAACAGAAGTAAATGTA
Organism: Xenopus tropicalis; assembly: GCF_000004195.4. NCBI lineage: Eukaryota > Metazoa > Chordata > Amphibia > Anura > Pipidae > Xenopus > Xenopus tropicalis. Next base: position 103,760,269 of record NC_030678.2, on the reverse strand, counting down.
TTTATAAATTTCTCTATACAGTACAACAAACCCTTTGAAGAAGACGTGCTTGTGGATATTAAAAGCCTCGCATACATCACTCCAAATAGTAAGTGAAGAGTTTTGTGGTTTTTGAGTCAGTGGTACATAAAGATTGGTTGTCATCTTAACACTTTTTATTTTTTGGTGTTGTTGGCTCTTACATGATATATATGGATCTGTACTACAGAAGTACACTCCTAATGTGTAATATATAAAAAATTGTCTATTGACTACCAATCCTTACCTTGTGTTTTGTGTATTTTGTTTTTTTTCTTTCCTTCTTTAAGAATTGCTATCTCAGAATTTTGATTCAAAGGCAAGTTGCACACAAAGAACACATCCAGGCAGAAAGGTTTGTTCTGTCTTTTAACTTTTTAATTTTGTGGTAAAAAGCATAGTTTCGATTGTAGTCTGTATTTTCTAGCATCAGTCATGAGCTTTTTCAATTATGCAACTATTAGTATAGAACAGTGCTGTCCAACTGGCGGCCCGCGACCCCCCTCTGTGTGGCCCCCCACCTGTCTGGCTGCTTTGATGGCTTACCTTTGAGTAAGCTTTAAATGGTATCAGTACTGAGATTAACTGCCCCCCCTGCATGGTTCTCACCTCAGATTCAGGCTGTAATCCCCCTGTATTGTTTAAAATGTAATCCCCTGTGTTTTTTCACACCTTTAAATACCTGCATTGTTCACCCCTGCAGTGTTCACACCTCAGGCTCAGACTGTAATCACTCCCATTGTTCACTTCTTCACACCTCAGACATAGGTACTGTAGGCAGAGTATGGCACACACAGGAAGGGTAGGGCAGGCAGAGTATGGCACACAGAGGCAGCATAGAGAATGCAGAGTATGGCACACACAGGCAGGGTAGGACAGGCAGAGTATGGCATACACAGACAGCATAGGACAGGCAGAGTGCTGCCTGTGTGTGCCATACTCTGCTTGCCCTATGCTGCTTGTGGCAGGTGAACCTGGCAGGGGTTTGTTGTGGGAGTTTGTTAGCAGTTGGAAATAGCCATTAAATGGTCCCAAAGGTGTGTAATTATGTACTGGGGGTTGCTATGCTATCCACAGGGGAGGAGGAGGCATATGGAATTTAAGGGTTTCCCAAGCATTTGGGATTTTGCTGTGCTGCCACCATTGTGATAAAATAGGTGTGGTTTGAAGTGGGTGTGGTTTCAAAAAGGGGAGTGGTCAAAACTGGCTTCCATTAATGGCCCTCCACCATGTATGCTAGAGAAATTCCGGCCCTCGGCACCGTAGAAGTTGGACAGCACTGGTATAGAAGGATCACTGGGCTAGTGCATTTTTACCCCAGCCCAGAGAACAAGCTTTTCATTTCATTCACTGAGGGATGTTCTGGGGCTCCAGAAATTAGACTAGATGCCAGTTAAATAAGCAATCAGAAAATGTTTGTCTTTTACTAATTTTTAATTACTTACTTTTTTTAGGAGCAAAAGTCTAAAGCAGCAGTAAGTGTGTGCAGCGAGACATTCCTCTATGGTAAGATGTAGGCTTGGTGTATTATGCATGTTTAAAGGGGTTTTCCAGCCAAAAACTATTTTTTCTTTGCATATTTTAAGAAACAGGTATGGGACCTGTTATCCAGAATGCTCAGAACCTGGGGTTTTACAGATATGGGGGGATTTCTGTAATTTGGAACTTAATACCTTAAATCTACTAAAAAAAAAAACATTTAAACATTAAATAAACCCAATAGGGTTGATTTGCTGTTACTAAGGATTAATTATATCTTATTTGGAAGGTACTGTACTATTATTACAGAGAAAAAGAAAATGTTTTTAGATTCTGAATTATTTTAGTAAAATGTCTGAGAAATGACCTCCTAATTCGGAGCTTTCTGGCTAACGGGTTTCCAGATAACGGATCCATACCTGTATAACCAACTTTTCCCATATTTGCCACTCTTGGCCTAACTTACAAAAACAATGTTGCAAGCCAGCTGATAAAAGCTGATTTAAAAGAACTGGAAGAGACTTGATTAAAGGAACAAAAACACCAAAAAATGAAAGTGTTTTAAAGTAATTATAATACAATGTACTGTTGCCCTGCACTGGTTAAAGTTCTGTGCCTGCCTCAGAAACACTACTATATAGTTGATATAAATACCCCGCTCTGTAGCCATTGGGGCAGCCATTCTAGCTGGGAAAAAAGGAGAAAAGGCACAGGTTATGTAGCAGCTTACAGATAAGCTTTGTACAATACAATGGTGTTTTATCTGTTATCTGCTAAATAACCTATGCCTTTTCTCCTCTGAATGGCTGCCCCCACAGCTACACAGCAGCTTTGTTTACTAAACTATAGTAATGTTTCTAAGGAAAATACACCAGTTGTATCAGAGCAGAAGAACAGTATATTACATTGTGATTACTTTCATACACTTTCATTTTTTGGTGTTAATGTCCCTTTAATGTTACACTGTTTTATGAGTCAGACCCAGAAAGCAGAAAGGGATAACTGCTTTTAATAGCATTTACATTCGCAAATAATATCACAAGCGTTGAACGTTTTTAATTGTTTATTGGAAAGGTGCTTAGAATTACCTTATATTTCTTTAAAGAGAAAAATACAGTTTTTAAATTAAGGGTCCCTTAATGTAGTTCTTATTTCTTTAATAATTTCTTTAATAATTCTTAGTACATGCAGTTAAATTACAATTACATTTCCTTTTTAAATCGAGTGAAGATGGTGTATATCACGCTGATGGCAACAATGACTCCCAGCTGGAAAAGGTAAAATTACACTTGTGGGTTCTCTTGTATTTGTTAATAATTGCATCGAGGGTGCTAAACAACACCAGTGCATGTGTCCAAAGCAACCAATCAGTTTGATTACTGACTGGTTGAAAACATTTTCTTGCGAATTACAGCAGGTGCAGTATTTTTTTGTTTTTGTAACAATCCCATTACATCGCCATATTGTCACTTTAGCACCCATCACTAGAACTTTACTACAGGGGATTCTCATAACTGCGGCCATCACTGTACCTGGTTAAAAAAAATTCAAAGTGGCACAGCAAGGTTGGCAGGCACCATCTTGCATCACTTAAGTTCCCCCACGTGAAATCTGGAAAGAGGCAGAAGAGAAAGGCAATTCATTTAAACACTACAAAAATAAAGACCAATTTAAGAGTTTCTAGAAACAGAACATTCTATAACATATTAAAAGTTAACTTAAAGGTGAGCTACCCCTTCAAGGTGCAGAAGGTATTAGTTCATGTGCCATGGTTCATAGATGTTCAAAATCTGACCTATCATTTGTCCTTCACTGTTTCTTATTACTCGCTAACAATTTACTTTTAATACTCTTTCCTTTTACAAAAATGACATTTTAAGGAATCTGATGATACAGTCTGCAATGAGACGTTTATCATCTCTGGTAGGTTTTTGGGTTTTTTTTTTTACTCTTTCTGTTTTCAGTAGAACACTGGGAAGGTTATTATAAATGTCATACCTTAATTGCATTTATGACTAATGGAGCTGTTACAAATTGTCATGGAAATTCCTACAAAATTGTTAATAATCCTCATTTAATACTAGCCTTTGCACCGCTGTGATCACATTCCATAGTTACTTTTATATACTTTTACGTGATTCCACACACTTCCAGAAGTTATGCTGTTTTAAGCAACTGCTTATATAATAAATCAACAGACTTATCCGTTATCCTAATAATTTTTAATTTAAGGTTACTTATCAAATTCACATATACATATGTCAAGATACTGCCGTTTTACCTCTTTTACCGTGATATTTTGACATTTAGTTTGTCACTCACTGATCACCTAACCGTAAATAATGGTGATTCTAACTGTAAGGGCTCTGGCACACGGGGAGATTAGTCGCCCGCGACAAATCTCCCCGAATTGCCATCCCACCGGCGAAAATGTTGAAATCGCGGCGCCGCATATGCAATCCCACCGGCAATTTATATTTTCGCCAGTGGGATGTCGTATCGGGGAGATTAGTCGCCCGCAACAAGGGAGATTTGTCGCAGGCGACTAATCTCCCCATGTACCAGAGCCCTAAGAGGTGTGGGAGTAAGACTCTGTCCATTTACTGGCTGATGTAGCCTAACATGTCTTTGTGTTCTTGGTTTGTGTGGGAGCACAGAGCCTCCACTGAACAGAAAGGGTTGGACTTAAGTTGGTCATACACATTAAGATTTTTAAAAAATCTTTGTTACCGTAGAACCAAGCTATCTTGAAATGATTGTTTAAAAGTATGATTTGCCCATCAAAATAAAACGACCATTTTTTTGATCCAATTTGCAAACCTGAGAAATATTACAATTTTCTTTCAATTGTGGTTTTATTGAAAATAGAAGGAAATGCAAGTGGATGCCATTTGGAAGATCCATGCAACTCACAGCTGGTTGAATTTAAGGTAAATATTATAAATTAAGGAGTAACAAAAATTGGGGGGAAAAGGTATGAAATAAGGAGGAGTAAGAAGGACTTGTCTGTCAATGGACAGGCCAGTATTCTGTTTTGACAGCACAGTCTTTGTGCAATTATACTAGAAATGTTATCCAAATCAGTTATCTTAGGGCACCACACATGCATAAAAAAATCATAAAGTCCAGCTAGAAAATGATTATAGTGTTTGCAGGGTCTAATTTACAGACCTGCAGATCATCACACAGCTTACTGTAAGTGCTTGCCAAATAAGTGTTTTTTTTAAAACTTTTTATTTAAAAATGAAAAAAAGTTTATTGAACTTCCAGACACTATGGGGCAGATTTACTAATCCACGAATCTGAATCCCGAATGGGAAAAAATCGGATTGGAAACGAACATTTTTGCGACTTTTTCTTAGCCGTTACGACTTTAGCAAATTGTTGCGACTTTTTCGTATTGAGCACTCGTAAACGGCGGGCAAACCTTTCCGACTTTGCATGATTTTGGAAGCCTCCCATAGGATTCAATGGCACTCTGCAGCTCCAACCTGGCCCAAGGAAAGTCACGATACTGAAGCTTGAATGAATCCGAAACTTTCGTACTCGGCGCGACAGTATGATTTTTTTTCGACAATTCGCGAAAAAGTCGCGACGGCGATGAAAAAATCACAAAATACCGATCATTACGAAAAAAACGCATTTGGATGCTTTAGGTCCGTTCGTGGATTAGTAAATCTGCAGCTAAATGTATGTTTTCCTTTACAGGGTTCATCTCCTTTAAAGCATCTTTCAGAAATGAGGCATGGGAAGACATATGCTGCAAATGTGGATATAATTGTCCAGACAAATGAAACTTCGATTCCTAAAGCATTTGCTGTAAGTATATAGTTTAACAACTTTCATATTACAGTCTGGGATAAAGTATGGTTCACGTGCCTACATTTTTTTTTTTTTATTATCTAGCTGTCAACTTTTAACAAGTGCCACGTGATGCATTCATTTGTTTGTCTTTACATGCCATTTTCACACACATAATATCCAAATATATTTTAAAGGAACAGTAACATCAAAAAATTAAAGTGTTTTAAAGTAATTAAAATATAATGTGCTGTTGCTCTGCAAAAAACTGGTGTTTTTGCTACAGAAAAGCTACTATATAAATAAGCTGCTGTGTAGCCACGGGGGCAGCCAATCAAGCTGGAAAAAGGGAGAAAAGGCACAGGTTACATAGCAGATAACTAGTAGATAAGCCCCATATAATGGGGGTTTATCTGTTATCTGCTAAGTAACCTGTGCCTTTTCTCCTTTGAATGGCTGCCCCCATGGCTACACAACAGCTAATTTATATAAACTATAGTAGTCTTTCTGAGGCGCAAACACCAGTTGTAGCAATGCAGGGCAACAGTACATTATATTGTTATTACTTTTATACACTTTCAGTTTTTGGTGTTACTGTTCCTTTAATCACACCTTATCTAAACACTGAAATTCTGTATTTTTGGGACAGAGATCTCTTCCTCCTGTGTCTCTTAATATTTTGTTGTATGTTATTATTTTTCACTATTACAATTGTAAAAATGTAGAAGTAGTGCTTTATAAATGATAAAATATGAGCAAATAAAATAAATTTTTTGTCTTGTCTTTTGGAAAGGTTCAGTGCACAGAAGAAAATTCATTTTCTTATAAAGTCTCTCCACTGAAATATGGAAGGAAGACTTTTGACCACGGTAAACTAATCAATACACCCATTATTGACAACATAGTATCATAGAAAGTAAGGTTGAAAAAAGGTACACGTCCATCAAGTTCATGCTTATATATAAACTACCTACTAGCTGATCCAGAGGAATGCAAAAAAAAAAAACCTTTCTGAAGTCTCTCTAATTTGCCTCAGAGGGGAAAAAAATCCTTCCAGACAAGACCTCTCCCTGGATCAACTTGTACTATGAGCTGTCTTCCATAAATTGGTAGTTTTACAGTCAGGTAAAGACATGAATACTTAACCAACACATTTAATTACCAACACAATTTATTTAATAATTGCCATTTTAAAGGATCTAAACATATTGGCATATATATCAAAAATATTTTGATATGAGCCACCATTTTGTGCTGGTCTGTGTGCTCCCTTAGAGATCACTTGACAGGAAATAATGCAGCTCTGATTGTAACAGGAAGAAGTGTGGGGGTAAAATACAGGGCCATCTAGATCTAGTCTAGCGTGTATGCTTGCCCTTGGTTTGTGTGTGAGCATGGTGAATTGTACGAGCCAGAGGACAGCCTTTAGTAAGTAAAAGGGCAGTTTGCTATTTAGGAGTACCCAATGGCACGTACTACTAGAAAAGTATGTATTAATGAAAAACATTTATTTAAATAAAGCAGGGTTTTACATTTTTTATGCAGTATTTTTTTATAGAGACCTGCAATGTCCAGGCATATATTTTCCCTTTAATGGTCACAGAAGTGGTCAGGTTGTTGGGAAACCCCCCACAATATTCTAGTTGCTTACGTCCTACAGATTAGACTTGTTGCACAGCAACTAATCTCCCCGTGTGTCACTGCCCTTAAATGCATCCCCTGTTTTGCTGAACCGAATACTTTTAAAAATTAATAAGCTCTGCAGAGAATAAACTTGATCTTCTGTATGTGCAGGCAGAATGTTATTAGAAGAATGCAAAATCTGTTTTGTTTTTTTTTTGCACTTTTCTTTCTAGCAGACCACTTATTTATATATACTAATACAATAAGTTTTCTAAAAAAAAAAAAAAAATAAATAAAAAAAAAATAATAATTGAATCAACACAGCAAACACATTTTGACAGACAGCCCTTTGTCAACTGATATAGAATCATTAAAAATAACTGGAAATATGTTGTGCCGACAGAGAATTTTAATCTTAACAATTGTTGTCCTTTTAATTTCAAGTATAAAAGTTACAAGTCAATCCTTGTTTGGTTTTTGTTTCTAGGCCATACAGCAGATATTTCTCTGCAATATCTCAGTGCCAGAACTGCACACTGTAATGCTTCTCCTATAAAAGTGTCTATTTCCTCTCATCTAAAAAGTTTTTTTGGAAGGCACCACAGAGATGTGTCCACAGTGGCTGGCCATCAGACTTTGAAACTTTTGAAAAATGAACCAGATGAGTATAACTTTGGTGACGACGAGGATTCAGATTCCCCAGACCCATTAGATGTTAGCCTGGCTGATTACTACCCAAGTATGATTGTTTGCCTCAGTCGACTCATGGAAATCCCTTGCAAACAGCAAGCAGCTGCAAACATAATTAAACACTACAGACGTCGCCTTTGGTGTTCCAGTAAAAACAGACCTGATATGAAGAAAGCCAAGAAACAAATTTGCAAATCAGCTAATACTAAACTGGTTTCCAGCTCAAAACCTAAGTCGGTGAAAACATCCAACACATTTCTAACTGAAACTGATAAAATCATTACTTGTCGACATAAAGATTTTGAGGAATCTGGCATAATTGAATATAAAGAGAGAAGAAGACCATTTCATTCCATGTCAAGCCATAAAGCCACATTACCAGTTGCAGAACAAATGTCATTTTTAACAAACACAGTTTTACTTCCCAAAGAAAAGCCCCTCCCAGACAAGTTTTTCATTCCACATTTTAAAAATGCCTCTTTGCCACCTAAATATGAAGTCCCAAATTGTGTTCATGGGGACACCAAACTCCTAAGCAAACTGACATCAAATCAATTGGCCGTGGCTTTGCTGAATCAGAAGCAATTGAAGTATGATGCATTTGTGCCAAAGGATTCACCAAACAAGTTTCAGATAAAAGCACCTCAGAGAAGTGTTCCTTCATTAAGAAGACGGCACTCTTTTTCAACACTCCCTGATAAAAGCCAGAGCACATACGATGGTGCCTTTGAAACACTATATAAGAAACTGCTTTCAGAGGGTTCCCATCAGAGGTCTTTACCCCCAAATACCCAATATCCATTATCAGATACAGTAAATGCTCTTATAAATTCGCCAATATTAAATAAAGGTAAAAGACCAGCAAGTGAAGATCTGCCATTTTCAAAGTTCAAGAGACACAGGAGTGCAACTGAAACTTTTGTACTTGACACTTCAAACCCAAAGACAAATGCTTTACCTTCTCAGATGAAAATTGGTGGATCAGATTTATGGCATGGCAGTAGTTCTCAAAGGTGGAATCCAGTGAGTATTCTGAAAAAGTGGCATTAAATAATGTTATGTCATCTTAATATTTTTATTGAAAAAATGAACATGCACATGGAATATATGCCAATTTCCCCCTAAATTCGTAAAATTAAGTAAGAAGGGGTGTGGGACCCTTAGGGGCATATTTATCAAAATGTGTGTTTAGAACTTAATATATCAAAACTCACCAAGATTCTATTCATTGTTATGGGATTTCTAAGAAGTGTATTTATCAAATGGTGAGTTCTAATTTTCACTCATTGATAAATACACTTCTAAAAATCCCATAGGAATGAATAGACCGGGGGTGAAATTTGATATATTAAGCTCTAAACTCACATTTTGATAAATCTGCCCCTTAATATTAGAGGGGTGCAAATATGTGATGAAAACAGGGAAACAGCAGAGATTCTGAACTGTTATCTTTTGTTTGTCTAACCAACTGAGGAACCAGCTAATGAAGGCTTTCTTTTTAATAGACCCAATATAAAAGTATAACTATTGATGGATGGGTAACTCAGGAGGAATTTTAAGTGACTAGAACGTGTGATTGTAAACAAAGGTCCATGACTGGATGTATTAATTCCAGGGTACTAAAAGATCTTAGCTCCGTGATCACTAAACCTCTTTACTTAAAGGGGATGTAAAGTCATCCCATTAAACTGATACTGTCATGATTTTTATGGTATATTTTTTATATCTAAATAACAATGTTTACATAGCAAATAATTCACTTTACCATTTAAAGTTTTATTCGTGAACCAACAAATGTATTGTTTTTAGTTGAAATATTGATGTGTAGGCAGCCATCTCAATGCTTTGTGCCTGAGTCTAAGCTTTCAGAAAGAGCCAGCGCTACACATTAAAACTGATTTCAGGTAAACAAATGTTTGTCCTACTCCCATGTAACTGGAGTAGTTGCAAGCCGCACTTGGATTTCTTACTTTTACGTGCTATTCTATATCTACTGGGAGCTGCTATCTTGCTGCCTTCCATTGTTCTGCTGATCACCAGCTGGGAAGGGGGTGATATCACTCCAAATTGCAGCTCAGCAGTAAAGTGTGAGCACAGGTCACCCTGGGAAATGAAGAATATGGCTAACCCCATGTGAAATTTCAAAATTAAATATAAAAAAAATCTGTGTATTTGAATAACAGTTCAATACAGGATTCTGCTGGATAAGCTCTATTAACTGATGGGTTTTGCAAAAAAAAAAAAAAACATGTTTTCTCATGACAATATTCCTAAATTAAGGGATTCTGGTAGAATCCCTCAAAACAAGCAGCTTTCCAATATTAGTGCTTTATTTATTTTTTCTTACAGTTGTGAAGATAAGACCTGGGGTTTTCAGCTCTAAAAGGCAGCCTTAGCCAGCCCTTTCTCAGCTGTACAAGAAACTTAGGCAGTTGCCAGCAGTCCTCTCACAGTGCAGCCAGACCGGTTGGAATAGCCAATACACAGGCAGCAAACGGACATACTTGCCTCTGATTGGCTCCTGCTGCACAGAGAGGACTGTGCAGTAGGAGAAGAAAAAGATTACAGTAGAAACAAAGCAAGGGGCTGACTGGTTGCCTAATTTCAACAATAGTAAAAAAAAATAATGCTTGTTTTTAACGTAACTTAATGGGGATAACTTTACATCCCCTTTAATCTTTCAGCGTATGCCATCCCACCGGTGATTTACATTCTACCCGGTGGGATGGCATTTCGGGGAGGTTAGTTGCCCGCGACAAGGGAAATCTCCCCGTGTGTCACAGCCCTTATAAATCTCTGGTAAGGCCTCAACTTGAATATGCAGTGCAATTTTGGGATCCAGTCCTTAAGGATATTAATCTGAAGTAAGTGCAGAGACGTGCAACTAAACTGGTAAAAGGAATAAAAGTGGTTTTCTGGATAAGGGATCTTTCCATAATTCTACTAAAAATAATTTAACCGTTGATTAAACCCAATAAGAATGTTTTGCCTTCAGTAAGGATTAATTATATCTTAGTTAGAATCAAGTACAAGGAGCTGTTTTGTCATGACAAAAAAAAGGAAAAAAATAATGTATTTGCCTATAATGGAGTCCATGGGAGATGGCCTTTCCATAATTGAGAGCATTCTGGATAACAGGTTTCCAAATAATGGTTCCTATACCTGTACTTCTTTTTTTTCCAGTACTTTGCATCCATTAAAACAAGGCACCAGATCATGTTAAAAACTTTCTACACAACCAGAAAACCTAGCTAGAAAGGCTAAATATCAATGTAATCACAATAGCCCAGCAACTTACATTTACGGTAGAGGTTTTATATAAAATGGAAATATGCTATCATTTTTAACCAGAGTGTTATGCCATCAGGTACTTATGCTCCAGAGCAGCAGCAATCATTTTTAAGTTCCCTTAATTTATTTTGTTTGTTTTATTCATAGAAAGAACATCCTAGCCAGCCAGTTCTCTCACTATTCCGGAGTCCAAGGTCTTCAGGTATCTAATTCATATTTTGCATTAAAGTATTATAAGTATATATAAATTAAAGGGGTTGTTAAATATGAATATGAACAGAGAAGGGCCTCAATAGAAAGAAAAAGAGTAACAATATATAGTGTACTAACTAAAAATGATTGGGTTTGTACCTCAGTAAGTTGCTGACTGCACAATAAGTGTGGGAGCTACTAAGCGAGTGTTAAATTAAAAAACCAAAAGGAATTTAAAACAAAAAAGGTATTATATGAGTAATTACACCTGGGAGACTAAGTACTCAGTGTAAATATGAGTTTCAGTGGGTTTGCCGGTCTCGCTCAGTGTGTATCATATTGTATGTATGTGATCCTGGAGAAGCAGTTCCAAGCAGCATTTACTTGTGAGAGATGCAGGTGGGTTTTTCTCTTGGAATCTGAAATGCAGACTTTAAAGGGGGATCTTGCTGCACTGCTTGGTGCTTTGGGGAGGAGAGGAGGCTTATGAAGAAACCACTTGCAGGGGCAAATGTAGTGGGGGGTGGAGAAGGGACAGTGGAGGCTAATGGGGGAGACAAGTTTGTGACAGTCATGAGGGGAAGTAGGGGGGCTGGTCCACAACTTAATTTAACTTTTAGTATGTTTTAAAATGGCCTATTCTAAGCAACTTTTCAATTGGTCTTCATTATTTATATTGTATAGTTAATTAGTAGGGTAAAGTAATTTATTTGCTTTCTTTTTCTAACTCTTTGCAGCTTTCAGATGGGGATCACTGACCCCAGTAGACCTAAAACTATTGCTTTGTTAGGCTACAGTTTTATTGTTATTATTACTTTTTATCTTTCTATTCCAGCCCTCTATTTATATACCAGTTTTCATTTAAACCACACCCTGGTTGCTAAGGCAATTTGGACCCTAGCAACCAGAATGATGATGATAATACGTAAAACTAGAGAGCCGCTGAACAAAAAGTGAATTAGCTTAAATACTCCAACTAATAGAAAATGAAGACCAATTGCAAATTTTCTCAGAATATCACTCTCTACATCATACTAAAAGTTAACTTGAAGGTGAACACCCCCTTTAAGAAGTTAATGTAGAAATTTTAAGAACCACCCGGCATGGTTTAATTCGGAAGTAAAACAGTCAGAGAGGACAGAAGCTTTATTTAATGAATATAAATACTAAAACAAGCGTGGTAAAACAGCAATCCGGCTAAAACTAACACCAAAAGGTTTTTTAAAGGGCACCCATCACCCTCAAACTGTTATAGGTAAGGAAAATGTTTGTAGTGCTATATAGGCATCTGAAGCCATATACCTAACCATAAATTATAAAATTTACATGGCAGCTAAATTCATGATTTACAGCCAATAATAAATATTTTGGAGACGGTGCTACTTAGTTAAAAAAAAAAAAAAAAAAAACATTTGGCATAAATATTTGTATTTAGATGAGGATGAGGTGGCTAACATTTGCTAAAAATGAATGCAGCATGCCTATGGGGTTATGTAATAAAAGGCACTAAGTTTGCCCAGGAGCAGTAACCAATAGCAGCCAATCAGCAAGTAGCATTTACTGGTCACCTGTTTAAAAACAAACACCTTATTGGTTACTGCATCTGGCCAGACTTAGTGCCTTTTATTACATAACCCCATAGGTGTGCTGCATTCATTTTCAGCAAATGTTATCCACCTCATTCCCATCCATGTTTGTTTTATATATGGGGGCTAGAGTGTAACTGATACTTGTGTGTTTATCCCATAGGTAAAAAGTGGTTATATTCTGAGCTTCCTACCTAATTCTGATAGATGCACTTATATCTGCCTTTTATTGTTATTGTTCATCTGTTGTATTGTTATTTGTTTAATTTTTAAAGGTTCATTGTCTACCTGGCTCTATAGTAGAAGTCCAAAAAGTGTAGAAACATTCAGCCTGCCTTCTACAACTGTGAAGAGAGCAAGTTCCAGGTATTGTGCTCTGCGTAGTATTGTTGAATCTGTGCTCCATTAAGCTTTTCCAGTGTCCTACCTATTTGCAATATTGATGTCACATTTTTTTTTTCTTATTGTGGGAAACGGTCCTTAAAAAAGAAGTAAACTTTTTTTTTTTCCTTTGTCTTTAAAATTACTCTGAACAACCCCCAGAATAACATCCCTTAGTCTGATCTGGTTTCTGATTTATAAGTTGTAATCTCCAGCTCTTCCTGGTACAATGTGAAGCCCCGCCCCCTCTTCCTGTTTAGCTCTCCTCATCTCTTCAACTTTGCAGCTGAAGAGGAGAGCCTTCTGTGCATATCTGACAGAGAAGAAGCTGTCTGGGAATGCACAGAGAAGCAGGAGCCATTCTGCAGCAGCAGCTTTTTTTCTGTGCCCATACATAACTGCCTGACTCACTGTGCATTCCCGGAAAGGTGCTTCTCTGTCAGGTATCCACAGAAGGCTCTCCTCTTCCACAACCCTGTAGTCAGAGAGATAAGGAGAACTGAACAGGAAGAGGAGGCGGGGCTTCACGGTGTACCAGGAAGTAGACAAAAGGAGCTGGAGATTTCAATTTATAAGTCAGAAACCAGATCAGACTGGATGCAGGGACTAAGGTATGTTATTCTGGGATTGTTTAGAGTAATTTGAGAAATAGAAAAAAAAAGGTTTACTTCTTTAAATTTTACTCTAAAATGTCCTTGTTCTTCCCCTGTAACATATTTTTTAACTTTCTACAGGAAGCTGAACTATAATTAAAATTCTGAATGAGCTGCTGAGAACTGCAAGACTACAATGTGACGTGAACAGTTCTTGGAGAGAGATTTATTTTCTATTCTCCAACTGTATTTTATTCTGTCCAAAAATAGCTTCTTATCAATGTTCAAGTAATTGTAACTCTCTTATGACTTATGTGTATTATAGTCTGTGATTTTAATTACAGCTTATGTCGATTAAAAGTATACAGTGCTGGTCTATACGTGTGTCCTAAGTTCTCCCAGAAGTGGAGGGGAAACACAGGTATAGAGCTGTTTTTCTTAAAGGAACAGTAACACAAATATTTAAATACCTTATAAGTGACAAAACATCTCTAACATTAGGTCTATCCTTTCCCCCTTTGCCTTTTTTAAATTCTTCATGTAGAATTTTAGTGACAAACTGCTCCATAGCAGCACAACGAAAAGGCGACTGGTGCTTGAATTCCTGTGTGCACTGACCCGGAAGTTGTCTTCGCATCAGAGGACCTTCGGCACTTAAGCTTTTTATCAGGGTATGCAGTTTAAATTTATGTTTCTATTTCTTCGGACAGTTTGGGGGGTAATGTTGCGATCATAAATTTCAACTACCATAAGCTGATAAAAAGCTTAAGTGCTGAAGGTGCTCTGACACGAAGACAACTTCTGGGTCAGTGCACACAGGAATTCAAGCACCCCTTGCCTTTTTGCCATGCTGCTATGGAGCAGTTCCTCACTAAAATTCTACATGAAGCATTTAAAAAAGGCAAGGTGGGATAGGCTGGACCTAATATTAGATATGTTTTGTGACTTATAACGTATTTAAATATTTATGCGTTACTGTTCCTTTAAGAGCTTCGCTGCATGTATCCATAAAACTGCTTTTTTGTAATTTTAACCTTCTGTCCAGAGTAGTAACCCATTGCAATCAGTTGTCTGTTATCTTTGATTTATTGGTTAATGGCTGTAAGACCAACAAAAGAAAAAAGTTTGAGTGGAAGCTGTGGATTCTCGTTGGCTGCTATGAGTTGCAACTGTGGAGTAAAGCCCATAAATTCATGTAAATGACCTTACTTTTTTGTCAATAAGCTGAAGATCAGCTATCACTGAGCATGTAAATCAGCTTATTTATAAATAACAGTCATCTAGTTCGTATAAGATGCTAAATGCTAAATCTGATGTATTTCATGGCAGATATAATTACTGCGTATAAACACCTTGATTGCTGAAATGCCAGAGAAGCTGGTTATCACTGTAGCAGTGTGCCATATAGTATGGTTAGTTCTCATAAAAAAGCAGGAGCTGCACTGGATATAATGCAATGGACTATATAAACAAATGTGTCATTTAGGAGAAGCATTTCTAAATATACATGCCATCAAGGTTATGCTGCAATAGAGACATCTGTTTTTAGCAGTTCCATTCCTAGGACCTGATATTGTGGCCAAGGAAACCTTTTCTTCCCCCCCTGCAGCAAACTGACTGGTTAAAGTGCTCCTTAGGCACTCAAGCTTTTGATTTGAGGCTTCTGTAACCCTGTAAACAGACCGCTTTCGGGGAAGAAAAAGTTCCAGTGTCAGGATACTGACTCCTAGTGATGTCACTGCCGTGGTAATACTTATCTGTGTCTGGATACCTTTAAATAAAAAAGAATCTACAAACATTGACAAAATAACCGTTTTGTATAAGCATATAAATGTGGTTGTAATATTTACCTAGTAAGAATTTAATCTTTGTACCAAATGCTTTAAGGTGCTCTTATCTCTTTTAATATAACTTTTCTGGATATATTATCCATGAAAAGCATCCTTGCAAGTTAGTTTAACTGTTAATTATTTGTTATGGGTGCACTTACCTTTATTTAGCACCAAGGCCATATTATCTCCATTGTATTTGTGTTTTGTTTCAATCTTGTCATTTTAAACTTATTTTATGTCATTATTCATTGTGATACCAAATGTAAAGAAGCCTTTTATTTTATGGAATATACTTCCCAAACACTTGTAAATATTACCAGTCATTTCAAACACAAACCTTTTACATCTTGAAAGGATTGTATTTTTATTCTTTTTTTTTTCTCCCTATGTATTCTATGTATATGTTCCTGTGTTGTGTCATTAAACTTTTGCCTGTTACTATATAAATACAAATGATGTTAATGATTATTTTGTGCATGATGCAGAACAATTTTTTTGACATTAGAAATTGGCACTCTTGTATTTACTGAAACTTAGGGATGGATTTATCATCCTTCTGTAAATTTTATCAAGCAGTAATGACAGAGGCAGGCCACCTCACCTGTCTACCCCTAGTTTCAGCCCTGCGTAATGATAGTACTCACTCTGTAAAATATTACTAAGGGTTTTGGATTTAAACACCCATATGCAGAGAAGAATATGGATTTGGATGGGTATTAGTGCACAGTGCTGCTGCAGAGCTGCACAGTGCACTAATACCCCACAGAAATTGTATGCGTTCAACTGCATAAAGCAGGGGCAGCAGGGAAGTGACTAGAATCACTGAGGGGTGCCTAACAACTGGGCACCCTTTAATGATTTCACCTTTTTTGCTCTTTTAATCTAAAACCAGATTGAACTGATGGAAATCCTTCTGAATTCCCCTGGTTGATCTGTTATTGCTTGTTTTAATATAACGGTGTACACATAACTACAACAACAAAGTGTGCTGCGTTCTGTTCCTGACATTTCACATTGCAGTCAAGAAGCATACCACCTTATTGAGTGATAACCGACACCTTGCTGCCTAATGTGAATTCCTAATATATACAGTCTGCAGACATTTTTATATATATATATATATATATATATATATATATATATATATATATACATATACACTCTTTTAGCATATGGAATTTTGAAATAGTTAACAAATATACATTTCTACTCTTTAATACACAAATCCCCATGTGTAATAAAATGCACTAAGTTTGCTTAGGAGCAGTAGCCCATAGCTAATATAACATTTGCTTTTAAACAGGTGACCAGTAAATTCTACCTACTGATTGGTTACTACAAGTTACTGCTCCTCGGCAAACTTAGTGCCTTATATTACATATGGGGGTATGTGTAAACCACTGTTAACAAAAAAAATAATCAAATAATTGCCAAATATGTCAACTCTATAAATATACTGTAGTTTGAAGCACAAAATATCACACTAAAGTTCTTTTCAGGTATTCCAGATGTTCTTGGACCATTCATGTTCCCTCAGAGGGCATGTTGTTTCTGGATTTCTGGATTATGTGATAAAGTCTCTTTGGGTCATCATGAATTAGATCCTTCTCAGCATTGCTTTCAGCTGTTAGTTGCTCACTGTTAAGGTATATGCTGGATTCAGATAAAATATTTCCATTCTCCATTGGTGTTTCGTCATCCATGCAACCTTGAAGATCTGTCTGATTCGCTTTCTTTTTTTTCCTTGGCTTTTTAGGGCTGAGGTCCAGTGCTGCATAGCACATTTGCTCCTCTGGTTCTGCCTGTATTAGCTAACAACCAGATAAAAAGTGTTTAATTTTTCCTTATGTGTATAACAGTGGAAAAGATCTGGCTAGGAATTTTATGAATAAAGGAAGAGTTAGATGTCATAGGTAATATACCCTAAGACATGTGGCTTGCATGTTCCCTTGTATCATCTAGCCAACTAGTGGATGTGGAATGCTACACCATGTTTTACTTCCTGCGACACATTGCCCAATATTCTGGGAAACAAGAAGGCAACGGTCACAGAATTACTGTCAAAACAATCCATGAGAAATGAGCCCTGATGATTCTTGTTATACGTAACAACAAGTAAATTTATGGAAATCATTACCCAGCCTTGCATTTACCATGCCCAGCATGTTTGAAAGACTCACCTGAACTCCTTCTCTGTTACTTGAGTGGGGAGCAGTCATCTGCTCATAGCAACTGTCATCTATATGTTCTGTAAAACATAGAAGTTAAAAACAAAATATATAATAGGATGGTATTTTTGTATGAGGATGTTCTAGTATCAGGTTATTGCTTTTTATTGCACAAAATCCTTTTGTACTTGTTAGGCATTCCCCAGTGATTATACTAGCTTACCTAATGCTCTGGGCTTGTGCTGTAAGCAGAAAACTGCATCGGCCAGGGTACATTGTGATCTTCCTTTTTTCTCACCTGGTGCGCATTCACTGGCCCGGGACAATAGGAGAAGATCACAATATGGTGCTCATACAGAAGTACTCCTGCCCAGTGCAGTTTTCTAATAACAAGAGCATTGGGCCGGAGTATCAGATAAGGTATTGTAATTTTATAGAATATACTTCCTGAACACTAGTAAATAGTACTGTGTTGTTCTGTGCAGAGCATATTAGTCACAGAAGTGACTTAGTAAGTGTCTTACAGATGTGCTTATGTACTGCTTGTGGTTACAGATCCATGTTATTAGCAGTTATTTGGCACAACGTTTAATTACATTTACAGAAAAGGTTTGTCTATGTAGGTTTTTATGCAAAAATGTAAAGATAAATGGAATTGGTTTACAAAAAAATAGAACCTAAGCTCCAATGTACAACCTATCAAAGGACCTGCTACAAGTGGGAGATTAATTGCTTATTGTACTAAATCATGATGGTTTTACTGGTACATTTTAAAACTTGGAAATCCAACTTGCAGGGACTTGTCACCCAGAAATAGAGATGATAAAGTTTGTCTTGACAACAACTTTCACAAAGTGCTGCTTGCTATGATCACAGATTCCAAAAAAATAACGTTTTTAAGTTATTTACCTGCAACTCTATGGGGCATATCTACTGTAGTGTGTAAGTCAACATCACCAGTGTATAATAAATATGCCCCTAAGCCTATTTTGCAATGAAAAGGAGTTCAAAAGTAGCTTTATTATTATAAATACTGCAGAAAATATGTCTTCTTGGTAAACTTTGCTAATATTGCAACAAAAACAGCTGTTTCAAGAAGTAAAAGAAAATGTTTTGAAGGAAGTTTAGTAGATATGCTGGTCAAAGGACAATTCATATGGTGACACTCAGTATGTCAGGTTTTGTCTAGATCAAGCTTCATGTCCAATCATTAACCCATGTATTGGCCCCAAAGAAGGCAGTTACCAAGTATAATAGGCATGGTTTAACTAAATTGCTTTTGCAACAACATCATTTTATGAGCCAGGAGAGGTGTCACCAGTACCTGTTTCTGGGTGAAATCCAAAAGAGAGGATTATTGCCCTATTTGGCCACTCAGTGAGCCCAATTTAGTTTAGCAAGTTGCATTAATAACAACTGGATAGTAATAGGGCCTATACATAGTGACCGGAAAAAGAACACATCAATATCTGATGCTGTCCTCATGATGGGATTTTCAAACCTGCCGAATCAATATCTGGCTGATCTCAGTCAGGTATCAGTTGGGGCTGGTTGTTGTTTCATCTTACACAAGGGCCAAAAAGCTTGGATTTGGCAGCTAATATTAGATTTGTATGACCACATTAAGTTGCAAGAGTCACAGACATATGTAGAAATTTTATTCTACACACAGATGCAAAGAAGGACTACTGCCTTAATGTTGAAGGGAAAAGAAAGCAAAACAAAAATAAATACAGTTTACTTACCGAGCATTGGTTGGTTCAAGTTGCCATAAATAGGGTTGGATTCGATATACTGTGGTTCATACCTGCAGCACACACAAAACATAAAACGTAATTAAAAGGCACATTATCTCCGCAACAGAACAGTCAAAGAATCAGTGAGAAATTACAATTAGAAAGCATTTGCTGCTTGTCAAGAATCCTGTGGATGCCAAGTTCTATCTGATCCCGTGACCTGTACCTTGACTTCACCCTTACAATTATCATTGTAGGTACTTGCCCAGTGTTCAGTGCTAAATGTTAAATGCTGATCCAAATCATGTCAACACATGCACAAATATATGTATTTATATATACAGGTATGGGATCCCTTATCCGGAAACCCATTATCCAGAAAGCTCCAAATTACGGAATGCCCGTCTCCCATAGACTCCATTATAAGCAAATAATTCTAATTTTTAAAAATGATTTCCTTTTTCTCTGTAATAATAAAACAGTACCTTGTACTTGATCCCAACTAAGATATAATTAATACTTACTGGTGGCGAAACCATCCAACTGGGTTTATTTAATGTTTAAATGATTTTTAGCTTAAGTAATGGAGATCCAAACCGCAGAAAGATTCCTTATCTGGAAAACTCCAGGTCCCGAGCATTCTGGATAATAGGTCCCATACCTGTATATGTGTGTATATATATATATATATATACATATATATATATTTTTTTTTTGTTAATATTTTAAGGCCATATAATTAATTGTATGCCAATGTGCACAGAGTATATATATACATATATATATATATATAGTAGAAAGAGTGCCGCACACACAGGGACTTGATACAAAAGAAAAAGTGGTTTTATTGAAAAAATTTCAACGTTTCGAGCACAATCTGTGCTCTTCCTCAGGGTTTGTCCCTGAGGAAGAGCACAGATTGTGCTCGAAACGTTGGAATTTTTTCAATAAAACCACTTTTTCTTTTGTATCAAGTCCCTGTGTGTGCGGCACTCTTTCTACTATATTTTTGTTTTTTGACCTGCACCAAGGGCATTTGGACTTGTATAGGGTGTGCTCCTCCCTGTATACTATATATATATATATATATATATATATATATATATATATATATATATATATACACACCTATATGACAAGGCTGTCACCCTGTGAGTAACTGACTAATAAACAGTTTCAGTATATGTTTATGAAAAATGTGTTATATCCAAATTTTAAAGGGGTCTTAAAATGATTATCCTGGAAGGCCCAGTAATTTCTAGTTTTGGCATTGGGTAGACATATGCACGCCAATCCTTTTATGTCCATTCATGTAACTCTGCATCCAGAACCACTAGTATATGCTCGTAGTGCATCTTGCAGTGAAACATGACTGAATATATGGATTTAGCAATTAAATTAAGGTATCACTTATCCTGCCTTTGCCTTTAGTATCTCATGTATGCTAAGGGAGGTTGCAACACATTGCCTGAAGCCTTTACAAAAAATCTGTGTGATGTATCCTTAACCACCCCTGACCCAAACACTGCTCAAAACACTTTTTTAGCTGTTCTCTTGGGATGGCAAAAGAAGCCGGATTTTCTGTACCCATTTAGTCTAATAATCATTGCTATACTACCAGAAGTAAAACAAAAAGTATAAATGAATAACATACCCTATGGCACCTTCACTGTAATAGAAAACGTTCTTAGCTGTAAAAAAACATAGAAAATATGATTTTGTTAATAACTTTTGTAAAGAGAGCAGGAGGCAGTAGGGCAAATGATATTGCAGGTCAAATGCAGCATGGACAGTGGGGAGCCTTATATACACAAACACTGAAGGCTTTGAATACTGTACATTGAATGTGTGCCTGTATCTTAATCAATACCCCCCATGAAACTATTTTAACATGAAACAAAAAATGCAATAATCTTGGCTGAAATGTAGAAAATTCTCACTCATAGTGCAATATGGCTATATAAACCAGAAAAGAAGCTTTGAATGCCAAAACTAAGGATGAGATGGATGGCCAGCTTGTCACAGGATAGGATGAAAGATTGATATGATATATAGGTATAAAATCCTCAAAAGCATTTTCCTCTTCTAAAAGATTTGTACAACTTTGAAATCAGGAATGTCAGAAACACCCAGGATGTACTCAAGATGAATGTTAGAACACGCAATACTGGTTCCATATTCACCACACTCAAGTTTTTGAAACAACATGAACATTTGAAAATTCTTTTTTTAATAAATCTGCTTCTGTCTTACACAGTCGGTTATGATAGATCCTTTTCAACTGACCTCAACTTGTTACAGCTCATAAAGTCTCTATAACATTGTGTCAATAACACAGAATGACATATTTATTATTATTTCATCTACATAGTAGTAAATGATTTATTTTTTTGTTCAATTGAGATTTATGAATCAACAATCGAATGATAATAAATATACTCCCAATAGTAAGAAACAGCTCATTGACTGGTATATGTACATCAGTGGTGGCCTAATTCTTTATTATCTGTTCCAAATACACACCTCCTTTATGCAGGTTTGTAGAAATGCGTTTTGCAAAATGCGCACACTGTCTAATGCAGACTATTGCATTATGAAAATTCTGTTCTTTTTTCAGTTTTTATTAGATTCTACAACACCCTTTACGTTCATCTGGCCAAATATTAATAATAATACACACAATTAATAAAAGCCCAATATGTGACATACTATATAATAATATTACTGTATATACTGTATAATAGGGTAATGTAATATTGGGAGCAAAGTTGCTACACTTCTTATAACCTATAGCAACCAATCAAAGTAACATTTTCCAGTCACCTTTTTAAAAGCAAGATCTTATTGGTTGCCATGAGTTGCTGCTCCTGGACAAACTTTGTTCTTTTTATTACATATGGACAGGGCCGCCATCAGAAATCACGGGGCCCCTCACAATAAAGTTTTCTGGGCCCACACCCCCAATGGCCCCTCCCCCAGTGACCCCTCCCATCAATACAAAGGACATAAAACTTTGGTAGCCAGGGCCCCCCTAAAACATTGGTGTCCAGGAGTTACGTTTTTCATTGGTGCCAGGGCACGTACCCCCTAAATCATTGCTAGCCAGCCTAGGGCCCCCTAAAACTTTGGTAGCCAGGGCCCCCCTAAACAGGCCCCCCCAAAGCATCCTCCAGCTTCCCCCAGGCCCCCCAAAGCATCCTCCAGCTTCACCGAGGGCCCCCTCCAAAGCATCCTCCAGCTTCCCCCAGGGCCCCCCCCAAAGCATTCTCCAGCTTCCCCCAGGCCCCCCCAAAGCATCCTCCAGCTTCCCCCAGGGCCCCCCCAAAGCATTCTTCAGCTTCCCCCAGGCCCCCCCCAAAGCATCCTCCAGCTTCCCCCAGGGTCCCCCCCAAAGCATCCTCCAGCTTCCCCCAGGGCCCACAAGCATCTGCCAGTTCCCACCTTCCCTCCCCCCTGCTGCCGTGGTGTCCTCCGCTATGTGCCGCGGCTCCCCGCTACTTCTGCGCTTTTGTAAGGTTGCGCCCGTGCGTACTGACGTCACACGCACGGGCGCAACCTTATAAAAGCGCAGAAGTAGTGGCACATAGCGGAGGATGCCACCGCAGCCGGAGGAACAGGGCCCGGACTTGATTAAAGGGGGCCTGAGCTAAGAAAACTTTAGCATGGCCGGGCCCCCTTTAAAGCTAAAAACGTCCGGGCCCGAGACGATTGTCCCCCCTGTACCCCCATGATGGCAGCCCTGCATATGGAAGTAACAGTCTACTACAGGCCTGTTAAGCAGGAAGCACTGAGCTAGATGTAGGCATCCAAGTGTTTTGTTTCATCCACCCCCAAGCCCTAATGTACAAAATTATCTCATTCTAAAATGATCAAGTCCAAGAACATGTTGCTAGGATAACTGTTCCTATACATAGAAAACAATGGGAAGAATTGCTCTATGGACACAAAATTTTTATGACTAGCCATTAATAAGAATTACTTGAATATTTAGGGGCAGATTTACTAAAATATTTCTCTTCTTTTTTATTTTCAAATTCAAATAAATTCGAATGCCTGGCATTTACTAAAAAATCTGAAATGAAAAAGTCTGTGTGGAAATAGTCACGAAAATTCTGAATATTTTGGCTTGCAAATTTGAATTGTTGCACAAAAATCCAAAAACTCTGAAGCTAAAGAAAGAATCTTTAGGTAAGGGAAGAGACATCTGCCAGTGACTTCTACATGATCTTGGCTAGTTTTATCTAGTAAATTTTTAGATTTTTAGCCATTTGGACGCATAGTAAATGTTGGGAAAATGGTGACAGTTAGTAAATTACCCCCTTAATTTATATAGAAATCACACGATCTAAAGAAGTTTTTAAAGTATGGTCCTTACCTTTCTTATCTTTGACCACAAAGTATACAATGTTAATAGTCAGCGAAATGACAAACGCCATGCACATGATTACTAGTGGCACTATGAATGGCTGGCAATCTCCTTGAAACAGAAAAAAACAAAAACAATACTGTTATTTATTTCTACACATTTCCTCTAAATGTCAGTACTATACATATAACAGCACTATTTTGATCTAAATATGATTATAATGTGTGACATTTGGGTGGTATTATAAAGCAATGGAAAGAAAGCCAATTTCTAATATGCTTTGATGATACAATCTAATACCCAAAGAAAACCCTTTGGGTTTCAAAGAGAAAAAAAAAAAAAGGCAAATAGCAAGCAGCACAATTCATAAGACAATATGGTGTTTTAAGCACTATTTTAGCCATTTGCACAGAACTATTGGAAAGGGATACATGCCTATTCTTTATACCAGAGAAATATATAAAAAACCCAAAAACTCAAATGTAGAACTTTGCAGTGAAACACAATTCTAAACTTCTTTGAAATAATATAATATTAATAATATTATACTAGTTTTTTAATTAATTCATTAATGATTTATTCCGATAGAATTTAAGTTTAAATGTATATGCTTCATCTAAACTGGCCTTAATTTATATATGAATAAACTTTGTTCATGTTGAACTTTGTTAACGTCATCTGGGCTAAATACATAAATCAAAGGAAGAAACCATGTGAGAAGAATACAGATGCGTAGGAGTAATGCAACCGTGAGCAAATAAATAGTGGTATCCAAACGTTATACATATATACTGGACTTCAACCTTATCTAAAAATATTTTCTAAATGCGGTAATAATTGCATGCGGTAAGTGTGATCTTTATTTAGATGTTTTCTTTCAAACCTTGGTTGGCCTCTACGGTAATGACTAAACATAATGTGGCAAACAATAAATGCAGAAAGATGTATATGTCAGCCTGCAGTACATTTGAGTTAGCTGGCATTATTTGTCATGTATGCAATAAATAATGCTTTTCAGTTTGGTTTTGTGATTATTTTATTTTACAGTATAAAATGTAATGTAAAAAAATGCAATATTGTATTCTCTCTTAATGCCATGATATCTGCATTTTAAACCTATTCCCATCATCAAGGAATTATTTTGGTATCGCTTTAGTCTTCATTTGTATTTTACTTACAAGAATAATGGAACGCCAAAGTTATACAGTAAATAAAAGTAGAAATTTGATCAAGAACCCCCCCTCATAATAAATATGCATCTATCTATCACTTATCTGTTTGTCTGTATGTACATCCATCTATGTGTCAGTCTATCTGCACACAATTATTTTCTTAACTGAGCCTTCTGAGTGTGGTACTTTGTTGTTATATTTTAAAGTATAAGGCTGATGGCAGTCATTCTCCATTGTCTTATTTCAGCCAGCAGTAAAACTAAAACTTTCCAAGCACTTTTGGAGTGAAAATGTTCTAGCAAGCAAAAGTCAGGCATTTTACATTAAAGTGCAAGCAGGTGGCAATGGTGATAAATAAAATTATACCTGTGGACAATACATTCCATAATCATAACAGCTATTCATAGTTCATGCAATAGTAGTAAAAATATATATCAAACACCATTTTACAACATGAGCATAATTAGTTTAGTCCCAGCCCCTTCTCCCTTGCATTGGACAATTCTCATATTTTATCTATGTGCCTTGGTGCGTTAGCATGCATAATACATAGAACCCTAACTGTGTTACAAGATTATCTAATCTAAAATTCCACCAGAATAAAATAAAAATAAATCAACATTTCCAGTGAGTGCACAAAACAGAAGCATGAAATCATCACAAAGTTAATTTGTAAGTGCTTACCAGACATAATATCTTTTCAGATTGTTTTCCGCCCCTGTGCAATGTAAGTTTTTCTTCTTTATTACACAAAAGCTTTTCTTCAAGCTCTCATGGTAGATTCCAGTTTTGAAGTTTACCTTGCATGATTCTCTTTTTAAACAGGAAATGAGGTGCACAGTAGACAGCAAATGAACCTACCCATATGTATTGTCTCTACTGCCTTGGTTATGCTTTGTGTGCAGAGAAGATTTTATAGTAAACCTCAGGCTAGAGATAAATCTAGAATTCATTTATCCCGCCCCCCCTCCCCGAAACACTTATCCTAATGTTATTTTACACGTTTTATTCGCCTTTTATAAAATGGCACAAATCTACACTTGTCTTGGAACAACTTAAGAGATGACCTTCTTAAATCAGTTACTAATTGGGCATCTCATCTAGAAAACAACCTAATCTTATATATTTACCAGTACCTTTTCTAGGAAATGGTAAAATCACTTTAAGAAACAGCATCGAAAAAACCTATTTGGAAACCAAAGCCTTAGATTTGTCGTGTATGGAATCCGTTAACAATCCGGAAAACAATTATCCAGAAAGTTCATAATTGCGGAAAGGCCATCTTCCATAGACTCCATTATAAGAAAATAATTCTAGTACCTTGTGCTTTATTTCAACTAAGATATAATGACTCCTTATTTGAGGCAAAACAATTCTGTTGGGTTTAAATCATGTTTAAATTATCCAAATCCCTTATCCGGAAAGCCCCGGGTCGGGAGGATTCTGGATCCTCTGGATCCCAAGTATCCACTATGGTCACTATGGTTAATTCACACAAGAAAAAACAGTTGCTTGTTTTAAGTTTATGGGGAGCTTGGTGTGTTAGAAAATGTACATTGACAAATGACAATTTTAAAAATTAAGTTATATTTCCATAATCTAAATGAAGACGTTATTAAAGTACAGTTAATCTAAGCAATGCAATACATGTAATAAAATGTTAGTGGTGCAGGAAGAGTTCAGATAAAATGTAAAAGATATAATGGAAGAAATTAATTGTAGTTTGTAAGAGCACTAATGTATATCTACCAGCATGGTTCTGTGCCACATGATGTATTGGGAGCACAAGGAAGAAAGCTTATCTGAGGTGCCTTATTTTTTTTTAATTGTTTTACTTTTAAAACACAATGGTAGGAGCAGAGAAACGATGTCCATAACTAGGGTAAACCAGCTGGAGGTTTGGTTTTGTGCCTGTGAAAAGAAAAAGACACCCAACCACAAGAATTCTTTAAGTTGATAGACTGTACAAAATAGAACAGGAAACGAGAGAGTGAGGAGGGGAAAAAAAACTTTTAGAAAAAATGTAAATGGAGCTATAATGATAAGGTAGAGAGAGAAACAACTAGAAAACCCTTAAGGAATGAGAATAGTAGGAAATGTATAAGTGAAATGATAATGAAGCCTTGGGGAAGTTAAGCTAAACAAAAAATCTGTACATCATTTTTGTGTGTTTTTAATATGCAAGGCTGCTATACAACCAAAGCTGTATCTGCAGTCCCCATGGACCCACAGTCACCAGAGAGGAATCTGGATTTTAAAAACAATTTCTTTATAACTTCCATACATTCAGAAAATCAGGCCCTATGCTATTAGAAACTACATTCTTCTCAACTCAGCAGCTTTTGGCCTTAATATGCAGATGCTGCCAGCTAATCATTAATGGTTTTTGACCTTCTTGTTAAGTGGCGGCTGTCTGCTTTCCTATTAAAAGGGAAACTAGAAGTTGGAGCTTTCAAGCTGGAATGTCAAATGAGCAGCGATGCAAGGTAAACGCAGTACACCAAAGTATACATTGAAATTCATAGACTGTTGCCTTCTGTTAACCATGCTAACTAGGAGCAGGCATGAGAACCAAATAGGAGCAGGGAAGGCAAAACATGTGGTGGACAAGAAAAAATGAAAAAACTGAAAAGCAGAAAGTAGGAGGTGTTGGGGTTGAACTTAGGGTTAGAGTGAATGGATAGATCCATATTCTGAATCATACTTACAATTTAAACATGTTATGCAAGCAAGGATAGTAGAACTGCAGGAAATAACAATGTACAAGTTCTGTTTTTAAATATGATTCTGATTTAAACACATCAGAAAATTGCAAAGACCCAAAGAACCACAGACCGTAAATCTTCTGTAGATATTTGTAAGGAGTGTTCATATTCATTTCTGCATGATGCCTGGTTCTTAGCTTTCTTCAGTGGGTGGTTTATAAATAATCATATATTTTAAATTGTAATCTAAAATAAATAAAGGCAAGATCTTAATAGAGGCCTACAAACATTGCAATATTGCTTGTGTTTCCAATTATAGTTGGAGGAAGTGGCTTTTTCTAGAACAGTAGGTCAGATTTTGACATTTTGAGAAAGATAAAGAGCTAAAATAAATGTAGATCAGGTGCAACATTATGTCTGGGAGTGTGACCCTGAAACCACATTTATTTGTCAGTTAAACAGATGTGTCCTAGGTAATTGTAGTAGAAATATAGTGCTCAAAACAAAAACTGTGTCTGTGTATTAATAGTATTTAAATTAAAATGAATGTAAATAAATGTAAATCATTTTTTAAATTTATTTATGAAGTGCAAACTTTGCTTAAAATATTTTCTGACAGAAATGTAAAATTTCAATACAGGTATGGGATCCCTTATCCGGAAACCCGTTATCCAGAAAGCTCCGAATTACGGAAAGCCTGTCTCCCATAGACTCCGTTTTAATCAAATAACTCAGAATTTTAAAACTGATTTCCTTTTTTCTCTGTAATAATAAAACAGTACCTTGTAACTGATCCCAACTAAGATATAAATAATCCTTATTGGATGCAAAACAATCCTATTAGGTTTAATTAATGTTTTATACATTTTTTAGTAGACCTAAGGTATGGAGATCCAAATTACGGAAAGACCACTTATCCAGAATACCCTTGGTCCCGAGCATTCTGGATAAGTGGTCCTATACCTGTACAACTTAAATGCAACTTTTTTTTTGTCACTTCATGCAAGTTATAAAGAACATCATTTGACCAAAATATCAGTGACCAAGTCACATTCCTCTATTTCCTAGCGAGTGAATAATTTCTTTTAAAGGAGGAGGAAAGGTAAAAACTAAGTAAGCTTTATCAGAAAGGTCTATTTGAATACAGCCATAAGTACTCACAGAAACGCTGCACTGAGTCCTCTATCAAAAGAAACAAAGGATTTCTTGTCTCCTTTTTTGTAAACATGTTCTTTGGCATCAGACTTCCTCTTTCAGAAAATTCCTTCATTCCCTGACCAGAGTTTGCACAGTTTTCTCCTCTCCCCTCTCCTGCTCGCCCCTCCCATAAGAATTCCTAAAACTCACTCCCCCCTCCCTTAGGAATGTGTGATCTTAAATAAACAGAGAAAGCTTCAAGGGCTCTTTACTCAAGTATGCCAATGCTTTCTGCTGAATAAATATAGTGTTCTATGTGGCACTAATGTGGCAAATCTATTGCCAGTAAAATGCCAAAATGACTTTTCTTCTCTATATAGAAGGAGACACAGATTATCAACTGAAAATGTGGTCACTTGTGGAAATGCTGTTGAAGTAAAGTCATTTTAGTATTAATTTGGGCAAATTTTTCAAAACCTGCATAGTTGTTTTTTTTTTTTTTACCACAAATTTGCTAATATTTATGAAAAATAATGAGTGTTATTATGATCACATGGGGTTGGGGGAAACAGGAAAGGTGATTTATGTGCATTTTAAGCCATTTGATAGCATTTTTGCTGAAAAACACATGATTATACAACATTTTGAACATTATACTATACAGGTATGGGACCTGTTATCCAGAATGCTTGGGACCTGGGGTTTTCAGGATAAGGGATCTTTCCATAATTTGGATCTCCATACCTTGAGGGGCTGATTTACTAACCCACGAATGGGTCGAAATGAGTCCGATTGCGTTTTTTTCGTAAAGATCGGTATTTTGCGATTTTTTCGGCGTCTTTACGAATTTTTCGTTACCAATACGATTTTTGCGTAAAAACGCGAGTTTTTCGTAGCCATTACGAAAGTTGCGTAAAATCTTGCGATTTTTCGTAGCGTTAAAACTTGCGCAAAAAGTTGCGCTTTTTTCGTAGCGTTAAAACTTACGCAAAACTTCGCACCTTTTAAGTTTTAACGCTACGAAAAAGGTGCAACTTTTCGCGTAAGTTTTAACGCTACGGAAAAATCGCAAGATTTTACGCAACTTTCGTAAAGGCTACGAAAAACTCGCGTTTTTACGCAAAAATCGTATTGGTAACGAAAAATTCGTAAAGACGCCGAAAAAATCGCAAAACATACGAAAAAGTCGCAAAATGTTTGTTTTCAAGTCGGAACTTTTCCAATTCGGGTCGGATTCGTGGGTTAGTAAATCAGCCCCTAAGTCTTCCAATAAATCATTTAAATATTGAATAAACCCTATAGAATTGTTTTGCCTCCAATAAGGATTAATTATATCTTAGTTAGGATCAAGTACAAGGTACTTTAAAAGAAATTATTCACATTTACTCGCTAGGTAATAGGGGAATGTGACTGTTTTAAAATTACTGAGAAAAAGGAAATAATTAAAAAAAAATTAGAATTATTTGCTTATAATGAAGTCTATGGGAGACGGCCTTTCCGCAATCCGGAACTTTCTGGATAATGGGTTTCCAAATAACGGATCCCATACCTGTACTTTCAACTAACTTCTACAGCAGGTTTGAGCTGTAGAGTAAATGTTTGTAAGTTTTATATAATTCTGAGCTTAATCGCATTGGGAAATAAATTTGAAAATAGATTGGCGCACCAGATATTCATTGTACATATTAATGACAATTACACTATATTATATATTTTTTGCCATTTATTATGGAGTTTTGTTTCATTTGATACATATACCTAATGAGGTGAGAAGTAAAAGGAGTTGTAATCAAGTTTGTTGAAAAATCCAAAATTTCACCTCCCTACTCTTTAAACTTTGTGCCATCTTTCTTCCCAAATCAGTCACTTTCTCATTACTGGAGTGA
Source organism: Xenopus tropicalis (assembly GCF_000004195.4). NCBI lineage: Eukaryota > Metazoa > Chordata > Amphibia > Anura > Pipidae > Xenopus > Xenopus tropicalis. Next base: position 103,729,613 of record NC_030678.2, on the reverse strand, counting down.
GGCCTGCGTCTACCACAGAGCTTAGAACTACAAAGTTTTTCCTGCCACCCTAGGCTCTAACATTGGAGTATGACAAAAGCAAAAAAGCAGGAGCAAAAATAAACCAAAGTCAAGTGCAGCAGCAGAGGTTTATGGATAACAAGATATAGACCAGGGCAACACTTGCAGAAAGTGTTCTTTTGGGTCTCATTATTGGTTAATTTATAAGTAAGAGTATGGAAAAAAGACACTTAAAAAAGTGGCAAGTCAGCCACTGGTTCTTCCCCAACTTTCCTGAAGCCACATCAGGTATGCTAGTGTGTACAGCTACAAGATAACTGATATCCTTGTCATAAAATTTGAAAGATCTTCTTAGTGCATTTATGAGGTCTTTAATTTTCTGTGTTTCACATAAGGAATTATATTTTAAGTTAATGCCCCTTGCATAAAAAGCTGCTGTCCGTACACAATACAATGTAAAATCAAACTAAAACAAGTGGTTTCTTGCATATTTTTTAGATTGTGTGCTACACGGTCTGTGCAAAAAATATACTTAGGTTCATTCATAAATTATAGCACTTGTGAGCTGACATCATTTCCTGACTCTTGCTTCTAGTGCCAGTGCTATCAGTGGGTCCCAGACTGTCCAAAGTAATAATGGGATTTTGTGCTGTAAAGCAAATGTTGGTGGCTCCATGCTGCACATTGTGCTGTAAAGCAAATGTTGGTGGCTCCATGCTGCACATTGTGCTGTAAAGCAAATGTTGGTGGATCCATGCTGCACATAGAGTGCATCATCCAGTGGTTGTATAAAACAATACAAATGTAACTTTATTTGCTGGATAAAAAATATTAACAACCAAGCAGGCACTATACTGAACACTTTACTCACAGGTCTCCATAAATCACACATCACATACTGTAAAAGAACATCCCACATCAGTACATACAGCATGTACAGTTGCCTTCACAGGTTACATGTCCAGCCCCAGTGTTTCAGCCTTCCAGTGACACCTCCAAGGGACTACACACTTCTCTGAGTCCCTACACACTGGTGTCTTTAGTCTGGTGACACCTGGGGATAATGACCTTACACTGTCTCTCCTTAAGGGGAACAAACACATAAATGAAAATGTAATATACGCTTTGTCTTTGAAAATATAAAACTTTCTAAATAGAATCAATTAAAATTTCTGTCCTTTTTCTGAAATAATCAAATCACTCACTCTTTACTACCCCCCTCTCAGCAACTTCTCTTTCTGCATTCTCTCTTCATGCAGAAGTCAGTGGCAGATTTTGACTGACAGGTAAGTCTAACATATCCTTAAGGGGGGCTTCTTATCCTAGCAGATATGTTAGAGCTCACTTAAATAACCAACTCCAGCACAAAAAAAGTTAACAAAACAACTGACTCTGGCACAAATACTGCATGTAAAGAAACAGAATTTCTGTCAGAACCAGTTATTATGAAAGAGTGAGCTTTAATACCTCTTCTAGGCAAAGGGTGCAACCCCCCAAAGCTTGTATTAGACGTAACTGTCAGTTAATACCTGACTCCACCTACTACATGAAGAGAGAATAAGGAGAGACAGATGATGATGGGAGGACAGTAAAGAGTAACTTATTATTTGTTATTTCAGAAACAGCAAATAATGTTTAATTACCGTATATATAGAAAGTGTCTTATTTCAGTCAGATGAAGCTTATATTTAATTCTGATTTTTGCGATAGATCCCCTTTAACAAAGCATAGAACAACTCATACAAGTTAGTCTCAGGTTAATTGGTCTTCATTCACAGGGTCTTTCTGACTTTCATTGATTTTCATTAAATTTCTTTACTGAAGAATGCCTTCGGCCAAGCATCCTCAAACTAAGGTAATTTACCTGGCCTCCACTGCATCCTCACCCCTGGCAGCGGGGAGCTGGAGGACGCAGCAGGGAGCGCTGGGAGAGAGAGGGCAGAGTGGGAGAGCTGGGAGAGAGATTACGCAGGAGCAGGCTGTAGTTTGACCCTGCAGTGGAGAGCAGGCAGCGAGAGTCCGGACCCCCAACAGTCTGAGGGACCACGAACTGGCCCCCTGTTTAAAAAGTTTGATGACCCCTGCCTTAAGCCCTCTACATAGTCATCCTGCCTCTGGTTTCCAAATAGGAGAGGCTTTGGGCCTCCTTAGCTTTTCCTGCTATGTATTATGTATTGTATTAAAGTGTAAATTAAAGCATACCAAAAATGTAATCTTAATAACATGAAAACATCACATTTACTTGATTTTTTTGGATAAATTAATTATGTGTTATCCATTAAAGAAAATAGTCAAAGTTAATACAACAAAGTTTTCCTTTTTCATGCCTTTTAGGTCTCATTCCCTTTCCTATTACATTATTCACTATTTTACTATGACCTGAATGGCATAAAATGGGGCTCATTTACAATGGTGGGGCAAAATGCAAAGTACCTTGTTTACTGAACTTTTCCCCTTTATCCTAGGATATTTCCCTGTTGGACCAATAGGTGTAAAACTTTACAAAATGGAACACCAGCAGAACACTGTGGCACTGCATAATGGGAGTGGAGGTGTCCTCATAATTCAGTCAACAGAAATCATAGCACAAGCATATCAGCTTAGTGAATAATCAATGTGCTGTATTGGGTTCAGTACCCTAAAGCAATGTTTCAGGCTTACCAAAGCCACCTTTAAAACCAAGTGTACTATAAAACAATAAGTGCAACAAGGGCAAACAGTCATCTGAGTGAAATATCATATCCTTCTTTCCGCAATGTCCATCAAACATCTTGTTTTTGTCACATGACACAAATGTTTCAAAAACTCTCTAAATATCTCTATGGGATAAAGTTTTCAAAATGTAGCCTTGTCTGGACAGCATTTTTTAACTCTTGGTCCCTTGGTTATTCTACACTGTCAATCGGTCAATCCCCCTACAATTTAGTATTGCATCTTATGGCACAGTTGCTTTCAAGATAATAATAATGAATAACTTGCTTTGCACTTGATAAATGGTTAACCAGAAAATGAGGTTAGACTCAAAACACAGTTTACTACCAATCTCTTTATATTTAGAATAAACCTCAAGCATCCTGGAAGAGCAAAAACAGGAAATACGTGAGAAGCTGAATTTGTAGAGGTGACTTTTGTTTAGACTATTTATACTCTTCTATACATACTAGTCATGGCTTACTCTGTACCTTGGACCTTACTCAAGTCTGAGGGGCATTTTTATGTTTCATTTCCCTTTATTACTTCACTTCAACAGAGGGTGCTTAAGTCACATATATATAATATGCTAACGGAATTCACAATATATTCTGTATGACCAACACTTATATCACCCCACTGCCATATTTCTTCTTTAAAAATAGTCCATCCTAATCTATACAGGAGGTTTGCCCATGTTATACCTTCCCCTCCCTACACATCCTTACCCATTCATTTATAAATTAAATAAGATATTGTTATATAACCCTTTGTCTGTCTAGAGGATAGGGTACTTTAAGAAACACGACTGTAGGTACTGTAGGTCAGCCAAAATCCAAAATACATATTGTATTTCTGTTACTTTTGGATAATGAACATGAATCTTTGTGTATCTTCAACAAACCTAAATTTGTGATAGGACATATACGATGATAGGGCAGATGTGATAGGGCAATACCATAAAACTGGACATTGTGCCAATGCTGATACAAAGACTAGTGCACAAAACAGATATAAAGGGGTCATTGATGACCTTTAAGGAAGGGTGCAAGCATGGTTTGGAAGTCTTAAAGGGATTGTGAGGTGCATGAACTGCAGAAGAGTATGTAGATTACCAGATAACAGATTAATTAGATACTGCTTTTTCAGTTCAAATCAGAATAAAACACCATATCAGATGTGAGAACTAATCACATGCAAACCTAGTAATGTGATCTTTGTTGTGGCATGCAATATGTGGGAACAGGGTTGGACTGGGCCGGCAGGGCACCGGGAAAACCTGGTGGGACCCATTGACCCAGGCCCAAACCTTTTCCGCAACTTAGCCCGCAACCCTCACCCCTCACCCCATAAAGAGTGTGCCACAAGTTAAAGTATGCAATGGCATATGCACGCAGGGGGCAGGGGTTAGCCTGAGGGCCTGGACACCTCAGTCCGACACTGTGTAGGAAGAACAAAGAGGAAATTAAAAGAGAGGATTGGAGAACATGAAATAAGAACATGATAAGAAATTTTAAAAATGGGCTATCACCGGAGGTGTGCGCTAACAGAGCCTGTGCTTCAGTAGTATTTCTTGAAGAAATCCTCATGATATTCAGTATATCCTTCTAGTCTGGGCAGCCATGTTATGATGTAGGATTATGTCTACTGATCCTATGTTACAAACATTCACTTAACGAGTGAGCTGAAGGCATTTGCTCATCATGCGATACATGTGCCCTAACATGACCACCCGCACTGGAAGTACTATTGGTTCCCCTGACTGGAGCACAGGCTATGTTATGCCGTACCTCCGGCAATGGTAACAACAAAGGGATCATTTGCAACTGCACAAGCAGATGTGGGTCAACAAATTTCTCCACAGTCTGTTGCATGTAAAACCCTATTCATTAAAGGTGCTCACATCAACATGCATTCCTTGCACTTCTGTATAGCAGCATCTGTATCGCTGCCTTCCTTCTGCTACCTCCCTGCAGCACTTATTGACGAGGCAGTATATTACCCTTGATATATCTGGGACTTGAGAACCATTAAAAATGAAAATATTCCAAGGTGCTTTTACTTAGCAGACGCAGTATGCACAGTGCAGTTTTCAGACACAATTCCCAATGCTCTTTTCCCACAATTCAGTTTTTCGTCCTAGAATTCCAGAATCCTTATGGCTGTGAATTTCCATAATAATTTTGGCTGTACAAAGAGTTGCATTCACCACATTTGGGCATCCAATTCGCTTGCTGCAAGTCTGAGTCACCTGTTAAAACAACCCACTCTGGGGACCATATCCAGAATGGCGGTAGCCACATTGACTGCAATATTTTCCAACCAGCTGGCATAACTACAGAGGAAGCAGGGGCCACAGGAGGTCCAGGTCTGGTTCCACTGTAGGGGTGCCTGAGGGATGACCAGCCATAAACATGATGCACATGGGTCATCTGTGTATTTAGCATGTGTTTTGGGTGACCCACATATTGTTTTTGCAATGCATTTGATTAAAAATGGCTGGGGTGCGCCTCCTGAAGCTGCTCATTGCACAGAGCCCTTTTTTGCCCCCAGGGGTCATGAATGACCCCTACTTAATTACTGGGTACCTCTGTTGCTCATTTTTTTCTATATTTTTGACTGAAAATGTCAAACAACAGCCTTGATCAGTAAATCCATTTATGTTTTAGCTTTCACTATATTTGTAAGAGAAATACTAAATGCACCTACATACCAATACTACATGAAAAGGTATATGCACATATATTTTATCCACTGACAATGAGCTTTAAAGAATAACTTTTTTTTAAGGATGGAAAAACTTATTTTAGCAGCATTTCAAACCAGCTGAAACAGCACAGCCATAGTGGTAACCTAACCACATGCCGCATTTCACTTTGTCTTCTCTGCAACACACCTTGCAATTTCCTTTGTAAAACTTGATGCAGGTCACAGATTTGCAGAACTTAAAAAAAATAGGAGAATACCTTGCAGAAAACAAACCATGTTTTACGCTTCTATGTGAAGTTGGATTCCTTATACTAATCTGGCCTACATACTGCAGGAACAGTATCAGCAAAAATGATTAACATCACATATAGGTAACTTTTTATGTAGAATCATATTTTAAAAAGTATTTTTTTGTGTCAGTATTACTTTAAGTTTGATGCCTTTTATATTGCTAGAGTTGCAGTATTAACTTAACTCCAGACTTAACGAAAAGCTGCTTATACATTGTGAGATCTGTTTGCTTGGAGAGTTTACTAAAGAAGTGGATCTAAGCCTGATTATGCCACCTACATGCTGGGCCTAATTCTGACACAGGAGTCAACAATCATATCATACGGTGGGACCAGGACCATGTTAGTGCTCCAATGTGGTCCTCATCCAATGGAATATATCTATGTATGTATCTAGTTTTAACTAGAAAGTTATTGAATTTGTGTCATATGCAACTGTTACTAATTTATATATTATAGAAAAGCTGTCATTTACTTTTTGTGGAATTTCTGATACAAAATTGAATAAAAGTGATGCCAGTGCTTCTGATGTCTATTCAAATATAGGCTACTGTAGCTCATGTTTCTATTTTTACTAGGAAAAGGGCAGTAAATTAAAGATTTGTGGGCACATATAGCCAGCATGATGCTGATTCTCCTTTCAGAAATGAACATGCTAAACACTATGAAAATGTTGTTTCTTTTATTATTTTAGCATTTGTGATAAGTTGCATATATATAATAATAATACTAATAATAATAATAATAAAGCTCCATCTTGTGGTCAGAAAAATCAGTATGAATCCAAAACACTATCATTTAGCAATCTGATTAACATTTTTTAATAAAATAATGCTTGCTATTCAATACCACTTTTTATTATAATCTTCTTTCAATACAATTATTTGGCACAAGACAATGGGCAGGATATAGAAAAGGTAGTAGAAATGGTTTAGAAATGACTGGGTACATTCTGACAGGATCCCACAGGGGGGCAAGTTTTCATAAGGAGGAAGATGACAGAGAGATTACTGTTACTGTATGTCAAAAAATCCACTGCAAGTACAATACTTCAGAAAGAAAGGCCTAGTGGGCCCCGGCGGCCCAGATCCGATCCCTGGGCTTAAAGAAAAGTGTGGCGGTGAGTTTTATAAGAGAAGGTGCTTGCGACAGGGGTGTGCAGGACCGGAACTAGGGACAGAACGTATGATTGGGGGTGCCATTGGTAAGGTGTAGTAAGTCCTTTCTTTGCTGTGTGCCCTCTTCTCTAGACGGAGGCATGCAGTGCAACGGTGCTCTCAAACTCTGGCCCCAGCCTGACACTACTGGGGTCAAAGAGCAGATCAGTAGCTTTTTCTTGAAGTCTTGTCACAGAGTTGCAGCTGTCGCACAGTGACGTATCAGTGTCAGGGCCAAAGTTCAGCTTTAAGGCTGCACTGCCCCTCGACTCTGAGAGTATCCGGCTGCGACCAGAGTTTGACTTTTTGTTCAGGGTTACATTACAGCAGCGGTGTCCCAGGTTTGTAATACTACTCTATCACTGCAAATTAAACACAACCAAGTGTGGATGCTGGTAGGCTCAGTATAGGGAAAAGCAGGAATATCTGGCAAGTGATAAAAGGAGAGAGAAGTAGGGGGCTTGGGGAAATTAATATAACAATAAAAGTGAGTACAGGTGGCTGTAGAGAGTCCGCACTCACAGGTCTTACAGAAAATGTAGAGGTGTTTATAGGACTATAGGCTACTCCTATGTGTAAGACTGGTCTATATAAGAATGGTCTATATAAGAAGGCCCTTATTTATTTAACTCCTCGTTGACATTACACCATGTTTGCTCCCCTGGTCATTTAACGCCTTTCACCCATAACTAGATTCTTTTCCCCTTTGTCTCTCCCTCCTTCTTGTCCCCTTGCTTTTCCTCCTTTTTCCCTTCTCTCCTGTATTTCTTTTTTCTCTCGCCTATTTTTCTCCACTCACAGTGCCGATCAACTGTCCCACCACTAAGAACCATCTTTCCTACAGCGATATGACATATCCACATACTTTATTTATTTCTACACACAGTGTAATAGTGTGCTAAGTACTGCTTACAGGACCCATAACATATGGGGTCTCTTTGTGCGTATGGGTGCACCATCCGTGACAACCTGTGTATGAATTATATATGACACATGTTTTTTCATAAACACTTTATTTTTATGCCCTATACAACACACACGGTGCAATAGTGTGCGTATGTCCAATGGACCTTAACAATAGAGGTTCCTCCATAATATTTCTTTGAGAAATTTTCCCTCCTTTAGTACTTGCATCCAAGATACATAGTAACATAGTAACATAGTAAGTTGGGTTGAAAAAGACATATGTCCATCAAGTTCAACCATAATGCCTATATATAACCTGCCTAACTACTAGTTGATCCAGAGGAAGGCAAAAAACCCCATCTGAAGCCTCTCTAATTTGCCGCAGAGGGGAAAAAATTCCTTCCTGACTCCAAGATGGCAATTGGACCAGTCCCTGGATCAACTAGTACTAAGAGCTATCTCCCATAACCCTGTATTCCCTCACTTGCTAAAAATCCATCCAGCCCCTTCTTAAAGCTATATAATGTATCAGCCAGTACAACTGATTCGGGGAGGGAATTCCACAACTTCACAGCTTTCACTGTAAAAAATCCTTTCCGAATATTTAAATGGAACCTCCCTTCTTCTAAACGGAGTGGGTGCCCTCGTGTCCGTTGGAAGAACCTACTGGTAAATAAAACATTAGAAAGGTTATTATATGATCCCTTTATATATTTATACATACAGTGGAGGAAATAATTATTTGACCCCTCACTGATTTTGTAAGTTTGTCCAATGACAAAGAAATGAAAAGTCTCAGAACAGTATAATTTCAATGGTAGGTTTATTTTAACAGTGGCAGATAGCACATCAAAAGGAAAATCGAAAAAATAACTTTAAATAAAAGATAGCAACTGATTTGCATTTCATTGAGTGAAATAAGTTTTTGAACCCTCTAACAAAAAAAGACTTAATACTTAGTGGAAAAACCCTTGTTTGCAAGCACAGAGGTCAAACGTTTCTTGTAATTGATGACCAAGTTTGCGCACATTTTAGGAGGAATGTTGGTCCACTCCTCTTTGCAGATCATCTCTAAATCCCTAAGGTTTCGAGGCTGTCTCTGTGCAACTCTAAGCTTGAGCTCCCTCCATAGGTTTTCTATTGGATTAAGGTCCGGAGACTGACTAGGCCACTCCATGACCTTAATGTGCTTCTTCTTCAGCCACTCCTTTGTTGCCTTTGCTGTATGTTTTGGGTCATTGTCGTGCTGGAACACCCATCCACGACCCATTTTCAGTTTCCTGGCAGAGGGAAGGAGGTTGTCGTTCAGGATTTCACGATACATGGCTCCGTCCATTTTCCCGTTAATGCGAATAAGTTGTCCTGTGCCCTTAGCAGAAAAACACCCCCAAAGCAAAATGTTTCCATCCCCATGCTTGACGGTGGGGACAGTGTTTTGGGGGTCATAGGCAGCATTTTTCTTCCTCCAAACACAGCGAGTTGAGTTAATGCCAAAGAGCTCTATTTTGGTCTCATCAGACCACAGCACCTTCTCCCAGTCACTCACAGAATCATTCAGGTGTTCATTGGCAAACTTCAGACGGGCCTGCACATGTGCCTTCTTGAGCAGGGGGACCTTGCGAGCCCTGCAGGATTTTAATCCATTGCGGTGTAATGTGTTTCCAATGGTTTTCTTGGTGACTGTGGTCCCTGCTAATTTGAGGTCATTAACTAACTCCTCCCGTGTAGTTCTAGGATGCTTTTTCACCTTTCTCAGAATCATTGACACCCCACGAGGTGAGATCTTGCGTGGAGCCCCAGAGCGAGGTCGATTGATGGTCATTTTGTGCTCCTTCCATTTTCGAACAATCGCACCAACAGTTGTCACCTTCTCTCCCAGCTTCTTGCTAATGGTTTTGTAGCCCATTCCAGCCTTGTGCAGGTCTACAATTTTGTCTCTGACATCCTTGGACAGCTCTTTGGTCTTTCCCATGTTGGAGAGTTTGGAGTCTGCTTGATTGATTGATTCTGTGGACAGGTGTCTTTTATACAGGTGACTAGTTAAGACAGGTGTCCTTAATGAGGTTGACTAATTGAGTAGAAGTGTCTAACCACTCTGTGGGAGCCAGAACTCTTAATGGTTGGTAGGGGTTCAAAAACTTATTTCACTCAATGAAATGCAAATCAGTTGCTATCTTTTATTTAAAGTTATTTTTTCGATTTTCCTTTTGATGTGCTATCTGCCACTGTTAAAATAAACCTACCATTGAAATGATACTGTTCTGAGACTTTTCATTTCTTTGTCATTGGACAAACTTACAAAATTAGTGAGGGGTCAAATAATTATTTCCTCCACTGTAGTTATCATGTCACCTCTTAAGCGCCTCTTCTCCGGTGTAAACAGACCCAACTTGGCCAGTCTTTCTTCATAACTGAGACTTTCCATACCCTTTACCAGCTTAGTTGCCCTTCTCTGGACCCTCTCTAACTCAATAATGTCCCGTTTGAGCACTGGAGACCAAAACTGAACAGCATATTCTAGATGGGGCCTTACCAGCGCTCTGTAAATGGGAAGAATAACCCCCTCCTCCCGTGAATCTATACCCCTTTTAATACAGCTCAAAACCTTGTTTGCCCTTGCAGCTGCTGCCTGGCATTGCTTGCTACAGCCAAGTTTATTATCTACAAGGACTCCAAGGTCCTTCTCCATTATGGATTTGCCTAGTGCAGTCCCATTAAGGGTATACGGGGCTTGCATATTTTTACATCCCAGGTGCATGACCTTACACTTATCCACATTAAATCTCATCTGCCACTTAGCTGCCCAGATTGCCAGTTGGTCAAGATCCTGCTGCAGGGATGTCACATCCTGGATAGAATTGACTGGTCTGCAGAGTTTTGTGTCATCTGCAAACACTGATACAGTACTCATAATACCCTCCCCTAAGTCATTTATGAACAAGTTAAACAAAAGTGGACCCAGTACAGAACCCTGAGGGACCCCACTGAGGACCTTATTCCAAGTAGAGAATGTACCATTAACAACCACCCTCTGTACCCGATCCTGTGGCCAGTTTTCTATCCATGTGCAAACGACTTCACTAAGACCAATAGACCTTAGCTTAGAAAGCAGTCGTTTGTGGGGAACGGTATCAAATGCTTTGGCAAAATCCAAATAGATTATATCTACTGCATCCCCACTGTCCAGCTTCTTACTTACCTCATCATAAAAAGCAATTAAATTGGTCTGACATGACCTGTCCTTCATAAAGCCATGCTGATTACTGCTCATAATGGCATTCTCCACTACATAATTTTGAATGTGATCCCTTAACAAGCCTTCAAATAACTTGCCCACCACGGATGTCAAACTTACAGGCCTATTGAGAATGACATGATACCTTTTAATCTCCCTACTCTGGCACACCAGTAACCCCGCTGCCTTTTACATCATCGGTCTGTCTCCACCTGACAGCACCTGCAAAGGAGAGTCGCGTCTTTAAGGTTCTTGGCGATGGGCGAGTACTACTGATCGGCTTTCCACGCTAGCGTACGCACTAATCGGTGCCGTTGCTCTGTATGTAGCGCAGAGTCCCCTCCCACGGCCATACCATCGCACCGCCGTCCTTCCTTTCTCATTACCTCACTCTGTCCTGTCTACTTTGTTTCTCCTCGGTTACTATTTTCCATCTTTCTCTTTGACTACTTTTCTTCCCACTGCCTCTTCTATTCCCCTTGTCCTAGCTTTACTACAAATAAGCGGACCGATTCCTCATAAGGCACACCATATAATGCATTATTTGTCAGTCATGTCAGGCAACACATGACAGTCACGTCAGTTACTTACTCATTTTTAGCAACTCCTTGATGTATATTTGCCCTACTGTCCCTTATTATTTCAGCCACGTCTGTCATGTCAGGCAAGACATGCTGCACAGGACAGTCACGTTCGTTACTCATTTTCAGCAACTCCTTGATGTATATTTGCCCTACTGTCCCTCATTATTTCTTATTCTTGGGGCCAGTTCGATTTTGTACATTTACAAACTTATAACTTGGTGATGTCTTTGCAACATGTGTGAGTTGCAGTTTAGCACTAGATACATATGCGGGCTTTTTAATACACACCCACTTTTCCTTTCCCCTGACAGTGCTTTTGTTTGTGTTCTATGCCTAATCCATATTATCTTATCATTTTTTTGTTGATTCAATGTGTTTTGAGAGCGTTTTGTTCACACTGCTAATGTTTTCACACCTATGACGTCATTGTTTGGCGCCATATTCGTTTTTTTCAGTGCACCAGTGTTTGTTTCACATTGTTTTTGAGAAAGGCTCCATCTATTATTTTGGGACTGCACCCAGGCTCCCTTGGACCTACTTATACGCCTGTCTTCTTGCAACATACTATATATATATATATATATATATATGGGCACCAGCTGCTGGACTTATCTAGGGCACTATAACACCTAGTTTTGACACTGGGGGTGTGGGGGCCCCTGAGGTTGACAGCCCTGGTGGGCCCCAGATACCCCAGTCCGTCACTGGGATTCCCCATTGGAATTCTTGAACAATGCCTGCTGGTTTTGTCTCTGCATGCCTCCTCTTCCCCTTTTTTTTTCCTTTTTTTCCCTTACCTCTTTCTAACTTGAGGTTTATATATATATATATATATATATATATATATATATATATATATATATATATATAAAACCCTTTCTTGGCACAAGCCTGTAGAATTGGATCACACTTATTTACTTATGACAATGCAGAAGCCCTAAAACTTTTTTGCTTATAAGATACTGGAACTGGAATACACAGCACAGTGCCTTCATCTAGTCGGCACTAAGTAATACACCTCAGGTGAATTCCACTAGGAAAAATAAATCACAACTTTGCAGTAACAACCTCTGGCACAGTCTCTAAATGTGCCACAGACTAAAACTCTCTCCGTTTGGAAACATCACTTGCACAGTTCCCTGGCAATATGTCCCTTTCCCAAGAGCTCTTTAAAGGAAAAGTATCACTAACATTTTTTAAGTAAAAATCCTATTCTACCCTGCACCAATAATTGCCCTATCCTGCAAACCATTTAGTATTTTGACTGCTTTATTAAAAAATGCCTGCTAAAACTTGACTTCCGGTCATTTGAAATAAGGCAATACCGCGAAGGAAGGAGCAGCATCCACTATGCGACTATCGATTGATTGAGCCTAGCCTTCCTTCTGTATAGGAAGGAGTCAGGCTAGACTTGATCAATCGATTGTCGCATAGTGGATGCTGCTCCCTCCTTTGCCATATTGCCTTGTTTAAAATGACCGGAAGCCAAGTTTTAGCAGGTATTTTCTAATAAAGCATTCAAAATACTAAATGGTTTGCAGGATAGGGCAATTATTGGTGCAGGGTAGAATAGAATTTTTACTTAAAAAATTAATTTATACATACATACATACATACATACGGAAATGGAAACATAAGGAAATTAAAGTTATAAAGTTTAAATAAGAGCAGTAGATTTGTCTCACACAAAACAAGGGTTGCTAAATACTGACCTTTCTGTACAAGATGCATTATTAGTAGATGGAAAAAAATTATCACTTGCAATAAAACTTTCAAGATCTCCTAATAAGCAAAGAGGAGATTTCTCATTGTAACCACTGGGGGATTTTCAGACACACAGTTAAAAAAAATACCAAGCAATCATAAAGTGAGGTTACAAATTGTAACCAAAAGTAATAATCTAGATTGACTGTAATATGGAACCTAGAAAGCCATTTCTGCAGATTAATATTTCCACCTTATCTGTTTTAAAAGAAATCATCTATAAACTCCATTCATGTATTGTTTTAAAATGATGATTCCATTCAGAAAAAGAAAAAAAAAAACTTTTAAGCCTCTGCAGTGTCCTGTACACTGCCTAAAATCAGTAACTTTATCAACAAAAATGTGGCTTGGTATAACATGGCCATATAGTCATTATGTCTTTGGATATTGATTTGGTTTACAGGTGACAAGAAACAGGGCTTGCAGTATCAACTAAGTTACTGAAATTTCCAAAACAGAGGAAAGCAGAGAATTGTACATGTAACTGTAAACCCTTTCTGGCGTGTTATGTGTGGGTAATCCAGCACCCCTGGCCTCTTCGCTTGTGGCAGATACTTGAATTTACAGCACAGTGTTTCCACCTAGTGGGCACTGAGGAATACACGGTTGGGGAATTCCACAAGGAAAATAAAACATACAGAGATTTGCAACAATAATGAACTTTATATTGGCAGCTCTACATCCCAGACACTCTTCACAGTGGTACTGGTCACCACCTGAATATCTAGCAGCTAGGGTTCTCTCGTCCACTACATAACCAAAGCACATAAACTGAAAAATATATGGCCTTTATTTATTTATTTGCAAATTAAAATGTATCTGCAACAAACAAAAAAAATCACAGATATTTTTATGTTACATATATTCGTTACCCAAGGATATTGCCTTGGAGACAAATTAACCATTATTAATCATGACCGAACTATTTATATGTCATGTTAGGTATTTATTTTATAACTCAAAGTCAAACTCATAAAAAATAGTTTTTAATATAGAGGCATACAGTAAGTGTTTTATAAAAATCAAGAAATGCTTTGAGGTCAACACTTGGCATTAGTCATTACAGTGATACATGGTCATGACAGTTACCTTGCCATGGTTTTAAGGGAAACCATTACTATGTATGAGCATTTACCACACATACCATTCTAACTGGCCAACCAGCTGGACTCCATCCCCCATCCTCCCTCTGTATTAGCATGACCCAACATTTTGGAAACCACTGCTCTGGAGCTGCAAGATGACATTGTGTTAGGTCAAACATTGCATCATCTTTGTGTTTTCCACACCTAAGGTGCAACGTGTAAACTATAAAATGAACTGCATTGCTCCCTTTTTTTTTTTTTACTGTAAATTACCTAGATACGTGGGTTCTGGTGCCCTAAAAGTTTGCTGTTACCTTTTCAGTTGGCCAGTGAAGTGTTTGCCTTGAGGTCACTTGATGTTTCTTTTTATCATGACAGTATGAAAGCTAATATACTGATTAAAGCTAATATACTGAAAACCTAACACACTAATAACTTGTACTTGAACTTAAATACTTGTACTGTAATATATGATTGTTACCATGTACAGCAAAGACATGCGACCCATTTCAGGTCAAGTGAAAGTATCCCAAATTGCAAGCAAAAATGCTATTTATAAAGCTTTTACATCTTTACTTATTCGTGTATACTGCCAGCATGCCTTTTGTCTTTGTACAAGGGAAACTGATGATGTGCTGGATGATGTACACTTGAGTACTCCAGTTGCTCCAAAAATGCACACCGGGTTCAAATATTACAGGGTTCATTTATGTCTGCAAGTGCAGCGGGCTATTTTTTCCCCACAGTGAGTTGCAGATAACACCAGTTTTATTAAAGGTAGTTAAAATGCACTTCTTGTACTTTCATATTGCTGCGCTCTGCATCACTCTGACCAGACCAGGCTGTAACTCCAGGGTTCACTTCATGCTTGCACCTAAAAAATATATTATGTCACTCGTACAATAAATAATGGAAATTACACCAGAAGGACTTCCATGCAATTGTGTTAGATTTGTAAAGAAATCCACATACAGCTGTATTAATTTTGATGAATCAGACATGATTGTGCCAGATGCAGCAGTTGTACTGCATCCGGCGCAACACCTGCTTAAATCTACAATGACACTTGTACTTGGGAAAAATGTTGCATTTCGGGAAAACACATGGCAATAGCGCTCAAAATTGCACTTTGCTTCCTGCATCTGTTGAAGTAAATGAGCCCTTATGTCTGCATTATATGGCATAACATTCCATGCTGGAGTGTTGCTGCCATAGTTAAGTTGTGCTATTTTGTGCATTAAATTTTGAACATCATAGGGATATTTTACAAAGGGCTAGGCACAAGTGCAGGTGCACTAAAGGCAGAAAATACTAAATGCTTTATGTCCCCCGGGTTCTTTGGTCGGGCACATGCCAGGGGACATCTGTATGCCACACACCCCTGCTGTATGCAGCACTGCCAAGCGCAGTACAGTCAACTGGCCATTTGTTTGCTATCATTTCAGGGAAACAGCACTTCCATTCTTGAATTGCAAAGAGTTTCACCTCTGGGCGACAGGTGGAAATTCTATTGCAGCAAAGCAAAAACCAGGGTGTTTGGTGCCTGTTAATTTGCCCACTCATAAAACTTCACTAAGAGCCCAAAGTTTCTGTTGTACGCAGTGCCAGACTGTATTGCATGTATATAGATATGAATAGTGCAGCCTATGTGTGTTTAGTTAACTTAGCAGGTTAAATTTAAGTATTCATATTTTATTTGTCCAAAAATGCCACTGCTTGAGAACCATGGTTGTACCCATCATCTAAAATATTGATTGAATTGTTTACCTCTGTCTTTAAAGCTTGAAAAACATCTGCCATCCATAACACATAAAATGTATTTCCTTACACATTTTTGTAGCGACCACTCACGGCTCAAATGTGGTCAGTGCATTTCCTGTAATGTCTTTTTCCTACCAGTCATAGATTACTCTGATGATATGCAGCTGGTTTGTGCTTTCTCATTAGTATTTTCAGAACTCATCCAAAATGGATCTCGCATGCTACCATGGCAACCTGTCCAAAAAAGAGGGCGAGAACCTTCTGGTCCAGCGAGGGAAAAATGGAAGTTATTTGCTGAGGGACAGTGAATCTGTTGCTGGAGCCTTTTGTCTGTGCATTTTGTAAGTTAATTTTGAACTTATTTTCCTCTTAGCTTAGTATATGGGGTGGGGGAGTCACATATACACACATGCTTGCTAACCATCTATGACAATATGTAACTGGAGTCAGAACGGTGTTCAAGCATAAATACCTGCACATAGTAGGGACAAGAAATCCACCAGCACACCTGTCCCTCCTCCACTCTGTAACCTGGTGCTTAGAGAGTTTGCACCTCTCCCAACAGCTTCATAGAAAAACTGACCGGCACAACAGGGTATCTGCAAGAGGGAACTATACCCCCACCATACCCCTGGAGATACCCCCACACCCTTGCAGATAGTCTGTTGTGACAGTCAATCTTTCTACGGCACATGGTAGGAGCCCTCCAAATAGATGTTCCAAAAGTGTGTGAAAGCTCCAAGAATACAAGCAAAATAGCAACAGTAACACAACAGTATCAGAGCTCACTAAGCAGTAACTCATAGATTAGACAGTCTCATTTTAATTTTGATTATATTTTAGTTCCAATAACAATTTGTTTTGCTCCTCCTCTGCTAAAGACAACCCTACCTAGAGTAACAGAAAGCTGATATAAATCAGTGGTTTTAATGAAATGGTTCTTTCATATGAAATGTAGGAAAACCTGAAAAAAAAAGAAATGAGTTGTGGGGAAGATGACCTGGTTAACACATGAAAGTGCTGCTTCCCAGAAATAATATAAAACCAACTGGCCAGTTGACTGTATGTGCCAGTCTTTTTTAATAATATATGTGTCTCCTCGAGGTTCATCCTGGCAAAGTATCTTAATGATCATTTAATAAAGATAGGGTTCATATTTTTTTAAAAAACCTATGATAAATTTAAATGGGTCCTTCTCCAAAAAGCTCTTTTTTTCATAATAGCGAAGATATTATTCTAAGCAGCTTTCCAATACACATTAATTTGTGATTTTTTTTTTAATGGTTTAAAAGTTATTTGTAAAGGTTATTGCTATCGAAAGCAGTGGTTGTTTATCACATCTTTTTTTTGTTGATCTAATAGAACTGTGTAACAGCAGTCAGGTCTCCCCCAGGTCTTTCATTTAATTATAACCTCTTACCTGCAAAAGATTTGCACAATTTGTAGTTAAAAGGCTTTATCTACCACAGATAATGCCCCCCTTGTTTCCTCTCTGAGCTCATGGATAACCACATGTCTGTTGTTGTCAGAGCTGCATGCCCTTATGTCAGTGATCCCCAATCAGTGGCCTGTGAGCAACATGTTGCTCCAAAACCCTTTTGATGTTGCTCCCCGTGGTCTCAAAGTAGGTGCTCATTTTTAAATTTCTGACTTGGAGGTAAGTTTTGGAGGCATAAAAACATGTGTCCTTCCAAACAGAGCCTCCTTTAGAATCCCAGTCCACAAATACTCCATTCCAGTATCAAGTGTTTCAGTACTAAGTATGACTAGCATGAGCAAGTGTGAGCGCTAATTTGTTTATTGGTTATTTTGTTGTTATTATGGCAATTTGAAAGAGTTTTTACCAGTTTATTGCATTTTCAGTCCCCTTTCAATTCTTTCTTTGTGGCCATAAAATATTGCACAGAGAGACCACTGGAATTGCTATTTTGATCTCTGATTTCACAATGCAATTGTTTTGATATTGTTTTTCTTATTTTTGGTTTTATTTTATTTTAATAAATTCATCGCATTCTGCATTATTACTTGTTCTTGAGTGTAAAAATATTGTGTGTGGTATTTTCATTTTAGGACCTCTACATGCAACATACTTTGGGTAATTCTTTGTATATTAAACATCAGACAATTGACCCCTGTACGTAGGGATATATAGAAGTGAGATGTTCGAAATGGAAACTTTTAGGCAATTTTTAGAAATTTCATAAAAACTGCTATCTTTGCTTTGCTGTTTGGTAGTTTGAGTAGAAGGATGTCTTTATACAATTTATACATTTCGATTTGGGAGCATATGTTATGGTTTTGAGGTGACTGCATACTCTTGTGGACTTTTATGACACGTAAAATGCTTATTTTGCAGCAGCCGTGTTAACCATAAAAATATATATTCACTATTTATCATTTCTGGGCCCCTTCAGAAAAAGGGTAAAAAAGGTGCAAGCCTATATATATATATATATATATATAATAATTATTATTGAATAACCAATACAAATATGAATAACAAAATATGCAGGATCAATTATTAAGCATATTAAAGAACTTTTAAGGAACAACAACTTACACACACACAAGTAAAAGCACAATCAAACACAACTGGGGAGAGACCTACAACCTTTGGAGAATGACCTTTAGATTTCCTACAGCTGTCGATGATCTTACTTTTTTGGTACCAGTTTAGGGGTCCAAGGTGAAGCTACTGACCCAGATGGAGGCTCTCCTTTTATACCAGTAATCAAACCATTTACATCAGCATAAAGTTAGCAAGTCACTTGCTGTCTGTTTGCTAAAAGCTGAACAGTCTTATGTTTACTGTAGAATACATGCAGATAGGTATACTGGCTAATCCCAAAATCTGCTGATTTTACTTAACTCAACCATAAGGTTTGATTCATTATAAATCAGATATTTGTTATAAATAATTATGAAATCTATTATAGAAAACCCCTATACTACATCAAAGCATTGTACTTTGATAAGCCATATATAAATATTATATGCAAATACATAGGAGTTGCAGTTGGGCCCAATCTTGCCATAACCAAAATCCAATCAGCAAGTATAGATACATTTGTGATGAAATGTATTTATATCACACACATTAAGGCACCTTATCTGGGAAATGTGCCTGATATGCCCCTTACTGGATAGAAACATAAGCCAATAAATAATATAAATCCTAAGGCAGTGATCCCCAACCAGTGGCTTGTGAGCAACATGTTGCTCACCAGGCCCTTGGTTGTTGCTCCCAGTGGCCTCAAAGAAGGTGCTTATTTTTAAATTCTTGGCTTGGAGGCAAGTTTTGGAGGCATAAAAACCTGATTACTGCAAAACAGATCCTCCTGCAGGCTGCCAGACCACATAGGAGCTACCAATGGCCAATGCCAGCCCATACTAGACACCCCAGGACCTTTTGCATGCTTGTGTTGCTCTCCAATTTTTTTCATTTTTGAATGTGGCTCATGGGTAAAAAAGGTTGGGGATCCCTGTCCTGAGGGTACAGTAATCTTTGCCACCACAATGGCCCCTTCTATTTTGTATAAAAATGCCTGAAAGTATGACTGTTAGTATGGCCCCATCCAGTTCTATAAGCAGCTAATCTATTTAGTCATTGTCAATAGTTTGTGTATATAAACACAATGTATTTTATCTATTTCTTAGAAACCAATACAGCCTGTATACAGTAAATGTGTAGCAATGCTCAAAACAAGCTGCCATTATAACATCTTCATATTTAAATTTTTTTATCTTTTTGTTTTTCCCACATATTTTGCCCCACAATAACATGTGAATAGATAAACTACATATGTAGTATTGCAGTTTATATGATGTCGCAGCCACAATAATTTACCCTTTGCTTCATACTTACATAAGTTCATTACATAGTTACATTGCTTACATCCACCATATTTAAAGGTTCCTGGGTGTTTGAATTACTTTATTGTATCTTTTACAATAAAGTGACCATGTGTGAGTTGGACTCTCAGACTGCTGTTTTTCCAATAAGAGATTCTAGGTACAGTGCAAATGCATTTATTGATCACTTTGCAAAATGCTCCAACCATACTTTGTGTTATATGATGATATAATGCGTGTATGGCCAGCGTAAAAGGTATGAACAGTACAGGGGATTACATGTTTAAACAATACAGGGAATTGCAGCCTGAATCTGAGGTGTGAACCATGTAGGGGGCCAGTTAAGCCATCAAAGCAATTTATACTATATCAAAAAAGGGGATGCTCAATGGCCAGTCAAAATGAGCCAAAGTGAATGGGGCACAGCCCCCAGATTTAAAGGGCAAGCCAAACAGCAAAGTCCAAAACTATTCCAAACACAAAAGTTCAAAAAATCAATCCTTATTTGGCAAATAAGGATAAAAATAGATGAAATATTCTTGATTTAAATCAACAGTTAAAAACAAGATCTTTAAGATCAGAGATTACATTAATTGTAATATTTCTATAGTCATCTACTTAGTTGCCTGTTTGAAGTGCCAGAAGCAATACGTGGGTTGTACTAATAGATCACTGAAGGAAAGAATAAGGGAACATTTAAGTCAGATAAAAAATCCCCTAGCAACGGAGAAAAGCAATATAACAAGACACTTTGCACTATGCAATAGGAGTGATACTAATTTCTTTTCAGTCCAAGGCATTGAGAAAGTGAGATTGGGAGTGAGAGGGGGTGATTTACTTAGTCTTCGAGCAAGAAGGGAGTTTTTATTTACAAACGGGTTTACCCTGGGAACTTAATTATGAGTTTGATGTCATGTGCTTTACTTGAGAGTAAAGAATCCATCTTCTTCTTCAATTCCAATTAATATATAAAAATTTTGTGCAAACTCTAAAAATGTTAAAATTCTAAAACTTTAAAACTCAAAAAATGTTCCCTATACGTGAGAGTATAGTTACATAGTTACATATAGTTACATAGGGTTGAAAAAAGACCATTGTTCATCAAGTTCAACCCATCCGAGTAATCCCAGCACACAACCTATACTAACCAATCTATACACTCACATACATAAACTATATATATACAACCAGTAATACTAAGGGGCTGATTTACTTACCCACGAACGGGTCGAATGGAGTCCGATTGCGTTTTTTTCGTAATGATCGGTACTTTGCGATTTTTTCGTATGTTTTGCGATTTTTTCGGATTCTGTACGAATTTTTCAGATCCAATACGATTTTTGCGTAAAAACGCGAGTTTTCCTATCCATTACGAAAGTTGCGTAAAAAGTTGCGCATTTTGCGTAGCGTTAAAACTTACGCGAAAAATGCGCAACTTTTCGCAACTTTCGTAATGGATACGAAAAACTCGCGTTTTTACGCAAAAATCGTATTGGATCCGAAAAATTCGTACATAATCCGAAAAAATCGCAAAACATACGAAAAAGTCGCAAAATGTTCGTTTTCAAGTCGGAACTTTTCCAATTCGGGTCGGATTCGTGGGTTAGTAAATCAGCCCCTAACTGTAGATATTAGTATCACAATAGCCTTGGATATTCTGCTTGTTCAAAAACTCATCCAGGCCCCTCTTAAAGGCATTAACAGAGTCTGCCATTACCACATCTCTAGGAAGGGCATTCCACAGCCTCACTGCCCTCACCGTGAAAAACCACCTACGCTGCTTCAAATGGAAGCTCTAATGTAAAAGTTGTCGTCCTCCTCTTCTCTCCACTGTAAAAATGAGAATAAAATTCTAAACTATTTTAAATGCTTTGATTAATGTATAGCTTGAATTCCACCTGTATAATGGGGCTATATATTATTTTTAACAGCTATCTGTAATGATATTGTCAGGTACAGTATAGCTGTCTTTTTGAAAAATTTGAAAAACTTTGAATGTTTGTTTGCATTTGACTAAATGGCCATTCTACTATTTGATTATTACTGTTAAAATGTAACCAATGAACAGTAAATGGTTGAAATTCTATTTTTGTGATGTTTACTGATATAGTATTTATTATACAGAACCCTATTTTTTTTTAAAAAAATATGAAAAACCCTGTCAATGAATTTGCAAAACCTTTTTGATGTGTAGAGAGTGGTGTCTTTCTTTAAATGATAATGATTTTAATGATGGGTGGGGTCACAACTGCCTATGACTA
Source organism: Xenopus tropicalis (assembly GCF_000004195.4). Classification (NCBI taxonomy): domain Eukaryota; kingdom Metazoa; phylum Chordata; class Amphibia; order Anura; family Pipidae; genus Xenopus; species Xenopus tropicalis. The sequence continues at coordinate 103,707,318 of NC_030678.2, read as the reverse complement.
AGTACCGGTAGGGTACGAAATGCGTAAGGCAGCATTTTGAGGGGTTTGTATGCTTTTAATAACGATTTTTGAATAAAATGTGATTTTTGATTTTGTGAACTTTTGTGTTTAGGATACTTTTTGACTTTGCTGTTAAGCCATCAAAGCAGCCAGACAGGTGTGGGGGGGGGGGGCACACAGAGGGGGGTCGCCAGTTGGACAGCACTGGTCTAAGAGATGCCAATAATTTGCAGTTTACTTTCGATACAGACAGGCCTCTATTAATCCTTCCTCACTCACCTCTAATGTAATATCAAGAAAATGCAATTTTAGATTGAATACTATTAAACATTAAAGTTGTCTGCAAAATTACACAGCAAGGGGCTATACCTTGCCATACGAGAAAGATATTGGTGCCAACATAAAAGGTGCCACAGATAGTTCTCCCTTGTTTCATCGTTGAATAGCCATTTTGCCAGGCCCCCAAATACAGATTAGCGTAAAAAGGCCCACTATGGAAATGTTGCCATAGATATATACATATAGCATGCACATATGTATATAGTGCCTCTGTATCTAAACCTACTAATAAGCAGTCTGAATCCAAGGACAGACCATCAGCATCTCTTAACAGATGCATGGTGTCCATAATAAATTAATTTAATTTGATCACAAAGGGTTTCAACACAGAATCTATAAGGGTGCTGGCTGGTTCATGCACCTTCAGAAGGGTATAGTAGGTGTGAGTTTTCAGACCCTCAACCTTAAAAAATGCATATGTTTCTGTATTGATAATACCTGCCTCAAAGGCAAAGGGGTTTGAACCATTCCCTGTTTTTCACACATTATTTATATTTATATATACCATACACAATTCATAATCACATTATTAGATCCATTGCTCTTGTCATCTCAGAACCACCACCTTTTTTCTCTGTTTCCTGAATTCCATTCCATTCCTGAATTCTTCCATAAAAACCATAACACCTGACTCAGAGGCAATACCTCAACCGCTGTAATTTGTAGCACTCGTGTCTACAAGCTACCCACCAGCCTATGACTGTAAGCTCTATGGGACAAAGACCTTCTTCCTCATGAGTCTTAAAGGGCACCTATCACCCTAAAATTACTTCCCCCACTAGAGGTGCAGGCTAACAGAGCACACACTCCAGGTGGGGGAAACATTAGTCTTTTTTTTAAAAAATAGCCGCCTACAGTGTTAGGCTGCCCACACACCGGAAGGGAGCTCCCGGTTAGGCAGCCATGTTGTGACACTTGCATGTGCATGTGAGTCGTATCCACTGCTTCTATGTCAAACGCATGTGCATAATGGGTGAGAGGGGAGTCACGCTTATTAATAAGCAATAACAAGCCCGCCCTCCCGGTAGGGACTGTTTTTTTTTAAAAAACTCTATCCTGCACCTTTGGGGGAGAAGCAAATCTAGGGTGATAGGTGCCCATTAACACTAAGCACTGTTCTTAAAGGTAATATTATATATCATATGTAGTTATAGTTCTATTATTTCCTGTTCCTTCAATTAATGTATTGTTCACACTTACAGATTTGGAAGACTGATTTACACATATAGGATAACGCAAGAAAAAAATGGGCTTTACATGATTCAGGTAAGTTTAAGAAATTTTTTTTAAGAGGTTAATCTTAAAGTGGAAATGACGTATCTCTTTGTGGGCCAGTGTGGCAAAGCACGGGATATTTTAGGGGGTGGGAGTGCTGGTACTTGATAGGTATGAAGCAGTGATGTGACTAAGGTGAAGCAATAACATAAAGGAGTGGGGTTGTGTGTGCCTTGTGTGTGGCAGATCACACAGGCAGGTCATGCAAGGATTTGGTGTGTGGGGCAGGTTTAATTAGGTGCCTCAGGGATAGAAGGGATGTTGGCTATATTGGTGAAACGGGTATCAATCCTAGTTGCACTGTAGAACTGTATTTATAATGGTGTACCTAGGTTACCTTATTACATAAGTAAATTGCCATGTTGTTGTGAATAAAGCTATTTTGCAGGGTAGTACTGTGTTTTCTATGTGTATTCACATTCAAATATTATTCTTTTTAGGGTTTATAAGTGTTTTTATGGTGTAACACTGTCTTAGCACTAACAGATAGATGCCACCTTGTGTTTGGGAAGCACTTGCTCTCCCCTGCCTACTATGCTCTGCTATTAGGGCTCTTCTTTGGAAAGGACATAAGGACAGGGCCCTATGTGGGCTTCGCCTTCTGCCACTCCTACCTTGCACCTCTGAATGACGTGCAAGGTTCTGGGTGGGTAGGGGATGGGATTTGGGACTGACTAATGTAGTAGTGCTCAAATCCAGGGGCATTCTGCAGGTCTTAGCACTCCAGTATGGCACTCAAAGGCCTGCGGCTATATGCGCAATGATTTATGTAATTGGCAAAGTGCAAAGGAATAGCAGATTGTGGCTTTGCACCCTGCTTAAGGGCATTGTGCATGAGCCCTAAAATATGTAAATTATAGGAAATTTAAAACTAAATGCTGGCACAAAATTTTCACTGTACATTTTCCTTTTTGACTAGGCAATGTCAGATAAAAGATATAACTTATAGGTTCCTGTAGTAATAGAGTATTATACACCTGTAATTGCAGACTGCAGAAGGAGTAAAGAAACAGATGTTCCCAAATCTTAAAGGTCTTATAGCTAATTATGAGAAGCCAAGCCAAGGCCTGATACACCATCTTCTTTATCCTGTAAATAAAGAAAATTCATTGCAGATTTCCTTGGACTCTATGAGTGGAATCAATTCTTCTATATATGACACATATGCAGGTAAGGGGACACCAAATACTGCTATACAACTGACACTGTGAAAAACTTACACCTGAGCTTCATAATATCATTCTGCAGACCATTTCCATAATGCACAAAGCATTTTAGTTCTATAGCTGAGCCTGGCACTTTGTATTTCAAGAATTGTTATCCTTAAAGGAGAAGGAAAGGCAAAGTCACTTGGGGGTGCCAAAATGTTAGGCACCCCCAAGTGACTTTAATCGCCTACCTTTTACCCCGGGCTGGTGCCCCTGTTAAGAGAGAACAGCATCAGCCTGGGGTAGCTGCAGCGCTTCCTCCTTCCGTCTTCTGTCGCGCACGCATGCACAATAAAGTGAAAAGCCGAACTTTAACAGAGAAGTCGGGTTTTCACTCTACTGCGCATGCGCCTGTCCTTAGTCCTTCCAAAAGCGAAGGCGGAAGGAGGAATTGCTGCACTCCAGGTACCCCGGGCTGGTGCTGTTTTCTCCTAACAGGGGCACCAGCCTGGGGTACAAGGTAAGCGATTTAAGTCACTTGGGGGTGCCTAACATTTTGGCACCCCCAAGTGACTTAGCCTTTCCTTGTCCTTTAAGATGTCCTCCATTGCTGTTTACACAATACACATTTTGCATTGACTCTTCTTGCATCACCTTAATGCTAATGGGTTTATGTAATAAAATGTTCAAAATTTGCTACATCTATCATAGCCAGACATCAGGTAGCACTTACTGGTCATCTGTTTACATGCATATATCTTATTGGCTTATTGCCCTGGTTATGACACCAGGGTAAATTTTGTGCATTTTGTTATATTTGGTGATAACTGGACGTTTAAACTTTCCACAAGTCTATGGCAAGAACATTATTCTTTCACACTACTTTTGCATAACTATGAATTGTTGCTAAGTAAATCCAAATGTCTGTAGCAACTTTGTGGTAGTGCCTCACGTAACTAATAAAAATAAATAAATGTGTTATTTAATTAAGAAAGGGAAAATATGTTGCTTTTAATAAAAATAATAGCATAGCAACAATATATTTCCCTATTTGCCTTATGTTAAACGTAGGTGTATTGTGATGGAATAAGTTCATTTTTAAACAAACCTCTACACCCAGGCCTACAGAAATCACTGCAAATGAGTATAATTTAGTTTCATGGAAGGTTTAATTAATGTGTTTGTTTTGCAGAGGTGGATGAGCGTGACTATGTTCAAGTCTTGCCCTCTTAAGCTGCATTTTACGCAAGTTCTACATTACTAAAAAGGTGAAATGTTTACATAAGATATTTTTTGTTATACATACATCAATTTAAAAGAGAAGACATGCATTTATATAAGTTAGTACCCCTGGAGAGGCCTTGTTCCCCCCTCCCAAACTGCATTACTACAGCCTCTCAAAAGCCCCATTTTCCTTACCCATTCAGAAAAGGCCGAATAGCACAGGGTTTGGTGGGGGCCATCTTGTGATGCTTGACGTTCTCTTCCAGTCATGAGCATGTGAAAGCCAGGTCTGGATCAGACTCATCTGTATCTGCTCATAAGATCAGGGAAAGAGAACATCAAGCTGGGAACTACGATACACTGTTTTTTCTGAACAGGTAAGGCAAATGGCACAGTACTGGGGGTGCAGTAGAGCAGTTCAAAAGTAGGAAAGGGAAGTCTCTCCAGAGATATTAACTTGTCTGTACATACTTTTTGTTCTCTTTTAGTGCTTTTACAAACAATTAAAATTACATTGGGGTCATTTACAAATGCAACTGCAGTTGTGGTTGTGCAAATCTTCCCAGAGTTAGCTGCATGTAAAACCATTTTCATTAAAGGAGAAAGAAAGGCCACCAAAGAGTTAATCTCAAGCTGCAGGCATACCTTCAGTTGTCTCAATAGTGCCCTTAGAGGACAATGAAAGGTTAATATAAATTAAAAGTAAGTCTAAAGGCATTCTTTTTAAGTACTTACTGCATATCTAAATTCCCAGATCCCTGCTTGCTTCTCTGAGATATGGTGCTGTCAGCCTACAGCAGTGTGAAGACTACAGTGACATCACTGAAATCTCTCTAGCCTTCCTATTCTCTGAGCATGTGTGTAACTTGATCCTGTCTGCTGTTCTGAGCTACACATGCCCACCAGCCAATCAGAAGCGGATCTGGCAGAGGGGAGGGGGGAGGGAATGAAACACATGTGCAGTATGAAGCAAGGAGGGAAAGGAAAGGAGAATACCTTTTTAGAGATGGCTGCCTGTTCTAGAAAATGTGACGTAAGTGTGACTGAGTAAATATTTGATTAGGTGAGCCAAAAGTGTGGCGTTTTTACTAAACAATAGGAGGACTATTGGGCAGTATACTTTATAAATTTTGACTTGCATTCTCCTTTAAGTCTCCCCAAATTGCAATCATTCATGATCAGAAGCCAAACAGGGAAAAAAAACGCTGAGCTGGGTAAAGATGATTCCCATAATGCATCGCTCTTGCCTGACTTGGTGACCATGACTGTAGGCGGCTCATGCGCAAACGACCCTATGCAGCACAAGCAGGGGAGCGCTCGCGGGGAGACAGAGTGTGCTGGTTGGTGTCTGTGCAGGAGCGAGGAGAGGGGAGTGGGGGCCGGCGGGGGGGGCGGCGTGGGATCACAAAGACACAGCCTGCAAGTGCTTCAGGAGGGGGATGGGTGCTGACAGACACAGCCTGGCTGGGGATGCAGGTGCAGTAAAGAGTAGTGAGGTAAAGGAAGTGGGCATCCCTATTAAAGATGGCGGCGCTGTTCACTGAAAAGAGTCTGTAGTATGTAGTAAGTGTATCTCAGTAAATCTTTCTCTAGGCAAGCCAGAAATATAGCGTTTCTACATAGCGATAGTAGTACTATTGAATAGTGTGCTTAATTGATTTTGACTTTCCTTGTCCTTTAAAGGTACTTGCGTCAAAAGGTGCTCCTTGCGCTTCCATATAGTTGCACTTGGTGCCACTCAGTAGTTTCTGCCTTCCGATCTGAATTGAGCACTACTGCACTTATTGTAGCAGGGGAGCCCTGGAGCTACCGCCATCCAAGACCAAGCCAGACCAAGCGCTAGCTCCAGGGTTCCCTTCACACCCAGCATCAATAGGTGCAGTACACGAATGCACCCTGAACAACGGAAATAACACCAGGAGAACTTCTGTGCAATTGCAGTACATGTTGGTAAATCAGATGCAATTGCGTCAGGTGCAGCTTAAATGCGTCAAGTGTATCATCGCCTTGAGACTGCAATGACACTGGAATTCTGGAAAAACTCTGCATTGTTGGGAAAAAACATGCCAATTGCACTCCAAATTGCACTCCAAATTGCACTTTGCTCACTGCACTTGAGGACATAAATGAGCCATATCATCGTTCAGGACTGATACCAATACCAGATATGCTGTGGAGCACCATGCATACCAGCATGTGATTGATTATCTAGTTAAAGAGGTTGTTAGTCTAGAACAGTGATCCCCAACCAGTGGCTCACCAGCTCCTTAGATGTTGCCCCCAGTATCCCCAAAGCAGATGTTTATTTTTAATTCCTGGTTGTTGGCAAGTTTTGGTTGCATAAAAACAAGATGTCCTACCAAACAAAGCCTCCTGTAAACTGAGGTTATGCATAGAGGCTACTAAATAGCTAATCACAGCCCTTATTTGGCACCCCCATAACTTTTTATGATGTTTACGTTGCTCCCCAAGTCTTTTTACATTTGACTGTGGCTTACAAGTTAGAAAGGTTGGGGATCCCTGGTCTAGAATATCAAAGTGTATTGTAGACACTGTGACCTATACATCCAAGGTAATGCTATTTTTTCAATAACCACTTATGAAATTGCTATTATGGTCTGTTATATATGTTAATAAAAGTGTTTAAAAAGAGATATTTGTATTGTGAGCATTTTGGGGCACATTCATCAAAGTACGACAGGTCTGAATACAAAAAACGTTTGTGTATTGTCTATGAAGATTTTCATTCATCCAGGTCATGGTATATCTAGTATAAATAAATTTAAAGCAACTGGACTTGTTTGGTAATCATTGAAGACGTTTCACTACTCATCCGAGCAGCTTCTTCAGTTCAACTGACTGGTATGGGAAGTCCTCAGCATATATACTCTTCCACTAATCCAATCACAATGGCACTATGTAACTCTTCAGAAAGGTGACATCTGAATACCTTTCAAAGTAACTCCACAGCATTCACACCTCTGTGAGTTTCAGATGTCACCTTTCTGAAGAGTTACATAGTGCCATTGTGATTGGATTAGTGGAAGAGTATATATGCTGAGGACTTCCCATACCAGTCAGTTGAACTGAAGAAGCTGCTCGGATGAGTAGTGAAACGTTTTCAATGATTACCAAACAAGTCCAGTTGCTTTAAATTTATTTATACTAGATACTTTTGTGTATTATCTGCGACTTTTTCGTACATTTGTGCAACTTTTTCGTACTTTGCGACAAAAAGCGCAACAAAAAAGTGACAAAATCATATTGATTGATTCATTCAAGCTTCGGTATCGTGACTTTCCTTTGGCCAGGTTGGAGCTGCGGAGTGCCATTGAGTCCTATGGGAGGTTTCCAAAATCATGCTTCAAAGTCAGAAAGGTTTTCCTGCGTTATTTTATCATTCAGATACGATAAAATCATACTTTTTGGCCATTATATGATCAGATACGTTTTTTTCGTATTTTCAAATACAAATTTTTTGTGCTTTTTAAACGTACGAAAATCGTACTTTGATAGGTCTACCCCTTTGTGTTACTTTTCCTTTGAGTAGAACTGGATAAATATTTAAGTATTTAATGCAGGTTGTGAAACATACATAATAACTGGACAGCGCTGCAAGTCTTTTTTTCTTCATCTAAACGACATAGAAGAATATCCTGTATGCAGGGAACTGAACCTCCTCAACTGAACTTGCTGAACAAAGTGTTTTAATGTTTTTTTTTCTTTAGTATTTTCAAAATTCATATTGAATAAAAGACTCGGAGAAGAGAGCGAGAGGTGATTTAATGTTTTGGTTGTTGCCAAAATAAGAAAAAGAAAACCAAATACAATGTGCAACAGTGTTTGTAAAAATGGTTGAAAAGAGGTCCTATGGGAACCCTGCTCCAACTAATATACTTTAGCATACCAAGTCCATAGTTAGTTTTTTTGTTAAACTTTTTATTTTCCAAAAGACAAAGACAAAGACAGGAATAATATTTATATGTAATCAATGAAGTAGCACAACAATAATTATACATTTTGCCCACATTAAAATTCCATTCACTCATTGTATGGATGCATGTAGTCTTTGAGGCTTGACAACACACAATAAATTGTTGTCCATGGGGCAGATTTATTAAAATATGAGATTAGAGCTCACCATAGAAAAATTCACTCACTTTCTATTCATTCCTATGGGATTTCTAGATGTGTATTTATCAAATGGTGAACTCTAACTTTTACCCATTGATAAATGCTCTTTTAAAAATCCTATAGGAATAAATAGGAAGTGGGTGCATTTTCTTTTAAACTCTTGGAGAGGACAGTTCTGGAATCTGTAGGCAGACAGAGTATGCACACACAGGCAGCATAGGGCATGCAGAGTAGGGCACACACTGGCAGCATAGGACAGGCAGAGTATGGCACACACAGTCAGCATACAGTGACACAATGCTGGCACTGCTCCTACAGTCTGCACAATAACTTTATATTAAAAAACTTTTTAATTGCAGTACCACCTCAGTATATGTTCGTGTGCAGGGTTTATTTCTGGGTTTCTACTGCTCCTACAGGTGTGAGGGGGTGATTACAGTCTGAGTCTGAGGTGTGAACACTGCAGGGAGTGAACAATGTACGGATTAAAAGGTGTGAACAACACAGAGGATTACATGTTTAAACAATACAGAGGGATTACAGCCTGAATGTGAGGTGTCAACCATGCAGGGGGACAGTTAATCTCAGTACTGATACCATTTAAACCTTACACAAAGGTAAGCCATCAAAGTAGTCAGACAGGTGGGGGGCCACACAGTGGGGGGCCGCCAGTTGGACAGCACTGCCTTAGGCATAGAGGTGGGGCAGAGAGTTACTTTAACTTTCAATTTAGAACTTTTTAGATGTTGCTGCTCTCCTCACATTCCCCCTCCCTCCACACCATGTAATTTTGTAACCAGTGCATGGACATGGGCATTAGGTCCACCCATATTGGAACAGAAACAAGATTTTGGCAGGATGCAAAGCCTGCTTTGATAAGTGTACACAAAATGGTTCCGGCCTGCTTGCTGCAATTGTGAATTCCAAGGCTGAAGAAAATAAGATTAAAATAATTTATATAATATAAGTAAAGTTTATTTTGCTTGACAAACACAATAGAAAACAATTTGGAATTATTTCTTAAGGTGACAGGTCCCTTTTAAATTGCTGCCATTTAGACACTATTAAAACCAAGGTCCGCAAACTTTGCACAGTGGTTTTTACTACATAAATGTGGTCCAAGGTTAGAAAAAGTGGGTGGAAGCAACAACAGATCAGATTTCATTAAGTGACATCATGTTTTTTTAAAACCAACATGAAGTTTGTTCTCAAACTTCTCTTTCTAGTTCTTTTTCTTCTTATTCTTTGCACCCCCCCATTTTCTAAACGCTACTCCTCCTACAGTTTTAAGGGTACAACACTCAGTTTTTCCACATTTCTTCGTCCTATAGCAGCGCAGGTTGCTTGTGCTTTTCCAAGCGATCCCACTTCACCTCTTTTTGTAGCACCACTCCAAACACCCCAATTTTTCCATTGACTTTGATGGGGAAGATTTTCAAACTGCTGCCAATCTTACAATTTTGAAGCTAGACTCCCCAAATTTCAATAACATAATCATGGGGTCACCCCAAATCAGGCGGCCTCTAGTCTTTTATTGATGTCTTTTAAGCAAGAAAAAAGAACACAGAATTAATATGAAACCATATATGACCTATTTATTTAAAATATAGCTTATAATAAATATAAAACTATTAGTATGGTGTTTCTTTCCTATTTCCTTTTTGACCTTAAAAACTGTGAAAACCTATTTCACCTGATACATGTGCTTGTGGTAACATGCATCCAAACTGTTGAACTGTCATATAATCTGTTTGAGATAGTAACCTGATGAAAGTAATTTCCTGCCATTAGCAGATCTCGATAAAACAAAAGCCAGCAAACTAGGAATGGACAGAAAGAGACCAGGAACTGATTAATACAGTATCCAGAACAAATGCATAAACAGAACTCTGGGCAACTGCGGACAGGCTATGGAATAACATCATGTACATGCATCAAGCACCCACACAGTATGAGAGGGAAAGGAGGGATTCTTGATTCGTGTATAAATAGAAAAAACAGTTAAGATTTTGTCACACATCAAACAGAATATGGTGTTTAATAGATTGCAGCTATGATAATAACAAGAACCAAGAACAGAGACTTTTGCACCTCTGATGTTACCATTTCAAGATATGAAAACATAATTTGCAATACAAGGGCTGAATGCACCATCTGATTTGTGAACTCTTTTTTATTCCATTTGGTGTTGCACTTTAATCTCTTATTTGTTGGGTCAAGGATGTGCTCTTAAGAAAGTGAAAAAGATGCCAGGCAGTATTAATTATGCTTATGTTTGTGTGTTGGGCAAAGAGCTTCATTCCGCTTGTACAGACTGCCTAGCCAAAGTCAGAAAGCAAAGGAAGTAACTCAGATGCTGGTATGTGTCACTTGTCTCACTTCATTTTAGCAGCTTGTGGTTGTCATCTCTGTATGTGTTATTATACTGTCTAACAGCAGAAGAGTCTCAAACCTCTAATAACATCACTTAAAGGAACAACATCACTGCAATCTTTGCATATATATATTATGTTATATTAAAAGGTCAAGTGCTATTATCAGGTCATGGAACTATGAGGTGACTTCTAATATCCTCATATTTTAGAACAGGGGGTACATTATTCATTTTAATACACAGGTTTTAGTGAGTCATGTGAAAGTAATGACATCACTAGGCACCGAATATAACTGATGACATCTATAAGCACTGTTTATAAGAATATAATTTACAGGATATTGATGGCTTTTGTGTATTATAAAGAAATATTTGTAAGGTAGCTATCAAGGTTTAAAGCAACTACAGTCGTTTTGGTAGAAAAAGGTTCACACATTGCTGGTAAATTTGTAATACCGGCTCTTGATAGGTGTTTTCATGGCTAGGCTTGTAAAATTCTGGCCACATGGCAACCCTAGTTACCTTGGGAACCAATATTACTTTGCCCAGCTTTGCTAGCAGGGCATGCTGGTACACACCTGCCAGGTCCAATAGCAGCTTAGAGATATGAGGGTAAACATAAAGGAAAAGTGTAATGAATTTACAAAGGGAAGAGGTAAAAAAAAACCCCAGAAAAACAGAAGGATTAAGTAGTAATGCAGGGGAAATGTAGAACTTTACAAACATAGCCATACGTTTTCCATCAGAAAAATATACATACTGATGTCTTTTTGTAAGTAGATGAAATAAAATGAAGCTAAGGATAACATAAAGCAAAAATATAGGGCAGAACAACTGCAAACATGTTGCAGAAAAGGGAAAGACAATGCTATGCCTAACATTCTGTAAAGCCTCAATCAATAAACTTTTTTTTTAATATATAAATGTAATATTTAGTGACTCCTGTATCATTCTAAATTGTAGTATATTTTGTTTCTTGGTATCCAAATTATCCCCCAGATGGCTGCCCATCTAAACATTTTACAGAAACAAAGAGGCAAAAAATATGAGAGAAGTTTAAAATTGTATCCTAACAGTAATGTCTGCATAATACAAGTATGGCATCCCTTATCCGGAAACCCGTTATCCAGAAAGCTCTGAATTACAGAAAGCCCATAGACACCATTTTAATCAAACAATTCAGAATTTTAAAACTGATTTCCTTTTTCTCTGTAGTAATAAAACAGTACCTTGTAACTGACCCCAACTTAGATATAAATAATACTTATTGGATGCAAAACAATCCTATTGGATTTCATTAATATTTTATTGATTTTTTAGTAGACTTAAGTTATGGAGATTCAAATTACGGAAATACCCCTTATCCGGAATACCCTTGGTCCCGAGCATTCTGGATAACGGGTCCAATAACTGTACAATATAATCAATAAGCAGTAGTCACTGCAGTTGCCTATATATATAACCAATCAGGTGTTTTCATTTTCTAACTTCAACAATAATTGCAATTAGCAACTGCACTGGTGCAAGCGCCCGGGGATCTATGCCTAGGATGGCAGCTGTAGGAAGTGTCCCTTGGATGACTACATATAATAAAAAAAGAAATGCTAAAAACAAATCCCCCATTTGCCAAAGACGATTTTGATCAAATCCAGCAGCAGAGCTGGGGAGGTGGTACCTCAGGGGCTTGTGGTCAGGGCATCCTAATAGCATGGATGGGGCACCTCAAGGGCTTGTAGTCAGGGCACGCATATAGCATGGATAGGGCACCTCAGGGGCTTGTAGTTGGCACATGCATAGAGAGGAACCTCTCTAAAAATGCCCCAATTATCAAAGGGTGGGTTAATCACTTTCCGGTCCAGTGTCACCGACCCAAAATACAGCCTTGACCTAATCAACACGCTCACGTTCCCTCCACCAATAAAGGAAAAGTATAGCCCCAGAACAATGTAGGTCTCTATAAAAATATATTGTATAAAGCAACTCGTGTAAAACTCTGCTTCATCTAAATAGACTATTGTCATAAAAATATTTTTTAGTAACACATGCCGTTAGGTAATCCTAAATAGAAAACTGCCATTTTAAGAACTAAGGGCCGCCTCCTGGGATCATAGGATTCACGGTGCACACAAACGCACCTAGGGCACATATACATGCTAGGCCACATCAACCAATTAATGGACAGAGTTCTACCTTTTACTCCCACACTTCTTTCTGTTACAGTTAGAGTCCATCACAAAATGAAATCATGGAAAAAGATGTAAAAGGGCAATATTTACTTATACATATTTTCTAGTTTAGCAAAATTCTTTAATAGGTCAGCACTTATATTTGCCTATTTGTGTCTGTTAGTTACCCTCCCATATAGATTGTAAGCTCTACGGGGCAGGGACCTCCTTCCTCTTGTGTCCTCGACTCTTAACTTATTGCTGCTGTATTTATCTGTATTTATTATTATACTTTGTATTTATCTATTATCTTATTAACACCCTGTTTGTATTAATGTATTCTACTGTACAGCGCTGCGTACATAAGTAGCGCTTTATAAATAAAGATATACATACATACATACATAACATGATATAAAAAATCTATTGGTATTCATTTTGGGGGTAGAGTTTTCTTAAAGAAGACAATGTTTATTAATTTTATTAATGAATTTGTTCATTCAGGGAGCCACATAACTGACATATGGGCACTAGACAAGTGAGCGGAATATGGCTTACTTTACAGCATTTGAAGATACAAAAAAAACATATATCCCTGTCTTCCCTATACACCCAAGTTATATATCCACTTTAAGGACCACTGGCAACAGAGAAAGACTACAGCCCCGATCTTAGGTGAAACACCATTAAAAAGGGTTAACTTGCACCCCTTCCGCTGTGGTACAACCCCCTCTATTCCTACTTTTTAGATTGGCGGCTACAAAGGAGTGCATGCATCACGCTGTGACGCACATCGCCATACTTTGGCTGCCTGAGTAGAATGTAGAGATTTCTAACAGTTTAAATGTACTTGTAAACCAGGGTTGCCAGATTTATTTTTCCAAACTAGCCAAAGTCACTTCTAAAACCAGCCCAAAACTAGCCCAAAACTAGCCAAAAGCCTCTTTGAAAGTAGCCCAAAAATAGCCCAATATGTGCAATGAAAAATGCAAAAATGCTACCCAGTTACTGGGATGGCTGATAATTCCCTGCCCTCTGTGCCCAGTCCAGCTGGGAAGTCACTACAGAAATAGATTCTGTTACATTCTGTTACATTAACCCCAGACATGATATACATATGGGTGCGTTAAACTACAACTCTCAGAAGCCCCAAAGTATCCCAAGAGGTATAGCTTAAGGACCAAATGCAGAACTGCCCCCACATCACAGTAGAAAGTAATAGTACAATCACATACCCTATAGAGCTGCTAGTTGCAGAACATACAGGTTGAGCCTGAAAGACTAAAAGGGAATACAAAACGTAGCCTCTGTCTATACCAGTTGCATGCTGGGTATTGTAGTTTTATATTAATCCTAGCTGTAGGCTAGTTGTTAGATACAAACTACATTACCCAGCATGCAGTGAAACAGGCACACTAGGGGGAAAAAAAACTTTGGCAAGTTTCCTAACAACAAACCCACCAAGGCTCCAAAAAATAACCCAAAACTGTATCTTTGCGGGTTTGTACTTTTGGAATCCGCCAGGACTTTAAATTAGTAACCCAATTTGGCAACCCTGCTGTAAACGAAAGAGGGGTGCGGATGAGCGACTCCTTCTATAGTTGCACCAGTGATATATTGGCATACATACTTCAACAATATAGTTAGTTCTACGCGGACTAGTACGTTTCGCTCGACCAGCACCTGACAAGTATGCCTTTCGTCATATTCTGTCCAAATCAGGCCACCGTCGTGACTCCACATCCGACGTCACATCCTAGCTTCAACCAAAATGAAAGCTTAGGGCGCGAAATCTGACTTGCCAGTGTTGGTACATTCAGGTTTGGTTCTGAGTCAGTTTTGAACCGGGGTCTGTGAGGGCTATGGATGCCACGTCGTGTATGAAGAGCCTTCTACTGGCTGTAGCGCAGTACAAAACATGTAAGAGTGACAGTAACGGGGGAGTGCTACATCGGCAGCTGGAGGTGAGAAGCCATATCATTAGCTCTGTGTTGCCTGTGCGTTGCAATAGCTGGAACAAGAATAAATAAGTAGATATCTCATATTTCATTCTACCCTATATAGTTTATTTTACAATATATAAACCAGTGTTTGCTACAATTTTTCTAAAAATACTGTGAAAGTGGCATGCTGATTCTAAGTTGTATTTGACATGAAAGAAATGATTCCATGGGATGGTCCACTGGCTTGTGCAACTTGCTTCGGAGTGCCAACTCCTCCATTGCTTACTAAATGTATAACCCATATGCTGCACAATTCAACAGGGTTTGTGCAGCAGCAACACTAATTTCTTTTATTTCTGTTTAGTATGTACAATTATTGCTTAATAGCTGTAGATCATTGGTACAGTTGCCAGGGGTAGTTTACCTTTAAGATAACTTGTAGTATGGTATAGCATGCCTTTTGCCTTCTTCCAGATTTCAAATGGGGATCTTTGACTCCAGCAACCATAAAAATTTTGCTCTGTGAGGCTACTGTTACTTTTTGTTATGTTTCTGTTCATGCCCACTCCTATTTATCTTTCAGCCTTGACTTGGTTGCTAGAGTAAACTGAGCCCTAACAACCTGGTAATTCAAAAGTTGCAACATATAAAAGATGAATACAGAATGCAGATTGTCTCAGTATTAAAGTATGACTCTACATAATACTAAAAGGTTGTTCAAAGGTGAACTACCCCTCTAGGGGGGATAATTCTGGCAGAACCCTTGGTAGCAACTGCAATAACAGTTGGATGAAGGTTCCTTTTACGTTTTAGTTGTTCTTTTTTCCATTGGGCTTTAGTACACCCTTACACACTAAAGTCTCAAAATTTTGAAAAAGCTTTGTTTCCAAAGAAGCAATGCATCTTGCTACAGATGCCTGTAAGCTATGTGAGTATTGTTCCAAAGTGCTTAGAAGGGCAGCTAAATTTGACTCTTGGCTGCTGTCAATAATCACAGGCAGGAGCACTGATCAAGGCACCTAGATTGCCCAAAAGAAAGGCTAAGGCTGAGCCAAATAAAGGAGAAGGAATGGTATAAACTAAGTAAGCTTTATCAGAAAGGTCTATGTAAATACAGCCATAAGCACTTACAGAAATGCTGTTCTGAGCCCTGAGTCTGCTTAGCTCTCTCCTCTCCTGCCTCCCTCTCTATAAGAATGCTAAGAACTCCCTCCTCCCCCCCTTAGGAATGTGTGATCTGAGCCAATCAGTGGGAAGCTCCCTCAACGTCTTACAAACTGCGCATGTACAGGGGTCTTGGTGCAGGAGCGAGGCATTATGGGAATTTTGTTTACAGAGCTCGGGTTTTTTTTTTCCCTATGAGGCTTTTGATCATCTGAACAGGCAAAGTATGGGAAGACTTAAGAGCACTATTGAGAGAACTGAAAGTATGCCTGTAACTTGAGATTAACACTATATTAGCCTTTCCTTCTCCTTTAAGGACCCTAAATTGCATATGTCACTTTCAGCTGTCCATTTCTTTAAAGTCACTTCAGTTCAGCTGAACATTAGGAGCTGAACTAAATCGTGAAACTGAATCCTGGTTTTGGTACATCCCTTATAAATTGCTTAGTAAAATTATAGAAGCTCTGTTAACATGTATCTGATCCATCCATGCAAGGTAACAGAAAGTTTGATATGTTTGCCTTATATCTTTAAAGGTAATTATTGGACTGAACCTGAACAAATTGTTTGCATCCAATCAAATATTACCAAGTGAATGTTTGAGCAGTCTTGTTGAGCTTCTCGAAGACCCAAACACCAGTCCTGCTATTACATTGAAAACCATTAATTTGATTTCTAGTTTAGGTAAGTTCTGGATTCAGCCAATGCTTATGTTTTCTTTGTGCTGTGTGGGTGATGGCACATGGGGTACTTTGTCATCTGCAGACAACAAAGCACCTGGAAATACCTTTCTGCGGCAGTGAACGGAAATGGCCTAGATTGCACAATTAGGTTAAAATAAGCCCAAAGACAATTTTGTGTGATTACATGATACAGATGTTTTACTTGTGGCATTTTCCATTCACTGTCACATAAAGGCATTTTCACATACTTTGCAAACTGTGGGAATCACAATTTAACCATTGTGCCTTACAGTTATTTATGTTTTTTTGAATAGACAAAATACACCTTTGTTGAGTCAAAACCTAGTTGCTAGCAATTGTCCTGTAAATTCAGCTGCCTTTTTTAACATAAGCCATTCAGTTGGTCTTATGTAGAAAAGTTTATCAAACACTATATGAACTTATTTTTATAGTTACTTAAAATAAGGTAGTGTTTACACACCCTTTTTATAAATGCTCAACTGAATAAGTTTATCAAAAAGTGGGGTATATTTTCTTTTTAAGGAAAATAATGTATTTAGTCAGATTATCTGTTTAATACCCCCCAAGTAATGAACTTTTCCTTAAAAATATGCCTAAAGGACAGGAATTATTTAGGTAAATGAAAGTTCCAGACACACTTCAAAGAACAAAACAAACCTGAAAGGACACATTAGATACATTATAAAACAAAGTAGGATAACATTATGCAACAATAATCTGTTGAGAATAATATTTTTTAGCAGCGCTTTTGTTTATATTATGTTATTTCATTTGTCTATGCGCAAAATGTGTTTGGGAAATAAAGTAAAACATTTAGAGGCATATTTCTAAAAAAAAAAAGTGCTTAAAAATAAAGTGCTGTAAATTAAATAGCATATTCTAAAGCTTTATTTTTTTTGGTTACGCTAAGCATGAATTAAAGCCATGCATTATTACAGCAGAAATTAGACATTACAAAGCGTAAATTGTTGTTTTTATAATAAAAAATATAAATAATTTCTGGTGCATACCAGAACAGTAGCAGCTTTTTCTTTTTTTGCATTGTAATCTAATTTTTATTTATTTTTTAAAGCTGCTGACAGTGAAACAAGTGAAACTCTTCATGCAACATACAACCTTACTAATGTCTTGGCCGGACTGGTTCATCGATATAGCTCCATCATTAATGATCCAGTTCTATTACAGGTACCTTTTTATCAAAATTATCAGTATTTTTAATAAAATTAACAGTACATTTCAATTATCTGTATTTAACTATGGGGCTGATGTATGAATGATCAATCTGTTTTTAAATGTATCAAAAATTCCTCACTGAAAAGCTATAACAAACTGATGTCTTAATGATGTCTGTCTGTCAGAATGTGTTCTAATAGAATATTTGAATTCTAATTTATAAGAATATTTTAATTCTAAAATGTTTTTGAATCATTACTGAGCTTCAACTGAGTTTGACACCAGCCATACAATGAAATTTCCTCCATAACCCATTAACTGCCAGTTGATTTGGTCACTAGCGGAACTTTTATTGCAAGACCATTTTTGAACATTTTGCACACTTTCCTAGGGGATACTTTAATGTACCTGGGAAAGCAATATATCGTTTTTTTTTGTTTTTTTTTTGGGACAAGCTAAGCTTTCAAAATATGATAGAAACTGTGTGTAAAATCAAGTTCCAATGCTTTCCTAAATTTAGCAGTTTTTATATAAAATTGTGAAATTTCTGAAAAATAAATAATTTTACCTTCGTATGTGCCATGTAGGGACCCTAAAATAAAAAGAGCATAGAAATGTGTGTGTGTGTGTGTGTCGTAAGACCCCCTAACTGTACAGAGACCTCCACATAACCATGTTTTTGAGAAGTACACCTTCAGACAAATCAAAAACAGGCAGATGTCTTTCTACACCAAAATACCAAAATGCATCCCTACGCAAAAATACAGCGAACAACAAGCAACCTTTTCATCCTTTAGTGAAATATTTAATATTTCTGTAGAATTACTACTTTGTACCATGAGAAACTGTATATATAAAATTTATATCTTTCAAGCTAATATAGGCCAATGTCTAACTTATAATTTTCTGTTTTTCTTTTTTTTCCCCACTAGAGCATTCAGTTGCTGCAAAGACTGACTTACAATGTGAGGGTCTTACATGCAAGCATTAACATTGAGGAACTAATTGCTTTCTTGATGAACCGCATGTAAGTTTTGTAACATGGTAGACTGTTTTCTATTGCTTTATTTTACTTTATAATAAATTTTTGATTGCTTTCTATACATAACTTTTGTTATGGTGACTGCAGTTCCCTTGCAGTGATGAAGAACACAATAGCAAAAGGGCTGAATCGTGTATTCTTAAATGGTTTGCGTAAAAATCATTTATACACAGTTATTCAAGCTTGCTAAAGCATACTGCCCCAAACCGACCAGACTATTACTTAGATCTGTCCCTTATAACGAAACTTGTTTTCCGAAATCACGTGTCACTTGTAAGTTCCTGTTCACCCAATATAATTTAAGCCTCTGGGTGACAGATCAGTCTGTCAGTTCACTTAACAAGTTGGTAGTTTAATGATTATGCAGGCCCACTTGCTACTTGTTAACCTGTTTAAAGGGGTTGTCCACTTTCCAACCTTATTAGTTAAGTTGTTTTCATGTAGTTCTCCAGAATAAAGACTTTTTTTTTAAGTACTTTCAATTTTTGTTTTTGACCATTTTTCTAATATTAAGTTTAAAATGTAATATTTTACTCGTGTCCCCCTAGAGCAGCTCTGAGAAGGGGCGGGAGGAGGTCACCGACTGTAAACATCAGTTGATACTTTACTTTGGCCCTGCTAACATATTCACACAGTTTCAGTGAAGGGAACTGTTACAATTTGCTCCATTAGTTGATACATTTCTCAGCAGCAGAATGTTAGCAACTGTTGTATTTATTGTGACAGTTTTGCTAATGGATTACTTAGATGCTCGACCAGCGGTTCTCAACCTGTGGGTCGGGACCCCTTTGGGGGTCAAAAGACCCTTTCAGAGGGGTCGCCTAAGACCATCGTAAAACACATTTCTAGCGTGCTACTAATTTAAATCAGCTGAACTGAAAGTGTTTAGAGGGTAATCAATTCCTTTAAGAAAGCAGACAGGAATATTTCTGATCTGCTTCACACAGATGGGCATCCAAAAGGTCAAATGGCTATAAGTAGGTTACAGTGTTCTGTAATATCCTTTTGCTTGAAAAAAAAATACTGTTTATTGTACTGGAATTGCAGCTGCCATTAGAATTGGCAGCATAGAAAGTGGAGGTCACAAGTTTGTGGATAACAATGGTAGTAGGCAGTTTACTTAGTTGTATTGAGGCACTATGGGACTACAGATTTCATTTTTCCCAATGTTTCAATTGTTTTTCTTAATGATTTTTGGTTCTTTTACCTATTTCAACCTATCCCATAACTTATAGATATTAATATTTGGTAAGACTTTTTGCTCTCTGCATGACAAACTGCTAAAAGGTTTTAAAATTGGCATTTATGCAAAGGCTGCAGACAAGAAGGAATAGAGCCCTCACTGCATTCTTACACCTTGATACCTTGTAGCATATTTTCTGCGTAGACCTCTTAGGACTGCAGTGCAACCTGATGTAGACTATAGCAGGAGGATACAGAATACGCTACTATGCTTAGAGATGACTTGCCTACGGTCTACATCAGCACTCACTTTCAAACAAGGAAATATACTTATTCCTCTAGTCCAGAGAGGAACTGAAAAAACACAGCTTTATTTTCTATTCTCCAAATGGGTTTACATGGGTTTAAAAGTTTAGTGCTAGCGTTTTAGTTACAAGTAGAGATGCACTGAATCCAGGATTCTGTTCGGTATTCGGCCAGAATTCAACCTTTTTCAGCAGGGTTTGGATTTGGCTGAATGCACGGTCCTAATATGCTAATTAGGATTTGGAAGGGTTAAATGTCTGCGTGAACATGGAAGTGACACCCAGGCAACAACGTTTACCCCTTCCATGCTATGCTAATTGGGATTCGGATTTGGTTTGGCCAGGACCGTGCATTTGGCCAAATCCAAACCCTGATAAAAAAAGGTCGAATTCTGGCCGAATACCGAGCCGAATCCTGGATTCAGTGCATCTCTACTTGTAACTAAAATGTTTTTCCAGAAAATCAAATATTTCTCACAGAAAAGTATTGCAGTAACACATGTTTTGCTATACACATGTGTATTCCCTTTGTGTGTATTGGAACAGAACAAAAAAGGGAGAAAAAAAGCAAATTGGACATAATGTTACACAAAACTCCAAAAATGGGCTGGACAAAATTATTGGCACCCTTAACTTAATATTTGGTTGCACATCCTTTGGAAAAAATAACTGAAATCAGACTCTTCCTATAACCATCAATAAGCTTCTTACACCTCTCACCGGGAATTTTGGACCACTCTTCCTTTGCAAACTGCTCCAGGTCTCTCTTATTAGAAGGGCGCCTTTTCCCAACAGCAATTTTAAGATCTCTCCACAGATTTTCAATGGGATTTAGATCTGAACTCATTGCTGGTCACTTCAGAACTCTCCAGCGCTTTGTTGCCATCCATTTCTGGTTGCTTTTTGATGTATGTTTGGGGTCATTGTCCTGCTGGAAGACCCAAGATCTCGGACGCAAACCCAGCTTTCTGACACTGGGCTCTAGAGTGCGAGCCAAAATCCTTTGGTAATCCTCAGATTTCATGATGCCTTGCACACTTTCAAGGCACCCAGTGCCAGAGGCAGAAAAACAACCCCAAAACATCATTGAACCTCCACCATATTTCACTGTAGGTACTGTGTTCTTTTCTTTTTAGGCCTCATTTTGTTTTCGGTAAACAGTAGCATGATGTGCTTTACCGAAAAGCTCTATCTTGGTCTCATCTGTCCACAAGATGTTTTCCCAGAAGGATTGTGGCTTACTCAAGTACATTTTGGCAAACTGTAGTCTTGCTTTTTTAGCAGTCAGCAGTGGGGTCCTCCTGGGTCTCCTGCCATAGCGTTTCATTTCATTTAAATGTCGACGGATAGTTTGTGCTGACACTGATGCTCCCTGAGCCTGCAGGACAGCTTGAATTTCTTTGGAACTTGTTTGGGGCTGCTTATCCACCATCCGGACTATCCTGTGTTGCAACCTTTCATCAATTTTTCTCTTCGTCCACGCCCAAGAAGATTAGCTACAGTGCCATGGGTTGCAAACTTCTTGATAATGTTGCGCACTGTGGACAAAGGCAAATCTAGATCTCTGGAGATGGACTTGTAACCTTGAGATTGTTGATATTTTTCCACAGTTTTGGTTCTCAAGTCCTCAGACAGTTCTCTTCTCCTCTTTCTGTTGTCTATGCTTAGGGGGAGATTTATTAAGACATGAACGCTCCGAACATATTTTCGCCAATTTTTTCACGCTTGTACGACTTTTTCATACACTTGCGCGAAAAATTCGTAAGAGTTCTGCCGCTGTTTACAATCGTTCGGTATGAAAATTTTGTGATTTTCACACAATGCAAAGACTAAGTGAACTTCTCTCCTTTTTATCTGCTTTCAGGTGTGATTTTTATATTGCCCACACCTGTTACTTGCCCCAGGTGAGTTTAAAGGAGCATCACATGTTTGAAACAATCTTATTTATCCACAATTTTCAAAGGGTGCCAATAATTTTGTCCAGCATATTTTTGGAGTTTTGTGTGACATTATCTCCAATTTGCTTTTTTTCCTCCCTTTTTTTTGTTCT
This sequence comes from Xenopus tropicalis, assembly GCF_000004195.4. Lineage (NCBI taxonomy): Eukaryota > Metazoa > Chordata > Amphibia > Anura > Pipidae > Xenopus > Xenopus tropicalis. Next base: position 103,685,096 of record NC_030678.2, on the reverse strand, counting down.
GTTCCAATACACACAAAGGGAATAAACATGTGTATTTGGGCCATGACTGTATGTATGATATATATATATATATATATATATATATATATATATATATATATGTGTGTGTGTCATCCAGGAGAGGAATCCGGACTCACAGGTCTTATGTGCAAATAAAAGGTCTTTATTAAAGAACAAACACTGACGTTTTGGGCCGTTAAGAAAGGCCGTAGCAACGGCCGAAATGTCAGTGTTTGTTCTTTAATAAAGACCTTTTATTTGCACATAAGACCTGTGAGTGCAGATTCCACTCCTGGGCAACTGTAATCTAAAGGTACACAGCAGTCATAAGAGATAAGAAATGCTAGATAAGTATAATGTAATTTTTTTTGTTAACATTGTTTTCTAATTTGTCAGTTTTATTAAATTTTTAAATATTATGCCTCTCTAACTTATGTATATATAAGGCTAATGCCAGATGAGGCGTAGGGCGGATATTTTCGGCAAGCGGAAAAGCACTTGCTGAAAATACCGCACTACGCCTCCTACATGTGCCTGCACCCGAATGAATGGAATACGCTCGGGTGCAGGCACATGTAGCCGAAATACGCATAAAAACGCAAGACTTTCAAACTCTCGCGTATTTCCGCTACATGTGCCTGCAACCAAGCGTATTCTATTCATTCTGGTGCAGGCACAAGTAGGAGACGTAGGGCGGAATTTTCAGCAAGCGTTTTTCCGCTTGCTGAAAATATCCGCCCTACGCCTCATCTGGCCTTAGCCTTAACAGCAGTGCCTTATAGTTGTTTGTTTGCAGGAACAAAAAAAACAGAATAGAACATTTTATTTCAGCTTTTGTGTTTTCTGTGTTTTCAGACAGACCCCAGAAGATAAGCTAACAATGCCTTGCCTTGGACTAATGGCAAACCTTTGCCGGCATAACCTTTCAGTCCAAACACATGTAAAGTCTTTGGTAAGGGATGTTGTGTTTTATGTTTTTAACATGAGTTCCATTCTGATGTTATCGAAGAAAAAGGGATTCATTAAAAATAAATCTACTGAACAAACAACCTAAAGTAGAACCACTAGTAATTACTGCTAGACTAAATACATGAGTTAAGGGACTTAATATTTATATCCTCCACTAGAGGACAGCACTCAATAAAGGTAGAGACTGCTATTATTTCTTTAAGTTACATGCATTGTTGTGTGCTTAAAAAGATCAGCATGCCTTCCTCTATAGGGCTATCCAAGCACTCCATATATCATTTTCTCTACTTTCTATAAAGATGTTGCTGGTTTATCTTTAAGTTTCAGTTTTTAATAATGCCACATTATTCTCAGGTTGACTTGTCAAAATTTACCATTGTTACTCCTATAGTCATTTGGTACTATTATACCTTGCAGGAAGCCAGAACAATTGAATGGCTCAGGTATGTGTTTAATGCCTTCTGAAATGGCCAGTAACAGAATTGCAAAGGTGTAGCATTTACATGCTTATATAATAATAATAAATATATACATATACATAGATATACAATAATCCTTTGGCATGTATAGATACGTTCCTGTCCTAAGCACAATTTAGCAGAAAAATATTAGGATGTAGCAAAACTTTAAAAGCACATCCCTCCTCCTGGTTTAAAAATGTCATAAAATGTAGAGGGGAATATCCAATGTAATGACTGGTAATAGCAGTTGTGATGGCATGCGTATCAAATATCAGAATCAAACCAGGCTTGAATTTTTTATTTTACTATTGAGTGCTATTCTTATATCTACCACATTTAGCAAAACAGGTGTCAAGGAGCTGCTATCTTGCTACCTTCCCATTGTCCTGCTGATCGGCTGCTGGTTGGGGGGGGTGATAGCACTCCAACTTGCAGCTCAGCAGTAAAGTGTGACTGAAGCTTATTAGAGCACATGTCACATGGCTGTGGCACCCTGGGAAAGTAGAATATGGCTAGCCCCATGTGAAATTTCAAAATTAAATATGAAAAAATCTGTATGCCTTTTTAAAAGATGGATTTTAGTGTGATATTCTGCTGGAGAAGCTCAATTAACTGAAGCGTTATGGGAAAAAAAACATGTTTTCCCATGACAGTATTCCTTTAAATTACTCTAAATTACTTCTGACTATGTGATGCATGCTAAGGCTCTGATTTGTGGGCTGCATGCATGGGGGCAGGACTAACTATTCTTCATCTAAGGTAAAATACACCCATCTTTGACATCTTTAAGTAGTAAGAGCGCAGGTAGTTCTATTTGATCGTTAATTCAAAAGCAACAAAGGAAATAATGTGTATGGCTTATTACTTGCTTGGTGAGTGAGAATGTTTACAAAGACACCTGTGATATTTTGTTAATATTTGTGTAATTTTTTTTTCACAGAGTAATGTAAAAGGTTTCTACCGTACCTTAATCAGCTTCTTAGCCCATACCTGTTTGACTGTAGTGGTTTTTGCACTTTCTGTTTTGGCAAGTCTTACATTAAATGAGGAGGTTGGTGAGAAGGTGAGCTATGTATTTTTGCCAAATTCTGCAAATATCTTGTTTTATATTTTATTAAGTCATGGTATCAGGCAATAATTAACTAAAATAATACACCCAAGACTCATATTTGCTGCTAATTTCACACAGCTCAATATCCCTTTAAGGCTAATGTCCCACGGGGAGATTTTTAAAGTGAGTTCCAGTGACAAGTTGCTCGTCTTTTCCTAACAAGCGATTACTAGGGATTTCAACAGTGGAGCAATTCTATTTTCCACAAATCCAGGTGTCAAATTCCCCACCCACAGTAAGAAATTACATTCAGTGCAATGGGGAAATTGTAGTGACTTCCCGCTCAGTGGGTTTTACTTTCAGCGATTCCAATAGTTTTGAATGACAATGCTGTCTTTGTAAAATTGCTCGAAAAAGGGTCTCCTAGCGATTTGAAATGATAATCGATTTGAAGTAGTATCGTCTGTTTAGGCAATTTATATTCTTCTCTATGTAGAGACAAAATGAGTGACTTGTGGCTGCAACCTGCTTTTTAAAAATCCCAGCAACTAATCTTAGCAGTCTGGCTTAAAGAGAATTCATAACCTAAATGCAATCTTTACATACTGTCTAAAAGATCATGTAATGTATTTTGTTTTCTTTTCCCATGCTAGTTTGTTTATTTGAAATAAACAAGTCAAGCCTATAATGTAACTTGTAAGTGATGGCAAAACTGTGACAGTCTATGCAGTACCCATATTCTAATATTTTGTAGATTCACCCTTTTTAGCAATAGGAGCTTTAGTCATTTTGGAGTACCAGTGTGTACCAGTTTTGCATGCAATGCTTTGACTGCACTGTTACAGGGCAATTTACCATTGTGTTTGTTCTAGATACCCTTCTATTTTGTGTAGACCTAGGGGGGAATTCACAAAAGTGGTGATATTGAGACAAAATAAAAGTGGAGATAGATTTGTGGGATTTTCCACCTAATTCACAAACCCCTATCTCCACTTTTGTGAATTTGTCTTTTAAGCAGACAGTTTTCAGATTTTGTCATTTTCCTGACGTATTTTTTTTATAAATCTGCCTTTAGCTCTTAAATTAGTCGGTGCCATCAAGCCTAGTCCCAAATCTACATGAGCCTTGGAATAAGGATTTTACCAGCAGGATTTTGTATTTCATATGCCATTTCACTTTGGGGGCATTTCCTGAGTGGTAATTTTAGTTTGCACAGGGAAACTATACATAATTTTTTTTTCAGGACAATCGATCATTTTTTTCTATATTTCTGTGTAATTCCACTTCTGTAACAAGATTTAAGGGTCTAAATACCTTATTCTATAGCCCCTACTCATTACTGGGCAGCAGCAATCCGGCCTGGGGGAGAGGAGTGAGTAGATCAGGAACTGACTTCCTGTGACATTGCAAAGCCCCACCCACCCTATGCATATTCACTGCACTTTAAGGAGCTCTGCTGAAGTCTATCAGGGCCAGGGCCCCAGCCACATACTGAAGAGTGAAGAGTCTAAACCGGAAGCTGATATAAGGTCTGGGTAGGGCACAGTTTTCAAGCAGTTATGGACATAATTGAACCCAAAGGTATTAAAATAAAAGCACTTCTATATTACATTATTTTACATGGTTTAGTGCATTGTTAAAATTTATGGTATATGTCCCCTTTAAAGGGCATGTCAACACCAAAAATATTTTTTTGCATAATGAAAGAAAACATAATTCTAAGCAACTTTCCAATATGAATTAATTAAAAATTTGTAGCGCTTTAAACATTATTTGTAAATGTAATTGCTATTGAAAGCAGCATTTGCTGAACTCCTGGTTGTTACATTTTAAACAATGTTGCAAAAGTCTTGCTTCTCCAGCAATACAGGTCTGTCAGTCTGCTGCCTTGTGTTACATTGTTTCAACAGTCTGAGCCCCCAGGGCAGGGAATAGAAAAGGACAGGCAAGCACTGCTTGTAATAGCAATTATAAATACAAATAACTCAAAAACCATTAAAAACTTGTAATAAATGTATATTGCTAAGCTGCTTAGAATTTTGGTTTCTTTTATTAGGCAAAAAATTATATTTTGAGTTGCCTTGTCCTTTAAAGAGGGGGCACTGCTGCTAAAACTAAAATTTTGCCTGGGAGGCTTTAATTTTCCTTTAAATAAAAATGAATATATTCACTCAAAATGTTATTATTGCCCATTCATTAAGCTAAAACTAGCATAGCAATGCAAATTTGAGGTAAAAAAAACTTTTTTATATAAAACATATCAATTCAACTTTTTGTTTAATCAGTGTTTTACTTGCTTATAAAATGTCAATGTTTTTGCTCCCCCCCCGGGGCTCACTTATCAACTTTCTCAGAGAATGTTGATAAATGGAGGATTCATTCTCCCTACTTATTAAACAGTCCCCCTAGTTATATAGGTCTTGAGCAAACAGCAGGCTTCTCAGTTAGGATACACCAACTGCCACTATGTAGCAAATAAAAAACATCCTATAAGTGGGAGGAGGTAGGATAGCCTAGCGGTAGGGAGACCGCCCTGTGACGACAGGGTTGCAGGTTCAATTCCCTCCACCGGGGTCCGCCTCGTGACTGCCCTGGGCACGGTCACTTAACCTCCCAACGTAAAGATATCAGCCTTTAGAAATGGGCTGGTGGAGCGATGTCCAGATTTTTTTTCAGTGGCTGCATTTACATTTTCCACAAATCCTCTCTTTGCATTTTCAAGGGAATTGTGCTGTCCATGGCAGCTGAAAGCAACTGTCACAGGAAAAATCAGTTTCTTATCACTGGCAATAAGAAGCCAATTGATAGGTGAGCTGAGCTGCAGCACAGGGACAATGTGCAAGTGCATTTTAGGGTTATTTTTGGGAATTTGATTAGGATATATGGAAATAATCATAGAACAGAATCTACACTGGGGAGCTGATAGGAGAGTATTGGAGATATTCCCTATCCTTTGAGCGCTATCTGTTATCCCCTGCTGGTATATGGTACAGGAGATTCACCCTACTTCTATGCATTATCAGTAACTCTTCAGCCAGAATATAGTTCAGCAGGGGGTACGCTAACCATTTAGCTGTTTTGTCTAGACAACTGCCCCAGTATTGAGTATGTTGCAGACTACACTGATTCCCAAGCAGCCACGGCTCATGAATCTAAATGTATGTATGTATGTATATCTTTATTTATAAAGCGCTACTTATGTACGCAGCGCTGGACAGTAGAATACATTAATACAAACAGGGTGTTAATAAGATAATAGATAAATACAAAGTATAACAATAAATAGAGATAAATACAGCTGCAAAAAGTTAAGAGTTGAGGACACAAGAGGAAGGAGGTCCCTGCCCCGTAGAGCTTACAATCTATATGGGAGGGTAACTAACAGACACAAATAGACAAATATAAGTGCTGTAGGTAACAGTGGGTGACACTACAATATAAGTGCCAGTTCCAGATTAGGTGCTGGGCGAGTGCTCCAAAAGGTAGTCTTTAACCTTAGTTTTAAAAAGACTGGGGGAGGATTCTCTCCGAGGAAATCAGGGAGGGCATTCCAAATGTAAGGGGCAGCAAGGCAGAAAGGTTTAAGGCGGGAAACCGCAGTAGTAGTGGGGGGCACAACCAAACGATTGCTCTGCGAGGAACGAAGGAGTCGGCCGGGAACATACGGAGACACAAGGGACGAGATGTAGTAAGGAGCAGAGGAATGGAGGGCTTTGAAGGTTAGGAGAAGAAGTTTGTAAGATATTCTTTGTTTAATAGGAAGCCACGATAAGGCCTTTAGCAGGGGAAGGGCCTGAACTCTCCTGGATGAGAGGAGGAGAATTCTGGCAGCAGTGTTTAATATAGACTGTAGGGGGAAAGATGGGAGTTAGGGAGGCCGGTTAATAGCAGGTTGCAGTAGTCCAGTCGTGACAGGATGAGAGCATGCATGAGCAGCTTAGCTGTTGCAGTAGAAAGAAAGGGACGAAATGGATTACTAATGAACTCTGAGCAGTGAATTGCCTTTGCATCTTTATACAAAATGAATAATAAAGTGGTCAGGTTCCATTTGCCAAAAAAAAAAAGTGGTGGTTGAGTCGTAATTTAGGCGGATTTCTGTTTGTGAATCTGGAGAAAGTGTTTTCCACCAGTTTTACTCCAAAAAAGGGCTACCTCCACTTTTGTGAATTCTCCCCCCCTAGTGTTTGTAATCTTTCCTCCACTGAAAGACAACCCACAGGTTTTTAAAGTTGTTTAATTTTGGAGACCGTCCCGAAACCTTCAGCTTGATTTTCTTCAAGTAGCTTATGGTGGCTTCATTCTCTTGTTGTAGGACCCATCTCTGTTTTCTTCTCTTGACTGTTTCATTTTACCATCCAGTATTTCCTGATAATTAGTGGAATCCACTTTTTCATATACAGGTATGGGATTTGTTATCCACAATGCTCAGGACCTGAGCATTTATGTGGAATTTTCCACATAAAGGGTCTTTCTGTAAATTGGATCTCCATGTATTGTCTGCTTAAAAAAAATTGAAACGTTAAATAAACCCAATAGGATTGTTCTTCCATCAAAAAGGATTAATTATACCTTAGTTGGGTTTAAGTACAAGCTACTGTTTTATTACTAGAGAGAAAAAGGACATTTTAAATGGAATTATTTGATTAAAAAGGAGCCTATGGGAAATGGACTTCCTGTAATTCAGAGCTTTCTGGGTAACTGATCCCATACCTGTACATGTTTTTCAGCCATTGACTGCCACACAGTCCCAAATCATAATGGATTCACCCCCATGTTTAACAGATGCCACGACAATTTTTTTTTCTCCATACACACATTTGGGCATTGTGGCAACAGAGTTCAATTTTAATTCATCAGTCCACAGCACTTGTTTCCAAAAGGCCTCTTGCTTGTCTAGATGTTGTTTTGTATACCTCATGCATTGACGATTGTAATGAGGTCACAGATTCCTGATGAATACTTCATGCCAGAAACACAGTAGAAGGGGGATAGCCAATCAAAGCTCTGCAGTCACACAAGCAAAGACAGGCTTCAATTCCCTATCAGGTCAGCCTAGCTCCTGACACTGCTTTTTAAAGCACATTCCTTCTGTATTTGAGAGTATAATGCACTGGCATATTTTTGATTTTCACATGTTAAGTCAGTAAAATAAAATGTAACTGCAATAACACACACAGTCTAATTTTTTTAACACACTAGTTACTGCAGAAGTTATTAAATATGTAATTTTGCATTCGTGTACAGGATAAACAAATGATATGGCTATTCAAAATTGTTTTTAAAGTTTGATAATTGTTTCCTAACTTTTATTGTTTAAAACTTTTTTTCTCAAGTATAGTTACCCCTGGTAATGTTATTACTGTTATACTTTAATGGACTTCAACTAGCGTACTGAATGAATTAATATTCTGTGCTTGAACTTTGTTAAAATCCATTGTGCAAACTGAGTGGTACTGAGGCTGAAGACAGCTGTCAGAAGAAGGTCAAGCAGCTCTTCACATTTGCCGTGCACATGCTCTAGTAATCTTTATAATCTTAAGAGGTCTGTAGTTTCTTGTACTGCCCCATTTTGTGCCTTTATCACACATCACTTGCAATAATATATCTTACTGTCACTTAGCGCTTAAATTAGAAACATATTAGATGAAAATGCAAACAACGTCAATTTCCTTTTATTTTTTTTAATTTTTTTTGTAAGTTTTTTTTCTTAAATGGATTAAATTATCAGCTAATGAACTCATTTATTAGGAAACCATTCAGTGCTTGTAAAAAGCCTTAATGTTATTTTCTGTCACAGTCAGGTTTTGTAAATATTGCACCATACAATTGCTTTATTAACCGTGTTTAAATGCGCCTTTTTAGCTTTTTCATTCCAGAAATATCCATCAAACTTTCCAGTTAATATTTAATATCCTTGTAAATGGTGATGGAACTTTAACAAGAATGTACACTGTAGATCTTCTTATGGACCTTTTAAAAAACCCCAAGATTGCAGATTATCTCACAAGGTAAAATGTCTTACAAGTTCATATTCTCTGCTAATATAAATGGGGGATGCTAAATATTACCCTGAAATATAGGGATTCTTATAGAATGTCTTAAAAGTAATGATATGAGCACTAGTTTTCTCCGTTTCATCTGATCTGTGAAGTTCCATTTTTCTTGAAACAAGCAAGGTTGACCTCCTTTCTCTGAGTGCAGGAGAGCCAACTGAAAATGATTATAAAATACTTTTGTAGGACTGGCACTCACAGCAGTTAGCATTGAACATGTCAATACATGTTTAACCAACATGTTTAATACTGGGTATACATTTGGTTGCAAGAGGATTGTCACTTTAACTCTCAGAATGCCAAAATGCCTTTCCTTCTCCTTTTAAAAGTAATTTTTCACAGCGTGTCTTTTTCTAATCTAGGTTTTCTAATCTAGGTTTTAGGACAGTTGTTCCCAAAACTTTTAAGCTATTTAAATGCCTAGCCTGATGATCAGATGTATAGGTTCACCCTAATTAAGTAAGCCCATATAGACCAGAAAGAGTGGTATGAACTAAAAATAGCTGTAAATTGCATATTTTAGGAGATGTTTTGGTATATGGAAGTTACTGTTATATTGTCTTGTATGCCAATATTTCCATGATGTCCTTAACCTGTAGAAAACCACCAGGCAATTTATCTCAAAGCACTTTTTTTTTTTTTTCCCTCCCTACCTACAGATATGAACATTTCAATTCTTGTCTTCATCAAGTGCTAGGCCTTCTCCATGGTAAAGATCCAGATTCTGCTTCCAAGGTATTTTTTTGTTATTTTAATTTACATTTGTTTACTGTGTGGCAAGTAAATATGCAGAACGTTGTCAGTGCTCTTCCTTGGGCTCAAGACATTAGAGAAGGAGCATTTAACTCCCTTTTCAGACACCACAAGTGAGAGTTCTATAAAGGCCTGAATCGGAGTGCTAAAAGGCAAAACTTCTGTGTCTCTTGAGAAAATATCTTTGTTTTAAGATAACTTGGGTCCAGCAGATTAGAACCTGATTAAAAGGTAGAGTTCAGTTCAGGCCTCCTCCTCTGGAGCAGGGGTTTGCTAACGCCACCCTGGACTTCTGTAAACGCAGAGATAGGCAGTGGATGCACAACATCAGCAAGGACAGTGCATACCATTAATTCTGTTGGCAGCTAAAAGGTAATGTTATGCAAGTGAATGTGTAAAGCTGGTGCATGCCATAAAGTTGTTTCGTCCTTGATGAAGATTTCTACCTTATGCTGATGTCTTCCTCTTTTGCCTCTGTGTGGGGTAAGCACATATTTTAATTGCAATATCATAACAAGCAGCAATTTTTGTTAAAATATTAATTTGAGAAAAGATTGAGCTATTTCACTTCCAGTTCCTCGGATTTTCCATGACCTGAAAATTTCATTAAAATGTTGTGCTGTAAAATCCAAAAGAAAGTAAGAAAGTAAACTTTGGAGCAATTTTGCAGTTTAATCCTCTATTGTGTCTACATGTAAAATGTCTTACATCTAAATGTAAATTTTCTTGGAAATGTGGAATGGAGAGATTTAAGAGGAGAGAGTGGATACAATCTAATAGAATATCATGTTCTTTTGTTCATTTTTAAATTATCATAATTCTAGTTAAAAAAACTAATATTTTTCTTGTTTACCTAAGTAAGTCAGGTCAGGTGATCTAAGTAAGTCAGGTCAACTTAGGTTTACCTTATTTGACACTACTGACACCACATAATTTACATTTGTTTTCTTTTTTCTGTTTTAGGTACTTGAACTCTTGCTTGCATTTTGCTCTGTGTCCAGATTGCGTTGTATTCTACGACAAGCCATATTTGACCAAGCTGGTAAACCAGGAGCAGGCAATGGAAGACTTGGTCCTGGCACTAAGTCTTCAGAACCAGCTGTGTCCCTTGTTCATTGGTCAAGCCAGTCTCTTGAAGCACCTCAGAATTGTGCAGTGTTGGCTCTTGAGCTTTTTAAAGAAGTGTTTGCGGTATGTCTCTTAGTACATTTGCACATTTCCACAGTATTTTTAGATTGCCCTTCAGAGTACTTAAGGCAGAACTTTTTAACTTAATTTTTAAATGTGTTTTGATTCAGGATGCAATTGATGCTGGAAGCTGTCAGTCAGCTGAGCGCTTTGTAGATCTGCTTCTGCCTGTCATTCTTGAGCAGCTTCAAATTCCTGATCACGAACTGGATGAAGCTCTGGCAAAGAAGAGTTGTGAAAGGGTAGCAAAAGCTTTGGATGTCTTGATAAATATCCTTCTATACGTTCTAAATTGGGGGTTGGTTATGAAGCTGAAGCTTATATGGTTGAACTAAAAAGAAAACTAAACCCTGAATAATGAATATGGCTAGAAATGCCATATTTTATATACTGAACTTACTGCTCCAGCCTAAAGTTTTAGCATCTCTATAGCAGTAATACAGTTGTGCACAGGAGCTCTTCATCTTGCATTTTGTTGTTATATGCTCGGTCTGCTCTGGGCTTCTGTTGAGAAGATAAGCGTAGGAGTCACGCAAATAATCGAGAAGAAAATGAGGCTGTCCTTTCAAATAAGCTAGCACTACTGGGTTGATTATTAAATTCTGATGCTAAGTGTACTGGTTTCAAAGCTGCCATGTTATGTGAATCTTAATATGAGATGCTTGAAGCCACAGTTTTGCCTGTTTACCCAATCCCTAAAATTCAGGACAGTACCAGCAGTGCTAGAAATATATAAAACAAATCTGCTTGCTCTCTTAAATAACAGATTTCGGTGCAAGGTTCTGCTGGATCAGCACTATTAATTGATATGTATTTGAAAAAAAAATGAGTGATCCTTACATTTTCTTAGTTTTAAAATTGCAGTATTTTGTGCTGATAATTGTTAGACTCCAGGCACGTTTCAACAATAAAAAGGTATGGCTCAGATATCTGATTTGCTCAGCCATGAACTTATTCATTAGATGAGTAAGAAATGGTAAAATCAGAAACCCTTTCTAACAGGATGCAAAATTACAATAGTATGGTTAAAGGATTGCCTAGTAAATTACTAAAGTGATGCACAGTGATAAAGGAAATCCTATAAATAAATGGACAATTTATACATTGCTTGTAAGGCTGATGGCATACAGACATTTTAAATCACTACACTCTTCTCAGATTGCACCTGAACAATCAAATCTAAAAAAAGTTAGTCTGTTGTTGGTTGTTTGTCAGGCACTGCTGATTCAGCTATTGCCTTTAATAGAAGCAGAGTTATGGCATATCCCTGCTGTGGCTTTGGGCTGGTCAAGTGTTTTACACAAGGTACAAGGGGACAGTTTTATGCTTGTGGAACAAAATTGTTACCTATTTAGCATCCCTTTTATGCACACAATCTCATTCAATTCAGCATGATTTCCTTGCTGCTCAAGGCAACTCCCTATGCCAGGAAATGTTTAACTTTTTTCTGGACCTACTTTTCATATATCAGAAATGGTTTTCTACAGTGCTGTAAAATTTCTTATTTAAACATTTTTGAAATGTAGTGTTTCCTGGCTGTATCCTTAATTACCAATATTATTCTTAACTGAAGTTCACTGCTTTGTGGAGATGATGTACTAAAGTTCCGCATTACACGAATACTTGCAGTGAACCGTTTTGTCTCTATGGTGGATTATCAGTTTTCATGCAGTGGTGATACTGGCACAAAAATGGTAGATTCTGAACTTTTGTAAGTATGCTCCCATTTTTTTTTTTTTTTTTTTGCTTAAGTATGTTTAATCCATTAAATGCATAAAATACTATTGCTTTTAAAAAATCTAAATTCTTTTTGTACTATTTGGGCAGAAATTTTGTAAATAGTTGATGTAATGACTATTTGATTTATATTTAAAGCAAAACTTCCACAGATGTCATTCTGAAATCTCTGGATCTCATGAGCAGAATAAAGCAGCTGGTGACAAATATGGAAGCTGCATTCTACAAAATCCTGCAGGTAATTTTTGTGGCACTTGAAAAGAAGCCCTTGTAAGTGTGGAGAGACATTAAACTGTTTCGTAGAAACAAAGCAGGACTTGTACTCTCTCCTAAATTCCAAGGTAGAGACGAAGTTTAAAAATAAAAATCCACATAACCTTTCTGTGGTCATGTTATTTGTATAAAGTCTTTGTACCTGTTTACACTTGACCTGTACATTGGAGTTTCTGAGAGTGCAAGTCCTGCTTTGTTTCCACTGTGTTCTGCTCCCCTTAGCTGAAGGTTTGGCGCTTGAAACCCAAACCCAACATTTGTACGAGTGAGCACTACTGTTTTATAGATTCTAAATGCAATGCATATATTTTTCATGGTCTTAAGAGTTACATGTTTGAATTCCGTTTTCTTATCAACCGATCATATTTTAATTAAATTTTCTGCAAATTGTTTGTTTTTGCAGGATCATCGCTTGATCACACCATTATCATTTGCATTAACATCCAAAAACAGAGAGAGAGTTCATTCAGGACTTAGAATACTGTTTGAAGCTGCACCTTTGCCTGGATTTCCTGCCATAGTGTAAGGAAACTATTGCTTTTAAAAATTAACAATTAGATTGATGTGTGTCTTGGATTATGGTACAGGTATTGGATCTGTTATTTTGAATGCTTGAGACCATGGCTTCTTTGAATAAAAGGATCTTCTGTAGTTTGGAAGACCATTCCATGGGACCACTAAAAGGATTGTGTAGCATTGTTTTAGCTTTAACATAGATATTGCTAGCATATATACTGGGGCTTATTTATAAACACTGGGCAGACCCATGGCAACCAATCAAATCTTTGTATTTATTGTTTAACCTGCAGCTGGCTGGAAAAAGCCAGTCACTGATTGGTTGCTATAAGTAATGGCACATGGGCAAATTTGCCCAGTGTTTATAAATGAGCCCCACAGTCTGGTAATAAAATAATTTCAAAATAAGAATTGTTTTCTTAAACAGGACTCCATGAAAAATTACTTATTTTGGAGCTTTCTAAATAACGTCTCTCTAAATAATAGATCCACACCTCATAAATATAGTAATTTCAAAAAACATGGAAAACAATTTTAAGAGCATATTTTTTTTATTCTTATTAGATATTTTCAGTTTTTATAGAATTAGTTTGGCTTTCTAGACTTTTTTTTTTAATTATTATTATTATTACTTTCAGTTAGATAATCATTTGTGTAATATGAATAATTTCTTATTATGCAGGCTCGGAGAGAGCATTGCTGCTAATAATGCATACATACAGCAGGAGAAAGATTGTCCACCAAAAAGATTTGCTGTGCAAGTTAATTCTAATAACTGCAAATCACCACAGTTCTTAAACAATCAGAGTATTGATAATTCGCCCACAAAACTTCAAGACCTTATATTAAAGCTGCAGACTGGAATGGAGGTAAGTTATCCAGATTTTGTTGTCATTTTTGGAGACGTCGGTCTCTGTAAAAAATAAAATATCTTGTGATGATTTGCAATCCTTTTTTTTCCAGCTAAAAGATCAGTCGAATGATGTAAGGATTTCAGATATCATGGATGTATATGAACAAAAGCTGTCTGCCCTAGCAGTGAGTATTTGTGTTGATTTAACTACATAGGCGTGTTAGAATTCCTTTATATTGCCACTCATCTGTTCCTTTTACAGTCTAAAGAAAGCAGACTGCAAGATTTGTTGGAAGCAAAGGCGTTGGCACTTTCCCAAGCTGATAGGCTCATTGCACAGTACCGATGTCAAAGAGCTCAAGCTGAAGCAGAGGTAACAGCGATGTAGTCCAGATGAATATATTAACACTTCTAAATTAATTCTGCACGTTAGCTTGTACATTAGTTTTAGTATTTGTGCTATGGCCATGACAGACAGGTTGTATTGTTGCCCATGTTAAAGCAGGTGCACAAAATATCCAAAATTGCCAGCTGTTGAAATTGATACTGGCAAAAAGCCAAATTATGTACCTTTATGACTTATTTTTACATGATTTCTTGATTTGACTATTACCTGCAACAACTGCCGTGGTTGGAGTAACAGGGCATATGTATGTATCTATAATTTACACTTATTTAAGTGCTATGTGCTAAAAGACACAGCAGCAAGGAGATCCCTACCCCATAGTGATTACAATCTGATTGGGTGGATAACATACAGACACAAATTGAAGGAAAAAAAATATCATATGTTTGGCCATTGGCCCTTAAATCCCAGGACTGGGCCAGGCAATATATGTGCTATTGCTCCATTTCTGACATATTGTTGCTCGTGCTTAAGATGGATATAAACCCAAGTACAAAAATGAAAATGTCTCACATTTTAATACAAATATGTTTTTTGCTAGAATGCTTTTGCGTGTTCTACTGTTCTCCTGCACTTCTGTGCCAGTCAATCTTAGAGAAAGCTAGGGCTGCCATGGACATGGATAAAAGAAAGTTCACCTAATGTCATCCAATTATTTGCACAGGAGCAGAGCCTTCAAACTGTCACTACCGTCATACAGGAATATTGCAAAATGTGCCCTTCAAGCATAGGAATTACAAAGACTAAATTATATTGAAAGCATTGTTTTACAATTTGGGACTCCTTTTAGTTTCCATTCTTGGGGTACCAATCACCTTTAACAAAACTACCCACCTGCCCTTAGAAAACATGCAGGTACCTTAGAAATAATTTTAAACATTTGAGCCAAATAAAGTGGATGATACAAACATTTTCACTTAGTCAGGTCTTTAGGAATGTGTTGCTTACCATGTTTAAAAAAGTTTGGCACTGCATTTATAATCACAGTACTGGAAAGCTACTCACATTTTCTTGCTACAGCACTGTTTTCTGACCTACTTAACCTGTCGTAGTACTGTACCAGAAATAACATGGGCCATTTCTATGCAATGCCACATTTCTGAGCATGTCTGGGTTGGGACAATGTAGGGCTCCTCAGCTCATCTGACCACTGCTGCAAGAATAAAAAAAATCTCCATCCAATGGTTGTTCCACATCCATTTATGTCTCTTGTTACATTACAGGCTAGAAAGCTTGCTGCACTGTTAAAAGATGCAGAAAAAAAGAACGAAGAACTGAGTTTACTCTTGAAGTCACAGCAGATAGAATCCGAGAGAGCAAAGAGTGATATTGAGCAGCTATTCCAACACAGCAAAAAGCTACAAGCTGTTGCTGACGAACATGAAAAATTAAAGATATCCTATACTGAGCATCTTATAAAGTAAGAACTTTGTTGACATTTACAAAAAGAAGGGTTACTTGAAGTCTTCATTTTTTTTTTTTTTTATTGGTAAGCTCCGGCATTTTATTGTCAAACAACACATTTGTAGATGCTCTCTGTATATAAATGTAAATCTGTTATGTTGTTTTTTACTTGACTACAGATTTTACCAAGTGTTATGCTTAACAACCACCGCATCAAAAAGGCACACTGCTTGGTTAAATACAGGCTATGAATTGCTTTGGACTCAGCCCCTCTTGTTATATTTTACTGCAGTGGTTGTCGGATGTTTTAGTTCAAGCCCACTTAACAGGCCCAACCTTTAATCAAGGACCTCTTAGTCAGGGTTCCAGATACAGAAAGCACTATAATAGCCATTCAGCTATTTATTTTCAATTATATCTAGGGCAGCACATAAGTTTACATTACAAGTCTCACCCTAACTGGTTATAGGCTTCATGTGTATTATGGAGAACAAATTTGCACTCTACCCAAATATTACCCTAATTGGTGGTCCATCTCACTCTGGTAGGCTCTAACACATTATCAATTTTTTTTTTTTTTTGTTATAAAGTACATAAAAAAATCTAGGACAGTTCTGTTTTTGCCTTGTAGATATGAGTTGTGTGAGAAACAATACAAAGAATTACAAGCATCATATAATCTGTTAACTAAACAAGCTGAAACAATGAAAAAGCTGAATGATTCACTAAAAACACAGAATGAACAGTAAGTAATTTGTATTTTTTTTTCTTCACTCACTGTGGGTCCCAGAATAATTTCCATGATCTGTGAAACAGCACAGCAGGAGTCTGAAATTTGAAAGGTCCAAAAACACTTTTTTCAAAACATAATTATTAAAGGAGAAGGAAAGTCATTTTGGCATTTTACTGCCTAGAGCAATATATTTATTCTGCAGAAACCATTACCATACTTGGGTAACTGTTTTAGAAGCTTTCTCCTTTGCTTAAGATATCAGTTGCCATTTTAAGTAGCTTTCTTCCTGCAGTCTAGATGTTATAGCTCAGATCACACATTCCTAAGGGACAAGAGAAGAAATCCTGTGTTTCTTTTGATAGAGTGCAGCATTACTGTATGTATGTATAACTTTATTTATAAAGCGCCACAAGGGTACGCAGCGCTGTACAATCTTACAAAATTACAAATAGGGAGGACGAGTGTTATAATAAATAAATACAATAAATATATATAAATGCACAGGGAATAAGTGCCATGTGGTATGAGACACAGTAGGAAGGAGGTCCCTGCCCCATAGAGCTTACAATCTAAGCGGTTGGGTAACATACAGGCACAAATTGGAAGGTAAGAGTGCACCAGGTATGGGCACTTGCCCTTAAGCGCAGGACTGGGCAAAATAGTGTTTTAGTGCTCCAGATTGTAACAGCTGAGCTTTTTCTTAGAGAGTGGGTGAGTTTTCCCTACGGAGGGATTCAGGGATAGAGTTCCAGAGGTAAGGAGCAGCGAGATAGAAAGGTTTAAGACGAGAGAGCGCAGTGGGTGTGGATGGTGTAAAAAGACGGAGGCTCTGAGAGGAGCGGAGGAGACGACCAGGAACATGCAGGGAGACCAGTGAGGAAATGTAGTGAGGAGCAGAGGAGTGAAGGGCTTTGAATGTTAGCAGAAGGATTTTGTAAGCTATCCTTTGCTTAAGTGGGGCTGAACAGGTTCCCTCTTTGGAGAGAGCAGGAGGATCCTGGCAGCAGAGTTTAAGATTGATTGCAGGGGAGAGAGGTGGGAGTCTGGGAGGCTGTAAGTGCTTATGGCTGTATTTACATAGACCTTTCTGATAAAACTTACTTAGTTTTTACCTTTGCTTCTCCTTTAAATCTCCTGCAGTCTGGAAACATACACGTATGACAGCTTTTGTTAAATGAATGTATTTTACTTAAAATGGTCTCTGCATTAAAGTGTACAAAACTTTGCTAATGTGTATCTAACTAAGCAGCAACTGTTGATATTTCAGGACTATCTCACAACTTAATGAACTAGAAAACCAACATAAAGATTTAAATAAGCAACTGCAGGACAGAGATAGTAAAATAAAAAGTAAGTGATTTTCTGTTTGATAAAATATTGCAAATTCTGTTGTATTTGCTGGACAATCCTTTTTAAAGGACAATGAAAGGTTCATATAAATTAAAAGTCTAAAGGCATTCTTTTTAAGTACTTACTGCATATCTTAATTCCCAGATCCCTGCTTGCTTCTCTGAGATATGGTGCTGGCAGCCTACAGCAGTGTGAAGACTACAGTGACATCACTGAAATCTCTCTCCCCTTCCTGTAGGCTGCCAGCGGCAGCCTTCCTATTCTCTGAGCATGTGTGTAACTTGATCCTGTCTGCTGTTCTGAGCTACACATGCCCATCAGCCAATCAGAAGCGGATCTGGCAGAGGGGAGGGGGGGGGAATGAAACACATGTGCAGTATGAAGCAAGCAGGGAAAGGAAGGGAGAATACCTTTTTAGAGATGGCTGCCTGTTCTAGAAAATGTGAAGTAAGTGTGACTGAGTAAATATTTGATTAGGTGAGCCAAAAGTGTGGCGTTTTTACTAAACAATAGGAGGACTATTGGGCAGTATGCATTTTAAATTTTGACTTGCATTCTCATTTAAAGAATGCAGGCACAGGCTATGCAACCACTTGCGTATATATAATGATTTTGGAAAGAAAAGGGGAATGCAGTATATACAATAAGAGTTAAAGGCTATTTCACGAACACCCAGTTTCAGGTCAGGGAGTATTAAACTCAGCTTTATTAGAGACCATGCTTAACTATATATTCTGCTGACATAGATCTTCATTGTCTTTCTGACTATTTTTGTGCAATGAAAACTGTTTTCTTAGATTTGCAGCAAAAACTAAAATCATTAGAGGAAAAGATGAAAACAAAACAAAAGGAGAAAGAAGAAATGGAAGAAACTATAGATGTTCTTCGCAAAGAATTAAGTAAAACTGAACAAGCACGGAAGGAATTAAGCATTAAGGTAGGATTTTGAACAATTAAATGGATGTTTCCCAATATTATGAATGGTACAGTTTAACAGGAGTACTATTATTTTGACATGTTTTCTTGAAATAGGTTAGTTTAAAACATTGTTTTTAAAAATTTTAAAGAAAACACTGCTGATAAATTATCAGATGGTCAGGATATTTAAGATAGGACATCACTTGGCCCTATAATCTAAATAACCCAACATGTTGTCTATACTTTAATGTGGTTACTACTAGATTTGCAGCACTGCCCTTTCCTTACTATCTACCTTAAGGCAGTAGGTAAATACAGGGCTCTGTTACAGACACTCCTCAACTTGCCCTTCTAAATTACGTGCAAGTTAGTGAGGGGGGGGGGTGCTTGCATCCCTGTGCTGTATTCATGGGGCACATGCAGGAATCTGCACTCAACAGTGGAGTAATTCAGCAATTAGTGGTTTGCACATATTTTTTGCACTTTTCCCTGCACTTAGCAAAAATCAGGTAATTTTGCTATTGCAAATTGATGCCTATTGAAGCTTAAGGTATTTTAGAATCATGGCTCTGCACACACACCCAGATGTTGTAATACTTGATCTCCTGTAATACTATGCATGTGCTCTGCCCAGGTAAATAGAAATAATTCGTACAAGAGTTATCCCGAATGTATCTGGAGGGAAACAAACAAATAAGTTTATTTTTGTGTGCCTTCAGTAACACACAGCACTTAATTTGCTAGTGTTACTTACCATCAAAATTATTCCAAATGTATTTTTCAATACTATTGTACCTAGTTGCATGTATAAATTGAAATCAGTTAATCTGATTTGTTCCTAAAATGTTCACCATAGGCATCTTCCTTAGAAGTTCAGAAGACTCAGCTGGAAGCACGTTTGGAGGAGAAGGAAGCAGTTGTGAAATTACAGCAAGAAGAACTAAACAAACATTCACATATGATTGCTATGATACACAGTCTAAGTAGTGGAAAACTCAATACAGAGAACGTGAACCTCAGTCTTTAGAAATATACGGTTTGATTCATAAAGCAACCCTGGCCAAGTGTCTAGCAAGTGCTGTTCCATGCACTTTCTGCTAAATCTATACAACAAGAAAGCACAAAACAGTGCCCCTAAGAGTATTCATTTTTCTATTTTTAAACACTATACTGGTGTACAGTAGAGATTTTAGCCATTTTTAATATGCTTATTGTGCTAATGTGGCAGGTTCCGGGTCATTCTAAGTATGTTATTTTGAAGAACAATGAATTTTTTGCAGATTTTAAATAACACATTTGTGAAATAAATTATATGCTTTTTACATGCTCTCGTTAAGCTTTGTATGTGTATCTTCTGGCCATATGTATCACTGATTTATTTTTCTCTTACTATATTTTCAGATGCACTTTGTACTGTACTGTAGTTGTGTTTTAGTATTTTTAGCTCATTAACACAAACCAAACCTTTACTGGTACATAAGATCAATAGTATTTTTAAATTATTCAATTCTTATATGCCTTATAAGGGGCTTACTCATCAACTGTGAATGTGGAACTAATGAGCATTATTGTGGCTCTGTATCTTTAAATGTAGCCTAAATTTACAAAAAAAAGTCCCTTTTTGTGTATATATAAATATTTATATATTAAACACCTAAATAAGTGTTTGTTTCTTTTTAATTTTGTGATGCCTCTAGAGCAGATTTCTACCATAATGCTGTTTTAACTTTAACATTGTGCATTCAGAAGTTTAACCTGTTAGTTGCCAAATATTGAAAAATGTATAATCTGGGCAGTTCTATAATAGGGGGTTGAAAGGTTTGCTTTTAGATCCACCCATTTGATCTCCTACATGTACCCCCTCACCTCAGCACAAAGCTATGGGATCTGTGAGAAATGAGTGGCCACTAGATATCCATTGCTTCAAGGCGCCTCATGTCTTTGCATCTGGTCGCCTACTTCCACCCCCTCACACACAATCACCCATATTGTTCACCTGTTCACACCTCAGACTGTAGGAGCAGTAGAAACCCAAAAATAAACCCTGCACACTATAAAAAGAACATATACTGAGGTGGTACTGCAATTAAAAAGTTTTTTAATATATAGTTATTGTGCAGACAGTAGGAGCAGTGGCAGCATTGTGTCACTGTAGGCTGCCTGTGTGTGCCATACTCTGCCTGCCCTAAGCTGCCTGTGTGTGCCATACTCTGCCTTCCCTACCCTGCCTGTGTGTGCCATACTCTGCCTTCCCTACCCTGCCTATGTGTGCCATACACACAGGCAGGGTAGGGAAGGCAGAGTGTGGCGCACACAGGCAGGGTAGGCAAGGCAAGGCAGAGTGTGGCGCACAAAGGCAGAGTGTGGCAGGTTTTTGCTGTACTACCACCATTAATATGGCTATGGTCATGCGATAACATGGGTGTGGTTTCAAGTGGGTGTGGTTTAAAAGGGGCAGTGGTCAAAACTAGCTTCCATTATCGGCCCTCCACCACGGAGGTTTCCGGCCCTCGGTGCCACAGAAGTTGGACAGCACTGGTCTAGTAGATATCCCAGAATACAATAATATGCCTCCATACCAGCAATAATTATATAGCTATGCTAAACATGTGCTTCTGCCATGTAACTGTATAAAACCGCCAAAACCTACTTCACATACGCATGCCTAGTTCTTCAACACAAGTACAGAAGATGATATCTTCAATAAAATCATTAAGAAGCTCAAAAGCCTGGAGCAGCTATGATGGAGCTAAACAGTCCTCCCTCGATAATTCACCCTGATTTGGTTTACCAAATGTCATTAAGATTTTTAGGAATCAAGTTCTTTATATCACATAGTGCCTTAAAGCCTGCTTCCTTCTCCAATAGAACAGAAAAATAAAGACTACTTCGGTGGGGAAGAGAGTGTTATATGTAGTAATTTTTGCTATTGTTTTCTTTCCTAAGGGGGGTTGGTCAAACTTTTAACCCAATGTTCTGCCTGAAGGATGAATGAACAATGTGAATGGCTGGAACATTTTAAAATTGAGGTTCAACTGTATATATTCAGAGTTTAATGTTATTTTTAGGTAAATACAATAGAATAATGAAATATGGAAGTGAGTCAATTTTAACCACTTAATATTGATCAGCATTTTTTTTTTTTTTTATAGCTACCCTTATCAAATAACTACATCTTAGCATTGAAGTAGCTTAGCTTAGCTTTACCTAAGTGTTAGTACGAGTTCAAAGAGATTAGTTATTCAAATTGTGTCATTGTTATTGCTGATTCAACTGTCATTTGAAGTGCAGCAATAAGTTAAATATGACAAATCTAATTACACTAGTATCTTTTTTAAATTATACCATTTGATTATTTACAGTTGACGCTCAGAAACCAGACAGGAAAATAAATAGGAGAAGATAGTAATAGGTAGGTAAGAAATTATATAAATCTAGCCTCACGTTTCATTGTTTTTTCAGTTGGCAGCATGACTGACCATAATACGTGGAATGTGAGACATGAAGTGTACCAGAATGATTAGGAATTATGTAAACTTATTACATGAGGTTGACTGAGTGATTGAACTTGGTTATGCCATGGATAGAGGCAAAAACTTTTAACTAGCAAAATGAGAAATGGAGGGAATTAGAAGTGATAGAACTATGAATTAGGAGCAAGAGAGGTGGGACATAAATTGAAGAACTATATAAATAATATTTATATTTAAATAATATATTTATATAAATAAAAGGGCAACAATTACATCTTTGGGTAAATAAATGAATTGAGAGTTTGTATAAAATATTATGGAGTTATAAAAGAAAATATTGCTGTCAGGTAAAATATTTCAAAAGAAAGCATAAATAGAAAGTCTATCGTTAATTGTCTTAGAATGTCAAAGAAATTAGTGAGTCAAAACACTCATCAAACCCAAGATTCAGTATGCCAAATGATATCTATAGAGATGTTGATAGAAGCAGTAGGTATGTCCTCAAATGGATGTAAAACAAGAGAGAACAAAAAATAGTATAATGTTTATTACAAAGAATCCTGCTCAGTGTAGGTTACTTACAGAGTTGTAGTGTGATACAGGTATCAAGATAAAATTCAACGCGTTTTGCGTGATTATTGTCACGCTTCCTCAGGAGTCAGAATAAAAGAGCATTTAAAATCCCCCAAGACCTGTCTCATATTTGTACAGGTATGGGATCCCTTATCCAGAAACTTGTTATCCAGAAAGTTCCAAATTACGGAAAGGCCATATCCCATTGACTCCATTATAAGGAAACAATTAAAATTTTTTAAAATGATTTCCTTTTTCTCTGTAATTATAAAACAGAACATTGTACTTGATCCCGATTAATCCTTATTGAAGACAAAACAAGCCTATTGGGTTTATTCAATATTTGAATGATTTTTAGTAGCCTTAAGTTATGGAGATCCAAATTACAGAAAGATTCCTTATCCGGAAAACCCCAGGTCCCGAGCATTCTGCATAACAGGTCCCATACCTGTACCATTTAAAATCAACCGTTATCCGCCTCACTTCCATCTCTCAAAGGTGGAAGTGACATACGCGTATCTGCACATAACATCGCGACAAAGGGGTTAACAGGACTAGGGGCAAAAAATGTTGCTTACGCTCCTGCGACTAAACATGATGGTGTATGGTGATTGCTAAAGATCCTATGTCTAAACCTGATGGTACTGTATACTGAAATAAAATAAATACCAGCATTGCTACATAATCCCGCTCATAAGCGTGACTAAAAGGAGGAATTGACGTCGGTGCGTGCGTGCGCAGTAAAACCTAATGTAGACAAAGTGCTGGCGAATGGATATGGCTTGCACTGATATGTAATTTGAATAGTGATTTATTCTAGCCAATCGATGCCAGTTGTGGTGTACCTATTGGCAAACACTAAACCTACATTATTGCGCTCTATTCTTACCAACAAAAAGGTGAATTAGAACCTATACCATATGGTTAAATCACACTACTGCCCAAAAGCGAAACATGTATATGTGATTCGTATGAGGATGAAGACAAAACATAACTTGTCAACAAAGGTTATTACAAAAAAGGAAGAGTAATGCACTTATTTCACGATAGAACAAAATAAAATTAACTGATAAATATCAATTACAGTATACATTTTTATAAAATGATTAAAAAGCTGTTAAATCAATATCCACATTTAAGCCATGAGCCTGTAATGTGTTTGGTTTAAAAATCCAATATGTCTCCCGTTTAATATCTTACGGAGCAAGTTAGTCACCCACGGTAGATCAAGATAGACTAACCACTCCAAAATACCTTTTCACCAGTAACTTAAGGAGTTGCCAGTGAAAAGGTCTACGCATCGATTCAACCTTCCAAAGTCCCATGAAGTTGCCTGCAGAAGGAAACTTAGTGCAACTTTGGAAAGCCAAAGCAATGGATAGGCCATTCCACCAGTGACTCCTATTGTTTCTGGTGGCAAGACATTTCAGAGAGGTTAGTCACCCACGGAAGCAGAGATCTATCGCAGGCAACTAACTCGTTTTATGAGACATTTCCCTTAAAGGACATGTAAAGCCTACATTTGCCTACAATGTATATCAGTTGGGCACGTCTCCCCCACCCAAATGGCATCATTTGTACTGCATATATCCCCTCTGTTTGCCAGCACCATCACATTTTACTAAAGCAAATAGCAGCTTTTCACCCGGTGGCCATTTTTCCTCTGACATATAATCAGTCACATTTAAATCTGCAAACAGCATTCACACACACAGACCCTTATTCAGCATACATTTCATCATGAATACTGATTAATGTAATCATGAGTAATGATTAAGCTAAGCTCAGGAGAGGAGGTTAGGATGAAAAAAAAAATAGGAGCAGACAGCTAGAGTTAAGTTCCTATGTAAGCAAGCAATGCCATCTCTTCATTGGCTGCTAGAATGGAAGGTGTGTTTAGTAACCTGAGCTGAGAAAAGCTGAGCATGCCCAGGAGCCAACAGCCACAGCAAATTCCTGAGAGAGGGGGCCAAGTGGGTTAGAGGAGAAATGAAAATCTAAGTGATTAAAGGGATGCTGTAGCCTTACTATTAACCCCTTGACAACCAGAGTGGCAGGTATTAAAAGTTTTTAAAGAAGCTGTTCACTGATTACATTTGTGTGTGGTGTTTACATGACCTTTAAGGTTAATTCAACAGGTTTCCTCTGCATGGCCCAATTGCTGCGATCTCTGCTAGTATTACTCCCTGCTTCATTAGGGATCTCTTGAGAGCAGTAATAGAGACAGAAAGGCTTTCAACATTTTCTACACCATCACTTGCAAAAGAAAGGGGGGATAGTTATGCAAGAGACATTGAGGTTTAAGATTGATCATAACAGCTAAATGCACATAAAGCATAAAAATCTCTAACTCCCTCAGAAAATAATAAACACAAACATGTTAAATGTTTTTAAAAAAAAATAGCCTAACATAACGAAAGGGTAAACCTCCATATTTAATCTGTAATAACTATGTGCAGCTGCACTGTAATATTGTCAGCAAGGAAAGCATTAATATAGCTGCTGTAGGAGTTATTTTGGACAAGCTCAGGATTACATGCCAGTTAGACACAAGTTTGGCAACTACAGTGCCCATTATCTGAGCTGTTCAGTCAGATATAATTCTTGTCTCCACATTCTTTTCTTGCATGCATTATTATGGAAATAGTCACTAAGAAATGTAATCAAATGGTACTTAACAGTCCATCCAGCCATCACATTACTGTCAGCTTTAATAATGACACTGCCAATATAAAAAAAAGAACACTTGCACAAGCTGCAATGCACAACATCTCTTTTTTCTGTCTTTTCTGTCCACTGTTTACTTGCAAGTAATAGAAGATGCCCATGAAAAGAATGTGAGATATTCTGAATTTAATTTCTTGCTGTACAGGGAGTAAATCTGGCACCTAAATCATATACAATTTAAAGTCATGGTATAAATATGGTACATGCTTTTGTATTATTATGCATGTTTCAATTATTTCAAGGTAGTTTCTATAAGGACATCTTCCAACTTCTGAAAAAAAGACTGTTGGAGACTATTTGGCACTCCCCCAGTAGTGCTGCCTGTGGCAAGGTGCTCCGAGAGTCCCTGGGCACATTGTCACCTCATAGTAGTTAAGGTGAATTCTATTAACACAAGATTAAGTGCAGTCTACTACCAATGCTCTCTAAACATTGTATATGTTTTGTTGAATTACACCAGATTTGCTTGTTTGTTCAATGGCTGAACAAATAAATCATAAAGGCTTCTGGCTTTATGTCACATTGTTAGATGTGAACTTTAAGTAATGGAAATGAACTTATTTTGGATCAGAGCCACTGTCAGGGGGACAGGTGGGAGTACAGCATGTCCCAGTCTGTGTAAGTACTCCTAAATTTTGAACCCCTAGAGGAGTGGAGCTTGTCAGAAATTGGACAGTTTTGGCCAGATCAAGTGTGTATTTAGGCCAGGTTAGGGTGTCATTGTTATCCAGAATGCTTGTGATCTGGGAGTTTACCATTTGATAAATACACTTCCCATAGCAATGAATAGAAAGTGGGTGAATTTTTCTGTGCTGAGCTTTAATCTCACATTTTAATAAATCTGCCCCTTGGTGTTTCTCAATATATTTTATTTTAATAATAATGCAAATATTTAAAAAGACAGTGCTGTATTCCACAGCATAATCCTTTTAGCCCCACCCCTACCCTAAACTTCAGGAGGAGGGTAATCTGATCAGGAGGAGGCTAATGCACATGTACTGCAACTGCACCTCAGCAAGGAGTCATGCTAGGCCTACTTTACTTCTATACTAGTGGGTCTGATGTTTGTATTGGTATAGTGGGTGTTATACACTTTTTAGAAAAACACATATTGAATATATTGAATAAAAAAAAAAAAGCTAACTGAAAACTGATCAGCGATCCAACTGGCCAATCGAATCTAGTGACAAAAACTAAACTAAAATAACAAAATTCTGAACAAAATATTCTAATCTCATTTATACAGCACGTAATGATATTTTGCAGCACAACACAATACATAAAAGCATTCCCCTGCATGCCAGTCATGTGAAACTTGAAATTTAGACAGTACTGAATTAAGATAAACATGGTGACCATTCTATTGAAGTGGTTTGTGATAAGAGACAGTCTGACATCCCCTTCAGTGCATATTTAGCTCCGTGTTTTTGTTGCATGTGATTTGGAAAACAATTTCTTAATTCCATTAGGTCATATACCAACAATGAAGCCAAGCAGCAAACAACTGAGTGATAAAACACAGCCCTGTAAAATTATAGGCATATTATCTTTATCTTGCCTTCCCTGCCCACTCCTTATAAACCTGGAGAGTGTGATACTCTGACTCAGTGACCTGCAAGACCTGCTATAAGTGTCTGGACCCACTTTGAACTAGAAACAGAATCATTTACTTCACAAGGTAGGTATCAACTTATGGTTTTCTTGTGCATACAATCCCTTTTTGCATATTAATTTCTCTAATTTCAGAAAATCCTATATTTACACATAATCATTGTTACTTTTTAAATAGATGATACCAAACTGTGCCCACTGTTTCAAAATTATATAATTTTATCTAAATATCACTTTTCAGTTAAATCAAAGCATTAAAACAAATACAATAAAATACTGCAATACAAAAATAATAATAAAAACTTACAATTAGTGCAGGCATACAGTATGCGGTTATTGAATTGAAATAAGACAAAAAGGTAAAAAACAATTAGAGCTTGTATATCTGTTCACACTGGATTTTCTTATTGCTGGCTATAACTACTTAAATATATTTTGCACCAACAGAGCTTTGGCTAACTATTGGTTCTTGGACAAATAGTACCAGCACTCATGGCAATTGAAAACAAGCACTAGCCCCTGTAGTTTATGTTCAAAAATAAAACAAACAACATTACTCCAGGTGAACTCATAGCATTTTAAAACAGACACAATCAGACAAAGTGATCAGTTAGCTCATTGAATGCTTTAAACTTAATTGATTAACATGAGCATTAATTATTAAATGGAAAAAAAATCATTTAACAATCATACTTGTTTTCTTTTTCAGTGATCAATACTGTGCTCAGAATTAGTCTGCCAAAATGATGGACATGTCTGATTTTGGGGAGGCAGCTTCCTTCCTTAGAAAAAGTGAGAAAGAGTTAATGATACAGCAGACGGTGGCTTTCGATGGTATGTTGGTTGTTTAGCTTCTGTTTGTAAAAATTATTATTTTAAAAGGTTATCTTACTTAACTTTCCCATGCACCCCTCTGCAGACTTACACTGCACAGTAGTGTACACATGCATCCACGTCTGCAATAGGGATTCCTGGGAAAGATAAGTAAAATGCCAGTGTGCTCTCTCCCTCCCTCTCTCTCTCTCTCTCTCTCTCTCTCTCTCTATATATATATATATATGTATTTCACACTTTCATTAAATATCTCATTCATGGTACATAAGGGTACAGACAGTATTCTCCTATAATAGGAAAGAAAAAATGCTGGATACCAGATGACAAGGAGGCTTATCTAGAGGCTGAAATAAAAGAAACTGGAGGAGGCAAAGTAACTGTTGAAGTTGGTGATGGAAAGGTAAAAAAAAATGTACTTATTATGCTCCATTATTTAGGGATCAGGGACCTGGTTTAGCCCTTTTTAGTATTTTATGAGAAATCTCCATGTTACTTTCTGTACAGTTATTTGTTCTGGTTGATACTTTTTGACTGAACAAGGGATGATAAAAGGAATAATAAAATGAATTGGTAATGGACATCTAGACATCTTTCTACTAGATCATTTTAACAAGTCAAAGAGTCATTCTGAGTCAAATGTTTACATCATTGTAAGCTCAGGATGCTCAGAACTTCTGGGTATGAGGATAAGCATATGTTAAACCTTGTTTAAATGCATTACTATACAGTCACTTACTGCAGAAAAAATAACTGCATTTGATATCTAATTTTTCTTGTTGCATCTCTTTATATAGACAGTTGTTGTGAAGGAGGGTGATGTCCAGCAGATGAACCCCCCAAAGTTTGATATGATGGAAGACATGGCCATGCTGACACACTTGAATGAGGCATCTGTGTTATTTAATCTACGCAAGAGATATGCCAACTGGATGATCTATGTAGGTTACCATAATTTATTGCTTTTGCCCTTTCAGTTCCATGTTTCTTTTATCTTTCCACTTCCCATTTTTCCTAGTAGCATAGATCAAAGAGAAAGCTAATAACATAGGGGAAATATAGTAAATGTTTTTTACTTGTCTAGAAACCAATCATAAGGTAGTACCCCGCTAGAATGTATGGAGTTAGCAATATGGTACTTTTATGCACTGTAGATTCTACAATCTATGGCTCTGAAAGGGTTAAAGAGTAAAATCACTTTGTTTACTTTAAAGTTACTTTCCTGAACATTTTTTAAAAGGAAATAGTGTTTACCCAATACACTACAATCAGGGTAGCATTTATCATAAGATTCCTAGAAGTTGAGCCATGATTTTACCAGACATATCTGAATCATAAGATTGTAACATTTTTAAATTAATACTATTAACAAAATAATGAACTGTATCTCTGTACTTGGGCATAAGCTAGATGAGGGATCAGAATTTTTATAGACCCCTATATCATTGGATGACTTGAGACACTTTCTTAGATATTAATTAGGGACAGAACTAGAATAAGGCCTTAAAGTCACCTGCCTAGGGTGTGGCCATTTTGGGAAAAAGGGGTGCAATTCCAAAGTAAATGATAAAAGGGGGTAATTACGTGATGGCAGTACACCTTTAAGGTTAAACTCATTATTGACTTTCTGTAGTGAAACATTAGATTTTTTTTTCACCATATTATATGCTAGTTTAAGTTTGTTTATCTGTTTTTAGACCTATTCTGGCCTATTCTGTGTGACTGTGAATCCGTACAAATGGCTACCTGTCTACAAAACTGAGGTAGTCGCTGCTTACAAGGGCAAGAGACGTTCTGAAGCCCCGCCTCATATTTTCTCCATTGCTGACAATGCTTACCATGATATGTTACGCAGTAAGTGTCCATATTTATATCCATCTTCCCATATTCTTGTGTGCATTTTTTTCTGCACAACATGTTTTAATCAGGCTTATCACTTTATATATAATGGCTGTAAAGCAAAGCCAATGTTATCCTCTAAATCAACATTTGAGAAACTTCTTTTCTCAGACAGCAGCAGCTGTCAGCTGTCTTATTGCTAAACTTTTTAATTCACTTCATAAAAAGTATACCATCATCTGGTTAAGATCTGTTTGCATTGGTTAACTGATTTGTATAGAGAATGTTCATACCACGGCAAACAGTATCAAAATAACAGCATTGCATGGAGCTCAAGCTTGAGCAGCAACCACATACAGCCACTGTAGGATCTTCACAGGGGTCATGGAGTTAAAAAGTAAAAAAAAAAAAAAATTATTCAAAGCTACATTAAGATAAGACATCTTCATAAGCCCTATGAGTGTTGTGCCTCGGGGGCACTAAATCATGGGCTCAAGTTCTCAAACTCACCACACGTCACAGAACTCAGAAATGAAATCATTGTTTTACAACATTTATAGCATGCCCATTTATTTTAGAAACATTAGCTGTAACACTGTTATTTCTTTGCTAGATCGAGAAAACCAGTCCATGTTGATCACGTAAGTACAATCCTCATGAAGTGGTAACATTATTACATTATCTAAAAGAAGACACTTTGGAAAATATACTTCCAGAAATAGGTCTATTACAAATTATTTACTATAACTATTTTCATCATTACAATACCGAGTAAATAACAAATGACCTTTATTTAGATTTGTAATCCTTTTAGATGGTTTGTCATATTAATAATGTGGTGCTAAATCCACCTTTCCATGTGTGCGTTTCCTCATTTTAGTTTAGGTAAAATAACATTATTTCTCTGATGCAGTACAGGCTAAGTAAATAAATTACAGCTGTTTGGGCCCCAAAGCAATAATGGAAGACCCCTAGAAAGATTTTGGGTTACATTTATGTTTTTTTTCTCCTTAAATCACACTGTTTTTCAAGGTACATTAGTATATTTTTGTATTAAATCACACTGTAAATAATATTTGAAACATATTTTTGTTTGCTATTGATGAAATGTATTCAGTAAAATATATCTGATCATTCTTCTTTTCATTAAATCTCTTTCAATCAGTGGAGAATCTGGTGCCGGCAAGACTGTGAACACAAAACGTGTTATTCAGTATTTTGCCACAGTTGCTGCTATTGGTGATCCCATGAGTAAGAAAAATGTAAGTTACCTTGCTAATAATTTTCATTTTGCTTTTGTCTAGCTTGCTGTCTTTTGTTTACTCTCTCCATTTGCCTTAAATGTTATTTATAAACACTTGATTAATTTGCACCTGGGCAGTAACCCATGGTACTGTAACTTTTATTTACATTGTTCCAGCCTGCAGCTGCAAAATAAGTCTTTGATTGGTTGCTATTGGTTACTGCCCATGTGCACAATTTGCTTAGTGTTTATAAATGAGCCCCTTTAACTGTATTTATTATTTGTGTATAAAATCACTTTTTAAGCTTAATTTGTGGCTATACGGTATTGATTCTGTTACCATTCACTTATTAATATGAATAGCAAATCCTCGAGTGGCCAAAACTCCCATTTAATGTTTTTATGTTTTTTCATTACCAACATTAATACGGTTTTGTTTGTTTTTTTGGTTGCAGCAACCAGCTACCAAGACTGGGGTAAGTGTCTATTTTTTCCTTACTATTACCTTATCTTGAGGTTTTAAGATTTATTCTATGTACTTTTATAATCTAATGATACCTACTCATAATTGCACTGACAAATCTGGGTATTACCTGCTTTTAATACTTCATAGCTATCAGTATTTATTATGAAATGACAACCCTGCAACTTTTATTTTTGAAGATAAATCTGTGAACTGCATAGATTATCTTAAAGATAATGCTTTATGTTTAAGGCAGCCTACAACTCACATAAAGTGTATAAGCATCACATGCATGAATCTGGGCTGTATTGATATTTTTTTTTGCTAGGGCTGCTTATAACCCAGTCAGGCCCTGGATATTTATAAATATAATAAACAAAAAGATGCTACAAATGCAAAATGCAACCAAATTATTGTAGAGCATAGTTTATACTTCCATAGTTTATAATTATAATTATTTATACTTCCATAGTTTATAATTATAATTATATTATAATAATGCATACTGCTGTTAAGCACAGGCTCACTTTTGTAATATGTGCAGGGCAAAGCAGTCACATGGTTGGTTATATTATACAGGTATGGGATTATTATATACCGGTATGCATTATGGGAAGGCCATCTTCCATAGACTGTATTTTAATTAAATAATTCAAAATGTTAAAACATTCCCCTTTTCTCTTTAAAAGTAAAACAAAACTTTGCACTTGCTCCTAACTAAGATATAATTATTCCTTACTGGTGACAAAAACAATCATATGGTTTATTTAATGTTTACATTTTTTTTAGTAAATTTAAAGGACAATGAAAGGTTAATATAAATTAAAAGTAAGTCTAAAGGCATTCTTTTTAAGTACTTACTGCATATCTAAATTCCCAGATCCCTGCTTGCGTCTCTGAGATATGGTGCTGGCAGCCTACAGCACTGTGAAGACTACAGTGACATCACTGAAATCTCTCTCCCCTTCCTGTAGGCTGCCAGCGGCAGCCTTCCTATTCTCTGAGCATGTGTGTAACTTGATCCTGTCTGCTGTTCTGAGCTACACATGCCCACCAGCCAATCAGAAGCGGATCTGGCAGAGGGGAGTGGGGGGAGGGAATGAAACACATGTGCAGTATGAAGCAAGGAGGGAAAGGAAGGGAGAATACCTTTTTAGAGATGGCTGCCTGTTCTAGAAAATGTGAAGTAAGTGTGACTGAGTAAATATTTGATTAGGTGAGCCAAAAGTGTGGCGTTTTTACTAAACAATATGAGGACTATTGGGCAGTATGCTTTTTAAATTTTGACTTGCATTCTCCTTTAAAGTATGGAGATTCAAATTACAGAAAGATCCCGTATTTCAAAAACCCAGGTCTTAAGCATTCTGGATAACAGGCCTGATAAGATCTGTCAATATAAACCCAATAATTAGGGTTTGTGCTTTATATATATATTTATGTAAAGGGGGGTTAGCTTAATGTATGCACAGAACACACATTGTGTATACATTTACATCTAAACATTGCAGTGGGAGCTACTTGCTGAAGTATATTGTGAATTTCCCAGTTTATTCAAACTGCCTGACAGCTAATTACAGTATGCAAAAAAAAGCCGAATATGTTATGTGTGCAGTTATATACACTGTAAGGCTTTACTGTCTGTATTTGAGTAAAAAAAAGTTGCACTCTGCTTAATTTCTTTGTAATGGGTCTTCAGACTGTTTAATTGTGTTTTAGGGAACACTGGAGGATCAAATCATCCAAGCCAACCCAGCTTTGGAAGCTTTTGGAAATGCTAAAACACTGAGGAATGATAACTCATCCCGTTTTGTAAGTTAGTTTTCTGCTTCCCTACTTTTATAACAGAAGAAAAGTTTTCCCAACAGTTTTTAGAGCACTTAATTATTTCATGGGAGCCAGGCATTATTATTTCCATGACTGTTATATGGCAAGTTTTTCTATGTGCTGAAATTATAGTGGAAACTGATTCCAGTAACATTTTAGTATTTATGTTTGTGGAGGTGTAGTTTACTGAACCAGCAGACAGTATAACTAATGATATAAAGGGTTATTTACCAACTGGCACAGTGAGTGTGGTGGTGATCTTCAGGGTTCCCCACGGGGTTGACAATAGGTAGAGCATAGTTGTTGCAAATGAATCACAAGCTCATGTATTTTTAATGCTGCCCACCAGAAGTAAATTAAAGGGGTGTTCACCTTTAAATTAATTTTAAGTATGACATAGAGCAGTGTTCCCCAACCAGTGGCTCAGGAGCAACATGTTGCTCACCAACCCTTTGGATGTTCCTCCCCGTGGCCTCAAACAGGTTCTCATTTTTGAATTTCTGGCTTGGAGGCAAGTTTTGGTTGCATAAAAACAAAGTATAATGCCAAACAGAGCCTTCTTAGGCTGCCAGTCCACATAGGGGCTATTCGGGGAGGAAATGCTGCATTGTGGGTAAAAAAACATTTAGCATTTTGCATACTGCATTAAAAAAGTGACACTTCTAGTTTGTTGTTATACAAGCTGACCTGCCAAGGCCACTGTCACCGCATAACTGACCCCTTTATATAATTGTATTTCATTTATAAAAAGGTTTAGATTTCACATATTTACTTTTCTTTTACAGTTCAACTTTGTTGTCTGCTTGTCCAGCACCCACAAATAAACTTTATTTTTACCAACAAAGCTTATCTGTTGTATAAACATGAGCCCTGTATCCTCATTTATGTCTCTAAACCACAGCAAATATGCAATTTTTAAACCAGTATAGAGTAACACATTATGGGCCTGATTCACTAAAGTCCGAAATAAGGAGTGCTATTTATAGCATGCGTTAAAAATCTTATCACTTCTTATTTTTCGCTCGATTCACTAAAAGGACACTTGTCATAATTAAGAAGCGATGTTCTTGGCGTTATTTATCTTGCGACGACATATTTTCAAGCAATATATTACGCAGCGTACAACATATTACGCAGCACGTTGCTTGAAAATATGTCGTCGCAAGATAAATAACGCCAAGAACATCGCTTCTTAATTATGACAAATGTCCTTTTAGTGAATCGAGCGAAAAATAAGAAGTGATAAGATTTTTAATGCATGCTATAAATAGCACTCCTTATTTCGGACTTTAGTGAATCGGGCCCTATATCTACAAAACCATTTTATTTTTTAGTGTTAATGGTCCTTTAATGATGGGTCAAATGTGACCTGCAATAATCCAATATGTGATCATTAAAATGGTTATTCTTAATGTCATTACATTTTTTAATGTTAATAAAAATATTACTATTATTCATCTACAAAGGGTAAATTCATCAGGATCCATTTTGGCACCACGGGCAAGTTGTCATCTGCTGATATTGAGATTTGTAAGTTTTTAGCTCTTGAGCTTTGCTAGTTGCATGCCTGCTGAGTCTAGTTGTATATTGTTCTTTTTTATGTATGATTGAGTATGTATTGTATGATGATGAGTTTTGACATCAATAGTGATAGCACACAATATAATTTTACAACAGAAGGGAAACCATATAAATTAAGAAACATGGTAACATGGAAAGAAAATGTAATTTAGCACACAACTGCAGACATTTACAGACTGTGTATACATAGCAAGAAAAATAATACATTTGTTATAAATAAAGTCTAAATATTTGTGGTCTGGTTACACTAAAAAACATTTGGGGTATTTAGATTGCTTTTGCTGACACACAGGTGTCTTCAAAGATAATGTGCAGAGAGAGATTAGTAAAGGAGGTTACACTGGCAACAAAAAATGTTTTTACAGGATAATTGCAGCTGCCAATAGAAGGCTTAGATAACCAATGACCAATAAGTGTTCTTAATTAATGTTCTTAATTAAACACTTTTTAATAACTGTCCAGCTGTCCTTACAACTGTCGATATAATCATATGAAACAAGGTTTCGTATGATTTTTAGATCATGTATCCTGACTTTTGTACCACGGTTGTTAAGTTGATTGGACAGGTTTGAAAATTTCTTTTGGAAAATGAATTATCATTACCCAACAAAAATTTTCAAATGTGTATTGCATGTATTGCCTATCTGACGAAAATCCATGGGTAAAAAAAATCTGTATTTTAAAATAGAAACTGACGAAGCTTCGCGCACACAACCGATTAAAGCAAGGTCATTCAAATAGGCACATACTATAACCTTTAAACAAGAACGTCATTCCTGGTATGAAATTTTCTATACGTCACTACTATTTCCGGGACATAACTTTCATATGATAGTTGTCTGTCAATTAATGGCCAGAACATCATCCATTTTGTTATTTTTCCAGCTAATCCTGAAACTTAATCTTAATCCTGAAATCTAAATGTTATTTTTAAAGTGTTGCATTAAAATGTATAATCTATATCCAAACATTTGACAATGCTAACTAAGGTCTGAACGTGTATGGCCAGATTGATGTGCATCCCTTAAAAGTAGAAGGCCATAAGTGGTTTCTAGTGGGAATGCTGTTGGGGGTTGCATGGAATTTTGCTTTAACAATAGCTGAAGGTGCACAGTATCTTTTCCTGATTAAACAGTTTTTGAAGTCCCACCCTTTAGGGACCTGATGAAGCAGGTCAGCCTAATGCAGAGTTATAAAACTGGAACAACATTTATGGTGCAGTACACTGTATAGATCTTCCATTTTTCTAACACTAAACCTTAAGTTAAGTGTTTTTTTCCATGTGTCATTTTCCTAATTCTTTTCCTCTACCAGTGAAGCTTTTTAACATAGGTCTGTTGATAATCTTCCTCCAGATTTGCTGGAAAAATCCAGGGTAATTTTTCAGCAGCCAGGAGAAAGAAGTTACCACATTTTCTACCAGATTTTAAGTGGGAAAATGAGTGAGTTGCAAGGTAAGTCTAAATGAATACATGTTATAGGCCATGTAGTGGGAGGATTATATGTCACTCTTCATATGTAAGGGCTAAATAATATTTTTTGTATGGTGTTATATAAAGAAGTCTGTGGAGCCCTTAAGCAAACTGGGGTTCATAAAAGCCTCCAGTTGATCAGCTTTGATGTAGCCAATCAAGGGGTTCATGTGTTGTCTTAAAGGAGAAGAAAACTTACTATCACTGAAGGGTGCCAAAACTTTAGGCACCCCCCAGTTATTGTAATCACTTACCTTATACCCTAGGCCGGTGCTCGTATTAGCAGAAAAGGGTAACTGTGACCGAGCCATCCTCTTCTGTCTTTTCTCCACTTGCGCATGTGCAGTAGAGTGAAAAGCCGAACTTTAACAAGAAAGTCTGCATTTTCACTCTACTGCGCATGTGCCGGCCCCAGGTTTCAGAGGAACGAAGATAGATGGAAGAGGATCGCTAGGTCACAGATTCCCCAAGCCAGTGCATTTTTCTGCTAACAGGAGCACCAGCCAGGGTATCAGGTTAATGATTCAAATCACTGGGGGGTGCCTAACATTTATACTGCAGTTATTTGCATTTATGCCAACCTGTACATGGGTTGGTGGGAGGAATCCCGCATCTTTGGTGGTAAGGCACCTTTGTTATAGCACGTGGTGTTATATAGGAAGTTTGTGGATGGCCTCCTTTTTGTATGGAGGGGCACTGAATATCCTTTTTCACAATTTGTGGAATTTTTAAATATGAATGATTTAAACTTAAAATTTACAAGTGAGTATGGTAAAACTCGGATCACGTTTTTGGACCTTGAATTAAGGAGTCACACGGGTCTGTTGAAACTGATGTCTATAGGAAGCCTTGTGCGGGGAACTACCTTTTGAGGGCTGACTCTTGTCATCTAGGACCATGGCTGGTGAAGTTCGGAGGGGGCCCTTTGTGATGGAGGGCAACAAAGGTGTTTCCCATTTTATAGAAATCAAAAAAAAAAAAAAGAATCAAAAAGATCATTCAAAATTTGTTTCCAGTTCTCTTCAATGACCCCCAGTGGTAGTGGATGGTTGTAGATTTGTTTCAGATAGAGCCCCCACTTTGGGCAATTATTTATCTCCAACAGTCTTGAAAAAAGCTAAAACTACATGGCTTGACATTAAGGGGACATATCCTTGTGGTGCGCGGAGATGTATTACGTGCACGTAAGCGTTCCACTGCTTTTGACAGCACTGTGACCAAGTGTTCTTTTTATATGCGCTTTTACGCTAATTGCAACACACACCATGTGGTCTATTTGTTGACTTGTATGAATTGTTTCCTTCAGTATGTGGGCTGTACTATTCGTCCACCTAAACATAGGATACGGGAACATATTGCACTCATTGTTGCAAAAAAAAGTAATAGTCCAGTTTCTAGGCACTTTATTGACTGTTGCAATAGTAATGTGGCTTTGCTGTAGATTCAGGTCATTGACAGGGTGTTTCCAGATGAACGAGGTGGGAATCTGTGGATGAAACTTTTGCAGAGGGAAGTGAAGTGGATATTTAGGGCACACACCATCCACATGGTTTAAATTCTATATTTGATATTAATAGTTATGTTCCCTCAAAGTGATGCCGCCAGAGAATTGCATATGTCATGTTAGTCTATCTTTCTTTATTTCGTTCTACTTCATTATATACACATAAAGAGAGAAAGAAAAAAAAGGGATGTGATGTCATTAATTGATAGGCTTAATAAAGTATGTTTCTGTCTCAAAATGCATGCTATGATTAAGTGCGGGTACGCACGAAACACGTCAGGCGTTCTGGGTTATTAAGGATGTAAATAAAGTTCGAGTTTTATCCATTTTCTGGCTGACCATGGTGCTTTGCAAGCCGCTTTCTTCAGACATTTAACAAATCAGACAAACTTAGAAGCAACATGAGTATGGTTTTAGAAACGGCTAAAAGTGTGGCTTCCCTGGAACATTTACTTGCCAAAGGGAAGTTGCTGGAAAAGCTGTCCACACAATCTGCACACAACCAAGTATTACTCTGGTATTAGCTGCATGGACAGCTAAAACAGAAAGCCTTATAATAATATCATTATTATTAGTATTCAAAGAGCCTGTCTGCTTATCTGATTTGTGCACATTACCAGCTAACTTGAGTAACCAAAACCACAAGGTAATGAGGGAGAGCTAATCATCCATTTGACATTGCTTTCATACTTTAACGCAAAATGAAATCAAACTAAACTTTTCTTTCTTTTCTTTCCTTTGTTACAGACATGCTACTTGTTAGTACAAATCCATATGACTTTCACTTCAGCTCTCAAGGTGTTGTAACAGTGGACAACCTTGATGATAGTGAAGAATTAATAGCGACAGATGTAAGTCTTGACTTTGATCGTTAAAATATATATATATATATATATATATATATATATATACCTATAGATACAAACATAGAATTATATAAAAATGTTCATAATGTAAGGCATGTATTTCTTGACTAATTCCTTTTTTCAAATGATTCTAAAATAGTTTAGAAAAATATCTTTTAACCAGAAGCTTGAAAGTCTGTTCCCAGACTTTAGATACAGCAGAGGTAACTCCTGGAATGTAACTGAACTTGGAAGTTATTAATGTAGCGATGCAACACATAATACATGCATGTTATAGACAGACATCTTCTGAACAATAGACTTTGCGATACAGGTATGGGACCCGTTATCCAAGAGATCTTTCCGTAATTCAGATCTCCTACCTTAAGTCTACAAAAAATTATTTAAAATTTAAATTATTTATTATTTAAACAGTATTTAAACCCAATAAGATTGTTTTTCCTCCAATGAAGCTTAATTATATCTTAGTTGGGATCAAGTACAAGGTACAGTTTTATTATTATGGAGAAAAAGGAAATCATTTTTAAAAATGGGAATTATTTGATTAAAATTTCGTCTCTGGGAGATGGCCGTCCCGTAATTCGGAACTTTTTGGATAATGGGTTTCCGGATAAGGGGTCTGATACCTGTATTAGTAATCATCTGCTAAAGTCAGGAAATGTGGCATTAGGGGTGCTCTGCATTAATGGTGTTCTACATGAAAGCAGTTAAATACTTGTTAAGATGGTTGGTAGATCAGTCCCCCTAGCGTTTCTATTTTCTAAATGCTTAAGAAGATGAGGAGGCAGAAATACTAACTAGAGTATTAATAAGAAACTGCATCTGCATTTATTTAAAGATAATTTAGGCAAAATTCGCTACTGAGTTTTCTATAAAGATATTCCAACACACACCTAGTTCTATTTCTCCACTACTAAATATAAAAGCTATGTGTCAGAAAAGCTACTCATGCCCATCTATTCTCCAAAGCACAAACAATGCAACAGCACTGCATAGCTGTACCATTTATTGTAAGAAGAATGGGCTACCATTGCAGGGTATGCAGTAATTATTATTTTGGTCTTATCATCTAGAACTACAGTAATTCAGATTGAGTTCTTTGTTAAACGATCAAAGAAATGAGCACAACTGAACAGTCATTGTTTTTGGGCATTAAAATTCTACTTAAAAAAACAAGTGATTTTATTTTTTACAGCAAGCTTTCGATATATTGGGATTTATTCCAGATGAAAAATATGGCTCTTACAAACTGACTGGTGCAATAATGCATTTTGGAAATATGAAATTTAAACAAAAGCAAAGAGAAGAACAAGCAGAAGCTGATGGCACCGAAAGTATGTCGGTGATATATCTTTAATATACATTTGCCTAAAGCATTATGATGATATAATAATGTACCAGTGGGATTTTTTTCTTTTTCCTTGTTTCTGAACAAAATAAAAACAATACCCAGCTTTGTATAAACTGGTAAAAGAACAATGTTTAGCAGTGTAATTCAAATGGATCTTCCCTGAAGTTTCAGGCATAAATATATATTATTGGCATCTACTAAAGGAACACTATCATCCTTGGCTACCCTACGTTTTAACCCATCTATAGTTGACCAAGGTACAAAAAGCATATCTGAGCTTTATTTAACAAAGTCAATAGTGAAATTGCTATAGTTAAACTTATTTTTACCATATCAATGTTGTAAACCTGATCCACAGGATTGTAAATATGTGACATCATCGCATCAAGTTATCTGTATAGTTCCATCTTCTTGTAACTGGTGCATTTATAACTTTTTGAAAGGCACATGGCACTACTCTAAAATTGTGCCTGTTTTTCTTAAATGTAACACTATCAAATTTTTCTATTTCTTTAAACAGATACAGATAAGGCTGCTTATCTAATGGGCATCAGTTCCTCTGACCTGGTAAAAGGCTTATTGCACCCAAGGGTGAAGGTTGGCAATGAATACGTGACCAAAGGTCAGACTGTAGCTCAGGTAGGTTCTTATGCACCAGAAGTGAACCGAATAATGTGATTACAGAAAAATTACAGAAAAATGCTAAAAACATAAAGTTAATTATTAAAAAACCAAGTGATATTGCTAAAATAATTTAGCTACATGACTTAATGTGAATTTTGTTTTATC
The DNA here is from genome assembly GCF_000004195.4 of Xenopus tropicalis. NCBI lineage: Eukaryota > Metazoa > Chordata > Amphibia > Anura > Pipidae > Xenopus > Xenopus tropicalis. Next base: position 103,644,284 of record NC_030678.2, on the reverse strand, counting down.
TGCAATACTCTTTTGCTAATGTAAAAAAAAAAGTAAAATATTTTTGTAACATTTGTTTTTTTTAGGTTGTGTATGCAGTTGGTGCATTGGCCAAAGGCATTTATGACCGTATGTTTAAATGGCTGGTTGTTCGCATTAACAAGACACTGGATACAAAGCTACCAAGGCAGTTCTTTATTGGTGTCCTTGATATTGCAGGATTTGAAATTTTTGATGTAAGCTTTCTGGTTCAATATATTTTTGGGACCCACTTGGTTGATAATCAAGTTCATGGTATGACACCATAGCTTTAACAATTACCCTCACTTAGTTCTAGGGATATCCAAGATAGCATTTGTCTTAAATCACACCCTAACTGTCCTGCCCCTTATCCACTATACTGGACCCCACAGTTTGGGAACAACTGTATTAGAATAGTTGACTGCTCTAAGTGACATGAAAAAATCCAAATGTGTAAAATAAGACTTTCTGAGAAGAAGAACCAATGGCAGTATGTTTTGCTGACCCTTTTTAAGTAGATTGCTGTATCTTTTGACACAGTAACTGTTTTGACACCCTGAGACGTTTAGTAGTGGACAGGGCCCAAACTAGGGGTAGGCAGAAGAGGCACCTTCCTAGGGTGCAGGTGTGAGGTGGCAGGCCAGGTTGCCTAGGGCACCTGACCGAATTGGCCCGCTTCTGGTAGTCGAAGAGCCCCAGGTTGCAGAATTCTGCACAAACTTTGCCTGACATTTAAAAAAAGAAGAACTACAGAGCAAATTAATCACTTTTAAGGAATTCATTTGTTGTTTGCCCATCATTAAATAGTAATTAGATATCAATATGTATGTATATAGCTTATGTCTGCTGTTTTCAGTTCAACAGCTTTGAACAGCTCTGCATCAATTTTACAAATGAAAAACTGCAACAGTTTTTCAATCATCACATGTTTGTATTGGAACAAGAAGAATACAAGAAGGAAGGCATTGACTGGGAATTTATTGATTTTGGACTGGACTTGCAGGCCTGTATTGATTTAATTGAAAAGGTACAAAGAAACATAATCTTCAGTAGCTGTTTACTATTGAGTAATACTGAGATTTATGTTACAGTTTTTGGTTACATAATTTTTGATAACAGTCACGCATATGTGCCATACTCTTTGCGTCCCCATTATTTCTAAAGATAAGCGTTCTCTCTGTCAGTTCCTGCATGTTGTCTTGGTAATAGTTTCTAAGTACAAAACACCAAATGTGACCATATCACTGAGCATCTTAGATAACACAGACAGGCTTTCCTACTTGATTTAGTTCTTCCATATTATTTTATACTTTGTTTGCATATAATTGTGGTTTATACAGGGAACAATAAACCACCTACTATAAAATCTATATTAGAAGTTACCAATGAGTTACATATAAAGACATGCGTTATATAATATTATGGTTAAATATTCCGGGATTTTTGCATGCAGTTGTGCTTCCAGGTGCTATACAGGACAATTTTGAACTATGTTTCACTTAATAAAACCTAGAAATTACAAATTAAGTCACCTTTTGTTTTAGCCCCTAGGTATTATGTCAATTCTTGAAGAGGAGTGCATGTTTCCTAAAGCAACTGATATGACATTTAAGTCTAAACTTTATGACAACCATCTTGGAAAGTCACCTAACTTTCAAAAACCTCGGCTTGACAAGAAAAGGAAATATGAAGCACATTTTGAACTTATGCATTATGCTGGTGTTGTAAGTAGTCTTATAGTAGACCTATTTATTATTACTTTTACTTGTTATATTATCTTTAATAAAGCATATTTTCAAAGCACTGTAATATATAGAGTGCATACAAATATTGACAGAAGGTTCCTGTGGTAGATGGAGAAAATTTTCTTTCAGCTAAAAGTAGAAAGCTTAGGAAAAAATTGCATGCAATGTGGCAAAGTTCTAGAGAATGGACACATCTCTAGCAAAGTCTTAAATGTAAATTTGTGACACTGCAAAGAGTGCGGTGTTGAGAACAAGGTCACTAGAAGAGTGTAACAAGCAGTTTGGTGAGGTGTATAGAGGAGCAAAGTTGTAAAAGGCTTTACCAACTGGGTGTTAATCGAGTGTTAGTTGACTTAACTATATACTGTACCAATATAATTTCTAAATTTTAAATTAAATATTTTTTAGATCATTATTTGCATTGCTGATTTAAAAGGGAAGTTCACCTTAACCTTTTAGACCTGATTTATGATATTAATACAGATTTTTTCTGCTCCCATGTTTGACAGGTTCCATACAACATCATGGGCTGGCTGGAAAAGAACAAGGATCCACTAAATGAAACAGTTGTGGGTCTCTTCCAAAAATCTTCCAACAAACTCCTTGGATGTTTGTTTGAAAACTACGTGAGTTCAGACAGTGGTAAGTGACAAGGAGTAAAAATGTTTAAAAAAAGAATTCTCTATTACAATTCTCTATATACATAACCCAAAAGACAATCTGGATATTTTTTTAACAGTTCAATTTTAAACTGCTAGCCCAAGTGCACAGTTTCCCCTGTCCCCTCTACATCCCTCAAATTTAGTGTCTGTACCTGTTTCAAAAAAGAGGTGGTGTGCAGCAATGTATGGCTCAGTGACTTCTGTTTGCATAACGGTGATTGAAGAGTAGGAGCACTGGGCTGGGAGCATGGGTTGGCTTCCATTTTGTTTCCTCCTGGACATCATTCACTGTCTTGTAACCTGGGTAAACACTTAAAAATTGAGGGAGGTTTTAGTTCCCCTGAAAGCAAAGCAAAATATATTATCAAATGTAAATGCATGTACAGTGCAGTTGTATTTAAAAGGACAGACAATATGATTGCACAAATGATGGAATCATATACATGAGCAGGAATAGAGAAAATGTTACTCAGTTTTGTTGCATTGGGCTCACTTTTTTTATACTCATTTCATTTGCAGCTGACCAAGGCGGAGAAAAGAAACGCAAGAAAGGTGCCTCGTTCCAAACTGTGTCCTCTTTGCACAAAGTAATGTTCTTTTATTAACTTGTAATTTTTATGGTAACATTTTTTAATTAAATAGGTAGACTAAACCAGCAGGTATGAAACATTCCAGATGCTGATGAAATACATAGCTTATCTGGATGCAAAGCTTCCTCTTATCCGAATAGTAGTTTAATGTATATGCTTTTATGCCTGCGTTCCCTTATGTGCTCTCTGTCTTGTCAGAGCCTTTAATAGTATGTCAAACACATTAGGGGTCATGTACAAAAGGCAGGTAGTGTAAAGTGCAAACTGCTATGTTTTGTGTATCACAGAAGTAGATCTTTACATCCTGTGGCAGAGTAGGACTGCTATGCACTATGCACCTTGTGCTGTATTTTTAATCCAGTTCAAAGTGCAGAGAACAGCAAGGCCCTATTGCTAGTTGAAAGAGCACTAAGGGCATGATTTGTGCTCTATAGTGCTCTAATGTCTGGAGTCTTTGTTAATGACCCACATAAATCCTATACATACCTGTAAATCTGTAAAAGATACAACCTTTCTTTACATATATTACCTTCTTCTATTGTACCGTTGTCTTCATTTTAGTTATTTGAGCCTATACAGTATAGAATAGTAAATGTCAACACACAGCTTCCTCTGGTCATTCAAACCTTCATTCACAATATAATGTTTTTGTTTCTCAGTTAATGTTTTATCTTTTTAATTATGCTATATTTATTATTATCATTACTTTCAGGAAAATCTCAATAAATTGATGACAAATCTTAGATCAACGTCGCCACATTTTGTACGATGTATTATTCCCAATGAAACAAAAACTCCAGGTACACTTATGAACTTATTATTTATATAGCACCAGCAAGTTATGCAGCACCTTACATTCATTTATAACAATCATGGGTCTTACAATAATTTAACAAACAAGGACTACAGAAAAAACATAGGATTAGAGGGTGCTGCTCACAAGAGCTTACAGTCTAAAGGAATTAGGGAAACTGATATGTTACTGGACATATTTAGATTGTGACATAGGTTTATTATATATTTGACTAGGTGCCATGGATCCTTTTCTGGTACTTCACCAACTTCGCTGCAATGGTGTACTAGAGGGTATTCGTATTTGCCGAAAAGGGTTTCCAAACAGGGTTTTATATGCTGACTTCAAGCAGAGGTAACCATATTTATAACCATCTTGACATTTAGCACTATTTATTTACTGGGCAAGTGTTTACAGCTATAAACGAATGAATATTAGGCTGAATAAACAAATGATGTCCCACGGAGTGTTTTAGTCACCCGCAATAGAGTTCCACAGCCACAGGCGACTAACAACTCTGAAATTTATTTACATTAGAAAGCATCTTATTTAAATCAGTGAGGTATATTATTGTTCTTCCTATTCTCCAGCAATGATGGATCTAAATAGAGAACAAAATACATTTCCCCTTATTTCCTTTCTTAATTCACCAACTTTTTCTGGAACAACAGATTTATGCACCAACCTTGATTTCTGACAGATACCGAATTCTGAATCCAAGTGCCATTCCAGAGGATAAGTTTGTAGATAGCCGAAAAGCATCTGAAAAGCTTTTAGGTACATTGGAAATTGATCATACCCAGTATCGTTTTGGGCACACAAAGGTAACTATCAACATGTTTATAACTGGTATTCTTCTTGTAATGCCCACTCTGAACGTTTACAGGCTATATGTAACCAGCTTTGAAGTTTGTTTGGGGTTAGGTCCAACCTGTAGTCAACTTTCACATGCAGTAGCCACATTTTCAAATGTAACTATGGAATATATGTGTCCTCCACCTGAACACAGTTTTTTTTTTTAAATTGCAATTCTAAGCAACTTTAAAATATACATTCATTAAGCTTTTTAATTGGTTTTAAACCGAAATGGATTTTCTATTGAAATCAGTATTTGTCTCTCTGTTAACATTTTCTGCATGCCTGGCTCTGACTCTTGAACTATGTTGAAAGCCAGCTCATTAAAAGACTTAGAGGACTTTTGTAACACTGTTTTAGAAATCAGACCCAGAGAACAGAGAGGGATAAATAAATATTGCCTTCAATAGCAAATAGCTTTAAAGGAGAACTTACCCCACCCCTCCCCCCCACAGACATAAGCCACCATCCACTGCCCGCCATTAGCCCAGTCCATGCTCCCTTCTGTAAAGTCTGTTACATGGAAAAGAATCCCTGTTTCTAAACCTAACATATAGATGCAAAGTGGCGAAGTGGGATTTATGGGTGCCATCTTCTGTACCTTCAGATCCTCTTCTTTCATTCTGTTGACATACAGAGATTTCTGGTGAATGTGCATTTGGAGTTAGTCCGGGATTAGCTCCAACTATGCATGCACCAGAATGCTCAGTCTGTCAACAAAGTGATAGGAGAGAATCCAAAGATACAGAAGATAGCATCTATGAACACCCCTGCACTACTCTGCATCTATATGTCAGGTTTGCAAACAGGGACATTTTTCATCTAAAAGACTCTGTGGGTAGGGAGCATGGAGGGCAGTGGATGGGGCTAATGTCTATGGGGTGTTTAGTTTCTTTAAACCATTTGTAATGCATACATCTTGGAAAGTTGTTTAGATTTACATTTTCTTTCATTATACCAAAAAAAAATCAATATTTGATAGGAGACCCCTTTAAATGTATGTATGAAATATTTTTGATACATCCACTGTCTATCTCTTTGTATTTTAGAACATGAAAAATAGGGAACAGATTTATCAAAATGTGAGCTTAGAGCTCACCACAGACAAAATTCACCCACTTTGTATTCACTACTATGGGATTTGTAGAAGTGTATTTATCAAATATTGAACTTCCATTTTCACACTTAAATAGAAAGTGGGTGAATTTTTAGGCGGTGAGTTCTAATCTCACATTTTTATAAATCTGCTTCTAAAAATTTAACTGGTGGCATAAAATGTAATAATAATTTAATATGTTCTAGGTGTTTTTCAAAGCCGGTCTCCTAGGTAATCTTGAAGAAATGAGAGACGAAAGACTGTCTAAGATTCTTACACTGATCCAAGCAAGAGCCAGGGGCAAACTTATGCGAATTGAATTTCAGAAAATTTTGGAAAGAAGGTAGAAAATTCAAGACTTTGTGTTAAAAAAAACTTTAACTGATTTTATATTTTTAAATATACTTTGAAAATATAAGAATCACTGTACGCAGGTTATTCCTTTCTTATAAGGGTCGTAAGATCTTTCATATTTAGAAAGCTGTTTTCTTGTCAGGGATGCATTGCTGGTTATCCAATGGAATATTCGTGCATTTATGACTGTCAAGAACTGGCCATGGATGAAGCTCTTCTTCAAGATCAAACCATTGTTGAAGTCTGCAGAAACTGAAAAAGAAATGGCAAACATGAAAGAAGAGTTCCTAAAGTTGAAAGAAGCTTTGGAAAAATCTGAAGCTAGAAGAAAAGAACTTGAAGAAAAGCAAGTAACATTGGTGCAGGAAAAAAATGATCTAACTCTTCAGCTGCAAGCTGTGAGTAAAAAATAAGCCTATTACAATGTGCAATAAAGAAATTCTACATGCTGTCCATCTTTAGTTTCTCAAGCAGGAGAGTCAAACCAGTTTCACAGTGGACTCTCTAGGGTCAAAAGAGAACCTGACATCCCAGGCACCCTTACACAACTATTAGGTATACAGAAAGTGTTACATGTCCTATAAATTATCCTAGGCTGGTAATCTTTAGCAGCATAATACTGTATGTTACAAGTTGAAAAGTAGCTGAGTAATATGGATCATTCAATGTCTCTTTGGAAGGCAACTTTGAAAGCCCACTGGTTTGTCAACTAGTTGGTTGGTCTGACCAGATAAATATCCCAGTCTTACCATGCCTCCAACTAGCACATTAAGAAGGTCATGGAGAGGTACAGTACCTTATCTACATCCTGCTTCTCCTGATATCCCAGATTGAAACAGAGGAGCAGAGTATTTTTCCAATGTAAGGCCATGTCAGAGTCTTACATAGGTAAATTTACATATTGGTGCACAACATGAAATATAACGCTGCTAAAAAAATTAACTCACAATAAGAAAATATTATTCAAAGTGTTTAATTTCAGGAGCAAGATATGTTTGCTGATGCAGAAGAAAGGTGTGACCTACTAATTAAATCTAAGATTCAAATGGAATCTAAAATTAAGGACCTCACCGAACGCATAGAGGATGAGGAAGAAATGAACTCAGAGCTAACTTCTAAAAAAAGAAAATTGGAGGATGAGTGCTCAGAACTTAAGAAAGATATTGATGACCTTGAAATAACTCTGGCTAAAGCAGAAAAAGAAAAACATGCCACTGAAAATAAGGTATGTATTTGTATAACCACACACACAAAAAGATTTTAATGTTTTTGTTTATAGTTTGTCTTTGGATTGGGGTTTGTGAGGTCAAAATGCAACAGCCACTCTTCCAACATTATTTCTTTTTGGTAGGTAAAAAACTTAACGGAGGAAATGGCATCTCTGGATGATACCATCAATAAGCTGACAAAGGAGAAGAAAGCATTGCAGGAAGCACACCAGCAGACTCTGGATGACCTTCAGGCCGAAGAAGACAAAGTTAACTCACTAACTAAAATAAAAACAAAACTGGAACAGCAAGTAGATGATGTAAGAAACAGTTTCTATGTATACAACTTATGCAAAATTCCCACTAGTCATGCTTGTAAAGGCAAAATATCCCATTAAAAAGTTACATTTATTATGGCGAAATGCCACGCTGGTAAATAATACATCTGTAGCCTTTTGGATGTAGTGATACATAGAGATATGTTGATGCACATGGTTCATCATTGGGAGCATATCCTACTCAGTGAAATGAATGTATCCTGTAGTGGTTATAAGATTAAAGTAGAAGAAGAGCCTAACATCTGAACAGATTTATAACATTACATCAGTCATTCATGACTTTTGGTTCACTCCCAGAGCCAAATGTTTGTATGCAAATCACTGGATACAAGAGTGGTTAGCCTATAGATGCAACCTGCTTAGCAAGCCCTGGAGCTACTGCAGGTCCAGGGTTACAGTAGATCCAGGGATCCCCAGCATAAATAGTTGCACAGCATTCATCAGAAAAGGTAAGAACACATCAGCAACTATGCTGAAGTGCTGTGTGAATTTAGACACGTACTAAAATGAATTGTGTCAATATTTGCTCTCATTGCGTTCATTTTTGTACGGTCCCCTAATGATTCACCTAAAGATAATTAGGTAGTTAATGCATAAAATACATTTTGTTTGTTAACAGATACAATTTGATCTATAATTTTTATGCATATTGCATGCATATTGTTTGAAATCGATTTATTTTTGTGTGTTTTTTTATTTATCAGCTTGAGGGATCTTTGGAACAAGAAAAGAAGGTGAGGATGGATCTGGAAAGGGCCAAGCGAAAATTAGAAGGAGACCTAAAGCTGACACAGGAAAGCCTTATGGATGCTGAAAATGATAAACAGCAGATGGAAGAAAAATTAAAGAAGTAAGAGCAAGCATATACTTGTTTCTAGTTAATATGAATAGGGTGCAGACTTAGAGCATTTGGAATTTTTGACTAGACTGTCTTCTGAGGGAAAATTCAGAACAGTAAATATATTGCAGTTGGAAATGTGAAAACGGTTATGGAAAGAAAAATGAGGCACAGCAGAAACACAGTGGAGGGAACATGAAGCAAGGTCCGAATGAAGATTTAGGGAGAATTTCATTGTCAAAATAGTAGAATAGAATGTCTGTAAGGGGTATGTTGCAGTTACCTATTTGAGTAATATACTATAGTGGTGAATACGTGTTTTGACTATTTCTAAGGAAATGTAACAACAAATTCTTTCACTGTTGGACAGATGAAAGAAGCAGGATCTGGCAAACTTTTAGGTGTTTGTTGTAAAAGGGATAATGCATAATGAACCACTGGAATCTAAATGACTATGTCAGTTACTCTGGAAACATGGTAAAGAGTGAGAAAAGCAGGGAACCAAAAAGGCAAGAGAACAAGTCTTCATAATATCTCTATAATACCCGCTGCAGAGCCCTTCTATTCCCCTGCAGAACAGAATTACTGGGACACCATAAATGACCCCATTTGCTGTAGAGTAGCACAGCAGTGGGGTTGGTGGACATCAACTTGAACCACTTCAGGTCCTCTTCTCCGTGCTGCTAACACTGGGCATGCACAGTTGAAGCCAGGTTCAAATTGGCTTCATATGCTCCTGCCAGGAGATCACAGAGAAGAAGACCTGAATCATTGCAAGATGGAGCCCATTAACCTCACTTCATTACTCTTCTTTTTAAAACTAGGTGGAGCAAACAGGGTAGTTTGAGTGGCCCGGGGGGGGGGGTGGGTTATGGAGATCTTGAGGAAGCCAAGCTTTTAACCTATAGCCTACTATAAGGGGTTTAAGTATTTCAACTTTGTATTTATTGTTCCATCTAAAATATTAATTTATTGTGGTCCTATATGTTGCATTTTTATATGTTGCATTTCTCTACATTCTCCTTCATTTTACATTTTTGTATGAACAAATAGAAAAGAATTTGAAATCAGTCAGATGTCTTCAAAAATTGAAGACGAGCAAGCCATTGTGATGCAGCTCCAGAAGAAAATCAAGGAGTTACAGGTAATTCAAAATATTCTCATGTCTTTTGGGCAGATTTAGCATTATTTGTTATTGTTCATAAAGTAATGTTACTCCTTCATCAGAAAATATTGAAATTCTCTCAAGCTATATTCTGCATTGAAGCTTTTCAGAATCAATAATTCTACTTTCTTATAGTGAACTGTGTTACCGTTACAATGCTTATTTATTTTCATGACGCTGAGCATGAAACACCTCACAGAAAAGAAAGCAGTTTGACTGTTCAGTTTGTCAAGTAAATTCGGGAGAGTTTTTGTAACCTTGTCTAGGATTTTGAATCACAATATTTGAATATTTTTTAAAGGAAGCTGCTAAAAAAGATGTGTTTTGGGCTGATTTGTTGAAAATGTCTGTTCCACTTCCTGCTGCCTCCTTTCCCAGGCTGTGAAGGGGAGCTGGCAGCACTTAGAAAGTAACCTTGTGCTTTTATATTTTAAATAACTGTGCAAGACTATATTATACTATAATATATTATTATACTACAAAGCATTCCATAGACTGCCAAGCAGTTATATAATATGGTAAAATCACAGTTTGCCATATTACATATATATACTGTTACCAAATTTAGCATGTTGTCATCTTGGTATATGCTTTTAGGCTCGAATAGAAGAATTAGAAGAGGAGTTGGAAGCTGAAAGAGCTGCCCGAGCAAAGGTGGAGAAACAAAGATCCGATCTAGCTAGAGAGTTAGAAGAACTGAGTGAAAGGCTTGAAGAAGCAGGAGGAGCTTCTGCTGCTCAGATTGAAATGAACAAGAAACGGGAGACTGAGTACCTTAAGATGCGAAGGGATCTAGAAGAGGCAACTCTACACCATGAGGCCACAGCCGCCTCTCTCAGAAAGAAACATGCAGACACAGTTGCTGAACTTGGGGAGCAAATTGACAATTTGCAGAGAGTTAAGCAGAAACTTGAAAAGGAAAAAAGTGAACTTAAACTGGAAGCAGATGATCTATCATCAAGCATGGAACAGCTGGTCAAAGCAAAGGTAAGCAGACATCAGCAACATGAGAGATCAGCATTCTAGTGTTTGATATCAAATGTTTATACTGTAATGAAATGCAAGTAGAGGTGGATGGAGATGTAGGTGTATTTCATCTTTATATGTGTTACTGGGGAGTACTGAATCAGTTTTCCTTTATACTGCACTCCATTTTGCTCTTTGCCCAGTATTGTGTATTGAACTAATTTGGATGTGTGTATGCTGGTTAAATCTTCTGGACTCATCCAGGGAGGGATTAAAGAGTGCCTGCCTTTTGTTTATCAGACAGATCAGAAACGTCTGCATTCATAAATAACTAAGTGCTATTTAATGGAGCAGCAACACTGTAGGATTTTTCTACTTTTTTAAAGAGTGGTCTGCTCCTCACTTTTGGGGAATATACTACTTTTAAGATACATAAGATATTAAGGATTGGGTTCAGTTAAGCACACTTCGGGCCTGATTCACTAAAGGGTGATAAAAATTATCGCACGCTTTTTCGCGTTAAAAAACGCAGAATAACTTGCGCGCGATTCACCATAGTATTATCGCGTGCGAAAAATCGCCATTTTCGCATGGGGTATTTCTCGCACTAGTTTTACCGTTTCGCGTTAATTTCCGCGCTGAAAAGAATACGATCGCATGATTCACTATAACTTTTGCACGCTAAATATCGCATTCGGCTATACGAAAATTAACACCTACTACAGGCAGGCGAAAAATTATACAAAAGTACAGTAAATGATTTTTTGCAATAAAATATGGACTTACAGTGTTATTTATTCAAGTCTGTGTTTCCCCCAGAGTGACGCAGCCGCCAGTTTGCAGCAAAATGTTCATTTTTAATACAGTAATTTTCCGCAAGTATTGGCGTGTATGGCTAACATGGAGTGCGTTCATTTGCGCAACTATTTCTATTTGGCTACAAGTGATGAAATGTTTCGCCAGGCATGGATTCGCAGCGAATTTTTGGACGTGCGTTGAATTTTTTCGCGGCGGATTTTTTCATGCGTTTCACAAAACAATCCGCCAATGGCAAAACGCATGAAAAAATTCGCCACGCAAAAATTCACCGCACATCCAGAAATTGATACAAGTGTCAAAAAATAATAGTCACGGGCAACAATTTTTTTGCCCGCACAACATTTTTGCCGTTTCGGGGATCTTTCGAAAGATTTGCTAATTTTTCACTAAAGAAACCAGAACACATTTGCTCATCACTAGTGGCTACTATTTATAAGCATCTACTATTTATATGTGGCTAATATTTATATACACCATTTATATGCTTCGACAATTTTTATACACTATTTCTATGCTACCATTCATATTCGGCGATTATTCGCGTAATTTAGCGCATGTACAGGCAAATACCGCATTGAAATAGTCTTTCGCGAGTTAAATAACGCTTGCAATATCGCGCGTAAAAAAGCGCGAGTATGCTTATAGTGAATCGTGCGAAAAATCGCCAAAATTAAGCGGCAGTAAAAATTTTAGCGCACAATAAGAATAGCGCACGTTTTATCGCCCTTTAGTGAATCAGGTCCTTCTTCTTTTAAAATGTCTGTAAGCCAGTATTATTCCATCTTTATTTTAGGGAATATCAGAAAAACTCTGCCGCACATATGAAGATCAGCTGAATGAAACAAAAGCAAAACTAGATGAGATGACACGTCAAGTGAACGAGCTCACCACGCAGAAAGGGAGACTTCAGACAGAGAATGGTGAGCAGCCCATCATGTTGTTATTTACTATATTAACCATATTGTGGACATAACCATAAGTGTTAGCAACTAAAAACATTTTTTATTATATAATTTTCAAAATTGTTTATCTTTCTAACTTATCTGTTTCTAGCGCAGAACGTAAATTTCTCCAAGGGCGTTTGAGTTGGGCAACTTCTATAGCGTATTATTTCCTGGGTATTTAATATTTGTCACACAAAACAAGAATTCTGTAACATTATCAAGAGTGCAGTGATAGAATAATTTTAACTTATGGGGAAAAAAACAATCTTTCATTGATATATTATTGACTGGCAGTATTTTGTTTGGATGCTTGTTATAGGGGAATTTGGAAGACTTCTTGAAGAAAAGGAGTCTTTAATCAGTCAGCTGTCTCGGGGAAAATCTTCATTCACTCAACAAATTGAAGACCTGAGGAAGCAACTTGAAGAGGAAACAAAAGTAATATACTGTATATTTAAGTACAGCTGTCTGTGAATATGGCCACATCTGCTACTGCCCTCCAAAATATTTAGAGTAAAAAATAGAAATATTGAAAAGCAACAGTAGTATGCATAATGATAGGTTACATAACATCTTTAAAGGACAAGTCAAAACAAAATATACATTTTTTTAATGGTTTTTGAGGTATTGGTATATATAATTGCTTTTAAAACCAGTGCTTGTCTGTCCCTTTCTATTCTCTGCCCTGGTGGCTCAGACTGTTGAAACACAAGGGAGCAGAGTGACAGACCTGACTTGCTGGAGGAGACTGACCTTTGCAACATTGTTTAAAAAGTAATAACCAGGAGTTCAGCAAATGCTGCTTTCAATAGCAATTACATTTACAAATAACTTTAAAAGCACTACACATTTTTAAATATTTAATTTTGGAAAGTTACTTAGAATTATGGTTTCTTTTATTATGCAATAATGTCCTTTAAGTTAATGGGGTATGCCTGTGCAAGCTTTGCACTCTGGGAGTGATTTTGGCTCATACTTTACAAATTTGCTACAGGTTGTTCAGGTTAGTCAGATGATGCTTGTGCACCTCAGTTTTCACAACTGGATTGAGGTCAGGGGGATAATTTACAAACAAAGTAGTAAACTGCACAAGTGAAGTTGCTAATAGAAACCAAATAGCAATTCATTTTCAGTAGTCTACTAAGTCTCAAAATAAAAGCAGAGGCCTGATTGCTTGCTACTTATAAGTGCACTTGTTTATTTTAGCTCCTATGTTTGCAAATGTGCCCTCAGAGCTTCAACTGGGCCATTTTAGGACCTGCTTTGTTCTTTGTGTTACTATGTTGCGTTGGCCTTGTGTTTGTAATTGCCCTGCTGAAAGATAACTTTCTCCCAAGTTTTTTTTCTAACAATTTAAAAGGTTCTCTTAGTATTTTTTCTGTGTTTTGCACCTTCCATTCTGCCATTTTAACAAGTTACCCAGTTGCTGTTGATGGAAAACAATCCCTCTGCATGATGTTACTACTAACAGCAGAAATGGCAGGGTTAGATTTGTACGAAAAACACTTGTTTAAAATTTGTCCAAAATGCTTGTGTTCAAACCGCTAATATGACCACAAAAGTTTTCCAGCATTGTAGCAGGACCACTTTCATGCCATTTAGCAAGCTCTACATGCTTTCACATGGTGAAAGGTTCATGTTGTGGGGCTGCTTTAATAGCAGGGATTGACCATATACGTTGTGTGACAACCGCCATCTGCTGTCGATTTACCCACCACATTTTTATTTCTTTATAGGGATGTTGGGCAATAAATCATTTTTTCTCTCCATACTGTTCACAATGCTAGCTACTGTTTCTTTTTTAATATCTTCACTTTTACCTTTTATTTACTAGCTACATCCTACATTTTGACAGTGATATTTGTTACATAAATTCTTCTAGTTGTCCAATAAAAAGAAGATTCAACTGTTAAATATTTTTCCCTAGGCTAAAAATGCACTGGCTCATGCATTGCAATCTGCCAGGCATGACTGTGATCTCCTTAGGGAACAGTTCGATGAAGAACAAGAAGCTAAAGCAGAGCTACAGCGCAGTCTTTCCAAAGGCAATGCTGAAGTGGCAACATGGAGAAATAAATATGAGACAGATGCTATTCAGAGGACAGAAGAATTAGAAGAAGCAAAGTAAATTTGTTACCTATGCTTGCAGTATTCCACCTTCTTATATTTAGTGTGATTTTACTTGTTTTCATAAGTCCTTTGAAAGTTGATATGCAGTAGTCCTTTAAGGACATGTAAACCCTAAATTTTCCTATCATGTATATAAGTTGGGCACATCTCCCCACTCAAACCACACCATTTGTATTGCACATATACCTCCATTCTCCAGCATCATCACATTTTCCTAAAACAAATAGCAGCTTACACTCGCCATTCTCCCTCTGACACATAATCAGTGAAGTTCAAATCCAGAAACAGCACATGTGTCCTGTAAAGTTCATGCAATGAAGAATGCAGGCTTACACAGGCAGAACTTACTTTGATAAAAAGTCCAGCTTGAATTGTGCCCTGTAACGGTTAAGCTGAGCTGAAGACAGAAGGGTAGGAGAAAAAATATCTTTCTCCAGCAGAGTGCACAGCTAGGGTAGAGTTACTATGAAAACCAGCATTGCCATCTCTTTATTGGCTGCTTGACCGAAGGGTGTGTTTGGTAACCTAAGCTGTGAAGAACTGGGCATGCTCAGTTAGCCAAGAGCCAAAGTCATTTTCTAAGGGAAGAGGCTGAGGGGTTTATAGGAGGAGAAGGAATCCTAAGTGATTCAGGGGATGCTGCAGCCTTACAATTAACCTTTGAACAACCGGAGTGGCAGGTATTTAAAGATTTCAGAGAGGCTGTTTACTGGTTACATTTTTTGTGGGGGGTTTACAACATATCAAAGTAGTTTGCCATTTTCTCTAGGAAGGTTGTTAGTGAAGGCAGGTATGATAACTTTCCTAAAACAACTATATTGTTGTTTCCCAACTGATATATATATTCATCTATAGTATGTTAGCTATTCCATATTTAGTCTTTTTGTACTGTAGAACTACACATCCTAGTTTTGCACTCAGAGTTGGTAAATTTGTTGTTTTTAAGAATGACATAGAGAAGAAATTATTAAAAGCTATTAGTTAAAGCTTTAGTGAGGCATGGATTTCTTTGCAGAAAGAATGCAGAATGCCTTTTGCAATATCCAGCTTTTCAGACCTTTTTCTTAGGTTTGTGCAATTATTGACAATCTGTCAACCAAGAATAAAGTACTGTTGGCAAAAAGATTTCATTAGAAAGACAAAACTCAGTATGTGTCCTTAAAAAATCTATGGCCGTAAAATGTATATGGTATTATAAAAATAGACAATAACAGGTACACATTTGCTCAATATAATACATGTGATTTTACACAGTCTATTGTGTCATTAAAATGGTGATATGTGATGTTTTTGAATACTGTTTATAATTATGGCCATAAGTGAAGTGCTCATGAGATTCAAAGATGATGTTTAATTACTAATCTCTTTTTAGAATGACAACCTGAAATGGCACAATTATATTTGTACCACTATATATATATATATATATATATATAACAATTTTGTGCTTATGCTTTCCTAGGAAAAAGCTTGCTGCACGCCTTCAGGAAGCAGAAGAAGCTGTTGAGGCAGCTAATGCAAAATGTGCTTCTCTAGAAAAGACAAAGCATCGCTTGCAGAATGAATTGGAGGATATGATGATTGACTTAGAACGATCCAATGCTGCAGCTGCAGCAATGGACAAAAAACAGCGCAACTTTGACAAACTTATTGCTGACTGGAAGCAAAAGTATGAAGAGACACAGGCAGAGCTTGAAACCTCCCAGAAGGATGCCCGTGGCCTTAGTACTGAACTGTTTAAACTGAAAAATGCCTATGAGGAAGTCTTGGATAACTTGGAGACAGTAAAGAGAGAAAACAAAAATCTGCAAGGTAAGATTTAATTCCAGTAGTATGCCAAGACTACCCTCAGCACACGCAATGATACAAAAGAGGATTAGCTTCATAATGGAAAACATGCTTTCAAAAATAACTCTAGAGCTAATTGAATGGCTACTGCATTGTGCCAAGACACTAGGCTTCCATAGAATATCTGACCATGTCAATTTAAAATATTATTGGAAGGCGTAGTTTGGGAAACACTGCACTAAGTTAGGTCAATGTGAATATGTATTAAAAGTTTACAGGCATTACTGCATATGGTTTAAGAATTGTCTGATATGTTATAGATTTGCATTATGGCATCCAGCATTTAAAGGAGGAGATAAATATTAACCTTATACCTGTTGCTTTTCAGAGGAGATTTCTGACTTGACTGACCAGATAAGTGAGGGAAATAAAAGCCTCCATGAAATTGAAAAAGTGAAAAAGCAAGTTGAGCAAGAGAAATCTGAGGTTCAGGTAGCACTGGAGGAAGCAGAGGTGAGCCCGCAATGCATGCATGGGATCTATCATTCATAAACCTGGATTAAGATACAAAATTTATCAAGAGCTCTTGATAAAGCTCCCATTTATGGAGCGAAACGCGCGTCGGGCAGCTCGCAGGGGGAAAATATAGGGTGTTGAAGGGTTGGGAGGCTGTGGGGATTTTTTTAAATGCGGGGGTGATCTGTTCATTGGCAAGGGATGTGGGGACAAGGAGATTCGGCACTATATTCTTCTAAATAGCAGACAATACAAGTGATTGCACGCGTTCCTCTATGGCTTAATTAGTTTAAACTATTTGCGCTGTTACTCGTCTGAGACGAGCAGGACACCTCAGTGCAGCTTTATCTACATTATTAGTTAGATTAATTGCGCCGTGACTCGTCTGAGACGAGCAAAACATTTTTTATTTTTATCTCTCCCGCACTGTGCTTTTCACTGTAGCAGGAACGGGCTTTACTGAGGCACTGGGAGAAACTTGATACATTTGTTACGAAGCCTCTGGGTACAATTGCAACACACGCCGTGTGGGTGAAAAAGCCTTAGGCAAAGAGATACTTTAGTTGCTAACCAAAAAGGATACATTTGTAACATTCGCTCGTCATACAGATGACAAGCTTGAGTTTTACTACTGCAGCACTTTGAATGTGAAACAAATTGACCCTTTTCTCTCCGCTGACTTTCCCCTATCACCTCCAGGAACCATAAGGTTCAGATTTCACCCTCTGTGTTTTTTAACTAATTTTAACCTCAAGGGAAGAACCCATTAGTATTTTTAGTAGTTTATTATTAAAAGTTAAGTTTTATTTCATTCTTTGGTACTGATTCACCTGGTATAAGGGGGAGGGAATGGTGCACCTAACTGGAGTCTTTTGAGATCACCTTTATGGTGCTCTCTTTTTCTGTGTATATTTTGGTCTGTTACTCCTGATGCACATTCTCCTTCCATCCTCACTTGATTTGAGATCCCTTTATGGGGGAATATAATTAGACTTGAGATATATCCAAGTGGAAGGTGCAACCGTATTCTCTTTATTATTTTAGATATTTATAATACACTGATAATATGCTTTGTTGAAATGAATGAAAGGACATTACTTAAGAGTAAAGAGACTGGGGTGCAGGTCACATTCCTAAATGATAGCAATAAAAGGGCTGATCAAAAAAGCCCTAAAAAAGTTAAGACATAAAAAGTAGGGAATGTAGTGTTGTTAGACTTATAATTTCTGTTCATTGAAGGGTGCTTTGGAGCATGAAGAAAGCAAAACCCTTCGCTTCCAGCTAGAACTGTCTCAGATAAAGGCAGAATTTGAGAGAAAGCTTTCAGAAAAAGATGAAGAAACCGAAAATATCAGGTATGGATAACTGTGTTATGTAATTGAATTTTGTTATTCAATGCCTCAAAGCTGATGGCAGGGATGATATTTCAGCTGCCGAAAAAGTGCCCAGGGTCGTCCCTGTTATATCTCAGCAATGCTGACAGTTAAATATTCATCATTTTTATTTCTCATACACAGACAGACTGACTTTCCAGTCTTCTTTTACTACCTCCCAAAGCAACAACATTCTGACATGCTTCAAAATCAAGTAACTTTATAAAACATGACACAACTTGTTCAAATATATAACATTCCCACTGCCTTCCATTTACTTGAATGTGCAATGCCTAATGCCTAGTAACATAAAGTGAAACTTGATACATTATGGCTTTTCATAAATTATGGTACAAATACAGGATTTAAGTAATTAAGTGGAGTATTTTGGTGTCCATGGAACTTAGGTCTAGATCTACACAGTAAACACGTTTGATTCAATTTGCTCTAGAGAGCCAAGAGCAAAAACCAAAGAGGCTTCTTATATACACTGGAAGATCATCGGATGTCCATTAAAACTCGATTTTATTCATCCATTAAAAACATCCACACCTGGCGCGTTTCAAGCACATGCACACTTACTTCTAGGGAGCCAAGTAGAAAGTAATAGGTGCAAGCAAATACTTTTTTTTGCATTACCAGTACAATGTGCAAGGCACAGCGCTGTGCTTAGTGATTACAGGCACAGGTCTTTGTGAAAATGTCCTATGGCAGGAATTTAGTACGGGTATGTATTGTGCCCACAGCGCTGTGCCTTGCACATTGTACTGGTTCAAGGCACAGCCTTTACTGAAATCCCCCCCCCCCCCCCCCCAAAAAAAGCACTTTTCAAATGAGCCCTAAGGGATGTAATTTTGTGCCCCCTCAGTGCTCTAGCATTTTAAGTAGGTTATTTCATAAATGACCCCTTGTGGTACCATTACTTTCCAGATATACCCTCCCTAGCCTGCAAATCTGCAGGGCTTCAGGTGGAATATACAAACACTTGTGTTTTCACCCACACTTAGGAGAAACCTACAACGTATTATTGAGTCTCTTCAGTCAAATTTGGAATCTGAGGCTAAAAGTAGAAATGAGGCTGTTCGCCTCAAGAAAAAGATGGAAGGAGACCTGAATGAAATGGAAATCCAACTAAGTCATTCTATCCGGCAAGCTACAGAAGCTACTAAAGCAATGCGAAATCTTCAGGCACAATATAAGGTATTTGTTGTACTATTTATTGTGATCTAAATGGTTTATTTACAGTAGATTTCCTCAGCATAAATATACTTTTTTTTTTTTTATTAAATGGCAAGAAAAGATGTGAAAAAGATGTGAAAAAGATGTATGAGAAAATCCACTTTAGCTCAGTGTACTAAACTGTCTAAGAAATAGCTATGGGATTATTGCAATGGTTCTGCCAACACCTAGTCAAACAGCAGTAAAAATATATGAGAAAAGCTACTTTTAGATACACTGTAACACATTTAAGGTCTCTAAGGAATCACTTTCTAATGCTATGGACAGACTTCTACTTTAGAATCTACAGGATATATAATATCACATGAACAGTTAAGTCAAAAGCAGTCTACAAGCATGTACAGTCTTCCATTTTACCAGCTATGTATCACTCCAGTGGTCAGTTCACATCATCTCAGTAGAGGTATAGGATCTGTTATATGGAAACCCATTATCCAGAAAGCTCCAAATTACAGAAAGACCATCTCCCATAGACTCCATTTTAATCAAATGTATAACATTTTTAAAAATGATTTCCTTTTTCTCTCTAATAATAAAACAGCACCTTGTACTTGATCCCAGCTAAAATATAATTAATCCTTACTGAAGGCAAAATAATCCTATTTGGTTTGTTTAATGTTTAAATGATTTTTAAGGTATGGTGATCCAAATTATGTAAAGATCTGTTATCCGTAAAAAACAGATATACTGCAAATTTTTATCATGTTAAAAATATGTGCTTTGTCAGTACTAACTCTGCCAACAGAGAATATTTTAAAAGGTATGACAAGTAAACTCAACTTTAAACTAACCTTTTATAAACAATAAAGGGAAGGTTTTTTTTGTTAATAGGATCTACAAGTACAATATGATGATTATATACACTTGTCAGAGGACCTGAAGGAACAGGCTGCTGTCATTGAGAGAAGAAATACTCTTCTTCAGTCAGAACTTGATGAACTGAGGGCAGCACTAGACCAGACAGAACGTGCCCGGAAGCTGTCAGAACAGGAACTTTTGGAATCTACAGAAAGAGTCAATCTGCTCCATTCTCAGGTATGTTGATTTTGGAATATTATATACAGAGGTAGATGACTATTACCAGTTATTACCAGTAATAACAACATCTAACCATGCTAGATAGTTTGATCTCCTGCTGTATCTCCTGGGAGTTATTTTGTACATTAACATCTCATAGCAACAAAAATACTTTTTTTTTTCTGTGGTACACATCCCCAGTACTACAGATTTAACTATTTATTGTCCAATACCTATTACATGCCACCCCACAATGGACTAATTTACTCATTTACTTTGGCAAGCCCATCCATCTAAATCCCTGTGTTAATGGGCTCACCATACCCAAATGTTTCACCGCATTTATGCAAACATTACCTTCTTTCTTTAGATTGTCTTTACAAATAACTTAATGTGACCATTAAAAGGACACCATATTCTCTTGGTACAGAACACAAGTCTGATCAACCAGAAAAAGAAGCTAGAGACTGATATTAGCCACATGCAAAATGAAGTGGAAGAGTCCATTCAGGAATGCAGAAATGCTGAAGACAAAGCTAAGAAAGCAATCACTGATGTAACTATACAGTTTTAAGACATTACTATTTTGTTTATTCTGTGTTCTGTACCTCCACACCAACGCAATGTAAGGTGTTAAAATGAGATCATACAAGTGTCCTTTGCCAATATCCCAGTTGTGGCTATTTTGGGTCTCTGTACTTAACATCTGCCTTAATGCCAGAGGAAAATGAGGCAGCAACCCTGATGCCGCCCCCTCTCTCCCATTCCGCACTTACAGTTTTAGCACCGAAGAGGGTCCAGAGAGGGCAGCATCCCTGTGCTAGTAGAGCCAATTTTTTTTAAAAAAAAGAAAATTTGGGTTTTGGCTCTGTTTGAACCAGTTTTTGTGCTTCATATTTGGAGTTGCGTGCTGATGGTAAGTATACACTTACAGCCACTATCTATGAAGACATTTTAAACAAGGATTCTACTTAAATTAGATGGTGCTTATCTAATGAATATGCAAGACAGTATCCATATGTATTGAAATATCATAGCCTCATAATCCCCTTTTCAGTACCCAGACTGGATCTCTAATCATGCTGAGCCATAAAAGGAGTCATCGCCAAATCACCATTGATTTTGCATTTAGTTACTTTTAATTTTCTATTGTCCATGGTTTTCCATAAAAAAGTAAAAAGACAGATACTCTTCCTCCAGGGGAACTTTATTACATGGTACCACATGGCAACACGGTATCATGGTACCACATAAAATAGAGTACGTTGTAAGGTCAGCCCTGGACAAATAATTCTGAAAACTGTAAATCTCCATGTTTAATAATATGTCTATCATGCCATTATTTTAGGCTGCTATGATGGCAGAGGAGCTGAAGAAAGAGCAGGATACCAGCGCCCACCTAGAGAGAATGAAAAAGAATATGGAGCAGACAATTAAGGACCTTCAAAAAAGACTGGATGAAGCAGAGCAGATTGCTATGAAAGGAGGCAAAAAGCAAATACAAAAGCTAGAATCCAGGGTATGACCAATCTGTTTCATTACGTATTTACTGTAAGTTCATTAGGGTGTATATATAGCCATTACTTAAATGTAAAAAAGACTTGCAGTATGATGACACCACACATACCACTGTCTGACAAAAAATAGTGACATCCTTCGAAAAAAGTTATATTAATGGGAGATTATGTGACTTGTCCAGGATAACAAGGAGTGGCTACAGGTAATCAAACTAAAGTATTTAGCATGAGATGCCACATCAGAGGCATAAGCTAGGCCACCTATTATAATAATATTAAAATTAAATTACTGTAACAGCTATTTAAAAAGCAATACCTTTACATAAATTTTGCATTTAAAAATCCAACTGTACTTTTTAAATATCGTATATTATCATATAAATGTGTTTCAGTAAAAGCTATCCTTTCTTTTCATTACCGAAGGTCTGAAAGCAGAGATACATCTGATATTAAGCTAAGGCCACTGTGTGCTACATGCAGTAGATTATTGCTCTTGCGGGCATTCTTGTGATCTGGGCTACTTTATAATTTACCCATTTTCATTCTGGATTTTGTGGCATAATGCATGAATGAAGACATGACATGGAAGAAGAAATCAAATTATATAAAAAGATATTCATTAATATGAACATACTACAACCATTTTTTTGCAATAGGTACGTGAACTGGAAAATGAACTAGAATCAGAGCAGCGCCGGAACTCCGAGTCGCTGAAAGGCTTTCGCAAGTTTGAAAGACGAATCAAAGAACTCACTTACCAGGTGCTTTTTTATTCATTTGCCTTTTAAATCATTTTATGTGGTTTTTTTTTTTTTTTTTAGAAAAATCAGTATCTATATAGTGAAGGCATATATAGCCATTAAAGAAAATGTGCATATACTATACAGAAAGCCAATATATCATCATTATAATTTATTTATATAGTAGTGTTTTGTAATAATGTAGCACAATTGTGGACTATTTTTAACAGGGGGAGGAAGACAAGAAAAATCTTATTCGGATGCAAGATCTGATTGATAAGTTGCAGCTGAAAGTGAAGAGCTACAAGCATCAAGCTGAAGAAGCAGTGAGTGCCACACCAAATATAGTATCTCTAAGGACACTGACAAGAGGAGATTAGTCGTCTGCAATAAATCTCCTCTGCTGGCGACAAATCTCCTTCAAATAGTTTAGTCCACTGGCTAAAATACAAATCGCCAGAGGGAAAACATAGGCGGTGTGACTACTTTGCGAAGCCTGCAGTTGCCTCTTGAGGAAACCTTTATAGGATAAACAGAAAAACAGTGGCTAAATCAAACAACTAATGGATTCAGCTGTGTCAGTTTGGTTTGGTTGTTGTTAAATGTTATTTCTTCAGCTGAGAAATATTTGTGAAAGTTATAAATATTTATGTAATTGCTTCCACAGTCTGAACAATCCAATCAGTATTTGTCAAAGTACAAAAAACTGCAGCATGAGCTGGATGATGCTCAGGAGCGAGCAGACATTGCTGAATCTCAAGTGAACAAGCTAAGGAGCAAAACAAGGGACGTGGCTGGAAAGGTAAAGTACTACATGATATACTGTGCAGGGTGGCATAATAATATCTGCTTTACAAAAAGTTCTAAATATAGTTTTATGTCATAAAAAGGCCGTAGTGTAGGGGATGTAGATTTCCGGTCTATGTTTTGTGTTTGTTTATGTGATAATGAGTAACAAGAGCCAACCACTGTCACAGAGAGGGTAAAACCCACCAAATCAAAATATATACAAACCATAACAACAATAATTTATTAAGGGAAACATGCCGATATATTGCATATACATTTTAAAGACAAGAGATCCTCAGCACACACTTATATCAATATATTAATATTAATAAATTAAGAAATGTTATGCATAAAGCTACACAAATATGGCTTTCCCTTTAAATTAAATTATTTGTCCATACATTGTATTATATTATGCCTGACTGTAGTGCTGGGCGGTATACCGGTAAAAACCGATCACCGGTTTTTTTTTTGAAACCGATATGAATTTTCTACATACCCCCATACCGGTGTGCTGAATACTTCCGGGTGCGCACGTGACGTCAGCGCGCACGTGACGTCAGCGCGCACGTGACGTCGCGCGCACGTGACGTCAGCGCGCACACTCTACAAAAGCGCCATCACTAGGACGCATTCAGAGTCGGATACCAATGTGAGCTGTCGGGGGGTTCCTGGCCAGTAATTATATTTTATGTGAAGGGGATGGGTGGGGGTGGGTGGGTTATACTTATGTGAAGGGGATGGGGTTGTGTTTGGGGGGGGTGGGGTGGGGGGTTATATTTATGTGAAGGGGATGGGGGGTGTTTGGGGTGGGGGTGGGTGGGTTATACTTATGTGAAGGGGATGGGGTTGTGTTTGGGGGGGGGTGGGGTGTTATATTTATGTGAAGGGGATGGGGGGTGTTTGGGGTGGGGTGGGGGGTGTGTGTGCGGATGGGGGGGTGTTTGGGGTGGGGGGGTGCGTGGGGGTGGGGGGGGTGCGTGCGGATGGGGGGTGGGGGGGGTGCGTGCGGATGGGGGGGTGTTTGGGGTGGGGGGGTGCGTGCGGATGGGGGGGTGGGGGGGCTGCGTGCGGATGGGGGGGTGTTTGGGGTGGCGGGGGGGTGCGGGTGGCGGGTGTTTGGGGTGGTCACCTAATCATGCATGGGGGAAAAAAAATACCGTCAAATACCGTGATACCGATATAATTTTGAAAAATACCATGATATAAATTTTTGGTCATACCGCCCAGCACTACCTGACTGCATCATCCCTGCTCTGGCCAGTCCTACACTCACTCGATTCATTGAAAATTCTAGTATTTCTTTAGCAGTTCTTGTTATTGTCTATAAGAAAGTTTCTGATCCCATTCTCATTTTATCCCATCGTAATAATTTGAAACTATTAAGATGCAAGCACAACCTTTCCCCTCGCATATAAATGACCCGTGTTAGCATCCTCTGAGGATTTTAACTGCAAAAGGAGCTTGAAGCATTTTACAGTGGGTAAATGCAATGTTTGTAGTGACTATCTCACACACTTCAGTGGACAAAATCTTCTATTTCTGAAGTAGAAATATACCACCAAAGCAGCACAATTCTAAATTCACAAATAAACCCTTTATTGTGATAATAGCTTTTCATCTGTTTGTACAGGTCCGTGAGGAGGAATAAACAGTGAAGTCCAAAGATGCATCTGAAAGCTTCTATACACTGTGCTGGTTCATGCTACATGGAAATAAAAAAAATAAATATTAATGAAGATAATCTGATTTTGCATTGCATTTTATTTGATATACATTATTCAGCTTTTATTTTTTTACTGAATGACCTTTATTTATATGTAAAACTTGGTGGGGCTCATTTATCAAAACTGGGCAGCATAGCAACTGATCTGTAGTTAGTAGTTTTTAGCCAGCTGCAGGTAGAACAATGCAGGCAAATATATGATTGGTTGCAAGGCAGAGTTAGTGCCCAAGTACAAACCGAATTCCAAAAAAGTTGGGACACTAAACAAATTGTGAATAAAAACTGAACGCAATGATGTGGAGGTGCCAACTTCTAATATTTTATTCAGAATAGAACATAAATCACGGAACAAAAGTTTAAACTGAGAAAATGTAACATTTTAAGGGAAAAATATGTTGATTCAGAATTTCATGGTGTCAACAAATCCAAAAAAGTTGGGACAAGTAGCAATAAGAGGCTGGAAAAAGTAAATTTGAGCATAACGAAGAGCTGGAAGACCAAATAACACTAATTAGGTCAATTGGCAACATGATTGGGTATAAAAAGAGCTTCTCATGGTGGCAGTGTCTCTCAGAAGCCAAGATGGGTAGAGGATCACCAATTCCCACAATGTTGCGCAGAAAGATAGTGGAGCAATATCAGAAAGGTGTTACCCAGCGAAAAATTGCTAAGATTTTGCATCTATCATCATCAACTGTGCATAACATCATCCGAAGATTCAGAGAATCTGGAACAATCTCTGTGCGTAAGGGTCAAGGCCGTAAAACCATACTGGATGCCCATGATCTCCGGGCCCTTAAACGACACTGCACCACAAACAGGAATACTACTGTAAAGGAAATCACAGAATGGGCTCAGGAATACTTCCAGAAACCATTGTCAGTGAACACAATCCACCGTGCCATCCGCCGTTGCCAGCTGAAACTCTACAGTGCAAAGAAGAAGCCATTTCTAAGCAAGATCCACAAGCTCAGGCATTTTCACTGGGCCAGGGATCATTTAAAATTGAGTGTGGCAAAATGGAAGACTGTGGCCTTGTGGTTCTGTGGTCAGACGAGTCACGATTCGAAGTTCTTTTTGGAAATCTGGGACGCCATGTCATCCGGACCAAAGAGGACAAGGACAACCCAAGTTGTTATCAACGCTCAGTTCAGAAGCCTGCATCTCTGCTGGTATGGGGTTGCATGAGTGCATGTGGCATGGGCAGCTTGCATGTCTGGAAAGGCAGCATCAATGCAGAAAAATATATTCAGGTTCTAGAACAACATATGCTCCCATCCAGACGTCATCTCTTTCAGGGAAGACCCTGCATTTTTCAACAAGATAATGCCAGACCACATTCTACATCAATCACAACATCATGGCTGCGTAGGAGAAGGATCCGGGTACTGAAATGGCCAGTCTGCAGTCCAGATCTTTCACCTATAGAGAACATTTGGCGCATCATAAAGAGGGCCAAAAGAAGAAGGCCCAAGACGATTGAACAGTTAGAGGCCTGTATTAGACAAGAATGGGAGAGCATTCCTATTCCTAAACTTGAGAAACTGGTCTCCTCAGTCCCCAGACGTCTGTTGAGTGTTGTAAGAAGAAGGGGAGATGCCACACAGTGGTGAAAATGGCCTTGTCCCAACTTTTTTGGGATTTGTTGACACCATGAAATTCTGAATCAACATATTTTTCCCTTAAAATGATACATTTTCTCAGTTTAAACTTTTGTTCCATGATTTATGTTCTATTCTGAATAAAATATTAGAAGTTGGCACCTCCACATCATTGCAGTTTTTTTTGCATCATCAGTTTTTATTCACAATTTGTTTAGTGTCCCAACTTTTTTGGAATCCGGGTTGTACAAAATGTACTGTGTTTGTAAATTAGTTGCACCAGTGGCTGACTGGATGAAATATGCTCGGGTGCAGGCACATGTAGCTGATATCCACTGAAAATACAAAGTCTCGCGTTTTTTTTGGCGAATATGAGCTACATGTGCCTGCACCCGAGCATATTCCTTTCATTCGGGTGCAGGCACTAGGTAGGCTGAATTGACAATAGCAGGGCATATTCTCGCAAGTGTTTTTTGGCTTGCCAAATATTTGTAACTTGTCCACACACCTTGATGGCCAAATTGCAGTTAGTCAGGGAAAGAATGTCATGCGCATTACCTGGCAGAGTAATGACCTGATGTATATGTTTTAAGTAATTGGTTGGCACTTGGCTGGCCACTCTGATGTTATCACAAAATAGCTGATCAACTATAACAGAAAACCAAGTTGGAATATAGTTACCATATAGTTTTCTTCATAATTAGCTCACAGGCTATCTATCAGATGATCAGTGCAATATGCCTATCTGCATGTGTGCCCAGACTGTATGATTACAAAATGCGCTGATGATTATGCAGCTTTGGAATTATGCACATCCCTTATAATGTGCTACTGGACATTGTATGGGAAACTAGCCATCATTTATGAGGCTGCCAACTATGACTTAAACTATAAGGGACTACTATAAAGCATATGACCAAAAATAAAAAAAAATAACTTTTACCTACTGTTATACACTCTGTAGGGGGTCATCTGATCCTACTTTTCACATGGGACAGTAAAATATTGGTGTTGAGTGTATGTCATAAACAGTAGCACAGAATGTATGAAATAAAGAAGAGGGTCCAGTTATTTTTCTCTGGTCCGCCACACAAAAATCATCACCAACTCTCCTCATGGCCGCAGCGCCCCTGCCTAGACCTGGTCTGGATGTGTCTGCTTTAGGTCACTCCAGACTATGACCCTCAGCTCTGTGATGATGTTAAAGCAGCGCGTCAGGTGCCAAATTTAACAGATATTAAAGCCTTCAATACAAATACAATTTAGCAGCACCACTCCTTAAAGAGACTTATTAGTGTGATAGCAGGTGTCTCTACAGAGCGCTTAGAGGCAACAGGACTTGATCAGTACAATTACTATGCCTGTGACAACAGTTTAGAGGCATTTGAGCACTTGTTAAAGAGACTTATTTGTACGATTGCAAGTGACTTAATATAGTGCTTAGAGCCAGCAGAATTTGGTCAGTACTATCACTAGGCCTGTGACAACAACAGTTTAGAGTCATTTGAGCACTTGTGACGACAAGAGTTGAGAACATTTTGATTTGGTCCTTTTATTAGTGAATACAGGCAGTATAGTTCCTTATAGCAGTTTTCCAGTTAATATCATTTGACATCCCGTACACATATACAATTTCTGTTCTTAATATACAGACAAACTTGTTTTGAATCATATTGTGCAATATTAAAAGAGTGGTACATACATTACATATTAGTAACTATTGTAATATAATTGGCAGATCCTTGAGGATCAATCTTCCCATGTACTAGGAAGCTGCTGCTTCTCAAGGCTGTCAAGGTGGCTTGTCACTACCTTGCCCTGGGAGTGTGGCAGCCGAGGAGGAAGTAACTGTGTGGAGTTTCCCCTTTAGCGTGGTCCAGTTACAGGGACACATTGTCCACCACCTACTGATGGAGGGCAGGGATGGCCTTCCTGGCAAAATAATAGTGGCTGGGGTTCCGCCAGTTAGGGGCAGCACAAAGTCATCAACTGGCTAAAGTGCAGCAATTGCACTGCCAGAAGCTTTACCAGGCAGACATTGAGCCTCTGCACTTGGGGTGGCTGTGGGAGAGAGATGCTTTACAGGCAATTAACTGGAGGGAATCCTGGCAGGAACAGGGCCACACAGGAGATGACAGTGAGTCATCTACCACTGCCAATGCTTGCTGTGATTGCATTGGTTGCCTAGTGGAGGCAAAAAAATCTGGCAAAGCCCTGCGTATGCCAGGCGACCCAATGCCAAAGCCTGCTGCTGTTGCTGTGAATTAAACTAAACCCCCCCTCTAAAAATATATCTAAATCAGCAAAAAAAAAAAAAAAATTCAGCAGCAGCATGCACCCACAAGGGATGCGCACACAGACAGACAAACATAGCTCTAACAAGGATTCTTGGGTCTCACGGTGAGCAGGCAAGCAGAAGAGGGAAAGCAATAAACTGAAATCCACAACTTGCTGATCCCATTGGTTGATGTGGAAGGGAAGGATAAAATGACTCGTGTCTTTTCCACTCTCGAAACTAAACACGTAGTGAATTTTTGGTGTGGTTTCGCAAAACTTTCCACCCACGGGAAACTGTGGAAATTTGCAGCAAAACTGTATGGCAAAAGATGAAGCAAGTGAGAATAAAATTGAGAATTGCCCAGTTGCTGTTTATCTTCAGACAGAATTTCTTTCCCTACAACAGGATAGAATACATGCTGCTGCCCTCATAAGGACACCTCCAAACAGTTCCTGTGCAGCACTATATGCCTTAGGCTTGCCACCTTTGGCCTTGACAAAAAATAAAAACACACACACAAGGAGGTGAGTAGACTGATGACATTGGGTGCAAAGAAGTGACAGTGGGGGTGGATTGGTGATCTATTGGGAATGGGTCATGCCATGTGGAGGCAAGATGTAGGGGGGGTGTGGGGCTGTGACATTGGAGGCAGGTATTGGCTGGATTTTTATTTGGGTTTCCCAATGCTTAAACCTGAACATCCCTGAGAACAAACACAATTGGTGAAAAGTAGACAGGCTGCAACCATATGTATGTGTAACCCCTACTTTGCTGGAAAGCACTTTTAAACACCAGGCTATGGTTAGAGCATGGGGCACATTAGGACTCTCTTTCAAAGGAGTGGGCCTTCGCTAAATGGAAGGTAACTTTCACGATGTTGTTGTACTACAACTCCCACTGGTACTGTGTAGTGTGTTAAGTAATAGGACGCCAGGAGCTCTTGCAGATGAACTAGACAACTCTTTAAAGTCCAAAACAGATGATATTAGCACAGGGTTCAGTAAATACAGCAGTTAAGGTAGAATGGTACAGTGGGTGATAATAGTTGTAAAGCAGAGAGACAGCGCAGCACCACAATGGAGATTACATATGAGGCACTAGTAGGAGTCCCAAGGTTGAATGCCCTTTACTGGACCGGATACCTAGAGCCAACGATGGTTCAGGGGTTAATATTAGCCTGATACCTGTGTCTTATCTGTGGTCCCTACAGCAAGGCAGACAGAGCCTGGGATATGCTAAACCCACTAAATTCTCCTATGATGGAGCGACAGTTGCTCTTTCTAAGTAGCCCTGACTAAGTCACACTCCTAGAGCGTGCTATGACAGTCTTAAAACTAACTTTAGTCCTGAGACTAACTTTACCTCGTGCCCAACTTTATATCAAATGAAAGTGGCTTACTGGGGCCTGTGTCTGTCTCCAGGCTCAATGGAGCTATTGATGGGAAGCAGACAGGCAGCCAAAGAGGAAACCGCACCCTCCTGCCAGACACTATATCAGTCTGCAGGGGGAGTGGTCAACCTGACTAAACCTATAGAGAATAGGGTTAGAACTGTAACTCAAGTACAGGGGCTATTACCCAACAATAGAGATGTTTGTGCCTGTATGGGGCAGGGACCTCCTTCCTACTGTGTCTCATACCACATGGCACTTATATATATATATATACATATATGTATTTATTGTATTTATTTATTATATCACTCGTCCTCCCTGTGTGTAATTTTGTAAGACTGTACAGCGCTGCGTACCCTTGTGGCGCTTTATAAATAAAGTTATACACACATACATACATGAAAAGGTAGGGGACAAACCATAGGGAGCTTAACCGGATGGGTCCCTACATATGAAAGTGATTTATCCCTATAGGACTTGGATGTTTAGCTTATGTAAGTCACACATGCAGTTGCTGAATTCAGGCATTCCTTCTTTTTGCCAATTGTTTCCTAGAATTGAAAGACATGTAGGATCTCCTAGATACCGGAATCCAAAACCCTGTCCGTAACCATCTCAGTTCCAAAGCTTAGAGTAAGTAACCCCGCCCACATTCTACATCCCTGGTACTGACAGGAAGTGATGTCACAGATGGTCCCCTTGTTAGTGCGGAGCGAGTGGTTGCCAGGGATTAGCGCTTCAGCCTTGAGGAATGTGAGGACACCGGGAGGTCTCACTCAGGTATTTAGACGAGACATTAAGCAAATCAATATTGTATGTGAGGGAGCGCTCCGGCGATATTAACATACAACGCTTGTATATCACTGTCGCAAACTCGGGGCCTTTTTATTTTTTGTACGCAAAAGAGCATCTTTGCGATAGGAAGTCGCACAGCTACATAATGCATTGTAATGTGGGATTGATAGTCCGTGTCATATTCCCGTGGCCCCGGTATTAGTTCCGGGCTAGCCGTGAGGGACGCGTCTCCATGGTAACCAAGGGCCACGGGGTTTGTTTTATCGGTCTCGCTTACCGAATGCAGGAGATGGGTTTATTGCAGCGCTACAGATAACTGCAATATGAAGCCAGCCACAGGTAATGGAAGGTACACAGACACTGGCTATTTGGTTGTTGGGTTTATCTTTAGGGACCTTCTCTGCAGTACCCCTGTACCCCATGGTAGTGCCCCGCACACATCTGCTTTTGGCAGAAGGCCTGGTTAAAGACTTGTGGCCCTCCAACTATGGAGCCATTGGTTTTATCAACCCATTGTTTTATGTGGCAAATATGTGTATCATATAAGGCACATTTTCTCCATCAGTATCCAAAAATGTCCTCCTCTTGGAGTGATATCTGGGAGGTTTTGCCTTTGGAATGTCCCTCCTTGTCCCACTTGGGTTGGTTGAGTATCCTTTGTATAGGATGAAGGGTCATCTATTATACCTCCAGCTCCACATTAGGGGCCATGTATATTATAGTGTGTAAGCCAACATCACTGGGGTGTTAGAGAACAAAAGTAAAGATCTGATTGGTTGCTATAGTATGTCGTCTTAGATACTATAATAAATATGCCCCTAGGTGTATATTTATTCTAAGTAACTGTTAGTTGTATGCTACAAGAATTTCATAACCTCTGTACAAAGCATTTTTCTTAACTGAATCATTTAAAAGGCAACTAAGTTTAAAGGAAAATTAAACCCCCAAACAATGTAGGTCTTTATAAAAAATATATTGCATAAACAAGCTCATATGTAAAACCCTGTTTCATCCTAATAAACCTTTTTCATAAAAGTAAGCTTTTTTAGTAGTATGTGCTATTGGGTAATGCTAAATAGAAAACTGCCATTTTAAGAATTAAAGGCCACCCCTGGGATCATTGGATTCACAGTGCACACAAACAAGCCAAGACACACATACTGCTAGGCCCCATCAGCCAATGAATGGACAGTTCTGCCTTTTACTCCCACACTTCTTCCTGTTACAGTTAGAGCTGCATTATTCCCGGTCATGTGATCTCTGAGGGAGCCCACAGCCCTTTACAAAAATGGTGGATCAAGGGAAAGATGTAAAAGGGCAATATTTACTGATATATATATATATATATATATATATATATATATATATAATATTCCAGTTTGGTGAGATTCTTTAATAGGTCACTTGACATAATATAAACTGTCTGGATAAGTATTCATTCTTTGGGTATAGTTTTCTTTAAAGTAAGTTACCAACAACCACCTTTAATATGGAATGCATATACAAATACTCAAATATAATACACAACATGCAAAGCAGACTTGCATAAAACATTTTCAGGGTATCCCTTGCTAAAGGTGGATGTTGGTAAGCAGGAACATAGCTTTTATTATTACAATTATTTTTATTAATTATAATTCCATATAGGCCCTCATATATTCATTCTTCATTTTGACATAAAAACAGATGCCTCATTGCAAAGGAAAATAATCATAGCAACCAGCAGTTTAAATATAAAACTGGAGAACTGTAGAGCAAAATATAGCAAAACCCACAAAAAGTAAGACCAGCAGGCACTGAATTATAAATCGAACTTTCTTTTAATTGTTCCGATCACTGGCAGGGATGTAAATATTATAACAGATCAATGCACCAGAGCCCCCCCTCCCCCTTTAGATTAGAGGAACGGAGCTTCCACTTGAAGCAGCGTAGGTGGTGGAGGTCGTGGAATGTCATTCCTAGTGATGTTGTAATGGCAGATTCTGTTAATGCCTTTAAAAGGGGCCTGGATGGGTTCTTGCACAAGCATAGTAGTATTGATGTTGGTATGTATGGTTTGTGTATGTGAGTGTATAGATAGGTCAGTATAGGTTTGTGGGTGCTGGGTTCGATTGGATGGGTAGAATTTGATGGACTCTGGTCTTATTTTCAACTCAACTATGTAACTGTGTAAATTTAAATATATTCCAAAATAATGAAACAAGGAATAACTGGGAAAAACATGAGTTACAGCTCAGCACAGAAAATGTTTGATTTAATGTTAATTTTATGCTTTTTATTTTAGATAATCTCTTCTATATTAAATTCTCTTAAGTGCGCTTTAATTTGAAATCAAACACCCCGCTGGCAAACCTTTAACAATGTCAGAGGACAGTAGAAGAGTGGAGGATGATGATCGCGGTCCTGGTGCTGCATATCAAGCTTTTCTAATGATGGAGGATTTATTGGACAAGTTAAAGCTACTCAGTTATGAAGATGAGGTTCTAAGAAAGCAAAACATGAAACCACTTTCCAGGTAAGAAAGAAATATTGATATACAGGTATAGGATCCATTATCCGTAATCCCATTATCCAGAAAGGTTTGCTGAAGAAGACCACTGCAGCTCTACAAACTTAATTCAACAGTCTAAAATCTGTTTGTTTTATATTAACAGGCACTACTTTGCTTTACCTACAAACCCTGGGGAGCAGTTCTATATGTTTTGCACACTTGCTGCTTGGCTTATAAGTAAAGCTGGACATCATTTTGATCAGCCACAAGAGTATGATGACCCAAATGCCACCATCTCCAATATTCTATCAGAGTTAAGATCATTTGTAAGTTTTCAGTTTTAATTTTCATCTTTTGTGCTTTTTTTGGAGTCTTTAATCTGATAATTTTTTTTTGGCTTTTTTTGCAGGGATATTCTGTAGATTTTCCACCTTCTAGGCTAAAGGCAGGGTATGGAGAACAAGTGTGCTATGTGCTTGATTGTTTTGCAGAGGAAGTCTTAAAACATATTCACTTCAGCTGGAAGAGGTTGGTTATGTTTTCTATTGGATAGTATTGTTTGTAGATTGTACATTAGATTGGACCTTTATAGATTCAGTATGTGTGTGTAACCTGTACAGCTACTGTACACTCTCCAGGCATTCCTTTTGTCTCTGATAGTGGCCTTGCATGTTGGCTCAGCAGCAACTACTGTTGTATTTATATGTGCATGTTTATTTTTAACAGCTATGTTATGTTCTATAAGAGAGGTTATCTTGGTGAATGACATTTGGCCACTGTATATTACCTAGCCAATTGCATTCTTAAAATCCGCTATGCCAAGAATGGCTGGGGCAGATTTATTATTGTTTGAGCCATTCAGCTTGAGGAATCTTTAAAGGAAACCCTGCGTAAGTTTAGGAACTCACAGGGCTTTCGGGGGCAAAAAGGCCTCATTAGTTGAGGTATTTTTCACCTAAAAGCTGCCAAACTTTTTCTTATTTAAGAAAGCCCGCTGGTAGAAAAATACCTCAATGAAAGTTTTTTTTTTTTCCCCGAAACCCTGCATGAGTTTAAAAAACTAATATTGTCATCATGAGCTCTTGACACTGTTTCTGGAGCACATACTTTCTTTCTCTCCCCACTTAAGAAGCCCATGAACAACTGAAAAAGTTTCTAGAATGTCACTGCTACATCCTAATTATAGGTTTTTAAAAATCTTACCTTTCATTGGTTAAATAACCATACCCCAGGAAGATTTCAGATGCAGGGGCATTTAAATAGGTTTTTATATAATCCACAGAGAAAAGAGAATATAATATTACACATGCTTTTTGGTGGAAGCACTCCATGACTCCGCAAAATGTTAACAAGTAGGGGCCCTAATTCATATGTGCTTTGTAAACTGATGATAAATGTTGCATGGTCTGAGTGCCAGAGCATTAAAATGACAATATAATTATAATAGTTATAGTTTGTTTATTCACAGTAATAGCCTACTACCTGATTTTGTTTCAGAAATTATTTTAAAGAATAGTAAATAAAGTAAGTTAACATTAGAAAGATTATTATATGCTGGTGCCTGTTAAGAGGGGGTGTTAGTGATGATAAATAAAGTAAATGATGCAGGGGAAAGCAGAAAGTAGTATATTTGTAGGGTTCTCAGTGTAAGATTTTTATAAGTATGTTTATTGTATCTAATCTGTCCGTTGCCATGTTCTGTATCATTATAGGCCTACATACCCAACAGAAGAGCAAGACGAAGAAAATGTAATTGAGGACGATGCTGAGTTGACTTTAAACAAAATTGAAGATGAAATTGCTGTGAGTATCTGCACGGCTTTTGTATTTTAATGCAATTTGTATCCCTAAAGGCACAGTCAGTTAGAATTGGTAAAAAATAATAGGGATAGAAATATGAAACAATCCTAGTTTTAGTTTAAGCTAGGTTTAAATATCTTGTAGCTCTCTGTTCCATAAGAATCCACTGGTTCTGCCCACTGCAAGATTGCTGGCATTGCAAAATGTGACCATGCATGGGAATGCCCAGATTGCACCTTTCTGACTGTTTGACCCAGGCCACATCATGTGGAATTTCAACTGCTAACTACTGTGGGTCAGAACATGACCCTATACATGAGCAGGTAATGGTCATTTTTCAGAAATGAGGGAGTCAGTTTGATAACATATTGGGTCGGATTCACTAAAGGTGGTTAACACGTAACGCATAGTTTTGTGCATTAAAAAGTGTTCGATAATTAAGTACCGAATCATCAAAGTCTTTTTTCATTCGTTACTACTCATATCGCATGTGCAAAAAGCCTGATTATGGCAAAGCGTTATTTCCATCGCATTGAGGTAATTATTGAATAGAAATAATACTAACGTGTAATTCACAAACATATTTGAAGCATTAAAAGCATAAAATGTGGCGATAATTACTGTGAAACTTAACGCCACCCACGAGTAGGCGTTACTAAACAAAATTGCAGCTGGTGATTGTCTGTGGTGACAAAATGGACTTGTCATGCATCCTCCAGTTTTCAGGGAAATGGTAATTTTCAGAACAGTAGTTTTCAGAAAGTAACGGTTACGTGCGCAATAGCGTGCGCTAATATCGCGTGCTACGAAATAACGCATAAATATATTGCATGGTTTAAAATAACTCTTAAAAATATGTCATTGCCAGAATAACGACAATTACATCGCTTCTTAATTCTGACAAGTGTCCTCTTAGTGAATTGATCCTTAATTCTCAAAATATAAGAAGTGATAATATTTTTAACGCATGCTATAAATATCACTCGTTTTTTCGGACTTGAGTGAATCGGCCCCATTGTGTTGGCACAACTAAAAAAAGGTAATTAATGCTATGCCAGTGGCATGGCGCCTAGCAGAGCAGTAAAGAACTAGGAAGCAGGTTTCTAGTTATGGCGGTCACTTATAGCATTGAATAGAACTGCCAGGCCTAGAAAGAGCACTGGCTAAGAGAGGGTTAAAAAATGCATGTTCCCTTTAATGTACCTTTTAAGAATAACTTTTTTTTTTTTTTACTATGTAAAGGCATTGGATGTTTTCCATGGAAAATTTAAAACATATACTTGTGATGTGAAATGATGCTTATGCACATATTTTGTTGTCTATGTACTATACATGTATAAAAGTTAACTAAAGCTGTATCATTTTTAGGAAGAGGATTCTGACAATGATCAGGAACATTTTATTGATTTAAATGCTCTTTCAGCACAAACACAGAAACTGGTAAGTTACATTTTTGTTTCATGAATGTAAATATACGATATATATAGGCTTTTAAAATGATTTTATTATCCACTTAATTCTAGGAATACAATGTCCTAGGGATGACTCTTTGTTCTTCATTTACTAGGATAGAAGCAGTGCTCCCCTTTAGGCCTTTTAATAGTGAAGAAGCACAAAGAGTGAAACACTGAGGTGCAGGTTCAAAATTTTAGCCCCTGTTTTCTTTATAAGTGGTGGAAATTGGGCTGCCAAGCTCTGCTGGAGACCAACTGCCACCATGGCTAAAGCAAGACAGAACTGAAAGATTCTGGGCACGATAGGGATGAAGTTAGTTATAATATGTCTGTATCCTTATGATACTTATTCAAATAAAACAAAAAAACATGTTCCATATTTCTAAGTAAGACTAACATCGATTTTAATGGGGGAGATTCTGTTATTGTGCATACAACTTTACCTATGTTCACTGAGTTGCCGTAGAACTTTCTCAGATGAGGCACTCTTTATAGGTTTTAAGAGAATAGTGCCACCTAGTAGATGTTTATTTCTGTGGAGAATGTATAACATCACAAGATACCAATTTGTTATGCATTAAAACTGAGTGCTGAATGGCCTTTTGTAACTTCACATATAAACCTATTTCTGTATTACTTTAGAATACAAAGGAATCTTCCAAACCAGAAGAGATTTTGGAATCAAACACAGATGCAGCAGAAT
Organism: Xenopus tropicalis; assembly: GCF_000004195.4. Lineage (NCBI taxonomy): Eukaryota > Metazoa > Chordata > Amphibia > Anura > Pipidae > Xenopus > Xenopus tropicalis. Next base: position 103,606,561 of record NC_030678.2, on the reverse strand, counting down.
GGATCCTAGAAGTGGAACGTGTTCTGCCCCAGCTTAAAGTCACAATCAGGACAGACAACAAGGTCTCATTGTTAGACATCATTCTATTATTCCACAGCACTTTACAGAGTTGATCAGTGCTCACATTATTCCCTTCCGCAGTGGAGCTTACAGTCAAGTTTACTACAATAAGCATATGCACACAATAGGGTCTGTTTATCGAGCAACTAAGCCATTCGGTGGTAAGGAAATGAAGGGTCAGCTGGAGGAAACACAGTCACAGAATAATTTAAGGCAGCAATGCTAACTACTAGGTCACTGTGCTGCCATTTTGTAAGTTTGTATTTTCTGCCTCTATATATGGTAGTGTAAATCACATAACCTTATCACTGTCTGACCTCTGCGATTAGTGTCTGTGACTTTATAAACTTTTTAACCAAGCTTAAACAGTAATGGATTGAATTTCTCCATTTCATAACCGTCATAACAGTAGCTGAGAAAATCACAATTGGCCTGCTTTTTGTAATTATCATTTGGTCAGTATTCTAATTACCAGTTAGGTTTACTTTTCATTTATTTATATTCATATTTATATCTTTGGCTTATAGGACTGGAGGGTCCATGTTGATCAGATGCACCAGCACAGAGATGGCATTGACACATCCTTAAAGGAAACCAAGGTAAAGTTTTGTTTAGGGTTTTTTACCTATGACCCATATTCAAAGTTAAAAAGAGTTTGGGAACAACACAAGCTTGAAAACAGTTCCTGGGGTGCCAGAAAGGGCAGTTTTTGCTATTTGGTAGCCCCATGTGGACTGGCAGTCTATACTTTGTTTTTATGCAACCAAAACTTTCCTCCAAGCCAGAAATTAAAAAATAAGCACCTGCTTTGAGGCTCCTGCGAGCAGCATCCAAGGGGTTGGTGAGCAACCTGCTGCTCATGAGCGAGAGCCACATTAGCAGGCATAACTTTTGTACAGCTACATTTTGTGAGCCATAATATTGTGTGTGTTTGTGTAAATCTGGAAAATACTTTGACAGAGAACAGGAATACGGAATTCACTGACTTAACCTATAGATTAGCACATTATTGAGTGGGAAATAACCATGTTTTTTATTGGCAGTTTTATATAATAGATGGGTAATGGATTTTGTTTTTTTGGTTTTTTTTTGTTTATACTGCAGGGATACCTTGACAAACTTCACAATGAAGTTGCCAAGGCACTGGAGAAAGTTAGTAGCCGTGAAAAGTACATCAACAATCAACTGGAGCAGCTGGTGCAAGAGTATCGATCTGTACAGGCTCAGCTGAGCGAGGTACCCTCACATTCTCACTTCATTGTTCTTCTGTTTTTCTTTAGAAAGACAAATTAAAAACTGTTCAATTCAAGAAGTGCAGACTTAAGTCCTTAATGCAGTACCAAGGGATTTTATCCTTGAAGGCTACTACCATTCACAAACTACATTACACAGTATCCCCACTACACTGTGTGAATGCCCTGGATTCAGCCCCACTGAATGCAAGTCTTCTCAGCCTGACAGAATATGCACTAAGGCCATGGGTACATGAAGTGGAAAAGAGGGAATTGTATACTGTTAATCTTATATATCTCACCATGACTAAACATGAAATAGCTTCAGTTTCCCTGTTTAGCTCAGGAACTAAGAAAAGATTTTCATGAATGAATCAAGAGGCAAAAAATATCTTCAGAACAAGCCCTGTTCATAGGACTTATGTTGAACAACAGGGTATATTGTAGCTGCAGCATGGTGGCACTCACTGAAGGCGTCGCACAATGTTTTAGCTATATTTTTACTTGTAACATAGGCTTGCCTTAGGTGAATTTCTGTTTATTGTGAGTTGCAGACATGAATAACACAGTGTTAGTCTCTTGGAAAAAGAGTCTTTCAACTGTATCCTTTCTATTTTTAGAGACAGGATTGTAGACAACAGTTACTGATGAGAGACAAAGACCAAGGGTAAAGAGGGGTGTATGTTTTGTATAATCTTAAGTGATTTGGCTTATATGTAATTGATACTGTACAAATGAATGTTGGGTTAATATTTTTACATGCAAAATTATATTTTCGGGTTTCCTTTATTAGGCAAAAGAAAGATACCAGCAAGCAAGTGGAGGGGTAACTGAGAGAACCAGAATCCTCGCTGAGGTAAAGCATTTCCTTTAGTAATAACAGATGCAGTGTCATCATGACTTCATTCCTACTTTACATATTTCCTTTGTGCTTTATTGTCAGATAACAGAGGAATTAGAAAAAGTAAAGCAGGAAATGGAAGAAAAGGGGAGTAGCATGACTGATGGTGGTGAGACTTTTTTTTATTTTATTTGTTTATTGTTTATCTGGTGTAACTGGAAAAGCACATGACTTACCCAAAAATCATTTCCCCAAACAGGACTAAATATTAAGTAGCAAGTTACACAAAGCTTAACTTTCTTATAACCTTCTCTGCAAGTTGGTATAGCATAGGCCAGCTGTTGGCAGTATTTACTAACCTGGCCTCCTGTTTGCTGTCTGTTTTGTGTGTGTTTACACATACAGGTGCAGCTACTTCTAATGTACATTAGCAGACTCCCCCAGTGACCACAAACACTTACTTTTTAGCCAGGTGCACCTCCTCTGTAAATAGCACAGCACCCTGGAGTACCTTTGTTTAGTGCTGTGCTACAATCATAGGCAGATAGCTGGGAGGTGACTGAAGATGGCAGTAGGGCACTCAGTAGAAAAGTAGCCAAGGCTGGTCTGTTTGTATTAAAGAAGAGGAGTAAAACTGATTTTATTTATTTCATTTTTCCTGCAGCACCACTGGTAAAGATTAAGCAGGCATTAACAAAGCTAAAACATGAAATTGTCCAGATGGATATAAGAACTGGGGTAGTGGAGCACACGTTGCTTCAATCAACGCTCAAGGAAAAATCCAACATGACTCGAGATATGCATGCCCTTAATATTCCTGAATCCTCAATTGGGGCCTACTGATTGTAAGCTTCTATGCGCCATTTCATATACTGTATAAATCTGTTTGTAAAAAAAAAATTTGAATATATATTTTTGTTAACTATATAAAAATGATTTTAATATTAGTTTTATTTTTTTGTTTATTGAATTTTGGCCAGTCATTACTAGTTTAGTGAAATTGTGGCCTTCTTTATGTTTGTAAGTGTAGTGGTTTGTTAAGTTTGTCTCTACATAAATAAACCATGTACAGAAACCTACATCATAAGCAAATTCAGTACCTGTCCAGCAGGGGGCAAAGGGGTGAAGCAGTTGTGTGCAAGTTGCTTTTTGTCAACATAAGTTCCTGTGCTACAGTGTGCTTTGATTTACCCATATATGTTTAGGAATTATCTGGGATATTTACCTCCACCCCCCTCACCATACCATTCTTGCTTATGTAACCTTTAAAAGGAGCAGTGGGAATCTGAATAAATTCTTGTGTTCCTGTGCTGGGCAAATGTGTTAATGTGCTGGGAAGGTGGTTGTTGTGGTTTTTCAGATCACTTGCAAATTCAGGGACACATCTAATAATTACATGTTACAGGGTAGCACTGATTGCATTTAAAATAAAGTGCAATCGGTTCAGCCTTCGTAGATGGAATTTCTAGACGTTTACCTAAATATTCAAGTGATATGGTCACCCTACTCTAACTCAATCACTGATACTTTGATGTCCCTAATAAGTGATCAGAGCCCCCATATGTAGCATTGCTGATAGTGTGAACCCACTTCTTTGGCTTTGCATATGCTGAGCAAAGGTCCCTGCACTAAATTGTTGAGCTATAACAAGCTCAGAAATCAGAAATAACCCTGGTTATGCTTAAAAATCCAGCTTAAGGGTAACTGCACACAGAGAGTAGTTGTTTGTTGTCCCAGCAATTTATCAAGGGAGGGGAACAAAACACTACAGCTCCTTCCCCCCCATTCATAGTCATAGTGAAAGGCGATTGCTGCATGTCTAGTGACAGCCATGTATTGCTCAAACAGATGCAGCCCCCCATTTTCAAGCTGTACAAATCTGTCTTCAGACAGGGCAAGGAGCAATCAAAATCATATTGGTAATTCCCCCTGTAACATTCGTTTGCTGTTGAGGTGCAGGACAACATTCTAATAATCAAACATAAAGTGAAGTGAGTAGCAATTACAATCCTGTCTCAGGACAAAGCATATTTGCACAAGCAGCATTTGTGGGGATTTGATAGTATGTGTGTGTACTAGAAAGACAACATTTCAAAAAGAAATGTAACTTTTATGGGCTTATTTATTAATTCTCGAGTTTGTTTTTCTAAGTCGAATAAACTCACATATCAAATGCTCGCTTATCTATTAATAAGGAAAACTCGTGTGAATAAAAGACTTAAATTAAAATAATGATTTGACTTTGCCTAGGACAACTCCCATTGACTTCTATAGAAACTCGCAAGTATTTAGATGCCGAAATTTTACATTCGGGTTTCCAGGTTTTTTTTGTAGCACTTAATAAATACCAGACATTCAAGTTTTTGAAACTTAAGTCAAATTTGAGGTTTTTTTTTAGCTCATAAAAACTCTAATGTTAATAAATCTCCCCCTTAATGTTAACATAAGTGGCTTTTTGTATTATATTTAAGGCTTGAGGGGAATATAATTCAGACAGCTTTAAGATTTTAATAAATGAGTAATCTGTAGAAGGAATGGCAAGAGAAACACACAGATACAAATATATACTTTTTATTGAAAATGAGGTAACTGACTCAGAGTGTTATTTATTGTACAGAATGGAGAAACTAGTCCATAAATCTAACTAAATAAAATCCTATGCCTTCCTTTACCAATTTTTTTTGTAATCAGTACTTTCTTTTTTTTAAATCACATTCATTTGCAAAAAACAAAGTAATCCACAACAAAAATCACATTGTTCTGTTCACTATTACATATTTGATCCATTGTCTTCTATAGAAGCTCACCAGGTTTTGGTTTCCGGATTTAGATTTTGCTTTGGTTACAAAGACCTGAATCAGGTGGGACGGTATTGTTAGGCTGCCATAGAGTTCCCTGGGCAAATTCATATTTTTTTCTGCCAGAAGAGAAGGATGCCAGAAATTAGAGTTACCTTCACTTTGATCTGGCTACACACAAAAAGATCTGCTTGTTTGTTCAGAAGTAGGATCTTTGGCTCTGTGGTAGGCCAAAGTGGCCCCATCTAATAGATTGGCCCTTGGACCACCATTAGAACAGTAGTGTAAGTTATTGGTTGATCAATGTGTGTCATATGCCTAAGGGTAATTGTCACACCAGTGGATTTGTTAGCATTTAGTACATACACTGTGGAAAGGTAGTAGCAACAAAGTGTATGGAATTGTCTCCACTTCCCAGTGTACACAATTTGAATTGCCACAAATATAGCACATCTGTGTGCTGGAAATACATGTGACAGTGTCTGAAACTTGTGGCAATTCACATTAAACCTCAAGTTTAACAGAAAATAATGCAGCACTACTAAAGGGTGTGTAAATGTAATTCGGATTAATGTAACTGACATGTTCCATTATCAATCAAAAAGTCTCCTTCATTTGTAGAATGCTAGAGAGAATAAGTAAGCATAAGCCATTAATCACTTCAAGAAAAATCACAATAGTGTCCCTTTGTTTATGTTGCAGATTATTGGGCTTCTTTATGAATTTTCAAGTTTATGAATTCAAGAGTTTTTTCTAATTTGAATAAACTTGCATTGTAAAAAAAACTGGAATGCTCCCTTATTTGTTAATATGGGTAAACTCATTCCAATAAAATAACTTGAATACCTCAAAATTTTGAGTTAAAAAACTTGAATTAACTTAAAAAAACATAAATATCGCAGCTTGACGTTGCCTCGTACAACTCCCATTGACTTCTACATGAACACACAAGCTTTTAGCACAAAAAACTTGAATTGCAGAAAAAAATTTAATTTGAATGTTGATAAATAACCCCCACGTTTTTGATTCCCTGAGTTTATTGATACTTATAGGGCTCATTTACCAACCCAAGGTACAGTACAAAGCACCAAACTGCCATCAGTAAAACACAAATCACAATCGCAAAAATACTTGCACCTAACATCTAAGGGCTAAATAAGGTGCTAAATATAGGAGGCATGGATTCAAGGGCACCCTGGAATTTATATGTAAATTATATGTATCTTATATCTACCTTGCACCTTTTGAATCGCATGCTAACACAATTTGGAACCACACAGACACAATGAACACACATAGTTTATATCTTCAACAGTGAATCACACCTAAGTTTTAGTGCATGCAACATGTCAGGTGTCACTCTGAGGAATAGTACTTCATTGTGGGTAAAAAAAATGGTACAACTTGCACTTGCTTTGTAAATGAGTCCTCATTACTTTACCATCGCAAGTAACAAGGTTAAGGAAAGTGATTCATGTTGGTATATAAGTGCTTAGTACAAAATATTATACCTAATAAAAGGCGCCTGTTGCCCCCACTGAAGAATATAGCCAGGCAAACAGTTCCATCACACAGGAGGTCCTGTGTTTATCCATCCCCTATATTATACAGTCAAGGCTTTTTCATAAATGTCCAAATAAACCCTGCTGTTGATTGGAGAGGCCATAGTTTTTGCCCCAGTTATCAGACAATGAGTCAGCAATACAGTCAACAGTTGCCAAGTCCGCTACCAACTTCTCCCTGTGTATACCAGGTGCGCTGGGTACATGCACAGTTCTTCTTAGAAGCTTTACTGAAATGCTCAAGCTGCAAGGTACCCAAGGAGCAAAGAAAGGACGGTGACACTATGCTCTGCAGCAAGGTACCCTGGGATGGTTTGTTGTATTAAAGAAGAGTCATATTGATGTGTGGTAAGAAGTTATTAACTTCAATCTTGTTCTAACAGATTGACACCCCAGGTATTTTTTTTACTTTATTGTCTTTTAATTTGTTCTTTCAGGGCTTTACTCCTCAGTCCCACAGCAATGAGCCGCCTGGATTGCTTTGTATCCATTTATGATGGAAGCAATCCAAAATGTGTAGTGAGTTGCTGCTTGATGCTCTCCTCTTATTGGGGTGGAATATAGTGGCACACGTGTGTTTCACGACCCTGTTTCATGTTTTTTGCACAAAATATGAATCCAAAGCTTAATAGAAGAATAATAACTAAAGCAGCAAAGAAGAAGTAATGATGTCGATTATTCACATTTGGATCTGAAAGAAAATGGTATACACATTTAAAGCCGCATAAAATAATCAGCATAGATAGGTGCCCTCTAAATTGGCAAAAACCCAAGCAAATCAAGAATAATCAGTATAAGAGCCCTCACACAGGAAACACAGGCCATTTATCCTTATCTCGCCATACTCACACAGGTGCATCAAGGCACCAAATGCAGGTGGAATGCGACATGATTTGTGTAAATACGTCAAATGGGCTGTGTTTCGTCCTGCACTCAGAAGAAATCCATCACAGGTTATTTATGGCTCAAGGCAGTATATATATATATATTTACATTTATATATATATTTATATACACATATATATTTAAATGAAGAACAGAGTGCCGCACACACAGGGACTTTAAAAAAGAACAAAAAATCCTTATTAATCCAACGTTTTGAACACTAAAGGGGACATTTATTAATGCACGAACGCTCCGAGCGTATTTTGCGCAACAATTTCGTACCAAGATTCATTCAAGCTTCGTTATCGTGACTTTCCTTGGGCCAGGTTGGAGCTGCAGAGTGCCATTGATTCCTATGGGAGGCTTCCAAAATCATGCACAGAAGGATCAAAGTCGGAAAGGTTTTCCCGCTGTTTAAAATCATTCGGTACGAAAATTTCGGATCGCCAATACAATATTATCGTGACAATACGATTTTTTCATAAGCATTTTGGTGATATTTGCGATCTTCAGAAATTATTGTATCCAATCCGAATTTTTCCCACTCGGGATTCAAACTCGTGATTTGATGAATGTAGCCCTAAATGTGTTCTACTTCAGGGACAAACCAGTTTGTAGGACTGTGGTGTTGAATGTGGCTTTAAATTGAGTGGCAAAGAGGTGTAAGCTTGGCAAAATCTTGGTGCTGCTGGCAGTGCACTTTTGTTTGCCCCCAATTTCACTTTCATAATTTGGTAACCTTATCATGTGGTACTTGCATACAAGCTCACTGGGAATAGTGATGTGTGGTATATATGATATAATAAGGAATACATTTCACGCCTAATTAAAAAACTTCATAAATATGTAATGCTCAATTACAGGCTTATACTGCTCCTGACAGCAAGGGCCACTAGCTAATTATGATAACAACCTTGCTAAATTTAGTAATGGCTAAATTTATTCTTATAAAGCTCCAGTTTATTGGTATAAGGACATTTTAATAGCTAGGTTTTAAGGACCCTTACACACCCTTACACATGGGCTTTTTGTCCTGCGTTCTCCTGTAAATTGTGTCCTTATAAACAGTGCTTGTTATAATCAGTGCTTAGTGGTGCAATTTCCATCACATGATTTACTGAAACTTGTAAACTTGTGGGTCATCATAAATAATGTACCCATGGACTGAAAATATCCTTATATTTTACATCAGGGGGCACATTATGCTTTCTCTCTCTCTCCATAAATATATATATATATATATATATATATATATATATATATATATATATATATATATATATATATATATAAAAAGCAAGACAAAGGGATACCTCTTTCTGCATTCACACTAATACAGACTAAAGCAATTGTCTACATCACTTTGTATTGCAATTTCCTTGTTTCTTTAAAATACAATCACCAGTTGCTAGGCAGATAAGTGTAGGACATACTTACAGTGTGTAATACTGAGATTAATCACAGTAATACTAATACTGCTTTGTGTTTTGATGGTGCACTGATAGACTCCATTATCCTCATTGTGGAGATCCTGTAATGTCAGTACTGGCTGGCCAGGAGTCTGATGGACTCTGTTTTTATAGAAATCAGTAATTTTAAATGGCTCAGATAAGTTATTTGTTGATGCTATTTCAGTTACTTGTGAGCTATTCTTTGACCAAGTAACCGAGTAATTAGATCCTAAATCTGTGCTTTGGTCACATCCAAGTTTAACACTTTCTTGTTCAGTTGCATTAGAAGCTGAAAAAACAAAGGAACAAAACCCCAAATAAATATCTTATTTGAGCATTAACAGTGTGATAAATTCAGTGACTTCAGTAATGCCAAAACAAATGTCTGTAAAGCACTGTTTAGTATCATAGAGAGGATCAAATTTGTTTTTGTTGATACATTACAATCAATAAGAAACATTAGATTGTAAGCTCTACAGGGCAGGGACCTCCTTCCTACTGTGTCTCATACCACATGGCACTTATATATATATATATATATTTATTTATTATATCACTTGTCCTCCCTGTGTGTAATTTTGTATTCTGTAAGACTGTACAGCGCTGCGTACCCTTGTGGCGCTTTATAAATAAAGTTATACATACATACATACATACATATACATTATCCACTATAGTAAAGCTTACCACACACGTACCAATAGGCACCCCCAAGTGACTTAAATCGCTTGCCTTGTACCCCGGGCTGGTGCCCCTGTTAGGAGAAAACAGCACCAGCCTGGGGTACCTGGAGCGAGCGCTTCCTCCTTCCGTGTTTCTTCTGCGGCAAAATCCCTGGCCCGGCGCATTCGCATTAGAGTGAAAAGTTTGGCTTTTCACTCTAATGCGCGTGCGCAAGCCAACACAGTAGAAGGAAATGCTCGCTGCTACCCCGGGCTGGTGCTGTTTTCTCCTAACAGGGGCACCAGCCCGGGGTACAAGGTAAGCGATTAAAGTCACTTGGCGGTGCCTAACATTTTGGCACCCCAAGTGACTTAGGCTTTCCTTTTCCTTTAATGTAGCTAGACCCATAGGGGGCAGTGGTCCAATTTCCACATGCTTTTGTAAAATGTTCACATTTGACTATCATAATAGATGGTAAATATATATTTTTGCATTCATTTTTTGAGAAATTACTGGTCCTTTTATATAATCTGTGTTAGCTGTAGGAACAGTAGCATAAGTCATTTTAAAGGCAGAGGATTCCTTTAGATGTTTGATGAAAATAGTGACTAGCATATCGGAATTGTCTAAGTCATTCTCTTATTCTTTTCCTCCCAATTCCCTTTCAAAATGTCAATTTGCTAAGGGGACATGGGCTTCTGAAACTGGGAGAGCTTATTAATAAGAAAGCAAAGCACTTGCTCGCCCACTAAAGTTTTGTGTCCCGTTCTGTGTCTACTTCCTATTCTAAAGAACACGGATAACTATTTGGATTCTGATGGTATGTTCAAACTTGCCTGCACATTTCTAAGTCAACTTCAAAGATGCCATTCACTTATTTGAGTGCATTTTTCAATCTAAATTTTCATCCAGTCAATAACTTCTGACTACATGATATTTAAACATTTTTTGACAAAGGTAGATCTCTATCAGGACTGTGCCCATAGAAGGAAAAACTGACTATTAAACTTACCCTTTTTTTCCCATTTTCCTGTCCAGCTAATTTTCAGGACAGAGTGGTGAATTATGCATTGTAGAATACTGGAAGAGTTTATTTCCAAAGAACTGTCGGTAGTCTGTTCTGGTTTACCAACATCTTTGTCTGTATTCCATGTTATTGTGACTGAACCCGCTGGAGTAGCTTTCCTTGTATAGCACCGAATACTGTCTTTCTGTGCATCATATTCCATAGAGTTTTCTTCAAAAGCTGTAAATATGAATCTAAATTGTAAATGTAAATCTATTTATAGTTAACTGTACAAGAAATAATATTGAAGCATGTTAAAGGTCATATCTACAGGCCAAGTACATTATACTGTATGTACAACTGCTAATTTTTTTGCACATAAAAATTGAATTAAAAATACATTATAAAAAAGGGATGCCCTCACACTGATGTTGGATAAGGAATGGAATAGAAATCATGGGCACAATTTTATATATTCTTCTGTGTTTTCCATTAAAATGAAAAAGGCTTAAAGCATAATGATTGCTTCACTGTGCATCATCAGTGTATTGCCTGTTTACTGGGGGAAATGGATCATAAAGCCTACTGCCATTTGTAGTGTTTCTGCTGTTGTCTAATGCCCAAGCACATGTTGTAAATACAACTGTGAATGTTGCTTGGTTGAGTGCTAATTTTGACAAGAATATAAGGCCTGTAACTGCTGTAGATTCTGAGGTTAGTGCCTCAGCTACCAGCAAAAGTCTCAAGTACCAGATGGCTAGTGCCATAGATTATTTGTTGCTGCAGCACACCCCTGGCAAATTGGTCAGCAATTAAATTGATAAATGTTTAAACAAACAGTGGCCACCTAGGATTTTTTTTCTAAATTATGATAAATGCTATAAAATGCATCTCTACACATCTGAAAACTATACAACACATTTTATTTCACAACTTACAGCAATACTGACTGGAGGAGTTTCCCTTTTAACAACTAGAGACATAAAAGGGGCATTACACCAAATCACAAATTGTGAAGGTTAAAGAGATGTATTTAGACACTACTGGGGAGGCAAGTGTATCCATAGGGGCTTTCCCCTCACTAGTGAGGGCTTCCCAGTATAGACCTGACTGCTATTCTTCAGCAAAGCAGAGGGAATCTTAGCCAGTTGTCATCTTTAAGCCTCATCTATTTCTATCCAACTTTAAATCCTAAATTAAAAATAAGTCTACAGGTTTTCAAGAAGGAATGTTGGCTTTGGGTTGTAGGATTTGGCCTTCACACTCTACTCCATTATGCACTGTAATGGAACAAGAGTTAAATACTATTGTTCCATGTGTCACAGTGTCTAATAATGAGATAAGTTTATATAAATATAAAAAAGGTTTCATACCTGCAACATTTAACTTCACAATAGCTTCAGTTTTGTCTGTGTATGTCCCCACATAACAGACATACTGATTTGCATCAGATTCTTGAATATTTCTTAATAGGAGAGAAGCATTTCCATTGTTTATTTCACTTGAAAATAATTCTGTCCTCCCTTTGTAAGTATTATCCTGCTTTTCCAATTGGTCTTTGCCATTGATATAAATATGCAGAAACTGTTTGTGATTGTTGGGTTTATACCAGTGAATAACTACATCTTCCCCTGGTGTAAATGTACATGGCAGTATAATGTCTTTGTGCAGTTGCCCCAGCACATCAACCTGCTCTGGAAAGCAATGAAACAAACAAAAGAATGAAAAACAATTGAATTTAATAAACATGAAAAATATTCATATTTCTTAAATGGCTCTTAAAAAGCATTATAAAAAAAAGCATTATAAAAAAATAATATTCTATTAATAAGATGATAACTGTTTCATTGAATGATGTTTCAGTTTACAGTGAGGGTGTAAGCAGCATGTGGCTGACATTAAGCAAGCAGATAAAGAAAAGGTTTGGGTGGTTTTAAACACCTTTGTCTATGAAAAGGAGGCATTGAGACATTTAGAGGGTGCAGAGATGTACCTTTGTGAGGGGTCCCGTCCCTCAACAAAGGATTCTCAGAAATTAAAGATTTGTTGTTACAATAATTGTTTAGGAAACTGGCTTTTTTTTGTACAGGACACTACTGAGGTTTTGAGATTGATTCATGATTTAGCATGGCTGGGGGGCAGCTAATGTAGTATCCTTGTACCACACACAAATGGCATATTAGTAATTAAGTACCATTTAGATTGGCATAGTCATTATACTGATGCAGCAAAGGACTTTATTGTAGAAGTCATATGGTACCTACCGATGCACAATTACTTCATGTTTGGGGGTATATTACCTCCAGGAGTGTGGGACTGCTTTGCGGCACAATTTGCACCAACATATGCCAACCTTTATATGGGTTAGAACAGGGATCCCCAACCTTTCTTACTTGTGAGCCACAGTCAAAAGAAAAAAAACTCAGAGAGCAACACAAGCACCATAAAAGTTCATGGAGGTGCCAAATAAGGGCTAAGGTTGGCTATTAGGCAGCCTCTATGCACACTATCCGCTTACAGGAGGCTTTATTTGGTAGCAAATCTTGTTTTTATTCAACCAAAACTTGCCCCCAAGTCAGAAATTCAAAAATAACTACCTGGTTTGGGGGCACCGAGAGCAACATCTTACGTTGTTTTATAGATGATTAACTATTTGTGTGGGTGGGGTCGGGTGACCAGTTCAGTGAATTTGCCATCAGTCTGACTAATAGCAAATTAAATCTTAAATTTACAAGCTGCTTAAGTACAAAAGTGATTGTTTATTTAGATCTACTTATCTCCATTACAGGAAATTATATAATCATGACGATACAAAATAAGATGTGCTTAGGAAATTCCCTGCTGAGGGAAGACTCGTGCCACTTTAATCAAGGTATTCTATTTTTTGGGTTACGAAGAAAATGTTATACTGATGATATATTTGTGAAAGAAGCATGTAAGTTGTAGGATAGGTTAATTGAAAAGGGGTACTCTATGGAGGTACTTAGTGATACATTTAATTCAGCATTGGATACAGAAAGGAATACATTAATAAACAAAAAGAAAACTGAAACTGGGTGAAGTATTGAAATTTGGATCTCAGGTGGTTGTAAGAAAAGCCCTTATGTTGGGTTCTATTTTGGCCCCTGTCTGAAAATATTTTCCGAAACACGCACTTAGAACATAGACTGCATACATACCATGTACGGCGAAACAACCAAAGACTGTAAGAATCCTAAGTATTGTATTGCACGTGTGCGTGTCTCTCTGCTGTTTCATGGATTGGCAGGGAACAACCTAGAGAAAATGTCAAAGTTTTAAGCTGTTTTTGAAAAAATAATGGCATGTTTAAGAGTTTCTTTCCCTATGACAGCTCCTGCCATGATCATTAATTATTATATACAGTACATGTATCAGACAAGGGGAATTATTTTGCACACAATTCTCTATAGAAAAAAATAAGGGCTTAATCATATTATATTTTCTTTATCCAACTGAGAGGTTAAGCCTTGGGTGCACATTCTTACCTGACACAAGTAAAAATTGAAAAGTTACTGACTCCTATCAATAATAGAAATCATTTCAAAATCACTTTCCTACAGTAAAAACTCTCGTATAAGTTTAGCAAAGCAGCACCCGTAACCTGTAAAAAGCTTACCAAGGTGGACGGCTTGTCCAGGTGCTCCAGCCTCAGACCCTCAGCTCTAGGGTGCGGACCAACTGTTCAACTGTTTTTCAAAGAAAAAAGGAAGAGGGCACTCCTGTAATCCAAATACAGGCCATTCCAATAGTTAAAAACAAAGTTATTTCAGTATCTCAGGTACAAGGCAGATAAACCTATTTGACCCAATGGGATTAATGATTAAAAGGGTCATTAAAGCTCACCATTGCCACTGAGCTCTAATACATAACTAAACAGAGTGTTGTCATTGTCAGAAGAGCTCTGGATTTTGATTTCAAGAGTTAGGGAAGAGGTGGATATGTAAATACAAAATAATCTATTTTAAAGTGATATTTAAAGGCCAAATATAGATCTTTTAGGCACACCCACAAGAATTCCTTAGTACAACAATTAGTATAGAGCAATATATTTTTTTTTGGCCTCCACCCAAAGCAGTTTTAATCATCATTAGCAAGATTTTGCCCCTCCCTTCCAAATCCGATTTTACAGCCCCAACAATTCCTGACCACCAGTCAGTGTGTGCCCTAAGGACTCATCAGAGAAAGAGTTTACATTTCACTCATACGCAATCACATGTATCTTGCATACTCATTTAGTAAAGGTAAAGACTGAACAGATCACAGAAGTGCAAGGATGCTGAAGAATGGCACACACAGCTTGGCTGGCACAGAAAGGACAATGGCACGCTGAACAGATGGGAGATGTGGTCAAAATGACAGGGAAAAAGGAAGGATTTACATGGAGGGTGAAAAGATAAATGAAAATCCATCTGCTTAGAGAGACTCATTCTAATAATAATTATTATTATAAAAAAAAACCAAGAAATAAGGAGTCTGATTATCTTATATGTTGCTGCTTTTTATATGCGGCTAGTAGGGTAAGTGTGGTGTTTTTACCAGACACTTCAGTGACATAGACATTGATGTTGCTTTAATATAACCAGTTATATAATTTGTCCCTATGATTTGGCCATGTTAGTGTTAATGCAGAATTACATTTCTGGCCCTGACTCAATAACAACAAGTAGTTGGGAGTAAGCAGCCTAATACACATATGAATACTGCCCTAATCTCTGAATATACAATATAGTAATAATGTAATAGTAATAATGACGAGCAGTATAGCACATAAAATGTTCATGTGGTGCACAAAACAATCATAAATGTATTTGCACTCTGATGAAACATCCAGTGATGTGAAATGAGGAGGGAGGAGCTCAGGGACCAAGGAGCACTAAGGTACCCCTGGCCTTTTTAATTTGTGCTAAAATTATGATTTTTTTGTGCACAAAATAAATGTTTCATGTGTGATTATGCCTATAGTTAATATTACAACCTGGACTCTATTAACATTACACTCAGGACTTCTCTGTGTTATTATCAGATATCAGTCAAAACAAAGCACAGGCCAGATGCAGATATGACATTTCCGTTTAATGCCTTCATTCAGGAATAGAGCTTTGGTGACACTGTTATTTTGTTTACAAAAATGATGAAAACTGCAGCACTCCAGTTGTTTTGAAAAATGTGAATCTTTACTCAAGTGCCAAAGGCAACGTTTACCCCTATAATGTTTATGTAAGACAGTAAGATTTAAAGATGTGGGAGCTCCTGATCCATATTAGTTCCGGGGTTAATTGTCCCCTGAATTTGGCATTGGAGCCAGAGAGGTATTTGATGGATGAAATACACTGCAGTAGGATGCTGTCCATTTCAAGATCTGTTCAATTTGTTATATGTGATACATGCCACAGGGCACTTATTTTATTATATTGTATGCATAGGCACTTAGTTTGCATTTCATTGTGTGCACTAAATATATTCACAGAATACTATGGGTTAAATGGAGGTGAATATGGATGGATCCTCCTCTTCCTGTGGGTATTTAAACACCTGTAGGTATTTGTACTTATAGTCTTGATAAAGGGCTGGATTGAAGCCTGAAATGTTGCCTTTGGCACTTGAGTAAAGATTCACATTTTTCAAAACAATCGGAGTGCTGCTGTTTTCACCATTTTTGTATTTATTTACCCGGGCAGTGGGTACAGCGTGCACCTGGGGCACACTGTGTAAGCACATGTTAACTGATTCTAACTGTTATCTTGTTTAATACAACACTTGGATGGCACAAGCTTGTTATGAAGAAGCAAGGTGTATGATTGGATCATATTGTGTATGGTGTACAAAAAAAAAAGTGTACACAGAAAGAGAAATAACAGATCATATTTAAGCACAAAAGTGGAATGCCTATGGATGGAATAGAGCAAGTCTAGTGACACACATTGTGATTTGCTGCCTTTTGCCCTGGCTTTACAATGCACACACTGATAGATTTTGACTTAAAACCTTGAAAGTATGCCATTCTGGACCAAAATCTGATCCATCTGAGAACTGAATTGCGGATGCAGTTCCTGTCAGTACACAACATGGGAAGCACAGTGGCATAAATACACCATTGGAGAAAACGTGCATTTGACAGTCTAAGAGAGAAGTCAGACTTGTGACGCATTGATCATAATCAATTCCAACCTCCCCCAGTGCAGAAGAGAGAGATGTAGCAGGAGGGCAGAGAATAAGTACTTAGAAGCTACAGAGAAAGACCTGGCACATTTTTTAAGACCAATGCTTTTATATGGTTATGTAGAGTGTCCTTCTATTTCTTCAGTTAGAAATGGCAAAAAGAAAAAAAAAGTTTTATTCACATTGGCATACACATGCCCCAAATATTTCTTTAATTACGTAAAAATGACTTAATTACTACAAAAATTAAATACTACCCTCATTTGTATTTAAAAGTTTCTGTTTCGTTTTCTTGGCCACATAACTTGTTTGGCAACATATTTATAATTCCTGAGGTGGGTGGTGTAATGTTCGCAAGCATTCCTATAATTATAGCTTTATGGAACCATTATGCGATAAAGGGTGTTTATGTGAGGTGTATAATGTAAACCAAAATTCCACCAGCACACCCGTACCTACTCCAGTGGTAAACTCCGCGAACATATATATAATGTGCCAGTGCATTATACTCCTTTAGATATAGAAGGAATGTGCTTAAAAAAGTAGTGTTTCAGACTGATTTATTGAAAATTTCTGCAAAAACACTACTACTAGTCTGATCAATTTTTTACACTTCCTGCTGCCTCCTTTCCCAGGCTGTTTAGGGGGGCTGGTAGCACTCAGCACACTGCACTTTCACTAGGACAGCAACCACTCAGCAGCTAGGCTAACCTGATAGAGCAGTGCTGTCCAACTTCTGTGGTGCCGAGGGCCAGAATTTCTCTAGCATTCATAGTGGAGGGCCGCTAATGGAAGCTCTTTTTGACCCCTACCCTTTTTTAAACTGCACTCACTTCAAACCACACCCAAAAGAGCTTTTAAGACCCTGCCCACCTTAATGGTGGTAGCACAGCAAAAACCCAAATAGTTGGTGCTCACTGCGGGGATATCAACAATCATTCATATGAGAAAGAATTATAATGTCACATTAAGACACACCCTTATATCTATATGCCTCCTCCTCCTCCCCTGTGGATAGCACAGCAGCCCCCAGCACATAATTACACACCTTAGGGGCCATTTAATGGCTATTTCCAACTGTTAACAAACTCTCAGAACAAACCCCTGCCAGGTTCACCTCCCACAGGCACATAGGGCAGGCAGAGTATGGCACACACAGGCAGCATAGGGCAGGCAGAGCATGGCACACCGGCAGCATAGGGCAGGCAGAGTATGGCACACACATGTAGTACTCTGCCTACCCTATGCTGCCTGTGTGTGCCATACTCTGCCTGCCCTATGCTGCCTGTGTGTGCCATACAGGCAGTACATACAGTGACACAATGCTGCAAGGCACTGTTCCTACAGTGAGGTGTGAATAGGTGAACAATATGGGTG
Organism: Xenopus tropicalis; assembly: GCF_000004195.4. NCBI lineage: Eukaryota > Metazoa > Chordata > Amphibia > Anura > Pipidae > Xenopus > Xenopus tropicalis. The sequence continues at coordinate 103,588,506 of NC_030678.2, read as the reverse complement.
ATTACAGTCTGAGCCTGAGGTGTGAACACTGCCTAGGGCGGCAGAAGTTTAGGGGCGGCATGCCGCCCCGCCGCCAGAAAAATTTTTCAATTTGGCTCCCATACGGAGCAGTCGAGACCTCTCCCCACTGCTCCGTATGGGAGTTTAAAGGAGCGTTCGCGCATGCGCACTGGGGAGAGGCCGCGTTCCCGCATGTGCACGGGGGGCGCATTCGTGCATGCGCAGAGGGGGACACCTACAGGGGCGGCCTCGGGGCGCCTCAGAAAGAAATCCGGCCCTGAGTAGGTGAAGGTACTGCTCAGTTATGCACCAGTCTTTCTAGTCTCAAACACAAGCAAGCAATTTTTTCAATCAACACAATAGAGACATGTTCACATAAAGGAAAAATTGTTGCTTTTATTTTACTCTTAGGGGATTTTGTTCCCCAAAGAGCAATACTATTGTTCTCCAGTGCAGCTATGGCAATGCAGATCTACGGCTCTCCGAATCCTATCACATGTATGTTATAGATACAGACAGAATCTCCATGCACAGATTTTAATCTCTAATTAAACAAACAAATGTTTTGTTGGTGTTGTTGCTATAGTTCCTTTGATTACTATTAAGCCTTTTATATCTGTATTCAACAACAGCATGTTGTGCAACAAGTACATGGCCTATTTCTAAGGAAAAAATAATTCTATTATAATATGTGGCATTTTTTGTGCCACACAGATATCTGTAGCTGGAGACTTTGCACTGTTTATACTTTAATTTTGCAATTTGCTAGAAAGACAAAGTTCAACATTTGTTAATTATTTTCTTGTGAGCAGATTGCTGCAAACACTGTGTAACAAGAAGATAAACTTACAGGTATGCACTGCTGAATATAAAACTGAAACGAACCCTTAGAACCCTTATTTATAAATGCAGCCACAAGTATAGGTGAGGTAAAATAAAGGCAACGGAGTTCACATTTTGTCGCTATTTATTAAAAGTATTTGTGTCAATACCTGCTTCTTGTACCGCCTACTCCAAGTGCCCATCAGACCACTCAGCCTCTTCTATTGAACGGTGCTCAAGTGAGCCTATTGATACTAGGGGTGACTAACATTAGGTGCATATTCCAGGCTCTCCTCGGTGGTTTGCAACAATTTTTGACGTGCACCAGAAGTAATGGGATCCCCACTCTGAAGATACTAGCCATGACTTGAACCCAGTTCTCACAACTTTTTGCGTACCTGCAATACCAAACATGGCAACTTGGATCTGAAATTTGCACTTTGTACTGGTACTGCACTGGTAAATAAGACTTTATATCCACAAACCATGCTCAACTGCTATCGAGCAGAGATGGTAATACATCAAATGAATGTAATCCCATGGAGTAAAATAGCTTTTTACATGTAATTAATTAAAGTATAAAGTCCTTACAAGCACCAGTTCTTCTAATTAGAGGAAGATACTTGGGCCTTAGCTATAAAGTGCAGTCTGTAGTATCAGAATTGATGTCCGTGACATACAGAAACAACTGCATGGACATACCACACATATCCAACGTACAGAAACCAGGTCAGAGGTTTACTTTTAATCAGCAGATAAGAAAATTCTACCTGCTGATGACTGCATAGCTAGTTAACCTGTGCTCTCTGCTCCAAACCCAAATTTTTGTACTTTCTGTTCTCTTTCACATTCCAAGTTTCAAATAACTTGTTCTTGAAACAACTTTGAATATCTAAGTTGCATATATAAAGCTTACACAATTACATTAATACGGATCAAGTGCTTCTTGAGGGAACCCTCTTTGCCTATTATAAGATTTTTATTTATTAAATCAGAGATTCAGTCTTAGCTCTGAGAATATATAGCACTGAAATTATTTTTCCAACACAAATCGTGTCTTTAATCGACCTTCAGACTATGTTTTCACATGTATCTAGGAAAGCAAATGGGCATTTTCCTAATATCTCAGCATACTGGGCTTTCAGGCTAAGTCCCACAGTCACTGATCGAGCCCCTTATGGGTGTCAAACACTAGTCAAAATTTTTAGAGCTGGCTAAAGCATACTAAACCATAGTAGCTTCCAATAGATCACCGTTAGAGTGTGCACAAAATGCTATTGTTGCCTATTAAGTTATAGATAGCAAGTCATTTATAGAATGTAGTTCCCATTAGCTTGAGGGGGGGGCACAAATTTGTTAGCCTGGGTCTAGAAGACCTCAATATTGTACATTAATCAGTGAGTTAATTCTACATACTTAACCTAATACAAAATTAACTCTAAATACTGCAGAGTGCAGTGATTTCAGAACACAGTGTATGGCAGTTTACAAAATTTAGGTTGTTGTACCTATTCAAAATGCATTCCATAGTCCTATTGCTTTCACTATTTATTTCCCTACATTGTTTTAAGAAACATATAGAGCAACCCTGAAACAGAAATATACACAGTACATAAAATAAGAGTACAATGAGGGAAAATATGCACATCCCTGTTAAACTAATTAAAATGCACTAAGATATAATAAAATAACATTATATATATATACGTATATATACACACACACAAAAGTGCCAAAACTTTAGCTTCTTTCTGAACTTTTACTTACTATGAATCCAAACTAATGACTGTGTAGTTGTAGCTGTTGCTGGCGAGTGAATAAAGACTACATGAGTTTATTTTCTCAGTACATGTAAAACAGGTTTGACAGGCTATAAACTTTTTTTACGGAGATATGGCACCACCTTTTTTTTTACATCTACATAACATTGTCTTTGCATGCTATTTACCATAGAAGTATTTGCCTGATGCTTCTTATCTGATCCCCCATGTTTCTCTATCGGGGGGCTGCCATATTTGTGCAGCAGGAGGCAGGGGCGATTCTGGACATATCGCCGCCTGAGGCGGCTCCTGGATGCCGCCCCCCCCGCTCCCCAGCGCTTACCTTCTGAGCGCAGGAGCGGGTCCGGGGGCGGTGAGATCGCTAGTGCAGAGAGCGCAATTGCGCTCTCTGCACTAGAAGAGCCGAATTTCGGAAAAATTCGGCTCTTAAAGTTACCAGGAGCGGCTTTTTGCCGCCCCTGGTAACTGGGGTGCTTCTGCCGCCTGAGGCGAGTTTCTCAACTCGCCTAGTGGCAGAAGCGCCCCTGGCAGGAGGCCGTTAGCATTAGAAGCTATAACTGACAGGCTGAGAAGGGACAGTCAGGTTGGCAAAACAGTCAGGTTTAGGGATTTCAAGTAACAATTACTTACAAAAGCAGCCCTATCCGTGAAAAATGATCAACATGACGTATAGGTACTGTAACTCACAATAATATTTTGAAGAGCAGTTTTTTGCTGCCAGTATCACTTTAAGAAAGAAATGAAAACCCTCCCATTACATGTGTAACCTTTGAATATATTATTAGCTCAGCTTCCTTTTGTCTAGTTAGAATGTATGAAGTAGGGTGTAAAGCTCTGGGAATTAAAGGACATGTAAACCCCACACACAAAAATTGAATCAGTGAACACCCTTTTTGAAATCTTTCAATACCTGCCACTCTGGTTGTCCAGAGTTTAATAGTAAGGCTGCAGCATCCCCTTAATCACTTAGATTTCCTTCCTCCTGTAACCCACTCGGCCCCCTCCCTCAGGAATTTGCTTTGGCTGTTGGCTTGTGGGCATGCTCAGTTGTTCTAAGCTCAGATTACTAAACACGCCCCCAGTCTAGCAGCCAGTGAAGAGATGGCATTGCTGGTTCCCATAGAAACTCAGCTCTAGCTGGCTGCTGTATTCTTGACAAAATGTATGCTGAATAAGGGTCTGTGTGTGTGTGATGTTTGTGGAGGGGGATATATGCAGTACAAATGATGCAATTTGGGGGGGGGGGACGTGCCCAACTGATATACATTGTAGGCAAATGTAGGCTTTACATGTCCTTTAAAGGGGATGTAAAAAAATGCCTAATGGCAACATTTTAAACCAAATTTCAATTATAAATAATTTTAAGATTTTCAAGGTTTTTGTAAAGTTATTTGTAAATATAACCCAACATAGTCACAATTGTGTACTAAGCACATACACATATATACAGTTAATAAGCACATACATGTAATAATAAAAATATACATTTTATATACATATAGTACATTCTATAGAGAGACAGTGATCTAACAGACTGAATACACTTCACATGTGAAGGAGGCTTTGGCTGACCTACTTCTCTATTTAACCAGTTCAGTGCTGTAGGATATGTGATTGCCCCAATGTCTGCATGTGGACACGGGTGAATGAGATTCTTCAGTCATGAATATCTCAAGAACAATCCTATGGGATCCTATTTGCTACAAATAGCATTTCCAATGTGGCTATCTGAGAACACACACACGTGAACAAACAAACTGGATTTGAGGATTTGGGTATTGTATTTTTTTATGATGACAAGCTCTAGCCGGTGTCACCCAGTGGCTCCTAAATCAAGTCACTGTCTTGCATAAAAAGGGCATTAACTTGAGGGATGAAAACATAATTTTGCCTCTGTATTAATCTGTATGCAGTGCAGTTTTGGGCTCCAGTTCTTAGGACTTCTAAGGAAGTCTTCTCCAAGCTTTAGAGAACACTTTCTAACCTTGATGAAGTCACTTTACAATGAAAAGCATTGGGAACTGTTGGAATGGAGTGGAGTATTACTGGAGCAGCATGTGATCACAGGGGTAAGCTCTTGTTTATACCGCTGTCATTCATACAGACACTGGAGCAAGGATGGGGTTTCTCTGGAAAAAAGGTGCTTGCAAAGGGGAACCTTGTCAGGTTATGATGTGATGGCATCCATTAGCTTGGGTGATTTCTTGAACAAGCATAATATCCAAGCCTATTAAGAGCTTAAAGAGGACTTGTCACCCAGACATAAAAAGCTATATAAAATTCATTTTTATATTAACACATCCAAACCCATTGTACAGGAATTTAAAAATCCCAGCTGTCAATCATATAATGCTTGCCCCGCCTCTATGCCTTAGGATTCATTGAGGTCTGGCATGGTGCCGAGAGACTGGCGGATTGCTAATGTGGTGCCGTTATTTAAAAAGGGATCCCGTTCTCAGCCTGAAAACTATAGGCCTGTTAGTCTGACATCAGTAGTAGGAACACTTTTGGAAGGGGTAATAAGGGATAGGGTACTTGAATACATTGCAGTTCACAATACTATTAGTATGTGCCAGCATGGTTTTATGCGTAACAGATCTTGCCAGACTAATTTAGTCGCCTTTTATGAGGAGGTGAGTAGGAACCTCGATGCTGGAATGGCAGTTGATGTCATCTACTTGGACTTTGCTAAAGCGGTTGATACAGTACCTCACAGGTTAATGATCAAATTAAGGAATATTGGCCTAGAACATAATATTTGTAATTGGATAGAGAACTGGCTGAAGGATATAATACAAACAGTGGTGGTAAATGGAACATTTTCTAATTGGGCCAGTGTGGTTAGTGGAGTACCGCAGGGGTCAGTCCTTGGTCCTTTGCTTTTTAACTTGTTTATTAATGACCTGGAGGTGGGCATAGACAGTACTGTTTCTATTTTTGCTGATGACACAAAATTGTGCAAAACTATAAGTTCCATGCAGGATGCTGCCGCTTTGCAGAGCGATTTGACAACATTAGATAACTGGGCAGCAAACTGGAAAATGAGGTTCAATGTTGATAAGTGCAAAGTTATGCACTTTGGTAGAAATAATATAAACGCAAACTATCTACTGAATGGTAGTGTGTTGGGGGTATCCTTAATGGAGAAGGATCTAGGGGTTTTTGTTGATAACAAGTTGTCTAATTCCAGGCAGTGTCATTCTGTGGCTACTAAAGCAAATAAAGTGCTGTCTTGTATAAAAAAGGGCATTGACTCAAGGGAATTATTGAACATAATTTTGCCCCTTTATAGGTCCCTGGTAAGGCCTCACCTTGAGTATGCAGTGCAGTTTTGGGCTCCAGTCCTTAAGAAGGATATTAATGAGCTGGAGAGAGTGCAGAGACGTGCAACTAAACTGGTTAAGGGGATGGAAGATTTAAGCTATGAGGTTAGACTGTTGAGGTTGGGGTTGTTTTCTCTGGAAAAGAGGCGCTTGCGAGGGGACATGATTACTCTGTACAAGTACATTAGAGGGGATTATAGGCAGATGGGGATGTTCTTTTTTCTCATAAAAACAATCAACGTACCAGAGGTCACCCCTATAGATTAGAGGAAAGGAGCTTCCATTTGAAGCAGCGTAGGTGGTTTTTCACGGTGAGGGCAGTGAGGCTGTGGAATGCCCTTCCTAGTGATGTGGTAATGGCAGATTCTGTTAATGCCTTTAAGAGGGGTCTGGATGAGTTCTTGATCAATCAGAATATCCAAGGCTATTGTGATACTAATATCTACAGTTAGTATTAGTGGTTGTATATATAGTTTATGTATGTGAGTGTATAGATTGGTAGGTGTGGGTTAGGTGTGCTGGGTTTACTCGGATGGGTTGAACTTGATGGACACTGGTCTTTTTTCAACCCTATGTAACTATGTAACTAACTAACTATGTAACATAATAAGGGCTCTAACATTAATTATATGGGTGAATAGATGTACTCTTTATGTAGGACCTAGAACACTACAGAGGCTTTATCCCTTGCCATAATACCAGGAAAAGCTGTAGATTGAATATTTCCTAGTTAAAAAAAAAAGACAGTTTTAAAAGTTAAATAAACTGATTTATTAGTGCCAGTACTTCTGTCAGTAACTGCATATGCCACCTCATGTTTAGCTCTGAAAAGGGTTTACGCATGCTCAGACAGAGCTAGCATTTTATTTCTCTGTCCTTGTTTTGTCTTGCATTGCATTAGTAGTCACTGTGTCCTATATTTACATTAGAAGAAACTAGTAAACAGAAGAGACAATGACTGGTGACATGCAAAGCATTAAAGAATCTGGTTAAACTATAGATTCAAATTCTGAGGGTTATGGATGACTAAAAATGACTGATTTTATTAAAGTCCTAGCCAAGAATACCCCTGTTGTAACTGGAGCCGGCTACTGTTAATAAGCCACTCAGCGAGAGCTGCAGGCTGACTGCATGCAAGAGACTAGAAAAATACACTGCTCAAAAAAAATAAAGGGAACACAAAAATAAGACATCCTGGGCCCGATTCACTAAAGTCCGAAATAAGGAGTGCTATTTATAGCATGCGTTAAAAATCTTATCACTTCTTATTTTTCGCTCGATTCACTAAAAGGACACTTGTCATAATTAAGAAGCGATGTTCTTGGCGTTATTTATCTTGCGACGACATATTTTCAAGCAATATATTACGCAGCGCACAACATATTACGCAGCGTGCGATATTTTACGCAGAGCGCAATATATTACCCACGTAACCATTACTTTCTGAAGACTACCATTCTGAAAATTTTGCGCTCTGCGTAAAATATCGCGTGCTGCGTAATATGTTGTGCGCTGCGTAATATATTGCTTGAAAATATGTCGTCGCAAGATAAATAACGCCAAAAACATCGCTTCTTAATTATGACAAGTGTCCTTTTAGTGAATCGAGCGAAAAATAAGAAGTGATAAGATTTTTAACGCATGCTATAAATAGCACTCCTTATTTCGGACTTTAGTGAATCGGGCCCCCTAGATCTGAATGAATGAAATATTCTTATTAAATACTTAGATCTTTACATAGTTGAATGTGCTGACAACAAAATCACACAAAAATGATCAATAGAAATCAAATTTATCAACCCATGGAGGTCTGGATTTGGAGTCACACTCAAAATTTAAGTGGAAAAAAACCACTACTGTCAAAATGAGGCTCAGTAGTGTGTGTGGCCTCCATGTGCCTGTATGACCTCCCTACAACACCTGGGCATGCTCCTGATGAGGTGGTGGATGGTCTCCTGAGGGAGATGGTCTCCTGTTCCAGACCTGGACTAAAGTATCCACCAATGTGGCAATGGTCCCAGATGTGCTCAGTTGGATTCATGGCTGGGGAACGGGCGGGCCAGTCCATTGCATCAATGCTTTCGTCTTGCAGGAACTGCTGACACACTCCAGCCAGGGCCAACTGCATCAGCATATGGTCTCACAAGGGGTCTGAGGATCTCATCTTGGTACCTAATGGCAGTCAGGCTACCTCTGGCGAGCATATGGAGGGCTGTGCGTCCCCCCAAAGAAATGCCACCCCACACCATTACTCACCCACTGCCAAACCAGTCATGCTGGAGGATGTTGCAGGCAGCAGAACGTCCTCCACGGTGTCTCCAGACTCTGTCACGTCTGTCACATGTGCTCAGTGTGAACCTGCTTTCATCTGTGAAGAGCACAGGGCGCCAGTGGGGAATTTGCCAATCTTGGTGTTCTCTGGAAAATGCCAAACATCCTGCACGGTGTTGGGCTGTAAGCACTCCCACCTCTGGATGTCAGGCCCTCATACCACCCACATGGAGTCTGTTTCTGACCATTTGAGCAGACACATGCACATTTGAGGCCTGCTGGAGGCCATTTTGCAGGGCTCTGGCAGTGCTCCTCCTGTTCCTCCTTGCATAAAGGTGGAGGTGGCGGTCCTGCTGCTGGGTTGTTGCCCTCCTACGACCTCCTCCATGTCTTCTGATGTACTGGCCTATCTCCTGGTAGCGCCTCCATGTTCTGGACACTACGCTGACAGACACAGCAAACCTTCTTGCCACAGCTTGCATTGATGTGCCATCCTGGATGAGCTGCACTAGCTGAGCTATTTGTGCGGGAGCATGCCCAGGTGTTGTAGGGAGGTCATACAGGCACGTGGAGGCCACACACACTACTGAGCCTCATTTTGACTTGTTTTAAGGACATTACATCGAAATTGGATCAGCCTGTAGTGTTAATTTTGAGTGTGACTCCAAATCCAGACCTCCATGGGTTGATAAATTTGAGTTCCATTGATAATTTTTGTGTGATTTTGTTGTCAACACATTCAACTATGTAAAGAACGAAGTATTTAATAAGAATATTTCATTCATTCAGACCTAGGATGTCTTATTTTTGTGTTCCCTTTATTTTTTGAGCAGTGTACATGCACTGGCCTGTAAGCATCTTTCCTGAAAGGAGACCCCCAAAACGCCACTACTCTGTAGCACACAACTTGGGTCTAACTAATAATATACAAAGTGACATTTTTATCTGTGAAAAGCTTTAAAATGTCACTACTCCGTAGCATTTTAAACAGATCCATTCACTTAAATGCAATGTGAATAATTCACCTATATAGTCAATGCTATTCAAAGAATGTTGAAAAGTTAGATTTTTGTGTGTTTACTGTCACAGGTTGTCAGTGCAGCTTTTAGAGCACTGTTAAGGCATGGCTTTCTGCATTTGAACCCTAACCCTGCCTAGTTTTGTTTAGCATGGCAATGCCACCTAGTGGGTAATAATATATAATATAAATAATATGTAGTAGCTGGATAACAAAGTCCCCTGGCCAAGAAGTGAGCTGTATCTGGGCTCCACACTGTTTTTGATTACTCCCATATTTCCATGGGATAGGCTGGGAGCGGCACATGACCACTACTCCCTTAGCAATCAGTAAATGTAACTACATAGTAACATAGTAACATAGTAAGTTGGGTTGAAAAAAGACATACGTCCATCACGTTCAACCAAAATGCCTATATATAACCTGCCTAACTACTAGTTGATCCAGAGGAAGGCAAAAAACCCCATCTGAAGCCTCTCTAATTTGCCACAGAGGGGAAAAATTCCTTCCTGACTCCAAGATGGCAATCGGACCAGTCCCTGGATCAACTTGTACTAAGAGCTATCTCCCATAACCCTGTATTCCCTCACTTGCTAAGAATCCATCCAGCCCCTTCTTAAAGCTATATAATGTATCAGCCAGCACGACTGATTCGGGGAGGGAATTCCACAACTTCACAGCTCTCACTGTAAAAAATCCTTTCCGAACTGACTGATTTCTATGGATTACTACAACTTGAGCTAAATTGTCATCTTATTGTTCTGTAAACTGTATCATTTTCAGGATAGGGGTGATACTTTGTGAGAAGGTATATTAAGTTTATTTCTTCAAAAGTAAAAGCACTATTTGTATTTATACCTGGAATTGTTTGCTTTGCTAATGTCATAAAAGTATTCTTGTACTTAACAGTACAAACCCACAACTAAAAGTAGTACGACCTATGACTGAAGCTTTCTAACGTTTAGGGACACCAATGGTTTCTCTCGGAAGATCTATATAGGCAAAGGTTTACAAAAGGAGTCTAATATATTTTATGTAGAAAGTTCATATACCTAACTGCAGACTGTACCCCCTGTCACTAAACATACCCTATTATATAGGGAGCTCATAGCACCACTGATTTCATCCTTCTAGTTTCTTCTTTGTCCTTGCCCTGTCTGTAATGTGGGGCCTTGCATGTCGTTGGGAGAAAAGTTAACCCTGTGCCCATGTTCTTGCAGCTTTAATCCTTTCATTAATGTTGTAGCGGTGGTAAACAAGTACAGCATTTAATTATAGGTTTCAGTTATAATAACTTATTTATGTATATTGGAAAAGTTGCTTAGAATTACATTACCCTTCATTAGACAAAATAGTATTTTTTCTTCTCGATCCCCTTGAATTAGTTATTGAAACGGAATTTTTCTTACCGGCTCAGCTGATCGTACTGGACTGTGATTCTGCTATATAAATGAAAGCACTGCGGAAAAACAAGAAATTAAAGGTACAAAGGTATAAGGCACACCCACTGATTATTACATAGTACAGCTGACTTTTGTACGAGTGTGTATTTGATTTGATTGTTTATCATAAGTAAATAGTTTATAAACTAATAATAAATAAACTTAAATACTTTACAAAAAAATAAAGTTTAAACTTTGTTTTTAATACTTTTAATACCTGCAATTTCCTAGTGGCAACATTTAGGGGCAGATTTAGCAAAATGTGAGTTTAGAGCTTAATACATAAAAACTCACCCATGTTCTATTCATCCCTATGGGATTTTTAGAAGCGTATTTATCAAATGGTGAGTTCTAACTTTCACCCATTAATAAATAAGCTTATAAAAAGCCTATAGGAATGAATAGAACGTGGGTGAGTTTTATGTATTAAGCTCTAAACTCACATTTTGCTAAATCTGCCCCATAGTTTAACCTTAAAAAACTATATATGTGTGCAATATATATTTTAAAATCACCACCCCAGTCCTTCTCCAAAGTGATTCCCTCCACAATACAAATAGGTTTCAAATCAAGGAACAATTAAATAAATGTATAGTGGAAAGATTTCCTTCATTCGTTTGAGAAAATGTTTTAGCTGGACGTTCCCTTCAGATCACATTTTAACAATTTACATTGAATTTACTGAATTGCTTTTCATGTAAAGCAGCATAACCAGATGTAGCCCTAGAGCAAATTCAATTTAGGGCCCCAAAACATTGGTAAGTTTAGCCGTTCTACGATATATTAAAATTGCTCATTAATTAGGGCCTTGGTGGGTCCCCTAAACTCCTGCTTTCTCTGTATTTACACCCCTGTTTAGAGAAATAGTAGAAACTACACCCAGTTTCTGAGTGCAGAGGGACTCTTGCCTTTGTAAGAATTTTTGTGGTCACAGTCTCATTGCACCCCTACCTAAAGGCTAGTAAGCACAACTTTCCATTTTTTGCTATAGTTTATACAGAAGCAATGACCAGTTCCATGTGGTAGCTCCCATGATTCCCAGTTACAGTCTAGGTCAGTGCTGTCCAACTTCTGTGGTAACAAGGGACAGACTTTTTCTGGCCTTTGTGGTAGAGGGCCGATAATGGAAGCCAGTTTTGGCCACTCCCATTTTAAACCACACCCACTTTAAACCACGCCAACAAACTTTTTTAAAGGAACAGTAACACCAACAAATAAAAGCGCATAAAAGTAATTACAATGTAATGTATTGTTGCACTTTACTGGTCCAACTGGTGTGTTTGTGTCAGAAAGAGTAATGTAGTTTATATAAACATATACACAGCTGCTGTGTAGCCATGGGGGCAGCGATTCGAAGGAGAAAAGGCACAGGTTACATAGCAGATAACAGATAAACTCTTAAGACTATATTTGTCTTTTATTTGTTATCTGCTATGTAACCTGTGCCTTTTCTCCTTTTTCCAGATTAAATGGCTGCCCCCATGGCAACACAGCAGCTTATTTATATAAACTATAGTAGGGTTTCAGTAGCAAACACACAACTTTTACCAGTGCAGGGCAAGAGCACATTATATTTTAATTACTTTAAAACACTTTCATTTTTTGGTGTTACATTTCCTTTCAAACCATATCCACATTAATGGTGGTAGTAAACCAAACAGACAAAAGGTTGGTGCTCACTACAGGGATGCCTATCAGGGATCCCCCTAAATCCATATGCTTCCTCCTCCTCTGTGGACAGCACAGCAACCCCCAGAACATAATTACACACCTTACGGACCCCCTAACAATTGTTGCCAAATGCAAAAAAATCCAGAACAAACCCCTGCCAGGTTCACCTCCCTCAGGCAGCATAGGGCAGGCAGAGTATGGCACACACAGACAGGGTATGGCAGGCAGAGTATGGCACACACAGGAAGCATTGGGCAGGCAGAGTATGGCACACACAAGCAGGGTAGGGCAGGCAGAGTTTGGCACACACAGGAAGCAGTGGGCAGGCAGAATATGACACATACAGGCAGGGTAGAGCAGGCAGAGTATGGCACACACAGGAAGCATTGGGCAGGCAGAGTATGGCACACACAGGCAGGGTAGGGCAGGCAGAGTTTGGCACACACAGGAAGCAGTGGGCAGGCAGAGTATGGCACACACAGACAGCATAGAGCAGGCAGAGTATGGCACACACAGGTAGGGTAGGGCAGGCAGAGTATGGCACACACAGGAAGCATTGGGCAGGCAGAGTATGGCACACACAGGCAGCATACGGCAGGCAGAGTATGGCACACACAGACAGCATAGGGCAGGCAGAGTATGGCACACACAAGCAGCATAGGGTAGGCATAGGCAGAGATGGCGCACACACAGGGTGGGGTAGAGCAGGGCAGGCAGAATAGGGAATGAGACAGGGATGCCTATTATGACAATGCAAGTAACTAATCATGACCACTCCAACATGAACAGTTTGTACTACTATGTTGGCACTGCTCCTACTTCAGGGCTTACAGCCTGAATCTGAGGTGTGAATAATGCGGGGGCAAGTTAAGGTGCCCATACACACACCAATATTGTACAAAGTGAGGTTTGTTACAATATTTGGTGCATGTATGTTGGGTGGATGAACATCAGCTGTACGTTAATGCTGAATTGTCAGATAGGGGTAGAATACCATAGTTTCTACCTGTATATCTGATGATTCAGGTCTTAATGTTAGTTGACGATAATTTCACACTGGCTGTGCAAGGCCTTTTCTATTTAACAAAGATTTTCTGGATTGAAAAGTGGTGCAAATATGTGAAAGGTAGTGGGTCTCAACACAGGCTATTACGTTAATTTTTACCTTAGACACATTCGTCTTTAGGCCAATTAGACCTATTAGACCCAAAAAGTGCTCAGTGCATGTGGGGCCACATTGAGAAATAGAGGTGAAAAGGCAGGGTTACAACATCAGTCACATGGAGAGAGCAAGAGGCAGGGACTATTTGCCCACCCAGCCCTGCAATCCTGTGCCAACTGGCAACACCTTGTGTAGGGAGCCATGTCTGAATGTTATTAAATTTATTCTAAAAAGGGCAAAATGTACAGTTAAAACTATTGTGTGGTGTGTAATAAGAGTTAAATAAATATAAGTGATCAGGGCCGCCATCAGAAATCACGGGGCCCCTCACAATAAAGTTTTCTGGGCTTCCCCCAGGGCCCCCCCCAAAGCATCCTCCAGCTTCCCCCAGGCCCCCCCCAAAGCATCCTCCAGCTTCCTCCAGGGCCCCCCCAAACCATCCTCCAGCTTCCCCCAGGCCCCCCCCCCCAAAGCATCCTCCAGCTTCCCCCAGGGCCGAAGGAAGAAGGGCCCGGACTTGATTAAAGGGGGCCCGAGCTAAGAAAACTTTAGCACGGCCGGGCCCCCTTTAAAGCTAAAAACGTCCGGGCCCGGGACGATTGTCCCCCCCGTGCCCCCCTGATGGCAGCCCTGTAAGTTATCATGTGACCAGTGATGACATAATGCCAATTCCAAATTAACACTCTCTGGTATTGAGTTGTGTCAGTGTGAGTGAGGAAGCTGAAGACTGAGGATGTGCAGGTAAGAGACCTACAATATTTACAGAATTGTCAAAAATGTAAAAATCATTTTAATGTTTTCTAAACTTTTTAGCTTTATTACAATGTACAAATTCCCCTAATGCACAAATTGTGGTGGTCATTACATTAATGTAAAGTAATAAAAGTTGCAAAGTTTGCAGCAGGTCTATTAACCCATAGCAACCAAATCAAACATGCAAGCACCAAATGCTAATTGGTTGCTGTGAATTATTAGACCTTTGTGAACTTTATTTAATTTAACCCAAACAGATATGCATACAAAGGCAACATATGTGGTTTAATATGTTCAGCGCGTGTTTCAGTAGATGCACATGCAAATGCCTGCATATAAGGCATCTTACACATGGGAATTTTCACTTGATATTCCACTGCATGGGCGGATGGTGACTTTGCTTGGGGAGGTGGAGACACAACTAATAGTTCACTGTTTCAATAAAAGGAATATAATACTTAAATGTCCCCTCTTTACTTTCCTCACAGTTAATTGCTAATTGTCTGTATGTTAAAACTGTGAGCAGCTGTGGCATAAACACCTTCTAACACATTCTATTCTCTTTATATACTTTTCCATTGTATGGTTAATGGCTTCTGTGCATGGAGCTGTTTCTGCAGCACATAAGGACAGATGAAGCATCTATCTGCTTCTCTCAGCCCTGCGCTTTTCTGCCAGACTGAGAGAAGCGGATCCACTACCTAATGCTCCTCTGTGTGCCTGCCTTAAAGGATTCCCTTTATCAGCTTGTAGGTAGGGTTGATCCACCTCACCCCTTTAATACCAGCCACATATTAAAGCCACATCCTGCATGGCTTATTAGCAATGGATTTAGATGCATGCTGTATATAAAACAGCTCAGTCTGCAGCATGCATCTAAATTAATTGCTAACAAGTCATGCAGGATGTGGATTTAATATGTTGTCGATATTAAAGGGGTGATGTGGCAACCCTACTTGCAGGGTGTTTTGTCAGGGTTGCACTTGTCTAAAATGATGTTTTTTTTAAACCATCTCTACCTAAGTAATTCAGTTGGTGTAATGGTTATTAAGGATATCATTCTGAGAAAGAAGCAGATTTTTTTTTTATTATAGGGTAAGGTGGATGTGAATATATGAACACAAAGAATGCAGACATTGGAATTAAGACATGTGAGAAAGATATCATTTTGAGTTTTGTGTCTGTAATGCTGGTTTTATATGTGTCCTAATAAATATAAATGCACTTTCAGTGTATTTAATAATATTTATTGAGGTGGAAAAAAAATCAGTTAAGAGACCAGAAACATTTAATATAAGGCTTTCAAAGCAACTAAAAGCTGAATATAATTATTGGTTGTAGAGGTAGCCATATAACAACAGGCTTGTAATAAGAAATTAGGATAGTGCAGTCAAGTAAATAACAGTACACACGGACATTCTGCATCGGTAAGCTATAGCTCAAACTCTGCCAGTTTATATGACTGGCCTATTCTATGTTGCTTCACAGCGTTGCTGTTGCAAACCTGAAATGTCTTAAAAACAATAATTTAGCAAACAGAACATTCTTCCTGGTAGCAAAGTGGTTATGATAGACTGTAACAGTTGTAAAGCTTAATGCTACATCTATGGTACTAAGAATATACTTAGCTTTAGTCATGCTTTATCTGCAGCATGCTGAGAATATTGCCGAAAGGCCTGCTTTGCTATGATGAGCAAGAGCTGTTCACTGTAGGAGTACACAAAATGGAGAGCTAATAGTACTCAGCATAACTGCGTATAAACTGGAGAGATTCTTTATGCTCAACATGGGCATTACTGTCATTCATATTTTAGCATTCTTTTATACAAGGGATCAGCCCATACATAGATATTATACCCTGTGGAAATCTTTGTAGTTGCTCCAGAAATAATGTTTTTCACTAAAAGGGAGATTTATTTCAAATAAACATTAACAATTCCCCCTTAGTCCACATGCTGTAATTGCGTTACCTTATTATAGTATATACGCAGTACCTTGCAAAAGTATTCAGACCCTCAAACATTTCTCTCATAACCAATAACAAATCCTGACATTTTGTTTCATTAGTATGTAATCATTGCACTTTATTACTGAAGATGTCACCTTTTGCAACAATAATTTGGGGAAGGTATGTACCAGCTTTGTTGATTGTTATGAATTGATTTTGACCATTCTACTAGGCAGGCTTCCGTTGTACAGTTATTATCTGTGGCACTGATCAGTTTTTGAGGAATGCTACAGATTCTATCTAAATTAAGATTTGATACTTAATTGGGCCATTGTGGGACATGCAACTATTTCTTGAACAACTGTTATCATACTTTGGCCTTTTGTTTGAAATCATTGCCTTGTTGAAAGATGAAAATTTGAGCAAGCTTCATCTTTTTAGCAGGCCCTGCTAATAAAAAGACAGTTTACATAATGATGTTAGGGCATCACAGTGACTCTGTGGTCAGTGTCGCTACCTGAGATCGATTACGGCCTGCAAGAAGTTGCTATGCTTTCACTGTTTCTATGTAGGTTTTGTACTGTTTCCTCCCACATAAAAGAAAGACACAAGATAACTGATCATTGTGTGTGAATGTGATTGGGGACCGTAGATTGTAAGCGCCACCCAGACAGGGGTTCATGTGAATGATGAACATTCTCCGTAATGTGCTAGGTAGATGTGTCAGAGCTATATAAACAGTTTATAAAGAATACCACTGTTATACTTTATTGGAGGTGAAGTGCACAAGCCTCATTCAAGTTCGGACAAAATCCATCTGGAAAAATGGTCCAACATCACTCAACAGTGACCTGTACAATAAGTCACACACTTAAGGTGGCCATACATGAGCAGATTTCAGTTGCTTATTTGGGTCCTTCAGACCAATTCGGCAACTTATCACCCGTGTACCCCAACGGGCCTACCCTACCAATATCTGGCTAAAATTGAGCAGATCTCGATCGGGCAGGTTTGATTTTCCCGTTGAGTCAGGGACCGCATTGGCTCCTTGATGTGGACCTCGGTCCGACAGCCCATACACTCTACGCTTTAATATGATCTTATGGCCCTAGGGCCAAATGATCGGATTAGCCCGATATCACTCACTGTAGGTGGGCATATCTGGCAACCTCACCAAACGAGTGGATTGGAGGATCTATGGCCACTTTTACCCCCAAAAACATGTGCTATTGCTACAAAAGGTACTTTTGCAAAATATTTATATGCGTGGTGATTTAATATTTATACAAATAGCAAGCTTGGTCTCATTTTGAGTGTTATTTAGAAAAACCAGAGACTTAGTCAAGGATCTACACATTTTTGCAAGGTATTGTATATGCAAATGTGTATGTGAGTATCTACAGTATATAAACACGCATAGATTTTATTAATACCTCCAAGGTTTCAAGTATTTTCAAGTATTTTTTTAGGCTTGTTTGAGAAAAAAACAAGATCATTACAGCGGTATAAAACATTAGTTTACTGTTATTTAATAAATATAAACTCAATTATGAAGCACAGCATTGGGATGAATATACTGTCAAACACAAAAGGCGTAAAGGTGGCAAATAAACTAAACAAGTTTGGTCTCATAACTGGAATAAAATCTATTTTTTTTGGATAGGAACCTGATTTTGCATTACCATTCCTTCATATCGGCCGCAACCAATCCACAGTATCATAGTTTATGTTTTGATACAGTAACATTTCATATGGCACAAAATACAAATGCAAAACTTCATTTTACAACACAAAAGGAAAACCATAATCAGTTATAGGCAGAAAGGTGACAGAATACTGTATAATTTATAGTTTCTTCACTGCCACCTATAGTTTCCAATAACTTACTAAAAACACCCTTTTCACACTGAAGTTCATTCACAGGTTCAAATCCAGAAATTAAAGACAGATGCTGAAATAAAAGTATCCTGTATATTTTTTTTTCAACTAGATTAGTAAGGTTTGACAAAACCATGAAACTTGGGCAAACACAATGTAGATGTGTGTATGTATTTTGGTTTTTTCAAGATACATAAGGTGCAAAAACTTCCTAAGAGGCATTTTGTTATAAGCAATCTTGATAACAACACTAGGAAAATTATACAGTTAACAGTACAGCAATTTTGGGATTCAAACACACAACTCTTGTTGTATGCTCTTACAAAAAAATGAGAATAGGTAAAGGTATTCTAATGATACAAAGACATAAAGCAGGAACTGTTATAGTGAAATGTTAGGAACTTGTGCTAATTTGTTTTTTTTACCTGATTATACCAATGCCTCGCCTAGGAGATTCAGTGCATTAGCAAATGTAACTAGTAAAGATCACTCATTGAAAGCCAGCCTGGGCAAGTATCTCTGACACTATCTAAAGCTTTGCAGGAATCCGGCTACACTCATTGCCTAGCAGCTTAAAAATTAAGCATTATCTACAAAAACGGTTTCAGAAAAAACAGTCATATCCAGTAAATTGATCCCTCCACCCCATCTACTCTAGTGAAAACAATAGAGTTTTAGGAAAACAGATCAAGTAAATAATTCATTCACATACAAAATAAGGAATTATTCTCTTTTCTTTTAAAAAGGTACCATAGTCATACAGAAATAGCTAGGAACAATATTGAAATGCAACGGGGCAATCAGACAAAAATAGATATATTTAAGGGGATTATCTATAGGAATGCATTTGTACCATTGTTAAGGTGCATGGCTACACTAGGGCTGTAAACTAAGATATATTTGGATTTTAGCTGATTATAACATTTATACTAATATTCTGCAAGTGCTTCTTCCCCAAACTGAGATTGCAGTCTCACTCACATTTAAGATAAATGGGGTACAGGTATGGGATTATGTCATTCAGAAAACTTTGGAAATATAGCATTGCCATTTTCCATTGAGTCTGATTTGAATAGGCAGTTCATAATTCTTTACAGATATGCTTTTTCTCTGTAATAATGACAGTGCTTGATAACTATGACAGAATAAATCTCTATTAAAGGCAAACAAAATTTTTTTTTATGTTTAAATGTTTTTGTAGTTTTAAGGCATTAAGCACCAAATTATAGAAAAACCCCAGATCCCAAGATAACAAGTCCCATACCTATATTACTGTTGCTTTACCCTTTTTTTTATTTTATAAATGACCTTGATTAAGCAAAATCAGAGGAGAATTGTGGCTAAAGTCCAGTGTTTGAATTATTATTAGTCTTAAGTTTTTACATTTGGATCAGAGCTATTATTGCTCTAAATCTGGGATGGTAAATGAACACCCCTTCGGATAATAGAAACCACAACTCTTATCACCCTTTAGATGTTTCTGCTAAGAATTTTCATTTGAACTGGATTGATGTGAGTTTCATACCTTTCTTTAAGGCAGTGGTGACTCCCAATACCTGCTGCTGTGATTTGTTACTGTCAACATTTTCCACTAATTAAAGGGTGTTGCAGAATACTGGGTGTTGTAGTTCCTAAGACAGGGATCTCCAACCTTTTGTTACTTTGAGCCACACTCAGAGGTAAAATGTGTTGGTGAGCCACACAAGCATGATAAAAGTTTTTTGGGGATGTCAAATAAGGACTGTAATTGCCTATTTGGTAGCCCCATGTGGACTGCTACCTTGCTCAGAGTAAAACTGTGTCTCTGTGCTTCTAAAATTTAAAAATGGGCAACTACTTTGAGGCCACTGGGAGCAACATGAAAGGGGGTCGTGAGCAATGTGTTGCTCATGAGTTATTGGTTGTGGATCACTGCCCTAAGAGCTAGACATCTGTGTTGGGCACCACTGATTTAAGACAATGTTAAAGACTGAAGTGGATTATTCATAACAGCAATAATTATCTCTAGATAGAGAATGTACTATAAACATTCCCACAGCATTTAATAAATAAGTCACCATGGTGATAATGACCATGTTTGGGAAATATCCAGTGGTAAATCATACATTCTGTTTCTACTGATGTTTTCAACATGCATCAGGCCAAGCCCAAGCAACACACTCAGTTGCCCTTTTCTTTTCTAGTTTGGGTGGATAAATAGAAATTTTGTTACAGAATTTTACCAACACATACAAACAAAACAAATGGCATCACTTGTCATTGTTACACTGCATATTTTGAGGTTCAGACACACTAGTACAGAGTAGTGTTATTGCATGTATTCACTTTATAAATTGTTACATTTTCTACCATGTAACCATCAGCTGAGAATGCAAATTTAGAGTTAAAACATTGTGTTAAATCAGAAAGGAATATTATTCTCCTCTTCCTTTCTTATTTGCATTAGCATTTCAACTCAGCATTAGTGCATAGTTAATAATGGTTTGTGTATGGAATAAGCTATCCCTGTAGAAGATTAATCCTGATTCATCTGAAAGTACAGTGCCATTACTGCTTCACTGTAAATAGAGGATTGGCATAACACTGAATATTTTCACTGAATGTTCTATGTTTAGGCAACATCAATAGCCCTGTCTGGCATGTTGTTGTCCATGTAGGTACCACCTCTGTTGGCTTTTAAACAGGTCAATACAAACAATAAACCATCTCTGCCATGTACTGACCAGTGCAAGGGTAAGACCACACAGACATGGCACCTCAAGATTCAGTCTTTTAAGGCATTAAACTGATTATTTAAAACAAGATTAGTTTCAGATAAGAGTATCTATTGATATTTCCAAAGCTGTGAGACAGGAATTATGGGATGCTCTTACTTTGCCTGTAACATTATGTGACTGAATGTGCTGCAAAAAAAAAAAAAAAACTGCAATAGCTCAGCAAACAGGAGCTTATGCAACCGCTCACCAAATGTTATTTTGAGGTCTGGTGGCTAATTATTGAAAGCGCACAGATATGAAGCAAGTGTACTGAATGAGAACAGAAGGAAAAAAAAAACTTGAAAATAGGCACACAACAACCGTTAACAATGGTACATCTTAGCAAGCTAGTAAGGGCTTCCTGGAAAATGTTTTAAAACTGAGTCTACAATATAAATGTAAGCATAAACTATCATATAAACCATTTCGAACTTAAATCTTCATGTACAAAATGACTGAAAATCTCTATTAACTAGTGCAGTGCATCTGTGTTTTTCTATATATATATATATATATATGTTTTTTTTCTTTTTGTTTTTTAATAAGTTGGTAATATATGAAACTAGTATCACGTTCTGATTCAGAGAAATTCTGGAGTGAGATGCATTACAAAACAGCATCTTTTACTTCACTGACACATTCCATTTTCTAGCCGCAACAGAATGCAAAGTTGATCATTCCATTTTTGGGGCAATCACGTGTCAAGAATAGCTCAGTGGCTTCAAGTGGAATCAAGGTCCTTAGAATTCTTAACTCTTGTCTCGCAGTCATGTCTTCCATCTCATGGATAACATTTGCCTTTCAAAGGCAGGGTTTAGAACAGACTATAGAGCAACATTTTACAGTAAACTAAAGCTTTACTGGTCAGCACATGAAATCAGCACAGCTGCCTGGGACATTTCTTTCTTCTGTCCATCTCGGGAAAGAGATCCTCTTGGACTTCTGTTGTAAGAATCATAGAAAAAGGTCAGATTTAAGAATCAAATTAAAAGTCAAGCAGGGTTTCTACAGCTTTTAAGTGGGACATTCTGTAATGACAGACACCCAGTTTTAATGATCAACCAAAATATATCATAAACAAGGTGCAAAACTGTTTGCCACTTTCCTATTTTCATAATATGTAAATATGATATACAAGTAGGCCCTTAGTCTTATACACTGAAGGATTCAGTGCATTTCAGATTTTTTAGTTTCTGTGCAAATTTATGTCCATTATTAGGGTTGATTCACTAAAAAGCGTTAATTTTTATCACACGCTTTTTTGCGTTAAAATAGAAGCGACATGCTATAATACTACAGTATTATAGCATGCGTTATTTTGCGCGCAACTGCATGTGGTAATTTTAGCGCATGCGTTAATTAGCGTGCAGAAAAGAATACTAACGCATGATTCACAAACACTTAGACGCGCTAAATATCGCATTAGACTATGCGAAAATTAACACCTACTTGAGGCAGGCGGTAATTATAGAAAAGTACAGTTAATGAGCTTTTGGCAATAAAATATGGACTTTGCAGTGTTATTTATTCAAGTCTGTGTTGGCCCTAGAGTGATGAAGCCTCCAGTTTGCTGTATATAAATAGTAGCCGCATATAAATAGTAGCATATAAATAGTAGCCACATATAAATAGTAGCATATAAATAGTGCATATAAATAGTAGCCACATATAAATAGTAGCATATAAATAGTAGCCACATATAAATAGTAGCCGCATATAAATAGTAGCCGCATATAAATAGTAGCCGCATATAAATAGTTCATATAAATAGTAGCCGCATATAAATAGTAGCCGCATATAAATAGTAGCCGCATATAAATAGTAGCCACATATAAATAGTGGCCACATATAAATAGTGGCCACATATAAATAGTAGCCACATATAAATAGTGCATATAAATAGTAGCCGCATATAAATAGTAGCCACATATAAATAGTAGCCACATATAAATAGTAGCATATAAATAGTAGCCACATATAAATAGTAGCTGAGGCTACTATTTATATGCACTATTTATATGTGGCTACTATTTATATGCACTATTTATATGCGGCTACTATTTATATGCACTATTTATATGTGGCTACTATTGTGCTTACAAGTTTTATTGACCTCTTTTTTGCAAAACTGAAGCAGAAAATAGCAACTAACCTGTGAGCGTTTTCCATTGCAGCTACCTCGGCCAGAGCAGCAAGACTGAAAAATGCAGACACAGCAGGCATGTCTTGGGCAATACTATTATTCTGTTCCACTTCAGTTTCTCTAGAGATTAAGAGTTCACCTCTGCAGGACCCCTCTTCTTCACAAATACTAGACAGTGGTTTTTCATCTATGGAACAGAATCATAGATCAACAAAGTACTGATTTTATTGTCAACAGAAAGAAATGCAGTCAAAAAGATTGTGAAAAACATAACGTATGTAGAAGCAGCAGTGTAAAAGGTCAGGGTAGCCCAATATGCCTATAACAGGCATCTGAGACAGGACCTGGCATAGCAGACCCAACTTTTTCAAAACTCCTACTCTTAAATATAAGGAAGAAGGGGGCAAGAGCTTACCCCCTAGTGCTCATGCACGGGGCAATTCTGCCCCCAGTAAATATTACTTTACCCAACTTTTTCTTAAGTACCAAATTCAGCACTGAAACTCTATATACTTTTTATGATATAATTTCAGTTCAATACATCAGCTACTGTTCTAAACAATAATTCAACATAAGATGAGGCTGTGATGCTTGTTTTGATATAAACAGACTTCAACACAACCGTTTTCTCAAGGTTTTTATGTACCTGAAATCTGTCCTTTTAATGATGTCTGACCATCCATAGATCTAACAAGGTGGGTTATCTTTGTTTTTCTTGCTTTCCTTTTTTGGCTTCCTACCAGAGGCTCCTGTATGGCTGTAAATTCTGGAATGCTGGAAGCTGATACAAAATTATTGGCTCTGGGTGAGTTCTCCCTGTTGTTTTTTTCTTCTGCTATGGCTGAAATATAACATTTAGCAATAAAAAGCATGGTGTTAGTTATAGAATACTGAAAAATATTGTACCTTTCATATTGTACCTTTGACATTTGCCCGAATTGGTTAAATAGGCTTAAGTATCATATACATGTGTTAAAATGCCATACACAAAGCAGACACGCCTATGTTTTCTTGCACTTAATGGCAATCTGCCATTTATTACTAGATATTACTTCTGTTAGCAGTCCTGAGATAGACTGATTTACCATTGTGCCACGTTTGGGAGAAAAGAGGTGTCATTTTGAGTTTCCCTGCCCTGGGACAATCTGTCTTCATCTGATGACCGATTAAAGACATTCGGTCATCTTCTTTTTAGGTTTGTTCAGCATGAAATATACAAATGTAAGCTTATGAGAAACAGGTGTATATGCTTCTTTATGATGGTAAAAAAGCTTGTATTAAAGAGGTTATTTTGACTTTTTCTAATAGTAAAGTTTAAAGTCTTAATTTTACACCACCTCATGTCTCATTAGAGCAGCGCTTGGAAGGGTCACCAACTTAGATTTTCTCCATTAGTTGATACATTTTTTTAATCTTTGGCCCTAATGTGTAGAATCCAACTCTTATTAGGCAGCTGTTATAATTGCTACATTAGTTGATACAGCACTTTCTGTAAAATATTAGCAACTATTGTATCAAATTGTAACTGAATGATTCTTTCTGCATAATGGTTTCCTAAGTCAGGGACAAGCATTTCCCCCCACAGAGGTATGATGTATAAACATAAACAAAAATGCTTCTTTCATCAAAGTGAGTGCTTATATACCCAAACGTATGTTGTATTGGATTGTATATGCAAAACATACAAAATAATTTTGTTTGGTCTTAATACACCGTAAAGTGCTACAAAATGCAGATTCTGTTATAGAAATAAAATTACAGTCTTTCAATAATACAGTCATGTAATTAAATTTGACCTATTAACTTCCCTAAAGCACTAATGCATGTTCTACAAATGCTATGCATTAGTCTGCCCAACATTAGTCTGTTGTACCCAGGAAATACGTAGGTATTGACCAAAAATACAGACAAACTTTTTAAGAGGTAACTGTGCATGTATGCCATAATTACTCATTTTGATGATGATGTGAAACACAGAGGTTCCACATAACATTTAGCATTAGTAAATCTAAGACAAACTGTTAATAAGCATGGAAGTCATGGAAATTGGCTTAAACTATTTTTTATCACGAGAAATGTAACCACACAGGCACATCAAAATGTAACATGGAAGAAGGACAAACATCCGCTGCAATATACTGTGTAGACCATCCCTGTTAATTCAGGGATAAAACTACCAATAAAGAAAAAATAGCCAGCATATCTCTAAATTTTAAACACCGCAAAATTGTATAAAAGTGTTGTTGCATCAAATCTACTTTACTAGAAATAAACACATAGAAGAAACATATAGTTACACAGATACCTTTATCCGAAATAATTTGTTTGTCTTTTTTGTGCTTGTACTTGTTTACAATTTTGTGAAAAAAGGTCTTTTTCTGAGGCTGGAATACACCTGCAATGATAAAGTATATTTTTGCTGTTAAACTATTCTTTAAGAATTTAATATTTATTTTTTCCAGTCCTAATTGTATAATGAGAACCCATTTTGATACATCAAATAGCTAATTAAATACTTAGAAGTCAGTAATGCTAAGATCACAATAATATCAGAAACTTGTTAGTAAAGAATAAAAAAGTAATAAAATCTGGAATTGTTTATAGGCACTGTAAAGTGATTTTAAATTATTTTCTATTTTGTCAAGCAAAAAAACTTTACTTACACTATATAAAGTATTTACATTTCATTTAATTCATTCTTGGAATTCACTGCTTGTTTATGTAATGGGTGGGACCTGATGCCCATGCCCATGATACACAATTATAGGTGGTGAGGAGGGAGGGGAATGTGAGGAGTGCTGTGACATCTAGGAAGTGCAGAATGGAACATAAATATCATTGCTTGCCCCACCTCTATGCCTGAGGCATTTTTTTTGTTTCATGTTTAGTTAAAATGATTTTTATTACAGTATACAGCTTTCTATGTCTGGGTGAAAGGTCCCCTTTCTTGTAAACAATATATTGCTGGCCAGTCAGCTGAACTGCATGACCTTTGTTGTGTGTGGTCACATTGCACATTTGAAATATCCAGGTTACTCAGTATCCCTATATTGTGATATCTGTTTTGTTCAGAACATTATACAATATTTGGTTGTCCTAAAGTCTCACCTTTATTGGCTTTTTGTGGCTCAGCTATACCATTTCCAGTCTTTTTCTTCTTCCTTGGAAGTGATGCATTTTTGCGATCAAATGTAACAGGGCTGTACTGAGGAAGGCTGTTAAACTTCTTTTCAAACTCTTCTTCCAGCTTTGCTAATCTTAAAATAAAAAAGGCAAATAAAAAAATGTCAGAGCCATATTACGAAAGTACCCAAACACAAATTAATTAACAACTGCAGTGTTTTTTCTTATGCAGTGTTTATTTCTTAAGTTTTTTTCCTTAACAATGTATTTTTTTATCTTATATTATAAACTATTAACAATGACAGAAAGTATTGATATTAGTTAGTAATCCTTGCATTTATGGGCAGCTGAACATCTAGTTCCTGTAGGTTGCTTATTTTTACCATACTTGTACTACAAACATGAAAAGCTAACCAATCTCCCCGAAATGCATTCCCACCAGCAATAAAGTAAATCACTTTGTAAAACAAAGCGATATGTGTGTTTTGCCACCGGCAATTCACTTTATTATCAGTGGAAAACCATTCACCCGCAGTAGCCATGATTTAACAGTGGGCGACAAATCTCCCTGTGGGCCACTGCCCTTAACCTAAAATTAATACAATACAGTACTACCAAAGGCAGGCAGCCTGCAGTCATGGAGTGCAGAGAACTGCAGCAATTTTTCATGGTACATGACAGGGCATAAAGCAAAAAACATGGTGGATTGCACTTAATTAATAAGCTCTTATGTGTATGGCTCATTTGTTACATTTTCTCTGCTTTGTGACAGTTTCCCAGTTAGGGAGTGGCAATACAATCCAGCCTATTCAGAACCTAGAATGTCATCTAGCAGCATAGCTCAGAGTCACTTTTTATTTTTCAAAATATTTTTTTTTCATACAGAGAAATTAACAATTTTAAAATGTGTTTAAAAGACAATTACTAAGTACCCAAGTGTCGACTCTTCCTTTGGTTTAGTTTTTTTCAGCTTTTTACTCCCAGTGGTTCCAGTTTGATTGAATGCCCAGCTGTCTTCATTCCAGCATCCTTCATGGTCTGATAAGCAGCCCTTTCCTGAGTTTCTTTTACCTAGTTAATATAAAAGATGCTTCATCAGTTAACATTAACTTTACAGTTGCTAAAGTATTAGAGTTTATTCTTTTCAAAATCTGTTTGGCAATGCCTACTGAAGTTAAAAAAACTATACAGGTATGGGAGTATGGGATCCATTATCTAGAAACCCATTATTCATACAGTTCTGAATTACGTAAAGGCCATTTCCCAAAGACCCCATTATAAGAAAACCATTCTAATTGTTAAAAATAATTTCCTTTATCTCTGTAATAATAAGACAGTACAGGTATAGGACCTGTTATTTAGAATGCTCAGGACCAAGGGCTTTCCGCATAAGGGGTCTTTCCGTAATTTGGATCTCCATACCTTAAGTCTACTAAAAAATCAATAAAACATTAATTAAACTCAATAGGATTGTTTTGCATACAATAAGGATTATTTATATCTTAGTTGGGATCAATTACAAGGTACTGTTTTATTACTACAGAGAAAAAGGAAATCAGTTTTAAAATTCTAAATTCTAAATTATTTGATTAAAATGGAGTCTATGGAAAACGGGCTTCTGTAATTCGGAGCTTTCTGGATAATGGGTTTCCAGATAAGGGATCCCATACCTGTACCTTGTATTTAATTCCAACTAAGATATAAATAATCCTTATTGGAGGCAACAATCCTTTTGAGTTTAATTTATGTTTAAATATAAGGTTGCCATGCTACTTACTATAATCTTCCATATGCAACACATTTTCTTGAGTTTTTAAAGAAGGCACCATGATCTAGTTTAAAATTTAGCGATGTCACAGGCAGTCCGTTCCTACTCGCTCCTCTCCCACCCCTCCCCCCCACCCCGCAGCAGTAGCACAAGCAGAGAGACACAGAAGGAGGGAGGGGTTTTCCCTGCTGCTGCTGAGTAAAGCCTGTCAGTCAGTGCTGTGACCACTTCCTGTGGGAGACTGAAGCGACACTCCCATGTCTCATTTGGCTCTGACTTCTGATCAGTGAGGTTGTGTATGCAGCTCTCATATAATGGCAGTTTTAGGAGGTAAAATGCTTTCAAAACATCTTTCTTTCTGCATCATTTAACATTTTGAGGGAGGATGAATATTATAACTGAATATGAACTTTATATAAAATGTCTCCTTTAAAGGGGGTATAGACTCCAATACCATAAACCTAAGTTGTTCGGATGTGTGGCCCTTCTTGCAAAAATTTAGTGTTACCTAAATTGATAGCAGACCGATGTTGTGAGATACGTGATTTCACCATCTGTGTGGTCTCACCTACATAGATGAGGCCACACGGACAGGTCAACACATAAACCACATATTTCGTTACACAAGTAAAATGTCCCCGTAGTAGCACTTTCTGTCCCCTATGCGGATGAATAAAGTCATTACCTTTTAAAACATACGGGCATTGCGTGCACTTCAAACATAGATACATGCCCTTAGTTTTAGCACCAAGAAATGTATGACCCTGTTTATTTTTTGTTTTGAGAACAGTAGAGGTGACCGAGGTACCAATAGTTCTACCCCTCCGATATGAGATCAACAGTATATAGTACACAGGGAGGAGCACACCCTATACAAGTCCAAATGCCCTTGGTGCAGGTCAAAAACAAAAATATAATAGAAAAAGTGCATCACACACAGGGACTTAATACAAAAGAAAAAATTTTTATTGAAAAAATTATTTTCAATAAAAACACTCTTTGTTTTGTATCAAGTCCCTGTGTGTGCGGCACTCTTTCTATTATATATATACATTCTATAAATGTTCTTCCCTTAAGTCTTTAAATTCACAACCACAGCAGGCAGGCAGGTGCCATTTTATGGACATAACTTTTGTATCACCCCAATATCTTGTGTATATGCCAAATGGGGGACCTTATGCCCATGTTAAAGAAGTTAATAGGGAGAAAAAGGAAAGCTTTTAAGAAATATAAGTCAGAGGGGACAGTAGCTGCGTTTAATGATTATAAACACTATAACAAGTGTTGTAAAACAGCAATCCGGAAGGCAAAGATAGAAAATGAGGAGCGCATCGCGGCCGAGGCCAAGACTAACCCCAAAAAGTTTTTTAAGTATATTAATAGTAAAAAGATGCAGGTTGAGGGTGTGGCCCCATTGAGTTATAGTAACAATATGGTTACAGCGGATACAGAAAAGGCAGATGTGCTTAACCAGTTCTTTTCTTCTGTGTATACAGTAGAGGAGCCAGTGGGCCAAGTCCCACCCAATAGCTTCACTGTTGCCTCAGCTCCAACTACACAGTGGTTGGCACAGGATATGGTGCTTAAAGGGTTACACACGATAAATGTAAACAAGGCACCTGGGCCAGATGGAATACACCCTCGGGTACTGAGAGAGCTAGGGGCAGAATTGCAGTGGCCCTTGTTTCTGATATTCTCAGACTCTCTTTCATCAGGTATGGTACCTAGGGATTGGAAGAAGGCGAATGTCATTCCATATTTAAAAAGGGAGTAAGATCTCAGCCTGGCAATTATAGGCCTGTAAGTTTGACATCCGTGGTGGGCAAGTTATTTGAAGGCTTGTTAAGGGATCACATTCAAAATTATGTAGTGGAGAATGCCATTATGAGCAGTAATCAGCATGGCTTTATGAAGGACAGGTCATGTCAGACCAATTTAATTGCTTTTTATGATGAGGTAAGTAAGAAGCTGGACAGTGGGGATGCAGTAGATATCATCTATTTGGATTTTGCCAAAGCATTTGATACCGTTCCCCACAAACGACTGCTTTCTAAGCTAAGGTCTATTGGTCTTAGTGAAGCCGTTTGCACATGGATAGAAAACTGGCTACAGGATCGGGTACAGAGGGTGGTTGTTAATGGTACATTCTCTACTTGGAATAAGGTTCTCAGTGGGGTCCCGCAGGGTTCTGTACTGGGTCCACTTTTGTTTAATTTGTTCATAAATGACTTAGGGGAGGGTATTATGAGTAATGTATCAGTGTTTGCAGATGACACAAAACTCTGCAGACCAGTCAATTCTATCCAGGATGTGACATCCCTGCAGCAGGATCTTGACCAACTGGCAATCTGGGCAGCTAAGTGGCAGATGAGATTTAATGTGGATAAATGTAAGGTCATGCACCTGGGATGTAAAAATATGCAAGCCCCGTATACCCTTAATGGGACTGCACTAGGCAAATCCATAATGGAGAAGGACCTTGGAGTCCTTGTAGATAATAAACTTGGCTGTAGCAAGCAATGCCAGGCAGCAGCTGCAAGGGCAAACAAGGTTTTGAGCTGTATTAAAAGGGGTATAGATTCACGGGAGGAGGGGGTTATTCTTCCCCTTTACAGAGCACTGGTAAGGCCCCATCTAGAATATGCTGTTCAGTTTTGGTCTCCAGTGCTCAAACGGGACATTACTGAGTTAGAGAGGGTCCAGAGAAGGGCAACTAAGCTGGTAAAGGGTATGGGAAGTCTCAGTTATGGGGAAAGACTGGCCAAGTTGGGTCTGTTTACACTGGAGAAGAGGCGCTTAAGAGGTGACATGATAACTATGTATAAATATATAAAGGGATCATATAATAACCTTTCTAATGTTTTATTTACCAGTAGGTCCTTCCAACGGACACGAGGGCACCCACTCCGTTTAGAAGAAGGGAGGTTCCATTTAAACATTCGGAAAGGATTTTTTACAGTGAGAGCTGTGAAGTTCTGGAATTCCCTCCCCGAATCAGTTGTGCTGGCTGATACATTATATAGCTTTAAGAAGGGGCTGGATGGATTCTTAGCAAGTGAGGGAATACAGGGTTATGGGAGATAGCTCTTAGTACTAGTTGATCCAGGGACTGGTCCGATTGCCATCTTGGAGTCAGGAAGGAATTTTTTTCCCCTCTGAGGCAAATTAGAGAGGCTTCAGATGGGGTTTTTTGCCTTCCTCTGGATCAACTAGTAGTTAGGCAGGTTATATATAGGCATTGTGGTTGAACTTGATGGACGTGTGTCTTTTTTCAGCCCAACTTACTATGTTACTATGTTACTATGTTTAGGCTACAGTTATAGACAGTGAGGAGGTACTGTGACTGAGAGAAGTTCAGTGACATCAATGATCACTGGTTGGAAAATGAAAGTAACTAGAGGCATAAAGGCAGGCAGGCAATATATGATTGACAGCTCAGATTTTAAAATACATTTATAACAGGTATGGATTGTTTAATAAAAATAAATAATTAGCTTCACTGTAAAGGGGATGTTCACCTTTATTCCAGTTTGTTTAAAATTAACAGATTTGCCCAATATTTACAGTATGGTAAAAAAAAATGATCGCAACTGTAGTGATGCATAAGTCCTTTTGTTCTCTTTGCTCTGCCAGCCAGAGGGACTCAGACATGCCCATTCTTTCCTGCTACCTGCAAGTTATTGATTCGGTTGGCTGAATTATATCAGCCAATTAGATCACAAAAATGCAAATGAATGGAACATGCATAGTAGCGATCAATACCTGAATCTATGCGGTTCTACATTTCCAGGTAGATATATTCAAAACAATACATTTTTTTACTTAAACCAAAATGTATTTATTGCTTAAATGGCGCAGTCTGTACAGTCATTACATCCCTTTTAAAGGGAAAATATATCTCAGTTTTGATCAGGTCTGTATAAAAATATATCACATAAAACAGTCCATATGTAAAACACTGTCTAATATAAATTCATAATTTTCTTAAAAATTTACTTTTCTAGTAGTAAGTGCCACTGTATAATCCTAAATAGAAAAACTACCATTTTAAGTACTATGGGCGGCCTCCTGGCTCCTGGATACAAATCAGTGTGCTCTTACACAAACCTAGGGCACACAGACATGTTAGGTTACATCAACCAATGGGCAGAGTTTCTGTCTTTTACTCCCACACTTTTTCCTGTTAGTTAGAGATGCAGGTGATCTCTGAGGGAGCACACAGTCTACAAATGAATACTCTTGTTAAAAAATTTTAAATGGCAATACTTACTGACTTTTTATCTACCACTTTGGTAAGATTATTTAAATCATGTTTGTTGTTAAAAAAATTACCTGTTGGTTCAGTATTCATTTTAAATGTGTAGTTTTTCTTTAAGACTTACCTCTGTCAACATTGGCCCGCAGTGATGTCAGCATGCCTTCAGACACCAGTGTCTTATAAAGAGCTCCTTTACAAGACCGTTCTGATTTCCTTGAACCACAAGTTTCTGTCTTTTTATTGCTGTTAAAGTCCTCAGTTTTAAGCATTTCTGGCAAGCACATGGGAGGCAGCTCCTCAGTGGGAGAAGGTGGCTCTGATTTGACACTTTCAGGAGTCTCGGAAGGTAAATCGATGATTGGTGCAGTAATTATGTGTTCTGGCGCTGACAGCTCTTTGGTACTGTCTGAGGGCTTATCTTTCTGCATTTTTTTTTCTTTTGATTTAACTTTTTTCTTTGCTGACTTTAAGTCAAAAATGCTGTGTTTGGGGCTAGTAGAAATGCGTGCCTTCTTGCTTGGAGAAATGGGAATTTGCTCAATGCCCCAATCACCTTTTGCGACAGCTTCTATAGTGTACATGACACTTTCAATATCAGACTCCGATGATTGCCTTTTTTTACAGGTTTTCTTTGGGGATGCCTTCTCTGCAGCATCATGGTCTGATTTGTTTTTCTTCTTCTTCTTTTTTAATTTTTCCCGTTTCAGAAGTCCTAAAAGTTCAGCATCTATAGGTTCTAGGGTGTGTGCTTTGTGCTTTTTAGTTTTAATGTTATTAGTTTCTGCTTTCTCACAGATATGTGAACTATCATTGAGGTTTCTAGAAATCAGGTCCTCTGATGAGCTTTCTATTTCTTCCTTTATGGACACAGGCGTTCTTACCAAATCGTCTGTATCTACATTCCTGGATATTTCTATTTTGACAGCTTCAGAAGCCTCGCACATCTGTAAAGAATGGCAAGTTTAGATCAGGGATAAAAGCTTACTATAACTTGTATTCTTACCCACTATCACTCACAGTGAATTTGGCTTTTAAGTAGGGATGCACGTAATCCTAATTAGCATATGCTAATTAGGGGTTTGAAGGGTTAAATTTTCAACTTCAGTGTTTACATGTTAAAAAGTCACATGATTTTTAGGATTCGGTTCGGCCAGGACCATGGATTCGGCCGAATCCGAACCGGATATATAGATTATTGCAGAAAAAATGATCCACTGCCTTCTGCTATTTGTGAGTGTGCACTGACAGGCACAGGATCAGCCCATCAGTGCAGCCACAGTGAAATTCAGTACAAAAATGCATACTATTGTGTTTCCACACCAAAATCCGCTATGTACAGCAATGACATAGACCTGAGTGCCATTAGGCGGAACACCATGGGTTCTGTATGAATACAATTTTTTTGGACTAATGACATCCTTTAAATAAACTTTGTAACCTTAACATGTATACTCTTTTTAAGTAGCAGCAAATTCTTTATCCATTGTCCTGTGTGCTATTAGCCCATGGGCACACAGGTGTTTGCTCTGCTTTTCTGAAGCCGGCCATACACGCACTGATAATATTGTACGAAACCTCGTTTCAATATCAGTCGGGTTTTATGCAACCAAAACTTGGCTCCAAGCCAGGAATTCAAAAACAAGCACCTGATTTGAGACCACAGGGAGCAACATCCAAGGGGTTGGAGAGCAACATGTTGCTCACGAACCACTATTTGGGGATCACTGCTCTACAGTATCCCAGCTTGACAAACTCACATTCATTTAATGGTCTAGAAGAGGAGCATTAACAGTTATTAACATTTAAGCACAACTTTTGACAACAGTCAATTCTAGGTTATACACACACAAAAAAAAAAAGTACAGTTATAGGATCTATAATTGTAACACTTTATGGCAAAGCAAAATTAAAGTATTTAGCATTGCAATTAACATGCATTTTTACTGGCTTGGTTAACATTAATTGCAAAGCAGCATCTTATAATATTAATGAATAGAAAAATAAAGGAAAGTTTATATAAACAATATAGAGTAGAGAAGTGAAAAATTCGCAAAATGGAGGAAAATCAGCAAAATACTTCTTTTTAACATACGCAAAATTTGTTCATTACTACTTAAGAGGACATTTCCACAGTTATACTTGCTTGTCCCAAGGGAAATACTATGCTCAATGTGCATGTTGTCATCTATGGCCTACACATAGAGACAGACAACAAATGGAAGCAAAAAAAAAACCAAAAAACAGCAGCCAAATGCTTGAATTTACTTGCTTTATATTAATCGTGATCATGAAAAATGCTTTATTTAGTCCATGGTGGGACAATACAGGTAGCAGACAGAATGGCCGAAGCCTGTGCCAAGAGATATATTTGCATGGTGGTAACATGGGTCACCTGAAATAATTTTTGCTGGAGGGTCAAGGGCAGATTATGATCTTGCATTTTCAAATGTGGACAAAACGCAAAATAATATTTGTGAAAGACCAACTTTTACTCCCACAATGTACCATTTTCCAAGAATTGTAGGTGCTGCAATAATTGGCAAGTTGCTTTGAAGGACAAAAGTTTAGTCATGTTGTTTACTGTGCTTCTGGAGAAATCTTGTAACAGGACACAATTAAATAACTTTATATCAAGAAAACACTTAATTATAAATGATACCACTGTAACGAGCAGAAAATGGAAGGAAAGCTCAACCTTATGTAATGGTTCACCCATGCAAAAGGGTTTCATGTACATTTGTAGATTGTAAGCTCTTTTGGGCAGGGCCCTCTTCACCTCTTGTATCGGTTATTGATTGCTTTATATGTTACTCTGTATGTCCAATGTATGTAACCCACTTATTGTACAGCGCTGCGGAATATGTTGGCGCTTTATAAATAAATGTTAATGTAATGTAATTTGTTCATCCTAATGGCATATTTTCTGCCCTTGTTGCAATAGTTCTAAGTACAGAAGAGTAAATGAAAATGATGGAGCTTTGGGTGTGTGAGTGCAATTGTATTACGTTTCTAGTATCGACCAAAAAGTTAGAAACAAGGCTCATATGGTATCTACTGTAACATTGCTGCTGAGAAGTTAGCCTTCTGCATGTAAATTCACAGAATTGGGCTGCATCACATTTCTTGGAATGGAAAAATAATTACTGTTTTGAACACCATTGCAATTTCTCTTCTTCAATGCAAAAGTCACATGACGTGATTTTGATGGATGCAACATTCTCAAAAAAGAGCAAATGAAAGCAGAGATAACCCCTGCACATTATTGAGGTTCCTTCATCAAGCATGATGTTCCACTTGCTCTGCTGTGTTTAACATGCTTTTGTTTCTAGGTGCAACATTCAGAAGACAGGTGGTACTCAAAAATATTAAAACAATAGTTCCTCTAAAAATATCTTATTTATAATGACAACCAATGGCTATGTAGGACAATATGCAAAGTTACTTTTTTCAAGTGTTACCTCTGCAAGCTGAAACAATGCTGATGTTCCACACTGCTTTGCTGATGCAGATGAATCAGAATGGGATGAACTTGAAGATATCTACACTCAAAACCAACAAACATGTCAGTCATGTAGATGAAAATAAAACAGTGATAGGCGTTAATACAATGTAAATAATGAAATGGGTTATTTTGTCTGATGTTACGCTGATAAACTTGATCTCTAATAGCAAGTATAACTATAGCTATGCGTCGCACATCACCGCCCCCCCCCCCGCTCGAACTGCGCTTGCGCGTCAAACAACACGGGGCGGTCAGCGAGGTGGCCAACTGGGTTGCCTAGGGCGCCCGGTCGGCTCGGCCCGCCCTTGGGCAGTAGCCTACTGGCAGAAGTAAAAAAACACGTCCTACTTAATGATACTGGAAAATCACGTAGGAAAAAGATCACATTGGGCAATTGATACAGTCTGCATCGTCCCCATACAATTCAATCACTGGCCCAAAGTTCAAACAATCAGATGAGCCTGATTTGAACACCACTACAGACCTAGGAGTAGGTAATAACATAGAAGGTGATTAAACACTAAGGGGCAGATTTATCAAAATGTGAGTTTGGAGCTTAATACATAAAAACTCTCCCATGTTCTATTCATTCCTATGGGATTTTTAGAAGCGTATTTATCAAATAGTGAGTCTAACTTTCACCCATTGATAAATACACTTCTAAAAATCCCATAGGAATGAATAGAATGTGGATGAGTTTTTATGTATTAAGCTTTAAAACTCACATTTTCATAAATCTGCCATACATGGGCACATTTCAGCTGCTGATTCAAGTACTTTAGACCGATTTGGCAGCTTATCTACCCATGTAGGGGCATCTCCAAGGCCTACTTGACATCTGGACTAAAATAGGCCAGATCTTGATCAGGCGGGTTTGATTTTCCATCATATTGGAGACCACATAAACATATGTTTTTAATTAAAACAATGAATTAATGCTAAACACAACTGTATATTGTTACTTTAAGTGCATTATGACTATTATTTGTCATATGTGAGAACTATTTCGTTATAATGGGGCAAAGAGCAAATTGCAACATTTCTAGAATGTCTGCCTGGGGCATGGTAAATAAGCCCTACACTTGTTTGATAACATTGAATAAAAAACATTATACTTAAGCTGACAGAAAAAGGTTTAAAACATAATGTTAACAAAGTTAAGCTATGCTAACACCATGCATAATTACATTGCAAATAATGTCAGTTAAATACTGCCTGAACATATTCAGCAATGGTCTTACCACCATTAAGAAATGTATTAGAATGATTACCTCTAAATATTAATGTAAATATGTTACCTCTGCTAATTGGAAAAGGGAAGAGTTCCCACAGCATTTTGCAGGATCCACACAATTAATCTGTGTCTGTGAAGTATCTGAAGATATCTGCAAAAGAAAACACATTAATGTCTTCAGTGTTACAAACAACATTTGTGGTATTGTAAACACCTGTGCAATACATTACAGACTTTTTTTCTTATCTCATGCCATATCTTTAAAGGAAAACAGTAGTTTAAAGAAAACAGCCATAGAAGTTCTCTCTGTTAGTTTAAGATAGCAGCTGCCATTTGGCTTTGTCTTCACTTCTCTGCCTGCATCTCTGTGATCTGGGCTCAGATTACAGCAGAGGAGAAGGGAGGGAGGGGGAGAGAGAAACACACACTGAGCAAGCTCGTGCATTGCCCTGATGGATTTTTATGAAAGGAGGAAGTCTGTCACAGAAGATCATGTGTACGGAATAGAAGGAAAGAAATGTGGTTCTTTTAACTGAGGACTCAGAGCAGCAGTTCTGTAAGTGTTTATGGCTTTAAATAGACCTACATAGACCTTGCTGATAAAGCTTACTTAGTTTTCACCTTTCCTTCTCCTTTAAGATTCGTAAATATAAGTGCAGCCCACGAATGAAATGAAAGAACTGGGAGCCATCAATGATTTGGAGAGCTAACAGGTCCCAGTTCTGCTTATTTCCTTTTCATAGAGAGGAAAAAAATACCATAAACATCCATGAGCTGATCTCAATGTATCCTCAAGCCTGCATTCGGTCATATTGGCAATATGGCAATGACCAAATTCTATTGCTTATTTACATTCTTTCCTATGCATAAAAATTTAAATGTGCAGTGACAGAATACTGTTGTGGCAGATAATAAACTATGTCCTATTATTTTACTGTATATTTAAAACACTTAATTTTAAATATAAAGAAACTGAGAATTCTTCAACATTTAGAAGACATAGACAGCTTTGTAGATACAGTAGCTAATCACATGCTTCTCCTTTTCAACTTTTTAGAATTTGTGAAAAATTCAACTTTTCAAGGGAATTTGCTCTTAATGGAGTGACAACATAGTATGCTCATGATAAACCCTTTCATTGGTATCAGAACTGTATCTTACTAACCCACATGCCTCATCTAATACAGCTGACCCACACTTTTTTTCTTTTTTTTTGTGGTAATCCTAATAAGCAGAAAAGCCTATGATTTAGTGTATTGATCTGTAATTGTAGGTAGTGTAAGTATGTGAACTCTCACGCTATAGTTTTATGAACAATTAATAATAATCTTAATCTCTTAAAAAGGCAAAACATTACATTATATATATATCCTAAATATAATTTAAATAAAAAAAATGTATCTTTGTTTGCATAAGACCTGTTGAGTGCTGTCCTTTGTGGGACTATATATATATATATATATATATATATATATATATATATATATATATACGTATATGCGTATCGCCGGGCCGTTCACTCAGAGACATTCTGATGGTGACTGATTTGAAGCATGAACCACTTGGGACATGGCTGAAACCTGGTAAACCAGGATGCTTTAAATGTGGTGGGTGTATTACATGTGGTTGCTTAATCACAGGTAACATATTTGCTCATCCCCACACTGGGAAAAAGTTCATGATTCGACATAGACTGACTTGTATCTCAGATCACGTTATCTATTGCATTATGTGCCCGTGTGGCCTATACTATATAGGCAAATGTGTTACATCTTTCTGGATACGAATGAATAACCATAGATCAGCGATTTGTGCAGCTTTGGCCTCTGGTGAATCTGATATCCCTCTTGCGAGACATTTTGCACAACAGAAACATTTGTTGCCCATGTTAAGGGCTATTCTGATTGACCATATCCCCCCTCTTGCACGTGGTGGGGATCGGTCTAAATTATTACTGCAAAGGGAGGCCCAATGGATCCGAAGATTGGATACTATTGCCCCCCGTGGACTTAATGAAATGTTCTCGCTTTCTTGCTTTCTATGAATTTGCCTGGATTACTATGGAAGCAGTGTAACTTACCATCTACATCTAACTTGTGATTATATTTATATTGCTTGATGATGCTAACATTGATACATCCTATATTGATTCCTCCCACTTGAGATCTTTGATACTATTGTGTTTTTATTATTCTTGATAAGGTTGATGATTTTTAATGTTTTAAATAAGTCCCTATATATTTATGTGCACATATTTACTTTATTTAATTGACCCTTGTAGATGGTTATATATTGTAATTAGTTCCACTAGGTGATATGATATCATGTTATATTCTCACTTCTTTTGGTGGATGATTTTAGAACTTTTTACTACTGGGCTTTGTTCACCCTTGGCTAGCTTTGGTATCTTATGTAGATATTATGATGTTATGTATTAATTCACACTGGTGATTTATAAATTGATCTGATGTTTAAATATCCCTTTATGATATTTGGGTCTTTCATATTTGGGGTTATGTGATCACGTTCCTTTCGGTGAATATTATTACATTTAAAATTGAAACTATATATGTTCACATTATGATTAAATATGCAAATTGCTTGTGAGCACGGATTGGTTAATTTTTGTATTTATGTACGCACCTCACTTCCTCCCCCATCCTGATGACGATCCTGTGGGGATCGAAACGCGAAGATGCGGTGATTTAATAAACAGATTTTTTCTATACTTGGATGCCGTGAGTGCTCTCTATTAATGTGCTTTCTGTTTTTCTGGTCAGCACCCGGTTTTTGATGTGATGTGTGCCAATTTTTGTGTAATATATATTTATATATATATATTATATATATATATATATATATATAAACAATGCAGAAGAACAGCACTCACAGGATTTGCTGAAACAATATCCTAAAGGTTTATTTTGCTTCCAAAAGTTTGAGCGAGATTGATTCAGCAAATCCTGTGAGTGCCGTTCTTCTGCATTGTTTATGTTGTTTCTCAGCTCAGGCGCCCAGTAAAACAACAGTTTATGGTGTGCATATCATGCTTCTCTCTTTTGGTCCTCAAAATGTCATACCTCGGCAAACTGAAACAGTGTTGACTTCTCGCTTTGTTCAGCAGGTGCTGGGTCATCTGAATGTGATGTGCTGGAAGATATCTTAAAATAATGCATAATGGTAAATAATCTAAATTCATAAAGAAATTACATGACATAGTTAAGTATTAATTAAATTTCATAAAAAGTTTTACTTGTGGCATAATGATCTAAGCAAGCAGAGAAAAATTCATTCAAGTTAAATAAATTAAATTTATTAAGTAAAATGAGAGGGCTGGTAAGTCTGACTACGTTTCCATGGTACAAGTACAGGATGATTTATCTAAAAAAAGCTAACAAATTCAGAATTATGAAAAGTCATCTTCCATAAAGTCAATTTTATGCAAATAATTATTTCTGTAACAATAACACAGTACCTTGTACTTGAACCTAACTGGTTTATTTAATGTTTCAATGTTTTTTAGCAGACGTAATAAAATGATCTGAATTACAGAAAGATACCTTATTTAGAAAGCCCCAGGTCCCAAGCACTCTGGATAACAGATCCTATAACAGTACTATATTTATATAGGGAATAATAATATCACTGAACACTTGTGACCATATGAAAGCACAAGGCCACAAGCCAATTCAGTTTTTCCAGTTTATAGAAAAAGACTAATAAATGCAACCAATTTCAATTGCAATTTACTGAGAAATTTTATGTTATATTTCTAATGATAAAATTATATACGTAATACAATTTAATGAAAATTACATAATATAAACTTAACATAAACAGTATTTTTCAGAATGAATGCATGAAAGTTTTGTACCTCATCAAACTGAAATAATGAAGTGTCTCTATTTTCCTGGGGAAACCCTGATTCAGTTAAAGGACAAATACCTGAAGAAACCTATAATTCAAATAGAAAAAAATATATGTGTTATACTTTGCATTCTAGATAAATAGGTAGTAACTTTTCATATGAAGTAGGCAGTGGTATCTTAGGGCTTTTTTAAGCAAGGCCCTCTTGATTTGGTGTATTTATTGTTTATGTATATAAATCTGTATTTTCAATGTATACACCCAGTCCAGTGCTGCAGAATATTTTGGCGTTTTATAAATATGTGATAATAACAATAATTTGCCATTGGTCTGATTTTTTCTATCTTGTTTTACTTAAAAACATTTTTTGCAACATGTAGGCTTGGAATTTAATCTGCTAAGGCTTAATTACTAGGCAGCAGTTTGGAAGTCAGAACAGTGGAAGAATAAAGGCCAGAGACAGTAAACCCAACAACCAGAAAGCATTTTCAGTTGCTTGCCAGAAAGATAAAGAATATCTGAAAACCATAAGAAATAAAAATGAAGACCAATTAATATGTTTCTAAGACTATATTAATCCATAACATATAAACTTTCAACACAATGATCCCAGGACTATGTCTGACCTGCCCTTGCTATTCTCAGCTATGCTCTCTATACTGTTGCTGTCACAATATCTTAAAATCCAATCTTTATAATTTTCTTCACCAGCCTTTGCTGCTAAATATTGCGCACAATACCTTACATGTAAAGAAAGAGAATCACAGTTTGCAAGGAATGGTTGGAATTGAAGCCTTAGCAGGAAGAGAGTCGACTGCTCCTTAAAGGGATACTGACACCTAATATTAAACTGTTTTTAAATATATCATAACATTGTCTTTGCATGAACTTTAGAATTTTGCCATAAAAGTACTTCCTGATGCTTTTACATTACTTTAGGTTTAGGAACTTCAAGTAACAATAACCTACTAAAGCAAACCTTTCTATGAAATATGATTACCCTATAAGTAACTTTTTATGTACATTAGTATTTCAAAAAGTATTTTTTGTGTCAGTATCACTTTAACTGTTTTAACAGTACATGTAGCTAGGACAAGCAGTACAGAGTTAATAAAAGGCAGACAGACACTGCTTTCTTTGGGCGATTTTAAGATTATTATTTTCAAAACCTGTGACAGAAGGTCCATTGTCATATGTACCTCCAGTAGTGAGAAATGGAACCCACAGCACGCATCTGAATTAGGCAAAGGGTATAATCATATGTGAGTGCTAAAAGCACATCATGATGCTAGTTACCAGCTTACGTAGATGGATCAGTGCTATCACACTTACTGCAAGTGGGCGTGCACTGCCTACAAATAGAGTATCAGTTCTCTTGCATAATAGATTTAGGCAATATCTGCATTCATTTCTGAATATTTCATTTGATAACCATATGAGAAGCACAGTATAGTTTTAGTACCATTTTAACATCATATTCTGCAGTTTATTTATATCCTTAATTTGCTTAAGAGCATTGAAAAGATTAAAACATATGTCATTCCCCACCTCATGATCACTTAATAAATGTTCCACTCTTTCAGTCACAGCATGATCCCCGTGTGCAGTCAAGGCATGTTCACCAGCAAGAAGCAGCATACTCAGTCCTCCCATTTGTGTGGGATCTGGTAAAGAGTGTTACACCTTTACTTAATTAGTTTGAAGTGTCGGTAAAATAGCCTTTCACATACAGCATAACATTTGGAAAATTCAGCACCATTTCTATAAAGCATAATATTCTGTTTGTAGAACCTGCAGTTTTCTGGTAGGTTTTTTGAGGGTAATTAATGAATACACCAGACAATTTATTAGTGTTAAGATTTTTAAAGGTTTTAAATCTAGTAAATTAATGCACTGAATGAGAAATCTGCTTTCAAAAACTGATCAGTAACTACTTGCCATTGGCTACTAGATCTGTGGCAGACTTTGTAACTTTTATAACACTATGCAAAGAATGTATGTATAAAATTATTGGAGCAAACTTTAATAACTCACCTGCAATACTAAAATTAAGCTGTGGCATTTCATCTTCTTGTGGGACTTTCTTGGGGCTTGGAACATCTTTGACAGTTTCTGAGCTAAAGGACCACAGTTTTTTCCTGGTAGTTACAGTAGGTGAATGAGCTTTGACGGGTTTATTAGTTGTAGGACACCACTTGTAACCAGGATTTGCTTTCATAAATGCATCTTTGTACTTGAAAAGTAAACAGAAAAGTAATTAATGCCAAACCTCTGATTTCAAACACCTCGAACACTGGAGGTATTGTGCAAAAATGCCTCCTTCTACATTTACACAGTTTTGTCACATGTAAAATGTTTTACATGCGGTAATACCCACCAATCAAGAAGGTATTTGAGGGTGCTTTGTTGCCCATGAGAGACAATATTTCCCACAGGGAAAAAAAATTTAATTTGTTACATACACTTTGCTGAATAGAGTAAAGCCAGCTCTGATAGCCCTCTTCTAAACATGTGTCTATCATGTGTGACATCCTATTATAACATCTCCTCCTAACTTTTGCATCCTACAATAAGACTAACAAAGTTTTAGGGAAGATTACTTTTTTCTTATGTCCCACAAAAAGGGCAACTAACCTACCCTAAGTTTTCTAATTCTCAAATGTGTCCAAGCATTGGTTGTTTTAACACAGAAGTTTTACAATTCATGAACAAATTAAGAACAATTAAATAACTTCTTTATCTATCATTTTAAAGTGATACTGACAGCTAACTAAAAATTTTTTTTACACCTGCTGTTGTGTTTTAATAATCAGCTTGAAATTCCTTCTAAACTAAATCTGCAAAGTTTTTTCGCTTCACAATTATGATAGTACGAATTACAGACCCAAGGAGCAGCCATGTTTGTTCCCTTCTTCCGGGTTTTAATTTAAATACCTCCCAAGTGAATAAATATGCCCAATCACAAACCTGCAACGCCCCTTCTGCTTTCAGCCGGTGTGTGACAAGCTCAGCTCTGTTGTCTATGTGTAATGGAGAGGGGGAAGGGAGAGCCCTGAGAAGCAGGCAGGCATGGGAAAGCTATTTAAATTCTTTGTGCAAAGAGCAGAGAGGGGGGGCAGCCTTTGAAGCAGGCAGGCAATTAAAAGATCAAGCCTGCCTGCTATCTAGTTCACAATGCGAGGAGCGAGGGAGGGGGAACTCTTTGAAGCAACTCTTTGAACTCCTCCCAGTTTATGACGTAGCTCTTTTGACAGATTGAGAAGCTACAATCAGGTTGCCAGACAGTCGGGTTCAGGATCTTCAGTAGGATTTATGTAGAGAAACAGGACTTTTAGGAAAAAACAGTCAACATGACCTATAGGTAGGTTTGGAAGTAGGTTCATATTTGTAAAAGAAATTTTTTGGTGTCAGTATCACTTTAACTACATACATTAATGAATACAGGGTAATTTGCAATATATATCACATACAATACTACAAAT
This sequence comes from Xenopus tropicalis, assembly GCF_000004195.4. Taxonomy (NCBI): domain Eukaryota; kingdom Metazoa; phylum Chordata; class Amphibia; order Anura; family Pipidae; genus Xenopus; species Xenopus tropicalis. The sequence continues at coordinate 103,544,304 of NC_030678.2, read as the reverse complement.
CATCAACAAATGCATCTGTCAAGGCAGTGAACATGGATGATCTTAAAGGACATGTCAACCCCAAAAATAAACCCCTAATAAACTAAAAAATAATTCTAAGCAACTTTCCAATATCAATTTATTGAAAATAATTATTGCTTTAAAAGTTATTTGTAAATGTAATTGCTATTGAAAACAGCATTTACTGAACTCCTGGTTATTACCTTTTAAACAATGTTGCAAGTGCTAGGCTCCTCCAGCACGTCAGGTCTGTAAAATCTGCTGGTGTTTGTTACAATGTTTCAAATGCCAGAGCCCCCAGGGCAGAAAATAGAAAGTACAAGCAGACACTGCTTTTAATAGCATTTATACATACAAATAATGAAAAAAACATTAAAAATATGTAATGAATGTATATTGCAAAATATTGCAAACATTAAGTTTTCTTTTATTAGCCAAAAAAAAATTTGGGAGGTTGACATGTCCTTTAATGCAAAAAGTGTGCTTTACAGACCTCTTTAGCCATATCTGTGTACTTCTGCTTCTCATTAGGGTCGAGATAGGCCCACCAATCTGCCAGTATTTTTGTAGCACCACGATTATCCAGACGAGGATGTTCCTGACGAACTAGGGAACGATGACGTTTGCAAAATAAGAGGAAAGCGTTCATTGGCCTCCGTGCTCTTTGTTCACTAGAATCATTGTCTTCTGTTTCATCATTTTCTAGACCATCACCATCAAGAAGCTGGACCTTAAAAAGCAATATAAGTTAGTTTTCTAGACATTAAGGGATGCATAAAACTAAGTCAGAATCAGGCTCACAATGTCTGTAAATAGTTATAAACTTGATAACCCACCATGATTTAATGGGGATATATACCATACATTTTTACAATGCACTAAACCATGTAAAGTAATGTAAAATAGAAGTAAGTGCTTTTATTTTAATACCTTTGGGTTCAAATATGTCCATAACTGCTTGAAAACTGTCCTCTACCCAGCCCTTTTGCAAGCTTCCGGTTTAGACTCTTCAGTATGTGGCTGGGGCTCCTGGCTCTGATAAACTTCAGTAACAGAGTAGCAGCTACTTATAGTGCAGTGAATATGCATAGGGTGGGCAGAGCTTTGCGATGTCACAGACAGTCAGTTCCTGCTCTGCTCTCCTTCTCCCCCCTGGCAGCAGCACAAGCAGAGAGACACAGAAGGAGGAAACTGGGAGGGTTTTTTTTCCTGCTACTGCTGAGTAAAGCCCGTCAGTCAGTGCTGTGACCACTTCCTGTGAGAGACTGAAGTGACTCTCCCATCTTTCATTTCGCTCTGGCTTCTGATTAGAGAGGTTGTCTATGCAGCTCTCATATAATGACAGTTTTAGGAGGTAAAATGCTTTCAAAACATCTTTCTTTCTGCATCATTTCACATTTTGAGGGAGGATGAATATTATAACTGAATATGAACTTTATATAAAATGTCTCCTTTAAGACTATTTGCAAAGGTACATATGTAACCAGATACAGTATTTTTGTTCTCAGATGCAAAAAGAGCAATAGTTTAATGATGTATTTATTTGAAATATTTCCCTTTGCTTCTATGTAAGAATGTCTTCTTCACTTATTCTCAAACAGTCTGCTCCAATTCTGGGCTCTAACCTTACACAATGCAGTAGGATGAGCCAGTTCTGATCCAAACCAACAGCCAATGCCTACAATATTTGTTTCACAATTACACAGTGATATGACTGTACCTTACACTGTTGAAGATCCCTGCGTGAACTGCGTATTTTTAGTATTATCATTTGATATTTGCATTTTTTCCATTACTGCCACTTCAAGAATAAGTCAATAAACTGACTACACTTGTTATATGCTGCTGGAACTCCTCATGACTGTATATTGTGTAAGCATGGGGATGTGTACCATGTAGGTAATACTCAACTGTATTTTTGTGTTGTTTTCCTTCTGAAAATATGCTAATATGCTAATATAGGAAAATATCTGATCATGTTGAAATCAACAAGCAAGCTAAAAGGCAACATTTTCTATGTTAATGCTAATTAACCATTTGACTGCTGGTAGAAAGGGTGTGTTTAACTGCTGGCGTGTTTGGTGAATTAATGGAAACAAATCCTTTGACTGCTTAAGTGTGGTTCATATGTTATCATTATGGCAGTGAGGTTTTCTGGGTTTTGGGGTGTCAGAGCTAATTTGGAAAGTGTAATTACGCTAGTCTAGCCTGTGAAGAAGGTGAGCAACAGATAATTGTATAATCTGAATGGCCTTTCTGTGACACACTCCAATGAAACTTTGGCTTCAGCAGAAAAAATAGGAAGGCGTTAAAAGGGAGAAAATAGAAAACAAAAAGAATGGGGTAAGAAAAGAATGGGAAAAGGAAGTAAGATGATCTTCCTTTTCAAAAAACAGGTCACTACTGTTAGGGGCCTAATTATTATAGTGTGTAAGCCAACATCACTGGTGATGTTGCCTATAGCAACGAATGAGAAATTAAATTTGAATGGTCACCTACAAATTGGGAAACAAAAGCAAAGATTTGATTGGTTGCTATGGACAGCATCACCAGTAATTCTGACTTACACACTATAACAAATATGCCCCAGATTGTATAGCCTTAAAAGCAATCATCCTCTGTTGAAGCTTAGGGTCAGATTTATCAAAATGTAAAATAAGAGCTCACCAAAGAAAAATTCACCCGATTTCTATTCATTTCTATGGGATTTTAAAAGCACATTAATAAAATGGTGATCTATATCTTCCCCCGCTGATAAATATGCTTTTAAAAATCCCATAGCAAAAAATACAAAGTAGGTGAACCTCACATTTTGATAATCTGCCCTTTAGTGTCTTTTAATACAAAAAATTGAGAGAAAGCAAAAATCATACAGCATAATTCCTGCTCTGAAAATATTTGCAGTTAGCTGCTAAAAAACAACTTAATTTAATTTAAATTCTCATTAAACAAGTTTATTTTTACCACAGCAAAATACTCTATGGTACCTGAATACTTAAAATGAAACATTTACCTTATCAATATCTTCTTCATCCTCTTCTTCCTCATCTTCTTCAGAAAAGTCAAGAATTTTGTTTGCAAGCAGTGGGTGCCATTGGAGGCATTTTCTCTTTGGTCGTTTTCCAGCTCCTTCTCCGTCAGTAGAATGGTCCTTATTTTTCACACTGCCTTTCATGACTATACACTGAAAGCAAAACAGATTGAGCTAATATATATATAATAGAATGCATTACAAAGCATAAATGTGTATATATATACCGTATGTATAAACAAATGAGCAGACATTAAAAAACACACTAATGGCAGTCAAACTTGGTGGATGATACACTTATCTCAGCCTGCGTTTCCCATGCAGACTGAGAAAAGTGGATCCGCTCTTATCTGTAGCACTGTGTAGCTCAATGGATTGGTACTAGGTCAGCCTTCATGCAGCTACACTGAGTGGATTTCAGCCTGAAAATGCATGCTTTGGCATTTTTTCAGACCAAAGACTGCTCGGTGTAACTGCACACAGGCCGAACCAGCACCAGTCTGTCGGGTTATATATAGAGCAGGAAAGAAGATCATCTGCTATATGTGAGTGTGCCCTTAAGGATCACTCACACTTAAACAAATATATTTACCAAACCACCGTAGTTAAATTAACTATAATAGTAAATGAACTATAAGGAAACTCAACTTGAATTCCTAGCTGATGCTATATGGTGATCTAGTACAAGGTTTTCTTTTGCAGGTATATGTGGTAAAATGTTAAGAATCATTCACTTTGCTGATGTCATTACTTCTCTATAATATACTAAAATCCTTTCAAAATAGAAATCCTATAATAAAGTAATATAAACCAAGGGAGAAGGGGGGGTTAGTGTAAATAATGAATAATGTAGCGCAGTAATACCAGACTCAGATCTTGCCTTGCAGATCAGTGTACAAAAACGAAATACCCTCTAACGCAATAAGAAAGATCAATGCATAAATTCTTAGTGAAACAAGTGTAATTAAAGTGTCAGCCTAATGCGCTGTCGCCGGAGAAGTGCATAGGATGGTAATTACAGGCTAGCTGTGTGATGTATTCTCCATTGTTTCTCAGCACTGAGCCATTAATGATCATTTCTAAGTTTCAGTGAATTGATGTTTTAATAGTTGCACGCTGGGAACAAGTGGGATATTGTTTTTAGATATTGTTGTTAGGAACAAGTGGAATATTGTTGATATTGTTACTACTGAGCAATAATGCATGAATAATTTCCTACTCAGGGTTACAATGAATTTTTGAAATTAATAATATTGCAAATGTTCCTATTTTATTATCTGTACTACCTAAATATGCAGTACAGTATCCTAATTTTATATTGTGTCACCAATAAGAGAAGACATTTGAGTTGTGGAAAAAACACTTCCAACCTAACGTGTGCTTTTAAGTATATGCCAAAAGAGAGCTGCTGCTTTTTGGGAGTCCCTAGAGAACACAATACAGACCCATAAAAACAATATGAGGTAAGCAATTGCCAATATATTACATCTACATAGATAAATGCTCTTAAAACACTCCAATCGCTTAATTCCTTCAAAAATGCGTATAAAGGCATTTTTAAGTAATTTGGCAATTTTAGTGTTTAACAGAGGCAATTCTCAGTACTGGTATCGGACCCCTTATCTGGAAACCCTTTATCCAGAAAGTACCGAATTATGGAAAGTCCATCTCCCATAGACTTCATTATAAGGAAATAATTTTAATTTTGCAACATCATTTTCTTTTTCTCTTTGATACAGGTATGGGATCCCTTATCTGGAAACCTGTTATCCAGAAAGTACCGAATTATGGAAAGTCCATCTCCCATAGACTTCATTATAAGGAAATAATTTTAATTTTACAACATAATTTTCTTTTTCTCTGTGATACAGGTATGGGATCCCTTATCTGGAAACACGTTATCCAGAAAGTTCTGAATTACGGAAAGGGCATCTCCCATAGACTCCATTATAATCAAATAATTCTAATTTTTAAAAATGATTTCCTTTATCTCTCTAATAATAAAACAGTACCTTGTACTTGATTCTAACTAAGATATAATTAATCCTTATTGGAGGCAAAACAAGCCTATTGGGTTTGTTCAATATTTAAATGATTTTTATAAGACTTAAGTTATGGAGATCCAAATTACGGAAAGATCCCTTATCCGGAAAACCCCAGGTCCCAAGCATTCTGGATAACAGGTCCCATACTTGTAATAAAACTGTACCTTGTACTTGATCCTAATTAAGAGATAAGAAATCCTTATTGGAGCCAAAACAATCCTACTGGGTTTAATTACTGTTTAAATCATTTTTTTAGTAGACTTAAGGTAGCAGATCCGAATTTGAGATAGACCCTTTATCTGGAAAACTCAAGGTCCCGAGCATTCTGGATAAAGGGTCCCATACCTGTATCAGTATCTATGGAAAGATATTTTCTGGCATTTTGCAGCCATGACAAAAAAACGGGTGCCAAAACACACCACGTATCATTGACCTTAACCAAAATGAATCTAGCTGAAAATAGATTACTGGGAAAACCATACCAAAAGAAAATGCATATTTATCCATAGAACACACAATCAATTTGGGTAGCCTCTGTTGAAATTGAATTGCTTTTACAATGAAAGTCCAGATGGGAAGAAGGGTATATAAAGGTTTGTAAGAGCCAAAGAAGAGACACATTTATATAAAATGAACCATAAAGACATAGCTACCATGCCCTTGTCATTTTGAAAGTTTTTATATCTTCTGTTAGTTGCCATTATGAAAAAGACAAAAAAACCTGTTATATACTATTGTTGTGGGTGTTTTGGCTTAAGAAAGACCAAAAGCTCTCACACTACCTTGCAACTTTCCCTTTTCTAGTAATATATTCTCGGGGGGGGGGGGGGATGAAGTAAAGTGCAAAGAACACTGAATAATTTATGATGTTTCAGATCCAACAGGAGCACAATGATTTCACTGCTGCAAATAATTTACTTGTTATCATAAGGCTGCCATGTTACAAAATTGAAAAAGATTTGTCACTGTGAAAAAAATTGTCACAGTGCTGATGTTGTAAAATAAAACAAAAAATGCAAGAAAATATCATTAAAATATATAACATTGTGCGGACACCCGGCCTCATTTACAAAAGCAAGTACAAAGGGCTAAAAGGGATGCAAAACTGAGCATGCAATTATACTATTTACAAAGGTACATGTGTCCATATATACACTAAACTACTTGTGATAAACCCCCTGCATAATAAACTCCTGCTAATAAAGCAATTACAACAAAATGGGAAGGGGGGGGGTTATACTGGTAATCTAATTAACATCCCTGCAAGACACAGCCATGGAGTAGCTTTGAGTTCCCTGTTTAACTTTAAAATAACAAAAACTCTTATTGTGATTTTATGATTTAAACAATGTGGGCACGCTGTCCCTTTAAAAAAATGAATTTCCAATTAAAAGTATTGAGATTGTAAAATCAAGGCAGAGAAAGGGTGCAGTTGTGGAATAGTTGGCTCCATGGCACCATGGAAAGCAAAACTCTAGAGCAATATGTAAGGACTGTTTGCAAGGCAAATGAAAAATGCTGATGTAATAGGTTGAAATGCAACAGAAAAGCAAAGGAAAAAAAACATAAATCAAAATCAAATCAAATGTCAGTACTTATCGTTTCTGCTATGTCAAGTCACTCTTACTAGTCAGGTTCCAAACACAAGGATGGCCTTGTAAACACAACATTTTGTCTTAAAGGTGTAGTGCAAGAATAGACACATTCAGCTTAAAAGCATTACTAATATGGGTCCTATTTAGAGAATTATGAAAGAGTTGTAGTTGCATCAGGAACAGTGTGCTGTGCCTGATGAATTCAAATGCTTAGCATATCATATATAGGTAGTGTGTTATTAATGATGCTGCAATCCAGCTGTTTGTTATGCATTTTTTGAAAAGGGATATACTCTTAAAGAAAAACTATAACCCCCAAACAATGTACATCACTATACAAATATATTGCATAAACAAGCCCATGTAAAACCCTGTTTCATCTAAATAAATAATTTTTATGAAAATATGCTTTTTTGGTAGTATGTGCTATTGGGTACTCCTAAATAGAAAATTGCCATTTTATGAATTAAGGGTCGTCTCCTGGGATAATAGGATTCACAGTGCACACAAACAAGCCAAGGGCACACATACATGCTAGGCCCCATCAGCCAATGAATGGACAGTTCTGCCTTTTGCTTCCACACCTTTTCCTGTTACAGTTAGAGCTGCATTATTTCTGGTCATGTGATTTCTGAGGAAGCACACAGTCCATCAGGTATCGTTTTCCTTTAAAGCAGTTGTCCCTACTTAGGGCAATAACGCTCTGAGTGCCATATTTAAAGTAGCCAAAAAAATAGAAGCACCAAATTGGAAGAGACCACCCCCATGGACTTGTAATTAAATTATGCGACAAATTCATGTCAGCAGACAGTTATATGGAAAAGTGAGCAGATAAGTTTCCAGGTTTCCAAGGCCAGACAAGAAATGGTACAGCTGATTTTAATGAAAGTATACATGTGACACTATATCTGTTAGAAATGTATTTAAAAAATATGAGCTGTCAGTCATGTATTGCCTACATTCCTCCATGCCTGAGGCATAGATGCGGGTCAGTCAAATAATTTCACTTTCCATTCAGCACTTCCTAGAAATCACCCCATTCTGGTGCATACACAAGATTTTGTCAATCTTCTTCTTTGTCAATTTTATGGATTTGTACATCCTAAACTGATGTTGGCTTTTTATGCCTGTGTATCCAGACTGAGGCATGAAATTCCATGCCATTCTATCTGTTCTGTGTCTGCGACTGTACACAATCAGGATTTTTTTGCTACTAAATAGCAGCAGACGTAAGGTAAATGGATATACATTTGCCAGTGTTTAATTTATTGTTAAGGAAGTAGAGTTGTTAAAATAAATACCACCAAACTGACAGACTGTGGCATGGGATTTTCTCAGAGAAGTATATTAACAGCAACAGTAACAAACACTTTTTGAAACAATATTTGAAAACAATTTAACATGAAGTCAACATCACAATAATAGCGTGGCATACCCACCCCATATTTCATGAACAGCAGTGTTTGTATGTACAAGTAATAATAAAAGCAGAGAAATGCTAAGCTTCTGTGGTGTAAATCAGGTGAGCAGGTATTTCATGCTGCTGTGCTGAGCTGACGACTGAAGCTACATCACTATCCCATGAGTCAGCATTGTTTGCCAAGAGATTGCAACAATAAGCACATTCTCTCCATGAACGCACTGGTTTGTAAGCAGTTACGTGGCGTAATGATGGAATCAAGAATTAGAATGAACACCATCGTAAACTGGATATAATAAAAAATGAAATGCCAGATTTGTGTGCAAAAACAAAAATTCCACATTCTTTAAAACAAAATATAATTTGTTTTTATCTGTATATACATTATGGCACACAAATCATATTTATTTTTGCAAATCTGTATATGTTTTGTATATTCCAGAAAGCAAGATGTTTCTCAAAGCAAACAGCTTATACGCTAATACATTATTTCTTATATTGTTTATACAGACAAAAGAGCTCTTTCGAGTATGAACACAACTGAAAATTCATTTCAGTACAGAAAAATCTTACAGATACAAAACACAAACACATTCTGCCCCCTGGTGCTTAATTTCAATGTTACAACAGCTGAAAAGACTTTCACAGAAGGAATAGACAGACTACATTATCTATGGAGCTCCCTGCAGAAATAAGTATCATGTTTACATGGGAAAGAAGTAAATATATTTACTATACCTTGTTAATCATTCATAGCCATTAAAAGAAAAAAAACATTTGAATACATTTTTTTTAAAGAGTACATTTTTAGAATGGAAAGGCAACTATAATAGCTACAGTAGCTTGCCATCGGACATGGTTCTTATACATAATTTTGAGTTGGATGAGCCCACAGTATAGGTCTTTCTGTGTTATGCAATAGTGATGTGCGGGCTGGCCCGATACCCACAAGACCCACAGGTGGGGCATGTTCGGTCCGACCTCAGCACATCACTTGCGGGTCGTGGGCAGGTTCGGGTTGAGCTATTATGCTCACCCTTCCCGCCTGATTCTAGGAGATAGTTAAAAGTTGGATAGATAGATTGCTTATGAATAAGATACCGTTAGATCCTCTGATATTTTTTACTGGGAAATAAAATTCTAAGTTAAAAAAGCCTTCACAAAAAATGGCTAACCATATCCTGACAGAAGCAAAGGGGTCGATAGCAAGAAAGTGGAAATCCCTTATTTCCCCTACAGAGAAAGAATTGCTTGAGTGAGTAAAATATATATGTACAGGGCCGCCATCAGGGGGGCAGAGGGGGTACAGTTGCGCCAGGCCCCATAAAATGTTTTTCCATAATGAGGCCTGGTCAGGTCACAAAAGATATGCAATATATGCGTATAAAATTACGCAACTTACGTAACTTCTACAAAAATTGCCTAGAAAACTGCCTTGAAGCCTACGGAACTTGTGTATCAAGCGAAAGACAATGAGAATCTTTGCAGGGACACTGACCCCCAATGAACTGACTGACTTATCAGCACGTTAATTATTCATTTTAACTATTTATATGAACTGATTATTATTGAGTAACATCAGTTGTTTATATTGAAAGCTATTTACTAAATTATATCAGTGACTGCTACATAAAATTTCCAGCAGGGGAATGACTGGTAATTGGGCCCCTACGATTATGCAATTTACATAACTTATGCAAACACTTGCCTTACTTTCAAATAAACTCACGTAACATACATACTGACCCCAATGAAAATACTGACTTATTGGCACATTAATTAATTTGACTATTTTTATACTACTGACTAGTTATTGGGCTCCACAGGAATATCACTGGGCCCCTAAACTTACGTAGTTTACGTAACTTATGCAAAACCTTACGTAACTTTCATATCAAGCAATGACAGCGGAGAGCAGGGGCAGGTAGGTGGGAAGGGGTAAAACTTAGGACAAACTCCACTGACCCCCTAATAAATTGAATGACTTGTTAGCACATTAATCAATGGAACTTTTTGATACAGTCTGTTTTAACTGGGATGTTATAGAACTCATGGAAGGTACCAGAACGACAGGTGGGGCCCATTGCTAGCGATAAGCTTATCTGCGTAAGTATAGAATATTGGTTGTATAGAAAGATACATATGAATAAAAATGTAGATCTTGAAGTCAAACATGTATATATTTCTTTCTTTTCTTTTGTACATGATACAAAATTGTGAATAATATGATCACTGCATTTCTGGCTCATATCATGGCCCTTAGGGGCAAGCTGTTAATCTGTTTGATTAAAATAAAAAAGTTGAAAAAAATAATATACATTATTAGTGCATGACAGCTCTGAAAACCGACCAAATAACATCAACAAATAATAGTTAGCCATAAAGCATCACCCTCTGTGACAGACAAGCTTAATATTCTGCTTGATATTTTACAACATCCCCTAAACAATTTCTGAAGTGTCGCAGACACTTCTAACAAAATACAGTATGGTGACCCCCTGTGACAATGCTAAAGGCCTGAATCATTACTACTATACAGATGCTGGACCTTTAAGCTGGTGCAATAAGCTCAGTATATAAATAATGGCATTTCTATCCATATTCATTTTTAGATAACTTTCCATTTTTAGAACATACTGGGGGTCATTTATCAACACTGGGCAAATTTCCCCATGGACAGTAACCCATAGCAACCAATCAGTGATAGGCTTTTTTAAGGCAGCTGCAGCTAAATCAATATATGTAACAATTTGATTTGTTGCCATCGGTTACTGCCCATGGGCAAATTTGCCCAGTGTTGATAAATGACCCCCACAGTTTCTAGTACAAAATATAGTAACCAATAATATATAACTTAACGTAAACTGCCATAAAAGTTAAAGTATGTCTGCAAACCAACACAGCATTGCCAAAAAACTACTGCAGTTTAGAGGTTGGCAACATAGCTTACTACTGCTGCAAATGGGAATCTAGACAGTAAGTTTTGATGGGTAACTGCCCCTTTAACTATGCAAGTATAACAATCGCATGTATAATTGCTTTCAAGTGTACCCTTTCCAAAATGAATTTTTACAATGTAAATCTGGTTGTCATGGTTAGTGATTTGCTAGTGCTTACGTAGCAAAATATCTTTATCACTACCTATCTTTTTAGCTTGGTCAACTTTTAGATTTTTTAATAATTATATTTTTGCACCACAGCATGAATTTAAAAACTAAAGATACTAAAAATTAGTTTTTAGAGGAATGTACAGGTATGGGACCTGTTATCAAGGATGCTTGGGACCTGTGGTTTTTCGGATAAGGGATCTTTCCATAATTTGGATCTCCATAAGTCAACTAAAAATCATTTAAATATTGAATAAACCCAATAGGATTGTTTTGCCACCAATAAAGATAAATTATACCTTAGTTGGGATCAAGTACAAGGCACTGTTTTGTTATTACAGAGAAAAATGAAATCATTTTCAAAAATTAGAATTATTTGCTTCTAATGGAGTCTATGGAAGATATCCTTTCCGTAATTCAGAACTTTCTGGATAACAGGTTACTGAATAACTGTACCTGTATTACTGCCATAGGGCAGGCAGTAAAAACAAGAGTCCTTTGCAGCCTGCTGTTTGTACAGGTATGGGATCCGTTACCCGGAAACCCATTATCCAGAAAGTTCTGAATTAGAGAAAGGCCATCTACCATAGACTCCATTATAAGCAAATAATTCTAATTATTGAAAATTATTTCCTTTTTCTCTGTAATAATAAAATAGTATCTTGTACTTTATCCCAACTAAGATATAATTAATCCTTATTGAAGGCAAAACAAGCCTATTGGGTTTATTCAATATTTAAGTACTTTTTAGCAGACTTAAGTTATGGAGATCCAAATTACAGAAAGATCCCTTATCCAGGTCCCGAGCATTCTGAAAAATGGGTCCCATACCTGTACTCCCATATTATATGTTTTAATGAGGCCCAAATTATGGGGCGGGATGGGTGGTAGACACCTATACGAGCACTTTCCGTATTCATCAAGAAAGTGCAGCTCTTTTTGCTCCCCAACTGTTACCCACAAGCACTGATGGAAAAGGTTCATAATGTGAAAAACATAGTTGGTTGTTCATGTTTTTTTCATTTTGCATCCTGCCCTGCTGAACATAAAAGAATCCTTAAGTTTGTAAGCATAACCCAGAAAAGACACTATGGTGTTAGTGTAAGAGTTGTACTAGTGCTACAGATTAGTTCTGAGTTGCCTTCTGATTTATGTAAGGTACCGCCAGCTACAATGTTAAAAGTAAAAGTGGCACAAACCTAACTTCTTAAAGGTCTTTCCTTACATCTGTCATTATTTAGAATCTAGTCTAAAAACTCTAAAAACAAATATGCTTTCTGGATAAGTAATAACTTTGCATAACTTAATAATTTGTTTAGGTACTTCTGCAGCTATTATTATTATTAACATTTATTTATAAAGCGAAAACATATTCCGCAGCGCTGCACAATAAGTGGGAACCTATAACAGCTTTATGTTTTTTGGTGCATTTTGCCTGAGAGAATTGGTTCAGGTTGTTCAAGTTAGTTAAATCATGCTTGTGTTTTTAAAAAGTACCAGTTTAATTAAGATCAAGGCACTTCAATAACATTTTGTTTTTGACTACAATGTTTGACTTTTTGGTTGTAAAAATTATGCAGCTAAAAGATAACCTAAGCTTCAGGTTTTTTTTTTCAACAGAATAAAACATGCATACGGTGCTCTTTGAAACGTACATATGGTGAAACACACATATGGTGCCCTTTGAGGAATGGTTAGAGTTATGCCACATCTTTTGCTTTAAACTTTGGCCAAATGATCTTGGTCTCATGTGACCACAAAACTATTTCTGGTAAACTTCAAGTAGACTTTTTAAGTACTTATTTGTTTTTACCACCCTCCCATAGAGCCCAGTGTTATAAAGGATGTGTCTGTGCACCCTGTTAATACTGAAGGAACTAGCTATGGCACTGTGTGTTGCCTGGGAAAATTAATATTGCATCTTTAAAATAACAGTACAAAGTACTATTGAATGCAAAACATTTTCTACTAGAAAGCAGACCAATTGCATTGGTCCGATGCATAGCAGAAGCTCAGAACAGGCACATATCAAAGTAGGTAACTAAGTGGTTATCAGAAAAAAAACTCCACAGGTCCAGGCTCAGTAAATGTACAACATATGCCTTAATGGCTAAAGGAGAATGATTGGCTATAATGTCTCTGGGCAGCTGACAATCTAATAAGCCCTCAGCTATCCAAGTCAGTAAGTCAGCTGCCTGAACTATACACTGACAACACACATATAAGCAAGAGCATGGCAATATAGGATTATTTTTTTTATCTCTCAATATATATAGCACCAATGCATTTCCGCAGCACTTTACAGATATTATACATTATTCACATCAGTACCTGCCCCAGTGAAGCTCACAATCTAAGGTCCCTCTCCTATTTACATAGTTTTATCAGGAACCAATTAACCAGCGGGTGTGTTTTTATGTGTGAGGAAACCCACACAAACACCGTGACCAAGAATATACACCCTCCTTGCAGATAGCACCCTGGCTTAAATGAAACTTAGGAGTCTGCAAGGCAGCAGTGCTACCCACTGAGCCACAGTGCCACCTTTAGGATCTCTAAGTTCTTATGAGAAGAAGTAACAGGTACAGATAGCCATGTTGATGGGCTTGGATTGTGGACCGCACAATATGGGCATGAGTCAGTTCCTAAAAAAATTGTAAATGCAGCATCTATAGCAATAGATACAATCAAATACATGCATATTGTAGCTAATGACGGAGTGACAGGTATCTCTGCACCACCAATTCCTTCATTAGGAAGGTAGGCACATTTTTTACATGCTCAGTTTTGGAATACGACGTAGAAGTCACATTCTGTGATGTCATTAGCTGTTTTAATGCAACATGTATGATTTTTTATTCTTCATCTCAAATAAATTATTAAAACTAATTACGTAAGTTATTCTTCTTTAAATAATTTTGACCTAAGCTATTTGTCCAAAAGATGAACTTACCCTATAAATTATAGTGGATATTAGCAAGATAAAACATCAATTTTTCTCTTTTAAAAAAGATATTGTACTTTTGACAACTTCTATCTGGGGATGTTGATTCTGATACCTTTCAAACAACTATCCTTTTTATCACTTGCCAAAAAAGTTGTTAAAGGTTACAAGCAAATCATAGATTTGCATATACATTACACAAAGTACTGACGATGCTAATCAGGTTCAAATAGGCCACACTTACACCCTGCAGAGCAGATACTTCTATGAGTATTTTAGTCAATTAAAGGAAAAGTAACAATAAAATTTTTTAAGTAAAAAAATATATTCTACCCTGCACCAATAATTATGCTAACCTGCAAACCATTTAGTATTTTGACTGCTTTATTAGAAAATACCTGCTAAAACTTGACTTGACCGGTCATTTGAAATAAGGTGATACGGCGAAGGAAGGAGCAGCATCCACTATGCGACGATCGATTGATCGAGCCTAGCCTGACGCCTTCCTATAAAGAAGATCGTTGCATAGTGGATGCTGCTTCTTCCTTTGCCGTATCACCTTATTTCAAAGGACCGGAAGCCAAGTTTTAGCAGGTATTTTCTAATAAAGCAGTCAAAATACTAAATGGTTTGCAGGATAGGGTATTTATTGGTGCAAGCCAAAGAGAGGATCATGGGAGCCTATGCAGAACTATCAGGAGTGGGCCACAGCAACAGTACTTATCCAACGTGATTTTCCTGTTATCACAGAAGAATTCTGGCTGTGGAAGAGACCACTATTTGGTGCTGTATGCAAGTAAATGAGCTGCCAACTTAAGAGTGGCCAAGTGGTCAGGGTGCCCATATATGGCAAGCTTAAGAGGCTTTATCTACCAAGGTTCAAAAAGGGCCAAACACATGGAACCTATATTAAATATTGTGTTATTTAAAATAGTGAATTATTTATATTTTAATTTAAAAACATATGTTTCCTATATTTTTAGCATTACAAAATACTAATGGATTGTAGACCTATATGTATAAGGGCTTATGTCTAATTGCACCCTGTGTTTTCCACTTAGATAAAGAGTTCATTATGTAGGAGTTATACCTTTAAGGGCTATGTCACACGTGGCGTTTGTTATGCCATATTATTATGAAGTTCAAAGCATTACTATGGAAAACACTGTAATACATGTTGTAAAACACTCATGCATTTTACATGCTGATATCCCCCAAAAAAGTCAGATTGGATTGCCACAATATTGTAGTGCTTTGTGAAAAACATGAATTGGTGCATAGGTTTGTGATTAAAGGAGAAGGAAAGGCTAGTAAAGAGTTAATCTCAAGCTGCAGGCATACATTCAGTTCTCTCAATAGTTCCCTTAAGTCTCCCCATATTTCACCTGTTCAGATCTGAAGCCAAACAGGAAGAAAAAACGATGAGCAGTGTAAAGAAAGTTCCCATAATGCCTCACTCCTGCACAGACATGCAGACCAAATGAACATGCTCAGTTAGTAAGACTATGAGTCAGCTTCCTGCTGATTGGCTCAGATCCACATTCCTAAGGGGGGCAGTGAGTTCTTAGCATTCTTGAGGGCGGGGGGAGCAGGAAAGAGCAGAGAACAGAAAGCTGCGTGTCTGTGGCACAGGAATTACAGACACAACTAATATTTTTTCAGAGAAGTCAGTGCAGCGTTTCTGTGAGTGCTTATGGCTGTATTTCCATAGACCTTTCTGATAAAGCTTAGTTAGTTTTTACCTTTCTTTCTCCTTTAAGTGGAACGACACATAGGTAACTTAGAAATAAGTATGGAAGATATATGTGTGTAAAAATGATTGCATTTTCTGCAGACATTTTTACTGTACATTACAATTTCGTAAAAACCACCATGTGTGACATAGCCCTAAAGGAGAACCTGATTAAATACTTCATCCAACCACAATAACTATGAAGATACAAGGGGATGAGATTCAGTGAAAACTATTGGTACATCAGTGAGTACAATTATGCACAAAAAAGGCAGCATACATTTTCAGCACAAGTCCCATTTAGTGTGTATACACTTAACAGAGGTGTACATTACCTCAGCAAGCATATCCACTGATTGATGTGATCAGAATATATTTAAGGGTTATTGCTTATGTGACAATTAGGGGCCCATTTACTAAATAATTTCATATTTTTTCTAACTTTTTTTTAACTTGTAGAACATTACGGAATGTATGGGAAAAGTTCAAAATTTTTGTTAAATTTTGGAATTCTTTAAAGCTTTGGTTAAACTTTCCTCGGGACTTTCTTTTCGCCAGGTTTGATCTGTCAAGTGCCATTGAGTCCTATGGAAGGCTTCCAAAGCCAGACATGGAAGGCATCAAAGCCGGAAAGGTTTTCGTGGCTTAACATACTTTTTGGCACAATATTTTTATATTTTACATTATATTTTATTTTATTTACATTATATTTTATATTTTATTTACAATATTTTTGGCACATATTGTGACTTTCAGAAACTTCAGAAACTATTGTGGTACTCCAAATTTTTACCATATTGTGTTTTAAGCCCAGAAAAAATGGTTTATTTAGATGAAGCAGGATTTTACATATAGTTACATAGTTACATAGGGTTGAAAAAAGACCATTGTCCATCAAGTTCAACCCATCCGAGTAAACCCAGCACACAACCTATACTAACCAATCTATACACTCACATACATAAACTATATATATATACAACCAGTAATACTAACTGTAGATATTAGTATCACAATAGCCTTGGATATTCTGCTTGTTCAAAAACTCATCCAGGCCCCTCTTAAAGGCATTAACAGAGTCTGCCATTACCACATCACTAGGAAGGGCATTGTTTTTATGGGAAAAAAGAACATCCCCCAACTGCCTATAATCCCCTCTAATGTACTTGTACAGAGTAATCATGTCCCCTCGCAAGCGCCTCTTTTCCAGAGAAAACAACCCCAACCTCGACAGTCTAACCTCATAGCTTAAATCTTCCATCCCCTTAACCAGTTTAGTTGCACGTCTCTGCACTCTCTCCAGCTCATTAATATCCTTCTTAAGGACTGGAGCCCAAAACTGCACTGCATACTCAAGGTGAGGCCTTACCAGGGACCTATAAAGAGGCAAAAATATGTTCTCATCCCTTGAGTCAATGCCCTTTTTTATACAAGACAGCACTTTATTTGCTGTAGTAGCCACAGAATGACACTGCCTGGAATTGGACAACTTGTGATCTACAAAAACCCCTAGATCCTTCTCCATTAAGGATGCCCCCAACACACTACCATTCAGTAGGTAGTTTGCGTTTATATTATTTCTACCAAAGTGCATAACTTTGCACTTGTCAACATTGAACCTCATTTTCCAGTTTGCTGCCCAGTTTCCCAATTTTGTCAAATCGCTCTGCAAAGCGGCAGCATCCTGCATGGAACTTATAGTTTTGCACAATTTTGTGTCATCAGCAAAAATAGAAACAGTACTCTCTATGCCCTCCTCCAGGTCATTAATAAACAAGTTAAAAAGCAAAGGACCAAGGACTGACCCCTGCGGTACTCCACTAACCACACTGGCCCAATTAGAAAATGTTCCATTTACCACCACTCTTTGTACTCTATCCTTCAGCCAGTTCTCTATCCAATTACAAATATTATGTTCTAGGCCAATATTCCTCAATTTGATCATTAACCTTCTGTGAGGTACTGTATCAAACGCTTTAGCAAAATCTAAGTAGATGACATCAACTGCCATTCCAGCATCAAGGTTCCTGCTCACCTCCTCATAAAAGGCAACTAAATTAGTCTGGCAAGATCTGTTACGCATAAAACCATGCTGGCACAAACTAATAGTATTGTGAACTGCAATGTATTCAACTATCCTATCCCTTATTACCCCTTCCAGAAGCTTTCCTACTACTGATGTCAGACTAACAGGCCTATAGTTTTCAGACTGAGAACGAGATCCCTTTTTAAATAATGGCACCACATTAGCAATCCGCCAGTCTCTCGGCACCATGCCAAACCTCAACAAATCCTGAAAAATTATGTGAAGAGGCTTGGCAATCACAGCGCTCAGCTCATTTAATACCCTGGGATGAATCCCATCCGGTCCTGGACCTTTGTTTACCTTTACATGTTCAAGTCTCTTTTGAATTTCCTCCTGAGTGACCCACGTGTCAGTAGCTAGATTACTAGCACTGGGTATATTAAAAGGGAAGCCTTCATTATCTGGCTCCTCAGATGTATAGACAGATGAAAAATAAGAGTTAAAAATTTCTGCTTTTTCCCCGTTCTCATCAACCAACGTACCCCCCCGTGATAATAAAGTTCCCACCCCTTCTTGCTTCATTTTTTTACTATTCACATAATTAAAAAATAATTTTGGATTCTTTTTACTCCTAGCTGCAATATCCCTTTCCATCTCTATTTTAGCTTGCCTGAGCTTTTTTGCATGCTTTATTTGCTTCCTTGTACCTGATGAAAGTTTCCGCTGTCCCAGCTAACTTGAATGCTTTAAAAGCACGTTTTTTATTACCAACCTCGACCCTAACTCTTTTATTCAGCCATAAAGGTTTTGCTTTGCGATGCCTCTCCTTGCTTACAAGGGGAATATACTGTTGTGTATACCTGCAAAGCAATGTTTTAAAGATGTTCCATTTTCCTTCTGTGTCTAACCCCATGAAGCCTTTCCCAGTTGACACATTGCAGAGATGCCCTTAAACTGGCAAAGTCTGTACGTCTAAAATTGAGCGTTTTAGTTACTCCCTTATAGAGCTGTCACTGTAGCATTATCTCAAAGGAGACCATGTTGTGATCACTGTTCCTCAGATGCTCACCCACACAAATGTTTGAGATAAGTTCAGTATTATTAGATATTACCAGGTCCAAAATAGAATCATTCCGAGTAGGTTCTTGAACCACCTGAAATAAAAAGTTGTCATTTAGCATATTTACAAACCTACTAGCTTTTTCTGACTTAGCCACCCCATTACTCCAGTCAATGTCCGGATAATTAAAGTCCCCCATAATAACAACTTGACACAATTTTGAAGCCTCCTCCATTTGCAAAAGTAGCTGGGACTCATCCCCCTCATCTATACAGGGTGGTCTTTAGCATACACCAATGATCATTTTCTTTGTGACCTTCAGCCCTACTGAAATTTCTACCCAAAGAGATTCAACGTTTTCATTGGTAATGTCTTTATTACATGGCTTTAAATCTGACTTTACATAAAGACAAACCCCTCCACCCTTTTTAATCCCTCTGTTCCTCCTAAAAAGCGTATACCCATTTAAATTCACAGCCCAGTCGCATTTTTCATCCCACCAGGTCTCAGTGATACCAATTAAATCATAATTTTCAATACATGCAATAGCCTGCAGCTCCCCTAATTTACCCGACAAGCTACGCGCATTAGCCAGCATGCAGCGGAGATTACTACTTCTTCCTCTGATGCTTACATTAGCTAAAGGACAGTTAGAGCTAAGGTGAAAATTAGTCTGTTTCCCTTGTAACAATGGAAGCTCCTTATCTGATAAACTATATGCCCCCCCCTCACTCCTCCCCCACAACCCTTTACTGGTCCCACTGCCCCATCTACACTAGCTCTCCCATAAGAATCTAGCTTACCAACCCCCCCCCTTGTCTAGTTTAAACACTCCTCCAGCCTCTTAACCATTCTCTCCCCTAGCACAGTAGATCCCCTTCCATTGAGGTGCAATCCGTCAGGGCTGTATAGATTGTACCCCAAAGAAAAGTCAGCCCAGTGCTCTAGGAACCCAAACCCTTCCTTCCTACACCAAGACTTTAGCCACGCATTTAGCTCCCTAAGCTCCCACTGTCTCCCTAAACTAGCACGCGGCACCGGCAAAATTTCATAGGCTGTTTTATGTGATATACTTTTATAGAGACCTACATTGTTCAAAGTTATAGATTTCCTTTAAGCATAATGCAACAAGAAAAGCCTTTTTTAAAATGTAAGCCTTTTTTCTACTATGCAAATCACTACTTTAAATTTACCAATTTTTCCACAAGGTTTTTAGGCAATAATACACATTTATTAATGATAGTATCATTTAAAATAGAAGAATTATTTAGGAAGTTTATCTAGTAAAAAGCAGAACACAGTTTTAGGCTTATGGTACATGGGTCATATTGTGCTTTATCCCAGGAATAAAAGTTTGGGTTTTGTTTGAAAGAAATGTATGATTTGCCATGGTTAGACTATGTTACACTAGGACAAACATGAGTATTTGGCAGAATTGACTTAGCTTGTGAAATAAAGTGGGTTTTCCCCCAAATGTTTCCCATGGTGAACAGTTAGCATTGTCACAAATGGCATACCAGCATGATGGCTGCCTGAAAATGCAGCCATACAGGTTTTTAGCTGACAAACACGCAGGTGTGTTATACCTATTCGAACAGTCAATAATGATTGGAGACCATTTGACATATTCTGTCACCCCTGATTACGTGGACACATCCAGACAAATCTCTTAATATGATATTACCTTATGGTAAATTATGTCCAGAAAAGAAGTATGCTGCATTTTAAGGGGGCACTTGCTTGTCTGTGTATGTCATAACTATAGCAACTATAACGCAGCTTTCTCAGTGACCTACCCCCCAAAATAGTGGGTTCTCTACCAATTATTTTTGACATGCAGAAATGTCCCCCAATCTGGTATGAATCACATCACCATGGGTCTACAGTACATCAGTAAAGTGGCTCTATGCATTCCTATGAGCATATTAAGTGAATAAATTCCCAGTGTTTAAGCTGCCCTGTGATGTGTATTGAAACCATTTGAACAAAAATCATGAAGCCTATTTATAAATGTCAGCTTTTATTAGCTTTATTGACACTTGTATGTACTTTAATGTACTTGACTGCCTAAAAGACAGTGTTTTAGATATACATGTATGGGACTTTATATCTGGAATGCTTGAGAAGTGCACTCTTCTGGATAAGAGGTCATATTTATAAATTAGATAACTGTTCCTTAAGGCTGCAAAAACATTTAACCAATTGCATTGTTTTGCCATCACTGGGTTTAAGCTAGCTCCGTCAATATTACATAAAGTGTACTGCCTTATTATTACAGAGAAAAAAAATTAGTCTAAAATGAATAACTGAACTAATCTCTTAATCCCCCTCCCTCCTCACCATCTAATTGTGTAGCCAGTGCATGGGCATGTGCATCAGGTCCCCCATTCTGGCACGTAAACAAGATTTTGGCATGATACAAAGCTTGCCTTAATAACAGTGTCTACAAAATGGTACCTGCCTGCTTGCTGGGATTGTGAATTCCAGGACTGAAGAAAACAAGATTTAAATAATTTATATAGTGTAAGTAAAGTTAATTTCGCTTTACAAACACAATTGAAAACAATTTGGAATTATTTCTTATAGTGACAGGTCCCTTTTAAATTGGTTGTGGTATTCATTTATAAAAACCCATGCAAGCCTCAGCATGAAGGAGGAAGTATCCCTAAGCAGTAAAACAGGGAGTTGGGTTATGCTTCTCTTATCCACTGGTTTCACATACTGGTTTTCCTGCCTTTCTTGTCCTGTCTACAACTGCAGAGCGGCTGGTGCGCAAAATAAAAAATATTTTTAATATAGTTAGTTAGTATCAGATAAGATCCAGCGCTAACCTCTTAGTTAGTCAGCGACTTCTGGGGGGGGCCACATGGGACATAACTGTTCAGTTAGTTTGTGAACACGTAGGTCAGATTCAAAAGCAACAGTTTTGTCCCATATGGTTCCCCTGTCACTGTAACTGGCCTCCCTGTCACTAATTGGTTACTGTCTAGTAACAACTTAGAGAGCTGCAATGGAGGAAGTAGTGTTCTGGCTATTATGATGTATCATGACATCTGCTCACTCCAGCCTTTATAGATTACATGTTTGGCTAACTAACTATATTGAAAACATTTTTTATTTTGGGCAGTCTATCTATTTGACCCAGTTTCATTTTTACACTGAACTGTTCCTTTAAAGCAGGGGTCCCCAACCTTTGTAGCACCAAGGCCCGGTAGGAGGCAAACATTTTTTTCCACAGACCGGGGGGAGAGTGGGGGGGCACGGCGCGGCACGGACTTCAGGCGCGTTATACATGCAACACGCGGGAGGCGGGTGGGTGCGCGTTATACATGTGACGGGCTTCTTTATGTGTGCGTTCATTAGCTCCTTAAATTCTGCTGGAGAAGCTCTATTAACTGATGCGTTTTGAAAAAAAAATGACAGTATTCCTTTAAATGTACTTGCAATCAATGTTCCCTATAATTTTTTCTTAACTGTGTGTGCAATAAATTTATTTTGTGTGCACTTTTTAAAACTATTTGTGCACTTTGAAAAACTGGTGTGCACACTTCAAATCTAGAAAAAATACGTAATCATACAGCAAATACTTTTCTTATGTATATGAACTAAATTTTTCCCTAAATGGATCTAATTATGTTATCTATAAAAAAAAATCAGTTTTATTGTTAAATAAGGAATACTTTAAGTAAGTATGAATACTGATCTCTATATTAAGTAATGAAAGTAAAGATGGGGATTATGGTTTAAACAAAAGTAAAAAACCTCTCAGAGTTTGTTTATTGATACAGGTATGCAATCTATTGATGTGGAAACCTGTTATCCAGAAAGCTCTGAAATAGCTATGCCGTGTCACTTTACTTTTATACTTCATTCACATTAACACAAACTGTAAATTACATTTCATTTCTAAGTATAACATGTAAGCGTAACAACTTTTGCAAGACTAGTGATATTTTACAGCGGATAAATTTCTATTAGTACAGGTATGGGATCTTTTATCCGGAAACACGTTATGCAGAAAGATCCGAATGACAGAAAGCCTGTCTCCCATAGACTCCATTTTAATCAAATAATTTAGATTTTTAAAAATGATTTCCTTTTTCACTGTAATAATAAAACAGAAGCTGGTATTTGATCCCAACTAAGATATCATTAATCCTTATTGGATGCAAAATAATTCTATTGGGTTTAATTACTGTATTATTGATTTTTTAGTAGACTTATTATGGAAAGACCCCTTATCCCGAATACCCTTGGTCCCTAACATTCTGGATAACGGGTCCTATACCTGTATGTTAAAAAGTTGGTATTAGTGGCAAAGGTGCAATACTAAACTAGTAACCAATGAACAACTGTGATGGAATGCCTGCAATGAAATTGTAAACATAAAAATTCCTTTAATAAACATTTCAAGACTTCACTAACTATAAACAGGAAACAAAAGAGATGCATGCACGTAATGTGTCATTAAATGCTAATTAAAGTTAAGCATTTCCACTTCTCAACTATTGCTCACCTGTCCTGGAAGAAAAAACCATGGCTCTCTACATACCTCATTCACATTATTCATATACTAATTATCTGATTCTTAGAGAATGTAAGAGTTAGGCAATAAGCCAGATATTAAAAAAAATGTCAAATGTGCCTCTCATAATTAAGCACAGGTTTAAAGTTAACATTATACCTGAGACATCACTGTATTATTTACACAGAAATGTAGTTTGATGAGGTGGAACACTATAAAAAGACTTATATAAACATTCATGATTAACATTAATCAGATGTTTAATAGCAAATGACAAGGTTTAAAAAAAGCAACATGAGATTAGTGTTTATATCCCCATGTACAAATCACAAAGTCTGATTTCAAGGGTTCTGGCACACGGGGAGATTAGTCGCCCGTGACAAATCTCCCTGTTCGCGGGCGACTAATCTCCCCGAGTTGTCATCAGTTGCCATCCCACCGGCGAAAATATAAGTCGCCGGTGGGATGGCACACGCGGCGGTGCGATTTTGGCAAATCGCCGAAAATGCCTCGCGAGGCAACTTCGGCGATTTGACAAAATCGCCTGCGCACCGTGTGCCATCCCACCGGCGACTTACATTTTTGCCGGTTGGATGGCAATTCTGGGAGATTAGTCACCCGCGAACAGGGAGATTTGTCGTGGGCGACTAATCTCCCCGTGTGCCAGAGCCCTAAACTGCACAAAAAGAACAAAACTGCACAAAAAGAAGATACATACAGTATCTTATCAGAAATGGAAAGCAGGTCTATGACAGATAAGATACAGTCTAATTATATAAATGAAGAATAATAATAGTTCTGAACTGATTACCTATAGTCCAATATAGAGTGCCAATAAAAAGTATTCACCCTCTTGGAAGTTTTTGTTTTGTATGATCATAGAACATGGATTGGATGGATGGGTGGATTTGATTTTACTGATGCAGACTATTCCACACAAACTTAAGCCTGTGATTGCCAGAGGTGCACCTCCTAAATACTGACTGAAAGGGGGTGTTTACATATGCAATCAGTTATAATATGTATTTATTATTTATTGTAATTAATTTAAATGCCTTTGCCGAGATATGTTTTTACTTTCACACGAAAGAGTCAATGTCTGTTGATCATTGTCAAATAGGAATGCTTATGAAATAGACTCCTATGTCACACATGTGCAAAATTAGCTCTATTGGGAGGAAACAAGTTTTCTATGATAGATGCTCTTTAAATCACTATGACACCATATTCTATGACAATACATGAAAACTTAAATTAGGCAAATGTTTTGAAAACTATACTTCTGGTCAGATTCTCACTGATGTAGGCAGAACTAATCATGCCCAGGACTGCTGTAAGTACCCTATTGTAATGCTTGCAAAATTGCAAATGTTGCCACCAGACAATGGGACAAGGATTATTTGAGAATAAGGTGAACCATAAATCATAAAGTTAACTATGTAACCATAAAGTTAACAGATGCACCTAGCTGTGATGATAACCATAAAAGTGCAGCTCCAGTAGGCAAGTAGGGGGCACAAACCAGCCCCAGTAGAACAATCTGGCCCATTCACAGCTTGCAGGATGAGCAAGTCAGGAGCACACAACTATTCAGCGACTTATGATATCGTTCTGGATTCCTTCAGTATGATCTTCCCTTCCTTATGAAGGGGTAATCAATGTGTAAGCACCTTGCAGAAGTCAGTGCTTATGCAATTTGCCATGGGTAAGGAGAGGGTCATAGAGCTAGCTGGATGGATTAAAAAGTTAAGGGCATAACATAAAAATGAAACGTATTAGTAGCCCTCTTAATTATCATAAACATAAAAAGTTAAATTTTTTGGGGGGGTGCTTCTTTTAGATGCTTCTTAATCCTAATTAAGGGTTTAATGCATACAAAAACATGGTGACATTAACCTGACTATAAGCAGAATATATGTGTGAACTACACTTTTGTTATATATGCTTAGGGGCTGATTTACTAAGACACGATTTTGAATCCGAATTGGAAAAATTCCGATTGGAAACAAACATTTTGCGACTTTTTCGTATTTTTTGTGATTTTTTCGCCGTCTTTACGATTTTTGCGTAAAAACGCGATTTTTTCGGCGTCTTTACGATTTGAGTAAAAACGCGAGTTTTTCGCCGTCTTTACGAAAGTTGTGCAAAGTCGCGATTTTTTCGTAGCGTTAACACTTGCGCGCAAAGTCGCGCCTTTTTCGTAGCGTTAAAACTTAAAAGGCGCGACGTTTCGCGCAAGTTTTAACGCTACGAAAAAATCGCGACTTTGCGCAACTTTCGTAAAGATGCCGAAAAACTCGTGTTTTTACGCAAAAATCGTAAAGACGCCGAAAAACTCACGTTTTTACGCAAAAATCGTAAAGACGCCGAAAAAAATCGCAAAATTACCGATCATTACGAAAAAAACGCAATCGGACGCATTCGGCCCGTTCGTGGGTTAGTAAATGTGCCCCTTAGAGTAGTTTCCATATTAGAAGAGAATCAGCAGAGAACAAACTTCAAACAATATGAACCTCAATATTTTTTTTACTTTTGCACACCTAATATAGTGGTCTGAAAACATACACACTGCACACATTAAATTGCATGGCAGATGGAATTCCTAACTGCTGGACCAAATATATCTGTTTTCATAATTTCCATTTAAAGATGCATTTAAAAAGCTAAATTAATATTTATATAAATATTACACACCACCTGTATAACCTCTTGTTATCAATCTATCTCATGAAAAAATAAAATAACTGCAGTAAGTTACATTCTGGCTGTTCCAACTTTCTCATCTGATGCTGCAAAACTATAATTTATATAATCTTCAGTGTATCTACTGTCAAAAACCACCTTTTGGAGTGCTTTGTATTTTTCTGCAGTTACAAATATATATTTATAGTAAGGTCCGCAGTACAATTTTTAGTTTTTTTGATATGGTGAATAGTTAGCACATATAAATAGTATGTATAATACTGTTGTAGGATCTGGGTCATAAATTAGTTGTATTGTAATGCCTGAAATATTTCTAAAGGATTTTAATTACAATTACATGTCTTACTTATAAGCAAGCACATACAATTAATGCAAGACACAGATAATTAATTGTCAGGAATGATCCATTATATTATATTGGGACCACAAAATATATATATATATATATATACATGTTACACTTTACATATAGAAATGTACTGCAGTGTGCACATGGCAATGTTTTTTTTTACCCACAATGCGGCATTTTCCCCACAATTAAATCTTTAAGGTCCTCGATGTAAAGAAGAACTAAAGTCTTACCAACAAATTTGTCTGGGTTTACAGAAGCTGTGGGAACCCCAAAATTAACTGCGCATGATTCAGCAGAAGAGGTAGGCCAGACATTATGGCTGCTTGCAAAACTATTAGTGCAAGGAAAGGGTTTGGTTGTAAGTTTGTTGAAAATTATCCTTTATATTATTTATAGGGAAAGCACTGCATCACTATGTAAAGAAGAATACATTTTACCAAAGAATTAGTCTGGACATAGTCTTCTGTGAATTAAATGTAGAGTGCAAAATTGTCAGATGCAAACTGCCATCTGCAACTATTGACACAACCTGCTATGGAAACCCTGAAAGCACCACCACATTCAGAAAGGCCTAAGCATTTGGATTCCCCAGCGTCAACAGGCAACCTAAAAATGGTGCTTAGGACAACTATATGGAAGAGCAAAGAGCATTTTTAGAAGGAAATATGTCTAATAAAGGGCATCAATAAGCATAATTTTATTTATGATTAAAATGTTCTTTTCTCTTTAATGATTCTGTACCAGCCCTAGGCTACCACAAACTTTTGACTGAAAATCTGTGCCTCTAAAGATTCATGACCATATAATAGCACAAAGCTGATAGCTTAGTGCCTTTATACAGGTCATGGATCTCTCTTCATCCAATTGGGAGTACATTACTTATTATAATACACAAGTTTTAGAGCGTCATGTGACAGAAATAGCATCACTAAACAAATTTTATAACTGATGACATCATGGGAGCAACATGAAAGGGGGTGGTGAGCAGCATGTTGCTCACGAGCAACTGGTTGGGGTATAGCAAGTATATCATTAACAGGAAAATTAGTAGTTGTTGTATGAACTAACTTACAAAAAGTAACATGGAGGTCCAGGTGCTTAAGGCCCACACCTTTCAGCTTATGGCAGGGCCGGAAATAAGTTATAATAGTAAGGCTGCAGCATCCCCTGAATCACTAAGGATTCCTTCTCCTCCTCTAAACCACTTGGCCCCCTCCCTCAGGAATTGACTTTGGCTGTTGGCTACGGAGCATGCTTAGTTCATCTAAGCTCAGGTTACCAAACTTGCCCTCCAGTCTGGCAGCCAATGAAGAGATGGCACTGATGGTTCAAATAGAAACTATGTTCTAGCTGCCTGCTCCTATTTTTCTCTCCTAACCTTCTCTCCAGAGCCCAGCTTAGCCATTACAGTGCTCAATCCAAACAGGACTTTTTATCAAAGTAAGTTCTGCCTGTGTAAGGCTGCATCCTTCACTGCAAGAACTTTACAGTGCACATGTGCTGTTTGCTGATGTAAATGTTACTGAAGATGCATGATAGGGAAAATGATCGCCAGGTGAAAGCTGCTATTTGTTTTAGGAAAATGTGATGGCACTGGCAAACGGAGGGGATATATGCAGTACAAATTATGCCATTTGGATAAAGCCTACATTTTCATCCAATTTTAGAAGTTGGGTGAGGGAGATTTACCCAACTTATAAAAATTGGAGGAAAATGTATGGTTTACTTGTGCTTTATTCATGTAATTCTTTGAGTGCCCGCCTCCTGTGCAGAACGGCTAGATCAAAAGTATGAGCAGACATAACTGAAGACTGTAAAGCAACAACATAAAAACCAGGGTGATCTACCATAAAATAATAATAATAATATAATAATATTACTCCAATGAACAGACCTCATGCTAAACATACTTTTTGCCCACTGTTTTGATATAGATTTTTTTTTTCCTAAATTCCTGAGTTTAACAAGGTAAACAGAGAAACTGAAGTTACTCCATGTATCTAACCTCCTGTTTTCTTGGAAAGTAGAAAGACAATTGGGGACGAATCAAGAGAAAACTGCATTCATTTCCAACAGGATTTTGAAACCTACATGATATGGACTAATTCCAGACATATATTGGTCAGGCAAGATTTTGGGAGGGTCCCGTACACAGGCCAATAAAGTGGTAGCTTGGTTTATTGGATCCCATGAATGTGTGTGAAAGAAAAACAATGCTCCGTTACTGCTTTACAATTAAAAAAAAATGATAATGGCTTTAATGTTAAGCCTATTTCAACAAACTACCCATAAACCCATGCACTTTGCTAAACTCACATCGTAAATTTTATCTGTAGGAATGGTAAATTATTATTAACACAAATTCAACAAAAAATAACTTGCTCTGACAAGTACCCTGTATATAAATTACAAAAATATTATTGAAAAAAATGGGCACTGCAGCCACCACAATTAAAAGACTTATTGGAAAGTCCAGTTGCTTTAAACTTCTAATAGATACACTACATCATGACCTGAAGAATGAAAATATTCATAGATTAATAAAAAGAAGCTAAAGTTGAAGACTCCAGCATTTAAGGGCAAAAATGGACAAAACAGGCCTAATGAAAACCACAGGCTGTAAAAGAGCAGGACAAAATGGTCATGCTCCAAGTGGTATAAAACAGATTAGAATGAGAAAGAAATATAAAAGAAATATAAATTCAACAAAGAACAAAGGAGAAATCAATAGAAAACACATCAACAGAGAACAAAGGATATTTAAAAATAAAAGTGAGACATAAAGATACATGCTGGTCTGTACATTTATTTTTTACTGTTGGATCAAAATATTTACAGATATTATTTACTTAGTTATTTATTTATAGACAGGGGCACAAGATCATGGATGCAAAACTGCAATCATGTACATGCCAGATTGGGAGCCTATTTACTGGATCACCAAAATGGACTAAACTTCAGTGATAAGCCCACCTTTCACCATGATTCTGTTCACAGCTATTGAAAAGAAAGCTAAGTGGCCACTATAACATAATGTATCCTAGCATTAAAAAATTGCAACATTTTAAATTATATTTAAGTAATAAGTATATATTTTTAGTAATATTTACTTATTACCTGTTATTTATATACAGAGATTGTTAAGCATTCAGTCCCAGCCCAGTAGAAGCCAATTAAGCTGCCTGTATTTTTGGAGAGTTGAAGCAAGCTGCAGTACGCGGAGGAAACTAACGCGGAAAACGGGACAGTTTCCTGGCTGCTATTAATCTTAGGACATTCCATCATTAAAAGAAGGACTAGTGTTCAAAAATGCTGTGGTAAATGAATATGACAATCAGACTGTAGGTGACATACATTAGATAGCTTCAAGAAGGGGTTTGATAGCTTTTTAGCAAAT
The DNA here is from genome assembly GCF_000004195.4 of Xenopus tropicalis. NCBI lineage: Eukaryota > Metazoa > Chordata > Amphibia > Anura > Pipidae > Xenopus > Xenopus tropicalis. The sequence continues at coordinate 103,514,367 of NC_030678.2, read as the reverse complement.
GAGAAAATACAGGGAAATGGTAGAAAGCTTATAGTACAAGTTGATCCAGGGACTGGTCGAATTGCCAACTTAGAGGCAGGAGGGTTTTTTTGTCCTCTGTGGCAAATTAGACAGGCTTCAGATGTGTTTTTGCCTTTCTCTGATCAACTAGCAGTTAGGCAGGTTTTATATTTATACACATAAAAGTTTGAACTTGACAAAAGTGTATTTTTTCAACCTAACTTACTATGTTACCATCACATTAGAAAGTAATACAGGTATAGGACCCGTTATCCAGAATGCTCGGGACCAAGGGTATTCCGGATAAAGGGTCTTTCCGTAATTTGGAACTCCATGCCTTAAGTCTACTAAAAAATCAATAAAACATTAATTAAACCCAATAGGATTGTTTTGCATCCAATAAGGATTATTTATATCTTAGTTGGGATCAATTACAAGGTACTGTTTTATTATTACAGAGAAAAAGGAAATCAGTTTTAAAATTCTGAATTATTTGGTTAAAATGGAGTCTATGGGAAACAGGCTTTCCGTAATTCGGAGCTTTCTGGATAACGGGTTTCCGGATAAGGGGTCCCATACCTGTATTCTCTTTTAGATACTCTATACATTTTACCACCTCATGGTTAACCACCCTTCATTTGAAATAATATTTTATACTGACTGTAACAATTTCTTTCAATTAAAGTTCATTTTACTTCCTGAGGAAGAGGAAACCATACAACAGCAATACAAACATGACATAAACATGGGCTGTCTTTTAATAATGTGCTCAATTCAAGAGTTCTCAAAAATGTGTATAAAGATAAAAAGGTTTTTTTTTATAGGGCATAAACAAATGTAGCATCATCAACATTGTTACACTATCCATGTGGTTATTATGCAGAACTTACCTTCTATAAATCAACTAGATCTCAAGGTATAAAGTTGCTTCTAAAATCCAGTCCAACAGTACTAGTTTACTTGTACAGGTATGGGACCCATTATCCAGAATGCTTGGGACCTGGGGTTTTCAGGATAAGGGGTCTTTCTGTAATTTGGATCTCCTACCTAAAGTCTACTAAAAAAATGATTTAAACAGTAATTAAACCCAAAAGGATTGTTTTGACTCCAATAAGGATTAATTATATCTTAATTAGGATCAAGTACAAATTTCTGTTTTATTATTACAGAGAAAAAGAAAATCATGTTGAAAATTTGAATTATTTGCTTATAATGGAGTCTATGGGAGATGGCCTTTCCGAAATTCGGAACTTTCTGGATAATGGGTTTCCGGATAAGGGGTCTGATACCTGTAATGTTATTCTGTTGTTTATCAATATAGTTCATAGCTGATGAAAGCTAAATAAGTAAAGAAAAAGCAACAATGATTTAAGTCTGTATAATAACACTCTGCATCATGGATGATGTATGTAAGATGGAATGCAAAGTGAAGAACAAAAGGCAGGAGCTATGAGTGTCATAAAATTGCCTTTTGGAATGAGATAGAAAATAAAAAGTCAAAATTCAATACTTCTGTTGTTATCACCTATTAGACTTGTCATTGTTGGGGAAGCAGTTACATAAGAGGGTGTCTGTGATTGGCTGAAAAAAACTAATTTAATACACTAGCAGCAAATTACTGTGTGATATATGCTCAATATGCAATTTAATGAAATGTTACCTATTTGGTTATGCACTGATGCCCACATGCCAGTGTACCTCTTGCCCTCCACTCAAGGCTAGAATGGATCCTATATTTTGTTGCCATACCCGTACATGCATACTCCTGCATGTCCACTCTGAAATCTACTATGCATGTGCTGACAGGTTGATCCCGTGCCTACCAGTGCAAACACATAAAGCAGATAGTCTTTTCCCCACTGGCTTATATACACACTAGTGCAGAAAACAACCTATATGCCATTAGCCTGTAAACAAAACAATGATCTCTTAGTAATTTATGGGCCTTCACTCTTTTTGTATTGGCAGAATTATTTCTGTGTTACTACAAATTCTTATTAATAAGATAAATAATGTTAATGCACTTGGAATATGCACATAGAAGAGCATTAATTTAACTAAATGCTTGTTACTTTTTCAGCACTAAATTTAAGTAAAAAAAACATAACAGTTTATAGGGGCTATTTCTGCTCTTTATAAATTGCCACAGGCCTCTCCACTAGCCCCTTGAATAAAGTACTGTCTTTATTAGACAGCACTCTATCCAAGAGGGGAGCAAGTGGGGGGAAACACAAAGGCGCCATGATCCCCAATGCTCTTTACTCAGCACTTTCACAACAGGGAAAAGTCATTGACCCTTGTGTCTGTTGCTTAATTAGATATTTCTACCATATGTGATAATAACAGTTAACTAGTATTACTTATTTTCAGGGTTCAGTGTGCAACAACAATTATTAATTATGATTTATTTTTGGTTATTTATTTTTTAAAACTAAAGGTCACATTTGACTCTCTATACAGGACAAGCAGATCAACTGAGATAGGACCTTTACTATAAGAAACTAACTCAGTTCCTTGTATATCTGCAAAAATCACTGCAGGACTTCCAAGAATCTTTTAAGCACCTCAAAGATCTTGAGAAAAAAGGGTACTGCAGTAACCTTCACATTGAAAGACTTACAGATGGATAAGCCTGAGATATTTTCCAAAGGATGGCTAAAAGATTTCCGAGCTGGCAACATACTTTACATGCTTGAGAAAGTGCTCTGTGTACCAACATGCCAGTTGCACCCTAAGGCTCCTCTTGGCAAGCTTCTAAAACTTTGTTACTAATTGGGAAAGGGATACGGCCTTCCAAGAGTCTAGGTAGAAAGGGTGATTTAGAATAGTTTGAATAAAAAAACAGCCTCTTTCCAGCATATTCGTGCAGTGCAAAAGGGTTCCCTTTTGGGTATTAAAAGAAGCAATAAGTGGGAATAAAATATTTTAGGCTCCTACCAGCTATACTGAAAAACATATGGGAACGTATGTTTGATAAGCTATTGGCAGCTACAGAGTCACTGGTCAGGCCAACCTGTCCAAAGGGCTTCTAGCAAATACTTATAGCTGCACACAATGACATTTTCAACAACGGGACAGAGTTAAAAGCCTTATATCTTAGGTACTTTGTGGGAGTTAACTAGAGCTGCTAGTTTTGTAACTAGTTATATTTAACAGACACACCATCAGTGCCTTGACTTGGAATTTCAAGGCAGAGATACACTTGTAAAATATATTGGGCTTTACTTAATCCTTGGCATCAGCATGTTTTAAGCCTCAAACGCCTTCAGTATGGAATGTTCACTGTTTTGTACCTTTTGTTGTGATTGGTCAACAAGTTAACTCTTTAAGTATCTAAGCGTCTAAAAATGTTAAAGAACTGTTTAAGAACTGTTCCTGATATATTTTACACACTACTAAGAACTTCAAATTGATTCTAACTAGTTTCAGTTTAGTCTCTAGAATGTTTTATATTGTAGAGTTTATTTGTTTATGGATTTCATTAGTGATTCAATAAACATTCTAACTTCTGCAGTTAATTTTATTTCATTTAACAAAAATTGATAGACAGTATTAAGTGTTTTGTTTCTTTTTTTTTTTTTTTTTTAAATGACACATTTATCAAAGCAGATCAATGAGTCAATTTATGACAATGTGTTTAACTGCTTTTAGTAGTTGAACAATATTCTGTACTTTAGGGTGTTAAAGTTCAGTGGCAGCGCTGAGCTCTACAACCCAAGAGAATCATTAAGCCCAAGGAAATTTTAAATGTGCACAATGCAATTTAGTGTGGCCTCAGTGATTTGGAAACCTATTTTTGTGGAAAACATAGCTTAACATTTCAAAATGTCCTCAGTTTTAGTCCATTATAAGGGAACTACAGTGTTTCAGACATATTTATGCTTGCAAAAGTTAGTTGGTTATTTCCTGGTATAACGTTACTTAATACATATTAATGGTATTTTCTGCTAACCCTAGATGTCCTTTGAATTGCTGAAACAGCAGAATTAACTCCCAGCTCTTGGTCTGGTTATACCGCAAGGCAGAAACGTTGGGTAGGCAGCAGAGACATCTGCCAAAGGTGCAAATGGGCGCTAGAGCCTTAGACACATGCCTTCTCTAGCTCTGGCTGGTATAGCACATCCAGAATAGCACTGTACAACATGGAGCAGGAGGTGGGAAGTTAGCAATTTGAAGAGAGTACTTTTTGAAAAGTTTATAAATGTCTTTCATAATTCTAATTTTTGGACAGATTAATTAGGCTATTAATTAGGAATTTTAAAAATAATTACTTAAAACTGCAGTAAAAGATTCAGGGCTTTTGAGTGGAGTTTCACCACCTCTTACTTGAAAAGCGCTAAGCCATGTCTTTTTTAAAAGTTTGTAAATAGGCCCTTACAGCTCAATCTTGGCATAGTAGCTTAGCTCAAGTTGAAAAAATGTGTGGTCTATTGACAAGACTAGACCCATTATTTTTGTATTAAAATAAGACATTTTTCCTGATTTTCCATTTAGCGGATGGAATGAACAAGTACTTACCCAAGAAAGGCAAATGGAAGAACAGAATGGTAACTCTATTTTGATCTCTTTGTCATGTGACAATGACCTAGAAAAAAAAATTTCAGTCAGCACAACCAACAGCATAACAATACTATAAAATCTTATATGACAAACTTCAAAATATATGACATCCAGTGGTAAAAATCAGCAGATTATAGAAATATTCTTTTTATAAAATTGTAATTAAGTATAAAAGTTGCCTCATACTGAAAACCACAAACTAAACTAAATTGATATCTATCTATACTTCTTTTAATGCCAATTCATTCAGGCCATAAAAATGGTAGATCACTGACCAGTTTGGCTCCAAATAGCAAGCCAAATTGTCCAATACAGGCGAAGATCATAACATCTGGCAGATGCTTGAATGATGTCATCAAGCAGGAAAGCCTTTCATCTATTTAGCTAATACGTGTGTACACCATGCTATACAAATGGCAGATGTAAGCCAGTATCATTTAAAAATTAACCATACTTGTTAACGTGAGATCATTTAGGCACTCCCTAAATCCCAGATCAGGTAGAAGAGCCATTCATTCATTCAGACCAATAGTCATGGTTAGAAACACATACAATCACATGGTCTGGAATGGTCTGGTAGTTGAAAACATATTTACATAACATAGATATATCTAATAAAAGGCCTGATAAGATCTCAGTTATGCACTGCAGAATATTTTGTCACTATATCAATAAACAATACAAATATATATGTGTGTATATATTTAAACACAAATATATATATATATATATATATAATTATACACATAGACTCATAAAAATATACCATTCTTGCCCCATTCAGCAGACATTATTTATTTTATTTTATTTACATTGCGCCAACATACTTTTCAGTGCTTTACAGAAAATAAATATTTTATTTCCCCGGTCCAGTAAAGCTTACACTCTAAGACAAAAGCATATTTTTCATGCATAGAATTATTACATTGTATTCATTTTTAACTGTTTTGGCCTTGCTCTCACAAATTCAAAGAAAGTAAAGTCCAAAGCATGCAATGGGCAGCAAAACCAACAATATCTAGCCAATGCATTGCATAGCAAAGGAGATTCAAAACTGACAACCCTAACATATTACTGCATTCCTTGTACTTGTTGAAAACCAAAATTCATAAAAAGTTCATGGAAAAACACAGGACTGCCTGCCCTAATTATTCTATGGAAGACTCTCTTTTTCTCATCCATAACTGGTTTGATGGAGGTCAAGCAATTATCATGGGGGAACCTAGAACTCCTCTTAGCAAAGAGTCAATTAGAGTTACCTTTTCCAAAATGCAAAATAATAATCACTGGAGTCAATGAAACAAATCTGTGGTCTTAGCAGTACTTAAAGGAACAGTAACACCATGAATGAAAGTGCATCATAGTAATTACAATATAATGTACTGTTGCAGCTGGTGTGTTTGCCTTTGAAAGACTACTATAATTTATATAAATAAGCTGCTGTGCAGCCATGGGGGCAGCCATTTAAAGGAGAAAAGGCACAGCTTACTTAGCAGATAACAGATAAAACCCCGTTATATTCTACAGACCTTATCTGTTATCTGCTGTGTAACCTGTGCCTTTTCTCATTTTTCCAGCTTAAATGGCTGCCTCCATGGATAAACAGCAGCTTATTTATATAAACTATAGTAGCGTTTCTGTAGCAAACACACCGGTTTACCTATATATTTTAATTACTTTCAAATACTTTGATTTTGTGGTGTTACTGTCCCTTTAAGGCTTCTGATGCCTTACATTCCCAGGGGTGGGTGCTCTTCAATAAATAATATATATTGTTCACTAACCAACTTGCCCGTAGACTAAATTGTCAGAAATATACCAATGGTCTCCATGTTCCTATGTATCCATGTGCTGATGAACTACATATAACTACACTTCCCAACAACAGAATAATGTCAACTAGCAGACAAAAGTGCTGGAATCGCATTGCCAGTTTACATTTCACTTGCATAGTGATATTACTTAAGAGTTCAGCTCTAAGGTTTATTATTCTGTATGTGCCCCTCAATCAAGAGTTGCACGTTTAGGCCAAACGTGCAACAATCAATGTTTAGTTCTAATATGATAATAGTTCTAATCTGATAGGGCCTAGTGCCTATTGTGCCACTGATATAGATAGGATTCTGCTACTTTTCTAGCACCATTTATGAGGGTTCTAATTTAACAATGACAGCATTGTGCAGATTATGTTTTGTGCTTTTCCCAGCCTTCCTTCACTTTGTGGGATGGGCCATATTTTTATTTCACACCTTAGGAAAGGAACCTGTGGTGCTGAACAAAAATATGTCTAGTAAGGTGAAACACAAAACAGCTTTAGTAGGGTCAGATGAAACCCCCATATCTTCAACCTGACATTTTGTCATGTAAACAACACGACCCCCACACACAAACACACACTTTAATGACTGCAAAACAACTAGAACCTGCACTGAGCCCAAGATTGTCTGCCTCATAATAACACACACTAACCTGATCAGCCACAGATTAAGAGAATGTCACAGAATAACTCAACAAAGTCGGCCACTCAGTGTGATCAGATGTTACCACAAATAAAAGCAAGATGCCGACAGAAAGAAATAGAGAGGCGAGACAATAATGAGATCTCGGTTGCGTGCATTATCTTGCATCTCAGTGCAAAATGTCGATCTAAAAGGCTGACGAGACAGCCCAGAAAGGGAGAGAAATAAATAGACAAGAGGGACACCCAGTGAGACGCACAGAGTCCATCTTGCCTTGGCAGCGGTGGGGGAGAAGTGCACGGCTCACCCGGCTAACTCTACAAGGCACCTCATGCGAAAGCATCGGGGGAAAGGGGGTCTCCCCAAGCCGTGCCCCTTCCCGAGAACAATAAAGCGCGCAGCCTTTGCCTGCCAGGAGTGGCGACTCACAGCGAATAAGTGGAAAGGAGCTTTCTGTGTGTGTCCATGCCACACTAGCCCGTACCTCTCTGCTCCCCGGGACCCCCATGTGCTCGGACACCCCTGTAATGGGGCGCGCTTAGTGGGTATTCGCCCTGACTGCCTGAAAAGAACGTGTCATGAGCAGGGATGGCAATGGTTCCACAGCCCCAGGCCAGTGACCGGCATCAGCCCGGCATGTACACAGAAACACATATATGTGCACAAAGCCACACAGCAGCTCCTCTGCCTTCCCTGGCAATGAAATATTTAAGCAAACTTTCCTGCGGCCAAATCGCACAGTGCCGGGGCGAAGTCACATTGCTCCCCACGGCTGCCCCCCGCACACAGGATTGCTTGTGTCTCATGTCCGCTCAGCTTTATCCTTCGTGCTTTATCGCTTGGCTTATACCTCCTGCCAGCACACCCGATCTGCTCTCCATTACAGAGAGTGACCCCCGATCGGCTCATTCCCCATGGCTCCTTCATTCGAATTCGCTGTGTTTTCGGCTTCCTCTCTGTCATGACAAGTTTGAGCCTCCCTCACCTAGGAGTGCATTGCAGGAGGGAGGAGAAAGCCAAGAGGATGGTTCCTCTAATTCTGCATGCGATCTGCCCCCGTGTGACTTGCTGGGACCCGAGAGTTTAGGGGCCCAGTGGATGGCAGGGGGCACCGACTACAAGTTTTCTGTCATCGTGCCGGCGTCATTTCAGCGCGTACCTCTTAAACAGAACTTTAAAGGGCAAGGCCTTCCTACCGCTGCACCCCGCTATTAAACATCACCCACCCCTCAACCCCAACTCTTGGGGGGCACGCAGCGAAGTTCAACCTGTGGCCCTCTATATGAACTGTAACTCTCAAATCTCCCCTGCTAAGGAAGATGTTGTTCAGTAACAACCGGAGGGCCGCAAGTTAAACATGGCAGCAGAGGCATCATATAATCCCAAACAGACCCCCCCTCCTTTAAATGACACCACATCCAAGCCTGCATCCCACACCCACTACTACATCCATCTCTGAGCCCAGCACTCGGCAAGAAGGTGACACGCACAGGACTGGAGACAACAGATGGAGGCAGTGGCGATGATTTCCATACACCCCCCATGCCTTCTCTCAGATCGCACTTTCCCCTTGCACTCGGCAAGTTTGGGGAGCGAGGAGAGAGCCATCACTGTGCATGGCACGGCTGACTACCATGGATTTCCTCGCTGGGTCACCTTTCCTTCTGTGCCCCCCTGTGCATGCCCTACTGGAGCAGCCTGGCACCGCTGGCCTGGCCCACTGATCTGTACATTCACCTCCCGGCCTAGAGACAGAGGGAGGAGGAAGAGCACAGACATGTAAGCAGCAGCAGCTCTCAGCCACTCACCAACACACATCCCCAGCTGAAGTTTATGCCGGCCCGAAAAAGTGACTGAAAATTGTCGCTGGGACAGGCGGCAGCTGTTCTCACGTCTCCCCCTGCATGCAGTGCAAGTGCTGCCTGCAGCTCCCCCGGCACCTGGCGTGTTTGCAAGTGAATAAAAAGTGTTTGAAGGAAGGCAGCTCATTGCACAGGGCTGATGGCATTCGCAGTCCGCACTTACCTCTCTTGTCCCACTCCTTGCGCACTATTTTCTGGGTACTACCTCTGCTACCGACCCCCTTTCTCTCCCCGTCTGTCAGAGTGCAGTGTAAGTGCGAGCTCCCTCCCCCTGCGGTGTATGGGGTATAGAGAAGGGGACTCAGCACTGTGCCTCGGAGCCGCTCAGTACAGTGCTCCACATAGTGTACATGCACTGACAAACTGCAAACATTCATTTCTAAGGCGACGCGGGATTGGCTGAAGAACTGACGGACAGGTTATCCAGCCATTCAGATAGCCCGTTACACTCAACCGCCTCTCCCTCGCAGTCTTACATATCTCTATCATTAGATGTGCAACATAGTGTAAATCAGTCACTTTTGTATTATTTTTTAGCAGCCGCTAGAATAAAAACTCCAAGCTGATAATGTGTTGTGCGCGGTGCAAATGACTGAAAATTAAAAAAAAACAAAAACTGGCGTCAACTGGTTGATGTGGGAGGTGAATAGCACATAATGCACTGGAAGTGAAGGGAAAGGGATACACTGCAGGCTGCCAGTTTCCCAGAGGAAGAGAAGTGCATTGTGTCGCGATATGATTCATCTATATGCACGGGGCAGATCACACGAAGAGCCCCACTCATGTTTGTAGTCACAAGCCCTGCTTCTTTAGCCTATCACCCAATGTAATGTCAGGCTGTTATTTCGATTAAGTCTGCCTTCAAAGTGCGTGGGTCTTGCAGGGCACGGAAATGGAGGCGACGAATATGAAACTTTGCATCACATTCAGCGACTTAGAAATGACACCTAAATAGCCTTTACTGTGAGGAAGCCCCTTGAGTTCGGTGCACGCACCGTAGCATGACATATCACATGTAGGAAATTCACATATAGGTCCTCGGGTGAAGAGAAGAAGCCCGAGATCAAAGGGCACATGAGTGGTCAGCTATGTGGGGATAGGGTGAGGGAGACATAATATGTACTACCAAATAAACAGAATTACTATTTCTTGTGAATTGAAAATTAGAGATATTAATTCATTTAAGTGAGTAGCTTAATTTATGTTTACAACTGCTCTATTTAACATAGAGTGCTGGATTTAAAATTCATAATGCATTTATTCCAGATCAGATATTGATAATGTGATTTTTGAACTTCTGCTAAATTAGTTGTTATAATATTAATGTATTTTAAGGCCTGTCTATGTATGCTAAGGTTGATAGTGCATGGTATGCCTTTCTCTTTTGGAGTATTTCATCTGGCAGGGAATGGGCCAGACAGACCTTTGTCGCCTTACATTGACTTAAATAAAACGCAGCACACAGTGCCAGTACCTATTCATTCTAGAGATGCAAAGGGCACTTTAGAGGCATTTATTGGCACCGAGACTGTCTACTTTATGGGGCAGGGACCTTTATTACCACATGGCACATCATCTCTGTGTATTAATATTTATTGTATTTATTATAATACTGGACTGTGCAGCGTTGCATATCCGTGTAGTACTTTATAAATAAAGTTATACATACATACATTTTGCAGGTGTTTCTCCACCTGCAGAAGTACACTGGCAGAGAAAACACATTTGCCATAAGTTTAATGCTTGCAATACCTGTTCAAATAAAATAATTTTGTACTATATCATGTATGTGTACTGTGGTCCAGTGACCCTGACCAATATGTACTATAAATACCAGGATGCATCCTCAGTCAGTTCATGGTTCATCAGCGGATGAAAAAGTGCAGGAGAGTGCAGCTTCTGTTCACTTCCTGATGTTCCAATGATCTGGAGTCAATCAGTTTTGTAGAATGGTAAACATACTGTGTATATAGCCCATAATACAATATCTATCCATTCAGCAAGATGGGTCATATACTGTATGGGGTTGGTCTGTGTATATATGCCACTATACCACTATATTATTGTGGAGTTGGCAACATTTGAGAAAAACTTTCAGGGAAACATTTTCACTGCACCTTTGCACAGTAAGACAGTGGTTTTAAGACCTACTCAGTTCATGTTTCCCTTTGAGGCCCAATATTGGAGCATAGTTCAATTCAAATATAAGGCATCAATCAAGAGTTCACCTTACAGACCTTCAAGATGGACTCCCGGGATTTAACTAAATATTTTATATTGTTTATTATCTGTTATCTTTATAGCGCCAACACCTTTATGCAGCCCTCATACATTGATTCAAACATAGCATATCATATAAAATCCCAGACGTTTAGAGCCATATGGAACAACTACCTTTAATACCAAATAGTTGTAACAATGGAGGTTGACTGTGACCACAAGTTAGTTTAAGTAGTCCCAACAGTACATTTAACATTTTTAGCACCCTTAACTAGTCCTCACATGACTTGATAACTGATGGAATTGCTAGGAGGGCCCAACACTATTGTCATAAGCAGTCTACATTGCTGTTCAGCTAGTATTGTGGTATAATATACCAGGGACTACCTTAAATGCCTGTTGCATCCAGATATCCCACATGTAGACTAGGTAATCAAACCTATCATTTAGACACACCTGGACTAGAAACTGGACTTGTATTGCAGTGTCAACTACTGTAACCTGAAGCACTTAATATCCTTCTATTTGTGTCTGTAAGTTACCTTCCTAATTAGATTTTAAGTTCTAGGGGACAGAGACCTCCACCCTTTTTGTCTCTTAGGCTTTGCATTTATACTTTGTATTTATTTATATCCATTATTGTACTGACCCCCTGCTTATTCTATCAGTTTATTGTTCTGCTGTACAATGCTGCATACATAAGTAGCGCTATATAAAGAAAGATATTCATACAACAATCTCACCATGCCTGTATTTTTTTGCTAAAACCAATAGATACTGTCATTGATCACTGCTATTGTCCTGCTGAATTTTATCTTGCCAGTTTAAAGCTTTCTTAGCAGGAAACTTTTACCAGTTGGTATATGTATTTACATTGGAGGAAATAATTATTTGGCCCCTCACTGATTTTGTAAGTTTGTCCAATGACAAAGAAATGAAAAGTCTCAGAACAGTATCATTTCAATGGTTGGTTTATTTTAACAGTGGCAGATAGCACATCAAAAGGAAAATCGAAAAAATAACTTTAAATAAAAGATAGCAACTGATTTGCATTTCATTGAGTGAAATAAGTTTTTGAACCCCTACCAACCATTAAGAGTTCTGGCTCCCACAGAGTGGTTAGACACTTCTACTCAATTAGTCAACCTCATTAAGGACACCTGTCTTAACTAGTCACCTGTATAAAAGACACCTGTCCACAGAATCAATCAATCAAGCAGACTCCAAACTCTCCAACATGGGAAAGACCAAAGAGCTGTCCAAGGATGTCAGAGACAAAATTGTAGACCTGCACAAGGCTGGAATGGGCTACAAAACCATTAGCAAGAAGCTGGGAGAGAAGGTGACAACTGTTGGTGCGATTGTTCGAAAATGGAAGGAGCACAAAATGACCATCAATCGACCTCGCTCTGGGGCTCCACGCAAGATCTCACCTCGTGGGGTGTCAATGATTCTGAGAAAGGTGAAAAAGCATCCTAGAACTACACGGGAGGAGTTAGTTAATGACCTCAAATTAGCAGGGACCACAGTCACCAAGAAAACCATTGGAAACACATTACACCGCAATGGATTAAAATCCTGCAGGGCTCGCAAGGTCCCCCTGCTCAATAAGGCACATGTGCAGGCCCGTCTGAAGTTTGCCAATGAACACCTGAATGATTCTGTGAGTGACTGGGAGAAGGTGCTGTGGTCTGATGAGACCAAAATAGAGCTCTTTGGCATTAACTCAACTCGCTGTGTTTGGAGGAAGAAAAATGCTGCCTATGACCCCCAAAACACCGTCCCCACCGTCAAGCATGGGGGTGGAAACATTTTGCTTTGTGGGTGTTTTTCTGCTAAGGGCACAGGACAACTTATTCGCATTAACGGGAAAATGGACGGAGCCATGTATCGTGAAATCCTGAACGACAACCTCCTTCCCTCTGCCAGGAAACTGAAAATGGGTCGTGGATGGGTGTTCCAGCACGACAATGACCCAAAACAGACAGCAAAGGCAACAAAGGAGTGGCTCAAGAAGAAGCACATTAAGGTCATGGAGTGGCCTAGTCAGTCTCCGGACCTTAATCCAATAGAAAACCTATGGAGGGAGCTCAAGCTCAGAGTTGCACAGAGACAGCCTCGAAACCTTAGGGATTTAGAGATGATCTGCAAAGAGGAGTGGACCAACATTCCTCCTAAAATGTGCGCAAACTTGGTCATCAATTACAAGAAACGTTTGACCTCTGTGCTTGCAAACAAGGGTTTTTCCACTAAGTATTAAGTCTTTTTTTGTTAGAGGGTTCAAAAACTTATTTCACTCAATGAAATGCAAATCAGTTGCTATCTTATTTAAAGTTATTTTTTCGATTTTCCTTTTGATGTGCTATCTGCCACTGTTAAAATAAACCTACCATTGAAATTATACTGTTCTGAGACTTTTCATTTCTTTGTCATTGGACAAACTTACAAAATCAGTGAGGGGTCAAATAATTATTTCCTCCACTGTATGTATGTATATTTTTGTATGCATATATGTTGTACACAGCATGTCATTGGTATCCCAAGTATGCCTGTCAACATACATTTCTCTCTGTCTGCTTTGAGCTTTTTCAAGGCTTGATCATCCTCACATTTTGCAGACAGCAACTAATTCACAACATGGTGTTTCCAGATTTTAAATATCACGTTATTACGTAATTTCCTGTCATTCATTATGGTCTTCCTTGCACAAACATGCACAAAGCAACTGGTCAGATTATCAATTATTGTTTGAAAAAGCTCGACTGAAACTAAGACCAAATGAAAATTGTGTTATTTGACTTGCACCATGATCCACCTTAGGCTGCCACAGTTACTGGAAAAAATACCGGCAATAAAGGCTAGTAAAATAACGGCCACGTGGCAAGCCTAGAAAAACCATAATTACAAAATTACCTTTTTGGACCTAATATTTGTGGATTATTTTGTTAACAGACAAGGAAAGCCAAATTTACTGAGGATATGCAGATATGTTGAATTCAATTGGTCCATTGCTTCCCATTTAGCAAAAAAAAGCAAAAGTCCAAGAAATAAAGTACTACAGGTATGGGACCTGTTATCCAGAATACTTGGGTTTTCCAGATAATAGATCTTTGGATTTAGAGGTTATTTGGATCACCATAATTTAATCTACTTAAAAATGATCTAAACATTAAATACACCCATTGTTTTGCCTCCAATAAGGATTAATTATATCTTAGTTGGGATCAAGCACAAGGTGGTGTTTTATTATTACAGAGAAAAAGAAAACATTTTTAGAAATTTGAGTTATTTGATTAAAATAAAGTCTATGGGAGATGGCTTCCCTGTAATTTGTAACTTTTTGGATAACAGTTTTCCAGATAATGGATCCCATACCTGTACAGAGCCATATCACCATCTTACCTTTCCCAAGCAAGTAAGATGGCAACATGGCACTATGCTGCTTTTATCCTGTGCTATTGTTTTACTTTGCACATTGCACTGGATAAAAAAAATAGGTTGAGGTGCAGCGTGCAGTGACATCTGGTGCAAGTCAGCCCTGTCCTTATAAGTATGGGCCCGTTGGTGGCCTGAATGAAATGCAAGTAAGGGAATGGGGATGCCTGCGTGCCTCCCCTGCTTTGTATATAGTATATGTACCCCATAATACTGCATGTCTATTTTTAGTATTTAATGTGTCAGCTAGGCAGTGCTTTACAAACATTTTATTATAGACACAGGACATGACTTTACAAACAACCTTTCACTTATAGTTCAGAGATCTAAATTAGAGGAATGACCAAAAAGACCCAGGTGCTGCATGGCATGACTATAAAAAAGAGAAGGAGAAGGAAAGTCAACAATCACTAGGGGGTGCCAAAAGTTAGACACCCCCAGTGATTGTATTTACTTACCTGGCACCCCAGGCCAGAAAAATGCACCAGCAAGGGGCTCTTCCGGCAAGCACTACAGAGCAATCTCCGTTCTGCTTCTTTTTTCTTTGCCCAGATGTACATGTACAGTAAAGTGAGAAGCTGAACAAAAAAGCCAACCGTCAACCCTGTGATTTTTAAAGGAGAAGGAAAGGCTAAGTCACTTGGGGGTGCTAAAATGTTAAGCACCCCCAAGTGACTTTAATCGCTTACCTCGTACCCCGGACTGGTGCCCCTGTTAGGAGAAAACAGCACCAGCCCGGGGTACCTGGAGCGATGCGCTTCCTCCTTCCGCCTACGTTTCGCTAAGACTAACACAATAGGCGCATGTGCAGTAGAGTGAAAAGCTGACTTAAAGTTAAAGTTTGGCTTTTCACTCTACTGCGCATGCACACGCTCGCAAAGCAGGAAGAAGGAAGCGCTGCAGGTACCCCGGGCTGGTGCTGTTCTCTCCGTACAGGGGCACCAGCCCGGGGTAAAAGGTATGCGATTCAAGTCACTTGGGGGTGCCTAACATTTTGGTGGTGAAAGAATAGGATCGCTCTGTGGGGCTCGCTACAAAGAACCTGGGCTGTGGCAGTTTTTTGCTAACAGGAGCACTGCCCTGGGGTATGAAGTAAGTGTATGCAATCACTGGGGGGTGCCTAACTTTTGGGAGAAGGAAAGGCTAATAAAGAGTTAATCTCAAGCTGCAGGCATACCCTCAGTTGTCTCAATAAAGCCCTTAAGTCTCCCCATATTTCACCTGTTCAGATGATCAGAAGCCAAACAGGAAGAAAAAAATGCTGAGCTGTGTAAAGAAAGTTCCCATAATTCCTCGCTCCTGCACAGACACCCAGACCAAGTGAACATGCTCAGTTAGTCAGCTTCAGATCCACATTCCTAAGGGGGGGGGAGTGAGTTCTTATCATTCTTGAGGGAGGGGGGAGCAGGAGAGAGCTGCGTGTCTCTGGCACATAAATTACAGACACAAGAAATCTTTTCACAGAGAAGTCAGTGCAGCATTTCTGTGCTTATGGCTGTATTTACATAGACCTTTCTGATAAAGCTTACTTTTTTACGTTTTTACCTTTCTTTCTCCTTTAAGCAACTGTTTTATTGTATCTTTTTCATACCTCATTGTCTGAGGATAGGCAGTTCAAGCAGTGTTCATTTGATTCTACGGGTTTCTTTCATAAAGGCATTTAAGAGGTTATCTACAATAGCCCTGTTAATACAACACAGGAATAGGGTACAGTGTGTAAAGTCCTGTTCTGCCTCTTAGAGGCCTTTTATCTAATATTTTGGTGACTACAATGTTTCCTGGTTGCAGTCTTGCAAATGTTACAGTGTAAAATAAAGTTAGGTTAAGACTAGTGACTTTCTTATAGCATTTATATACCACAAAAAAAATCACTACAAATGGCATTTGTAAAATGGGTGTAGATTCTCTTTCACTAAACTAACCAATTCCATACAAAGAATCTCAACTACATTTCAACTATAATCCCATTACGGACAGATCATTTTTACTGTCTGATTTCATTTCATGAACCCTTCTGATATCATGTTAGTAATGTACAATATTTCCTATTCTCTATATAAATGAATGTTACATATTTGTTATCCTAGGATCCAATGCTGAAAGTGTAGTGCAGTGCAAACACTGCTGCAATGAAAAACCCCTTCTTCTTCAGTTGTTTACATTACAAACTCCTGCTGACAATAGTAGTGTATCAGAACAGATTCAGATTCACCAGTAAAGGCAAGGAATACAAACCCATGCTGGAATCAGAGATGTTTGTAGAAACTGCAAATTAAAACATTCAAGCAGTGTTAGAAAAGAAGTGTAAAGAACAGGTACTTTGTACCAAAGAAAGCATTGTTGGATTCAAAAGGAAGGGTCACATGGCACAGAGGACAATGATTTTTTCCATTATGACATACTTATTTCAGATTAACATAACATGGCCTATTCAAAGAGCACACTTTCAGGCAGTGCACTTAGGAAAGGGGAAGTTAGTTAAAGGAACAGTAACACCAAAAAATGAAAGTGTATAAAAGTAACTAAAATATAATGTGCTGCTGCCCTGCACTGGTAAAAGTTGTGTGTTTACTTCAGAAAGTCTACTATAATTTATATAAATAAGCTGCTATGTAGCCATGGAGGCAGCCATTCAAAGGAGAAAAGGCACAGGCACATAGCAGATAACAGATAAAACACCATTGTATTCTACAGAACTTATCTGTTATCTGCTATGTAACCTGTGCCTTTTTTCCAGCATGAATGGCTGCCCCCGTGGCTACACAGCAGCTTATTATATAAATTATAGTAGTGTTACTGTAGCAAACACACCAGTTTTACCATTAAGCTCTTTCATTTTTTAGTGTTACTGTTCCTTTAAGATTGTCCTAAAAAGATCTCTGACAACTTTTCAACCAGGCAGACCAGAGTGCAAAATAGGATTTTATTTTCAGTATTTACACAGTGCTTTAAAGTTCCTGTTGCATTTATACAAGATATGGTCAGTTTAAAAGGAGACATATCCTATAAAAATTAACAATGTACCAGGGAATTGTACTCCTCTAGATATAGAAGGATTGTGCTAAAAAAGTTGTGAAATTCGTCCCAAACCCCACTAGCCCCGCCCATCCATTTCACTTCCTGCTGGCTGAATTCTCTGGATGAGCTGGGGAGCTGGCGGCCCTCAGTACACTGCACTGTAGGATAGTACCCAATCAGCAGCTAGGCTGACCTAATAGGGAACCGAAGCCTGTCTGTGCTTGTGTGACTGCAGGGCTGTGATTGGCTCTCCCCCTCCTACTGTGCTTCTGGCAGGGACTGTTAGGACATGCCCACTCCTCATTTCAAACTCTGACAGAGAAGTGATAGGATCTATAGGGAGCTCCAATAAAGGGACCATTTTTACAGATAGGATTAATTTTTAGCACAAAGTGAAACCAGCACCATATATTATTCATAATTGCCTACAAAATTAGGGTTTTCCACATATATCCTATATGTTTCCTTTAACAGCCAATAAAGAACATTAACAACGATTGCACTACAGAGATTCCATGAAGCCAAGCAACTTGACATGAGTGACAATGAGTGTAAAATAGGATTTTATTCTTTTTATTAATTTTAATTATCCTTTCCTATCATATTTATACACTACGGGGGGCATTTACAAAAAAACAAAAGTTTGCGCTTAAACTCAAATTATTTTGTAGAAAAAAAATGTGATTTTATTTGCATTTATTATGCATCAAAACTGCCATGACACCTAATGAACACTCTACCCAGGGACGCACTCAAATCAGAGAAATCTCAACCGGCTCAGCTTTTCCTCTCTGGACAAAGCCCTGTCATGCTCACTAAAGCAAGGCCATATCACAACAACATCAACAACTATGACCATATAAATAATCCCCAGGAAATAAGAACCCAAACCACCCAACCTCCTGCCCATACACCTACAGAATATCTAATGAGACAATGCAATCTGCTGACTTCACCCCCTTATGTCATGGTAACCATATTTATGTATATTTTATCTTTTCTTTCTTCTTTACTTCCTTAATAAAATTTTAAGTACAAAAAAAAAAAAAACTGCCATGACTGTCATGGTCACCTAGAAGTCAATAGCCGGTGTCAATTTTCAGTTGCCCAATCGTTCTTTGCTTTGTGGTTTTAAAGGCTTTTTTGATGCTTTCATTTCTTTGACAATATGAAAAATTAAAAATGTTTGTGTTTTTTCTGCGTTTTTTTCTTTCATGCTTTTTTTAAAAGGCTGTTTTAATAAATCACTTAGCATTCGTGATTGTACAGAAAATGAGTTATTTCGTGATTTCAAAAAAACTGTAAAGCTATGAAAATGTTGATAAATGGACCTCTGTATGGCCTTTTTTTTTTTGGCTGTGGGAGAAAACCAGAACACAAAAAGGAAAACCTACTGAAACTTGGGTAGAACATACTTATTCCTTGCACACTGTGCCCTGGCTGGAAAAAAATAAAAAAGTAATGATATTTGAATACATTTACATCCAAATTAAATTGCAGTTCAGCAGTTCATAGATAGCTGACCCATCTTAAATTTATGGTGGATTATTCAAAGGTGCAGCAAGATATCTAGAGATGCCTTTTTACAGTGTTTTCTGCATGAACCAACATGCAACCCAGCAGAAGACAAGTAATTGAGAGAGTAATAGAGAAAGTGAATGCTGAAAAGTTTTAAACATATTTAGAACTTTCCTGGTTTTGGGGAACTCTAGCTTATAAGAGATTTTTTATTTTTAATGTTTGGCTCACTTGAGCCCCTGGCTCGCAGGGACCCTGTCCTCACAGCCCCTAAAGGCTGGAGGTGTCATTCAGCCCCACCCTTTCTTGTCTTATGTTAAAATGATGGATCCCTCTTTCCAGACAATCGATCACAGCTCCATTAACTAATGTATCAGTTTGTTTGTAATTGACAGGGCTGTGGAAAATGTTGGGTCTTTATAAATAAATGCAGTAATAATCTGTGCACCACCCACCATGGAAAGCAAAAGGAACAACATTTCAAAAGTGAAGCCAGAAAGTGTAGCAATCACCTAGTAACATAGTAGATGAGATGGAAAATAGATATGTCTATCAAATGTAATCTTTTGTCTATGGAAATACATGCCTAACTGCTAGTTGATACAGACAAGAGGGAAAAAATAACTTATTAAGCCTCTCCGATTTGCCTCAGAGGGGGAAGAATTCCGTTCTGACTCCAGTATGGTAATTTGACCAGTCCCTGGATCAACTTTGTACTAAAAGTTAATTTCAGTAACTTTGTATTTTGATACTCTCTAAAGAGGCACCCAGCCCTCTATTTAAATTATTTAATGTATAAATGCATCATTAACAATTAGAATTATGACTTCCTTCTGCCACAATTTTATTTAGTGTTCAGCAAAGGTTGGTCCTTTTTTTAGCCTTCAATTGCTGACCAAGGGGACATGGGACCAACAACACCCAGTAAATGTGCTGCCTTAGAGGGACCCTACCTTTAGTGAGTCGGGGAACCTAATAAAAGAAGCTTCAGTCAGTTAGTCGGTTTAGATACTTTATGTAATAGCACTTTCTAGGAAAGTCAGACAGATATAACTATTTACCAAGAGCAGCCTGTGACCAAACTAGGAGTGATAGAAGGGAATAACTGAAGAGGGAATCGGGCTATATTAAATCCCTGAATTCTGTTGTAGGGGATCCAGACCACATGAAGCATGAGTGAACCTTAAACTCCCAAAGCTGTCTCCACATACTTGCACATTGTGCTGTCTCCTCATTGACTGTGCTGACATTTTTTTCTGCACTAACACTTAGGGGCAGATTTATCAAAATGTGAGTTTAAATCTTAATACATAAAAGCTCACCCACGTTCTATTTATTCCTAAGGGATTTTTAGAAGTGTATTTAGGAATGAGTTCTAACTTTCACCCATTGATAAATACACAAAATCCCATAGGAATGAATAGAACTAAACTCACATTTTGATAAAACTGCCCGAATGTGTTAGTTCAATATAATCCGTGATCTTTCTTATCTAGCTGGACAAGGCCTTTCTAGCACAACCCACAACAGATGTCAAAGTTATAGAGTAGGACCTGTAATACTGAATCCTCTGCTGTACTGTGTTCATACAGAAAAATAGCTTTTTCAGTCTCCTATAACCAAAATATCTCAATGTTCAATATTAATATACTGTACAACATTTGGGGGATTCATCTGGGCAAGTGAAGCAATCTGTAAATGTTTTTCTCTTCATTCCTATTAACTTCTTTAGACATATTTAATTCACTATGTGGTCAAATGTGGGGCGGCATAGTGAGGGAATGTACCAAAAGTGAGGGACAAATGTAGAGGGCTAAAGTTATCGTCTGGTTAGTGTTTTGTACGATTAGATGGGAACCCCCAGTGTTTCAATAAACTGCATTTATATTTTAAAAAATTGACTGGGGAGGACTCCATGGGGCTGATTTACTAATCCACGAATCCGAATGGGAAAAATTCGGATTGGAAACGAACATTTTGCGACTTTTTCGTCCCCGTTACGACTTTTTTGGAAATTGTTGCGACTTTTTCGTAGCCTTTACGATTTGCTCGTATTGAGCGCTCGTAAATGGCGGGCAAAACTTTCAGACTTTGCATGATTTTGGAAGCCTCCCATAGGACTCAGTGGCACTCTGCAGCTTCAACCTGGCCCAAGGAAAGTCACGATACTGAAGCTTGGATGAATCCGAAACTTTAGTACTCGGCGCGATGGCTACGAAAAAGTTATGACAATTCGCGCAAGTCTTAACGCTACGAAAAAGTCGTAATGGCTACGAAAAAGTCGCGTCAATTTACGAAAAAATTGCAAAATACCGATCATTACGAAAAAAACACATTCGGACACTTTTCGGACGTTCGTGGATTAGTAAATGTGCCCCCATATGTTTAAAGAATAGATATATCCACACACACAAACAAAAATAAGTGAGGATGCAATTAGGCATAACGCATTCAAGGGATTAAAAGAAAGAGAAACCTATATTGTGAAATATAAACTGGGTGCAATGGAGGTAAATTAAGAAGTAAATTAAAAAGAGTGTAGTTGAGGAATATGATTAAAAACTATGATGTTTTTATCTATTATTATATACCATAAATAGTAATTCACTTTGCCAAAAAAATTGCGAAACAACAAAAATTTGCAAAATACATTGTGTCAATGGGTGAATGTTTTTTTACCGCACAACACTTTTTGCAGCCATTGGAGTCTAAGGGCATTTTTTTGCATTGAAACCTGGTTAAAAATTTTGCTTATTACTAACCGCTATATTATTATAGGTTGATGAGGTACCATCATTTGTAATAGCTTTAAGAAACCCTGTCATTTTCTTTTCACTTAAAGGCGGCCTGACCTGCCTCAGGCATAGAGGCGAGGCAGGCAGTTACTTTCATTTTCCATTCTGCACTCCCTTGATCCCACTGCCCTCCTGTGATTCCCCCTTCACCGTCTATAATTGTGAAGCCAGTGCATGGGCATCAGGTCCCCTTTTCTGGCACATAAACAAGATTTTGGGATGTGAAGATTGTCTTAATAACAGTGTTTACAAAATGGCACCTGTAAACTTCCTTGATTGTGCATTCCAAGACTGAAGGAAACAAACATTTAATAATTTATATAGGATAAGTAAAGTTTATTTTGCCTGACTAGCACAATTAAAAAGAATTTAAAATTATTTCTTAGGGTGACAGGTCCTCTTTAAGGTAGACATATTGATTCATCTGCCAGTATTTAATAACTTTATTTATAAAGTTATTTTCTAGACTGTTTGTATATATTTTAAAATATCATTGGCTCTTTTTGATTAGCACATTTTGGGAAATGCTGTAGATAAACTGTGAGCAATATTACAGTGTTTCCTGTATATTACATATTTTATAACAAAAATGATATTAAATGACCTTCCAGTTGAAGTCTCATGATATTGTATGGTGGTGTAGCTTATTTTATGTAGTTTGCAACACTGTGATATTGCCAAGGATGCAACTGATATAGCAAATGTGTCTTTATCCATGCTTATTGTAATATTTAACTTGCTCTGTAATAACTATTGTTGTGAAAGAATAAAAACATAAAAAAAGGAAAAAGAAACATAAGTTTTATGACTCCTTTTAAAGGTAGATCACTAATCTAATAGGCTTGTGTCTGCCAGTATAATGCATGTTATTTATCCTGTTGCATTCTTGCTAGTTTTCTTGGAACATATTCAACTTTTCCAGCAGTTGTTTGTCTGGTCTTCCAGGTATACATTGATAATGTTTTAATTCAATTAATGTGTGTTCCAGCACGTTCATTTCCAGTCTATATATGGGGCCCGATTCACTAAAGTGCGAAATAACGTGCGCTAAAAATTTTACCGCTTCTTAATTTTGGCGACTTTTCGCACGATTCACTAATAGTACACTTGCACTATTTTACACGCGGTATTTCATGCGATATCCTTGTCGTGATAAATAGCGTGCGCAGTATTTTCCGCATGCACGCTATTTATCGCATGCGCTAATTGTTGCGACATTACGCACGAGACAATCGGCAGCATAAAAATGGTGACATTTTGCCCTGGGAGAGCACAGAGTGCTAGAGAGTTGTTGTATAAATGTTTGTTTGCAAAAAAACCCCCAAAAAACAATAAAAATATAAGTAAGAAAAAAAAAGAAGTGCTAGAGATAATAAAATGGGGGGGGGGGGCATTTAAGAATATTTAGCCAAATACTTAGGGGTCCGTTAGCTAAAGTGGCTTAAATTAAGTTAGAGATTTTAGACACAGAATAAATGGCAAATATGTTATGGGCACTTTATTAAACGGGGACAAATATAATATTGCAATTATTCTGGCAACAAAACATTTGATTGGCAGTTATCACACTCGCCAGAAAATACGCTACGTACTAATTAACGCAAGTTTTACTATTCAGCAAAATGGGCTAAAGACAAAATTGTTGCCAGAATATTTGCAAACATTTAAACCATATAGTATATCGATGCTGTTACTGATAAATGTAAGAGTGTAGGGGAAACTACATGAAAGTATAGAATACCATATCAAGGAAGGATAAATAATGACACATTACTCAGTTCAAAAGTATAAAACTAAAAACTTTTACTTAAAATAAAAAAGGGGGGGGGGAAAAAACTTAGGGCTTGCTGCTCTTGAGTTCCTCAAAGTCCCTCCTGAGTTCAGCAACTTCCCCCCGGAGCTGGGCCAGCTCAGCCCTCATATTGTCCAGGTCCTCCTGCATGGACCGATGTTCTGGGCCTTCCTCGGCAGGAGAACCTGGTGGCTGGCATCCGGGGGGCTGGGGGGGGAACCCAAGGGCCAGGGAAAGTGGGCTCAAACTGGGGGAGGTGTAAAGGGGGGGTGTCCAGGGCCTCCATGGCCTCCTCGGCCTCGGTGGCCTCCTCCGCCTCGTCCGAGTCTGGGGCCTCGGGGGCCTGGGTCAGTCCTGGGGCCTTGCTGGGTCCTGGGGCCTGGCTGGGTCCTGGGGCCTGGCTGGGTCCGGGGGCCTCTGGGGCAGGAGGTCGGGCCTCATGGGCCGGTTGTCGGGCCTCTGGCCTCGGGGGCCGGTGAGCCACATGAGCCTGGAGGGCCTGGGGTTGGGCCTGGGGAGGAGGCGCCAGCTGAAGTTCTGTGAAATAGTATTGCAAGATGTTATTTTGTGTAATATATTATATATATATACATTCATACACCATCATAAATAACAGGGAGCCTCACAACAACATTTTTTGGGCCCCCCTCCTCCCACGCCCCCAATGGCCCCTCCCCCTGTGAACCCTCACATCAATACAAAGGACACACAGACATTGTTAGCCAGGTCCCCCTAAAACATTCGTGGCCCTTCCCCAAATGACTCACACTATGGGCCGCTCCCTGCTGCTTCCCCCCTGCTTTAAACTTATTTATGCATATGTGTTTGAAAATAGATGTGTATATATATATATATATATATATACAATAGGAAGTGCTGGGAAGCTGCACACCATAAGGAACAATAATACCCGGGTGCCTGTGGCAAAACAAAATCTAGACAGGCATGGGGTGACAGCACACACAGGATTTTCACAAGGAGTCACAAAGATGTGAAATAATATTCAGAGGTTTATTGTGACCAACGTTTCAGTTCCTCACTGGCATTATGGTTGAACGTGATGGACGTATGTCTTTTTTCAACCCAACTTACTATGTTACTATGTTACTTTCATCATCCCTGACATTTCTTACATTTGTACCTTTAGTTCAAATTACTTGCTAAATCTTTTACTGAACGTATACTGTAAAAGCATAATAAAGTACAATAATTACCTTCCGCAATTTCAGTGACCAGTTCTGGACTCCTGCGCTTCAGGTCGGACCACAGCCGCTGGAGCTGGCGGGGGCCCACATCAAGGGCAAAGGCGGCGAGCAAACCTTCTCTTAGATCGCTCAGGATTGCCCTCTTCCACTCGTGGACCCCTAAGTCCCCCAGCGGTGGGTGGTCATATCCTGCACGCAGGAGCACGCTAATTATGTAGTGCCTCTCCCCTGGTAGCAAGTCAGAAACCCCAGGCATGTCCTCTCAGTTTGGTGGCTGCAGGCTCAATGACACAAAATGGCCCCAAGTCGCACATGTCACCAGATTACAAAATCGCCACAAAATGTCCGCAAGTCGCGAGATTACAAAATCGCGATAAAAAAAATCGCCAAAATATACATAGTAATGTATTTTGCGCGACAAAATATTCACCGCTATAGTACTGTATATTTTGGCGACAACATATTCACCGCTATAGTACTGTATATTAGTAGCGAAATTCCATACATGCCAAGACTTTAGTAAAATTGAGTAAAAAGACACATACTTGAATAAATAACACTGTAAGTCCATATTTTATTGGCAAAAACTAATTTACTGTACTTTTCTATAATTTTTTGCCTGCCTGTAGTAGGTGTTAATTTTGAGTCAAATTGAGTAAAAAGACACATACTTGAATAAATAACACTGTAAGTCCATATTTTATTGGCAAAAACTCATTTACTGTACTTTTCTATAATTTTTTGCCTGCCTGTAGTAGGTGTTAATTTTGAGTCAAATTGAGTAAAAAGACACATACTTGAATAAATAACACTGTAAGTCCATATTTTATTGCCAAAAACTCATTTACTGTACTTTTCTATAATTTTTCGCCTGCCTGTAGTAGGTGTTAATTTTCGCATAACCAAATGCGATATTTAGCGTGCCAAAGTTATAGTGAATCATCGTATTCTTTTCAGCGCGGAAATTAACGCATGCGGTAAAACTAGCGCGAGAAAAACCGCATGCGAAAATGGCGACTTATCGCACGCGATAATACTATGGTGAATCGCGCGCTAATTATCGCGTCTTTTTTGCCGCAAAAAAGCGTGCGATAATTTTTATCGCACTTTAGTGAATCAGGCCCATGGTTACTTATGCTCGAGAGCTGGATCTAGATAGGAAAACTGTTACTGTACATTCAATTAATTTTATTTTTGGTGTTATTTGTGTTTTGTAGTCATGTTAGGGGAATCCTTACTCTTCCATATAAATTGCTTCAAGGTAGGAAAAAAAACATTTGTAGCTAATGGCATTACAAAAAAAATGAGATTACAATTTTTCAGATTTATCTGGAATCTTGAAATTTCAAGCAAATAATTATATTAATTTAACCAGCAAGGAGCATAATCTCCCCTGGCTGCCAGTCAGCTGTCAAGCTTGTTACTACCTCCTAGTTTGTAATAGGGGATTTGAAGCCTGATAAGTGATTCAATGCAGTACAGTGCTGTCCAACTGGTGTCCCCACCCTTCTGCGGAGCCCCATTAAAGTCTGGCTGCTGCAGGCCCAGATTTGTGGAGCGGCCACAAAGGCCTAGGCCTAGGGTGGCAGAAACCTGGGGGCGGCATGCCGCCCCGCTGCACCAAAATCTTAAAATTTTTGTTCCCATACGGAGCAATGGGGACTTCTCCCCACTGCTCCGTATGCAAGTTTGGCCTACCGCACATGCGTGTGCGCACCCCCGCTGTTCACACATGCGCACTTCTGCTGGTGTGTGTGCCATACTCTGCTTGCCCTATGCTGTCTGTGTGCCATACACAGGTGGCATGAATAAAATCACTTTTGATTCACGATTTCAGAGTGCTACTAAAAATTTTCCTTTGGATATCTACCCTGTGCCCTGAGGGGCATAGAGCTTGGCACCCAAGGCATAAATACATTTGCAAGGCTACCTTGTGCAGTGTGCACTCAGTGCCTTGTACCAGATGTGTCTTGAATTGTACAACCAGCATTGGGTTGCAGAGTGTAACCACTCTGTGCCAGTGCCAGGCACAAGCATTATGTTTATTATATGCTGCTGAATGCAATTTTTTACCCGTTGCACATACATAAATTAGTCAAAAGCTTCCAATTTATTTAAGATACCATCTTAATACAACTGCATTGGAATGAAACCCACACTGCGAAGGAGAGAAATATTGTATTTGCAGGTGATGTAGGTAAAGTATTTTCAATTCCTAGAGCTACTGGCCCATTAATCTTAATTACTGTGCTGCTCTAGGGATTGGTCAAATTTCCAAGAAATACTTTGTTGTGCTTTATGAGGCAAGCACTGTATCTAGTGTGTTTTTTATGCAAGCTCCCATTCTTTTACATTATTAGGGGCTTTAGACTGAGGTTATGTGCTTATATGCGTAGGGTTTTGCAGTGTCACCATGACATCATATGATGTCATTATAGCAAATTACTTCCTCTTTGCCAAGCTTCCAGAGCTATGAGGCAGTCATAGCAGCTCAGTTCCTCTAGAGACCACACCGTGAATATAATGCTAACCCTGCAGTATCCAAAACTACAATTCCCAGAATACTAGAAGTTTTCAATCAGCTGTTTGCTGCAGGTTGTTTATCTTTGCTAAGAAAATGAGTGGAATCATCAAGGAGGGCCTGTAGTGTAGTGTTCACATTTTCTGTATTTATGTAAGGGCCATGGCACATACTGCATTGTAGCAAAACATAAGTACACACCACTTTTAATTCACAAGTAGTATGAGGACATACACGTATGTATGAGTGCAAGTGCAATGTGTAAAATCCAACAACTCAAACTTGCAGCTGTAAGGTGGCTATGCCCCTGATGCAGTTGTGGCTGATGCATTAAAACATGCCAATTGTGTGCATGCTTTGGCACGAATCAGACACAATGGGCCCGATTCACTAAAGTGCAATAAAATGTGCGCTATTCATAGTGTGCGTTAAAAATTTTATTGCGTCTTAATTTTCGCGACATTTTGCATGATTCACTATAAGCCTACTTGCGCTATTTTACGCGCAATATTTCATGCAATATTTTTGTCGTGATAAATAGCGTGCGCGGTATTTTCCGCATGCACGCTATTTATCACATGCGCTAATTGTCGCGACATTATGCACGCGACAATCGGCAGCATAAAAATGGCAACATTTTGCCCTGGGAGAGCACAGAGTGCTAGAGAGGTGCTGTATAAATGTTTATTTGCAAAAAAAACCCCCAAAAAACTATAAAAATCTAAGTAAGAAAAAAAAAGAAGTGCTAGAGATAATAAAATGGGGGGGGGGGCATTTAAGAATATTTCGCCAAATACTTAGGGGTCCGTTTGCTAAAGTGGCTTAAATTAAGTGGGAGATTTTAGACACAGAATAAACAGCAAATATGTTATGGCCACTTTATTAAACGGGGACAAATATAATATTGCAATTATTCTGGCAACAAAACATTGGATTGGCAGTTATCACACTCGCCAGAAAATACGCTACGTACTAATTAACGCAAGTTTTACTATTCAGCAAAATGGGCTAAAGACAAAATTGTTGCCAGAATATTTGCAAACATTTAACCCATATAGCATATTGATGCTGTTACTGATAAATGTAAGAGTGTAGGAGAAACTACATGAAAGTATAGAATACCATATCAAGGAAGGAAAAATAATGAGACATTACTCAGTTCAAAAGTATAAAACTAAAAACTTTTACTTTAATATAATAAAATAAAAAAGGGGGTGAAAAAAAAACTTAGGGCTTGCTGCCCTTGAGTTCTCTCATGTCCCTCTGGAGTTGATCCACCTCCCCCCGGAGCTGGGCCAGCTCGGCCTTCATGTTGGCCAGGTCCTCCTGCACAGATGGTCCCTCGTGCGCAGGAGAACCTGGCGCCCAGCGCTTGGCCTGGGGGCAGTCCGGGGCCTGGGGGGAGAACTCAAGGGCCTGGGGTGAAACTGGGGGAGGAATCAAGGGGGGGTGTCCGGGGCCTCGGGGGCATATTCGGCCTCGGGGGCCTCTTCAGCCTCTTGGGCCGATGGTCCTGGGGCCTCGGGGGCCAATTGTCCGGCCTCGGGGGCCACTTGTTGGGCCGCGGGGGCCAGTGGATGGGCCTCGGGGGCCACTTGTCGGGCCTCGGGGGCCAGTGGATGGGCCTCGGGGGCCGGTGCTTGGGCCGCGGGGGCTGGAGGTTGGCCCCTCCCCCTGTGAACCCTCACATCAATACAAAGGACACACAGACATTGTTAGCCAGGGCCCCCTAAAACATTCGTGGCCCTTCCCCAAATTACTCACATTATGGGCCGCTCCCTGCTGCTTCCCCCCTGCTTTAAACTTATTTATGCATATGTATTTGAAAATAAATGTGTAAAAAAAAAAAAAATATATATATATACAATATATAGTGCTGGGAAGCTGCACACCATAAGGAACAATAATACCTGGGTGCCTGTGGCAAAACAAAATCTAGACAGGCATGGGGTGACGGCACACACAGGATTTTCACAAGGAGTCACAAAGATGTGAAATAATATTCAGAGGTTTATTGTGACCAACGTTTCAGTTCCTCACTGGCATTATGGTTGAACGTGATGGACGTATGTCTTTTTTCAACCCAACTTACTATGTTACTATGTTACTTTCGTCATCCCTGACATTTCTTACATTTGTACCTTTAGTTCAAATTACTTGCTAAATCTTTTACTGAACGTATACTGTAAAAGCATAATAAAGTACAATAATTACCTTCCGTAATTTCAGCAACCAGTTCTGGACTCCTGCGCTTCAGGTCAGACCACAGACGCTGGAGCTGGCGGGGGGTCCACATCAAGGGCAAACCCGGGGAGCAAACCCTCTCTTAGCTCGCCCAGGATTGCCCTAGCGGGGTAGGGGTGATGGGGAAAGTTGAGGATAGGGAAGTTTATAACTGGGAAAGTTTAGGGGAAAGCATTTTTAAATATGCCACCTGGTTGCTGCATTGTATTTATACCTTTTACATTGTCCACCTGGTGCACTTAGTGGTGCTTATCTAGTCAAAAATATTTTAATAGGTTAGTGCTGAGTTACTAAAACCATTCAGGTAGCGATATTGGATCCAAGGGTCCCAGCCCTTTACAAATTGTCTCTGTCTATCTATTGATATACTGGTTAGTTTTTCCATGATCAAGACTGTATCTATTCTTGTTTTCACCTCTGCAAAGGATAGGTGGGGGGATAACCAAGCCTTTGCTATCACTTGTTTTGTTGCTGTAAATATATGTGTAATTAAAATTTGTTGAGCTCTAGAAATTGTGTTACCGTATTTTTCGCCCTATAAGACTCTCCAGAATATAAGACGCACCCAATTTTAAAGGAGGAAAATCTAGAAAAAAAAGATTCTGAACCAAATGTATGTGGTCCTGGAGCAGCAGTTCCATGCAGCATTTACTTGTGAGAGATGCAGGTGGGTTTTCCTCTTGGAATCTGAGGTGCAGAATCTAAGGGGGGAACTGGCAGCACTGAGGGCAGCTGCAAGCATGGGGGAGAACAGGAGGCTCACTGAGCAACCACTGGCAGGGGCCGGTGTAGTGGGGGGTGGAGAAGGGACAGTGGAGGTTAATGAGGGAGACAAATTTGTAACAGTTAAGAGGGGCAGTAGGGGACACAAGGCTAGGGGGACTGGTTCACAGCTTGTGCAAACCAACAGATTTGCCGCTTTAGGTGAAGATGCTGGGGAAGACAGCTCTGAGCTAGCATGTATGGAGCGGGCTGACTCTCAGAGCACCCTGGGAGCCGGCACCTCTAATACAGGTGGGGGGAATAGTGCTAGGAAGGGAAGGCAGGCTATAGTTGTAGGGGATTCAATTATTAGAAAGGTGGATAGGGTAATTTGTCGCAAAGACCCTACGTGCCGAACTGTGTGTTGCTTGCCTGGTGCTAGGGTTCGGCATGTGGTGGAACGAGTGGACAGATTGTTGGGAGGGGCTGGGGAAGACACGGCGGTCTTGGTACACATAGGTACCAATGACAAAGTTAGAGGAGGGGGGGAAGTCCTCAAGAACGATTTTAAAAAACTAGGTGCGAAGTTGAGGGCGAGGACTTCCAAGGTAATTTTCTCAGAGATATTACCTGTGCCACGAGCAACATTAAGAAGGCTGCGGGAGCTTAGGGAGATTAATGCGTGGCTGAGAGATTGGTGCAGGGAGGAGGGCTTTGGGTTTCTCGAGAACTGGGCTGATTTCTCAATCGGCTACAAGCTCTTTGCCAGGGATGGGCTGCACCTCAATGATGATGGGGCAGCTGCTTTGGGGGAAAAGATGGCTAGCGGGTTGGAGGAGATTTTAAACTAGGAGTGGGGGGGGAGGGTGCAGTGGGAAATTCTGTGGTAGACAGGATAGATGAGGTATTGGGCATAGTAAGGGAAAATGGGGGAGGAGACTTGCTTCGGGATACTGATAATGGCAGGGAGGCCCATAAGTTGTTTACACGTCATTCTCACGCCGGAAACAGTATTAAATGTATGTTTACCAATGCAAGGAGTCTGACTGGTAAAATGGGAGAGCTGGAGGTGCTGGCGTTGGAGCGGAAATATGATGTGATTGGAGTTGCTGAAATTATAGGCCTGTAAGTTTGACATCCGTGGTGGGCAAGTTATTTGAAGGCTTGTTAAGGGATCACATTCAAAATTATGTAGTGGAGAATGCCATTATGAGCAGTAATCAGCATGGCTTTATGAAGGACAGGTCATGTCAGACCAATTTAATTGCTTTTTATGATGAGATAAGTAAGAAGCTGGACAGTGGGGATGCAGTAGATATAATCTATTTGGATTTTGCCAAAGCATTTGATACCATTCCCCACAAACGACTGCTTTCTAAGCTAAGGTCTATTGGTCTTAGTGAAGCCGTTTGCACATGGATAGAAAACTGGCTACAGGATCGGGTACAGAGGGTGGTAAACCCTGTAGAATACAATGGTGTCTAATCTGTTATCTGCTATATAACTTGTGCCTTTTCTCCTTTTTTACAGCTTCAATGGCTGCCCCTATGGCTACACCTTAACTTATTTATATAAACTATAGTAGTGTTCTGGGAGCAAACACACTAGTTTTACCAGTACAGGGTAACAGTAAATGATATTTTAATTACTTTAAAACACTTTCATTTTTTGGTGTTTCTGTTCCTTTAACACACAATTTACTCAAAATGAATGCATGTGGTTTATTTGCAAATCAGGCACAGTTGCACTGAATATTTTCACAGTCTGCCTAGTGTAATCTGTGCTGTTTGTTGTGTGCACCCTATTCTTTTTGTGCCACCAATTGATGCAGGATGCTGAGGAAACCCAGGAACAACCGGATTCCCCTGTGTAAATAGGCTCAGCAGCATTCAGTTCAGAATGGATGGCAGGAAGCACTGAGCAACACCAAGCACCATTTTACGGTAGTGCAAGGAGCACATTTTGACACAAGTACCTTCAATAGAAGTGGTTTTGCACACAACTGACTGCGGGGATTGAGAAGTGGCTAAAGGATAGATTACAAAGAGTGTTGGTAAATGGAACCAGTGATATTAGTGGAATAAAAGTCTTATTTTTTTATTTGTTTATTAAAGACCTTGAGCTTGGCATTGTGAGTGGCGTCTCAATTGTGGTTTATTATACTAATTGGTGCAAAACTGCTGGATGTTTTTAAGCAGGATGTTGTCACTTTGTAGAGAGATTTGACTAATTTGGAGAACTGGGCAGCACTTTGGCAAATGAGGTTCAGCGTTGATAAGAGGAAGGTTATGCACTATGGTGGAAATACCAAAATGCTGGTTATACAATAAATGGTAGTGTTGAGGGCCTCCGTAATTGAGCTGTTAAGGGCCGTGGCAGACTGGGAGATTAGTCGCCCGCGACAAATCTCCCTTGACACGGGCAAATCACCGGTGGGATGGCATATGCGGTACCGCGATTTCCCCGAAACCGCGGAAGTTTCCTCTCAAGGCATCCCACCGGAGATTTACATTCTCTTCAGTGGGATGGCATTTCGTGGAGATTAGAAGCCCGCGAGCGACTAATCTCCCCGTCTGCCACGGCCCTAAATCTAGGCTCTAGGCATTGTTAGGCAGTGTCTACTAAAGCGAAAAATGTGTTGTCCTAAAAGGAGAATGAAAGATTACAACACATTTCTTGCTTGAATAAAAGTCCTCATTATAGGGCATTCAACCTCTATGTTTGTTTGGATTTATAGACATTCTGCTAGCAGAAAAACTGCTTGCTGAGGTTCTCTCTTGGCTGCCATGCTAATAAGTTATCTGGGCTTCCGTAGTCTAATTTTCATTATTGCGCATGCCATTGCAATGGGCACTGCTTGTGCTTTCATGCTTCCTTCTAGAAGTGCTATGTAAGCAGAAGAAACACACCATGCAGTGTACAAAGTGGAACAGTTTGGATGCAACCGGGTGCCCGTGAACTATCCAGTTCCGGGGGTGATATTGAAATATGGGTTACTTGGGGGAGAAAGGTTGTTTTAATCAGACTGTGGCTGATGGTGTTTTTGTTAAAGGTACCACATAAATATTAGCTGATTAAACTAAGGTCTCTTGTGCATACAGTGGTGTGCTGCTGTGATATGCACTGTAGGTCTAGCACTTACCTTTGGGCACGCTGGCTGGTGAGCATTCTCTGGCCTCTGTGCTCATTTGTATGCATGTGGGTGCAATTGCTCAATGGTGCTGCATTGCAGCATGCTGTATCATGCCTGTTCGATGTTATGACATGCGCAGTACTGCTTTTGAAGTTAAAAAAACTATTTGTTAAATCTGTTTTGGGTGTCATTTCCAGTCTGTTTGGGTGCCTAATTCCCTTTTCATTATCAAGCTGGCATTTCTGCATTGCCCAAGCTGACTTCCAGTTGTACAGTTTCTGTCTATACCTTTTTCCTGAGTGATTACTTGGACTGTGGGGAGGCAGGTGTGGCTCATGTAGGTTGGTAAGTTTTAACCCAACACACAAGTGGTGTACAGTAACTCTAAAGAAGACAGAAGAGACCAGATTTCCTTTTAAATGGGTGGAGTTATATTTAGCAATTTGCTCAACTAAAAGAGGAATTTGGTCTGTAAAACCATATGCTCTTTAGGTACCTCCAACTGAAACATGTGTACCAGGCTCAATTCCCTAGGGGACCCCCCACTATTGCGGAAAGCATACTTGAATGATATCTCCATAGATCCAATCTCTCTAAACCAGTCAGCTGGTTCTATGCAATCCTCTTACAAACCAAATAAAGCTAAAATGGGCCCAGAACTTCCCTTGGCTAGATGAGGAAACCTGGGGAGATATACTTGAACAAATACCTGAAATTAACATAGCTACAAGGGACTGCTACACTCACGTAAAATTTCCCAATAGAGTGTACTTAACCCCCCACAGACTGGCACAAATGTATCAGGGCTACCCAGATGTGTGTGTGAAATGTAACCTAGACATGGGTAACTACTTCCATATGTTCTGGGACTGTCCTAAAATTCAGTTCTAGGTCACTATACTTATCTATGTCAATTCTTCATTTGGACGCCTACATTCTGCCTACTGGGATATACTGAAGGCCTTACTATGTCCCCCAGTGACAACAGCTCCTGCACTACGCTAGAAAGGCCATCTTGTTGACTTGGAAAGCCATAGAGCTGCCCACCCTGGGATTTTGGATCAAATTGGTAGATGACACACTTCCACGGCAGAAACTCACCTACCTGGCACGAGGATGCCCAGTCAAATTTGAGAAAATCTGGAACTGCTGGCTAGCATACCCACGAATGAGCAATGCGACAGATTAACACACCCAGTTGATTGTCTAAGAAACCTTAATAATGTAGCCATGTATTGTTAAGCTAGGCTGTACCTGTGATATTGGAACGCCCACCACCACCTTTTCCTATCTTTCCTCTCTTTCTTTCTATTCTTTCCTTTTTCTCAGTATTTTTGTTTGCAGAAAATCAATAAAGAAAAACTTTCAAAAAACAAATATGGATGGAGTTAGATCACAGCTTTATTGATATATATTTATTAAACCAGATAACCCGTACTTGCCATGCCATAGTGCCAGTCACCACAGCCATAGTAACCTGTACCAAATGGCAAGAACATAATTAGATAATCATCAAGGTGGAGATCTTGTAGACTTACACAGTGCTCAGACCCCCACCCCCACCCTCTTCACCTACACCATCTTGTAGCCATGTTAAAAATATATTTAATCCAATCCTTTCTAACTGCCTATGCATGACAACTATACCCCCTCCCAAATAAAATGAAACACCCTCACTCTGTTAAATAGCCAATTTGTCACAGGCCCCTTGCCAGCGAAGTCTTGGGACTATATCTCACCATATGATTACTACTTTGTAAAATACAGGTGTAGCCAAGTCCACTTTTATGAAAGATTTCTGACAAATGGACCTGGCATAAATCGTTACTCCTGTGTGTATTACCAGAACTGTTGGGGGTGAAGTAACCCTGCTAATTGCCACCACCTCTGGTAGAACCTTCAACCACTTTAAGCCTCTTGATCCATGCCATTGGAAATTGACACCTTTAAAACCGAGGTTGGTTCCTCCCAGACAAATCACTGCTCTCTGTTCTTCGAAGCAAATGTAGACATGACTGACCAGCCACATAGTCACCAAAGCAAATTCTAGAAAAATTTATCATGTAAATCAGGCCCTACATATGTCTCAAAACAGGAAGATTTCCTACATCCTATTTTTTTTTTTACATATTTATCTCTTAACCACTGCCCCTTCGCTTCTGCTGCCACCCCAACAAACTTAGACTGGTTTAGACCGAACTTGTTTAGACATTGCTTGAATCCTGAATCAAACTAGTAACTGTCCAGAAACATATTTGATTGTTTGACATAAACTTGCCCCAGATCTCTACGGCGGCACCAATGAGAAGTAATTTCAGCAAAGTGGAATTCTTACACAAGCCTGACTCCTCCCAAGGCCAAAACCCCAAATTTTTCCCCAGAATAGCCCGGAAACCTACTGAACCCGCTGCATGAACAAAATGTTATAATTCAGAATCGATGAATTGATGAATGGAGCATTCGTGCTTAAACTTGCAAGACCCAAAGAATCTTTAGTGTCCCTCATTAAATAACCAGCATACTGCAGGGCATCTGGTGTCTGCTTAGCCAGAGTGAGCTGGTACAGCGGCCTCTGACTGAAAGAGGGGTAGTCTCAGTGACATAATGAGACAAACATCTGCAACCATCATATCCCAGCCTCTGCTGGGCCTGAGGGCAAGTATTCTCCCCATCTTCATCAAATCATCAAATCTTCACCACAGGAGGAGCAGGATAATGTTCCAGTACACTAATAGTGAAAAAGGTGGCAATGTAAATAACTCTTAAATATTAACCTTCCCTCTGCTTTAGGTAGCCCAAGCTAAGGTCCTAACTACACTGGGTCTTTCCCCACAAGACAACCTATCCCTAAAGTCCCGGGCACCTTTGCTAACCATTTTGGTGTCGGGCAGTATTTTGATCCATCTGTTGATTTGGCTATAATTACTGCTGCCTACCTCAACTCTTGTCAATTTCGACTGCACTCTGCATAATCCTTGCCTGTACCATGTTGCTTTCAGTCTGTTCTCTGAAGTTAGCAGATTCCAAGCTAGAACCGCAGGAGAAAGTTACTTACTACTTGTATGTATGTATATCTTTATTTATAAAGCACTGCTTATGTACGCAGCGTTGTACAGTAGAATGCATTAATACAAACAGGGGGTTACTAAGATAATAATAGATAAATACAAAGTATAACAATAAATACAAATAAATACAAGATACAGTTGCAATAAGTTAAGAGTCAAAGACACAAGAGGATGGGGGTCCCTGCCCCGTAGAGCTTACAATCTATATGGGAGGGTAACTTACAGACACAAATAGGCAAATATAAGTGCTGTAGGTCACAGTGGGTGACACTACAATATAGTGTAGTGTTTGTCCCGGACAAACAGCAGCAGCGCGAGTAGGAAGGAGGAAGCACTCGCTACAGGTACCCCGGGCTGGTGCTGTTTTCTCCTAACAGGGGCACCAGCCCGGGGTACAAGGTAAGCGATTTAAGTCACTTGGGGGTGCCTAACATTTTGGCACCCCCAAGGGACTTTGCCTTTCCTTCTCCTTTAAGTCTAGTTTTAAAAAGACTGATTCTCTCCGGAGTAAATCAGGGAGGGCATTCCAAATGTAAGGAACAGTAAGGCAGAAAGGTTAAAGGCGGGAAACAGCAATAGAAGTGGGGGGTGCAACTAAGGAAAGAAGGAGTCAGCCAGGAACATACGGAGACACAAGAGAAGAGATGGAAAAAGCAAGACTTGTGCCAATTATTCTTCCTCTGGGATCCAGCATCCTAGAACAGTTAGCTTGGGCCATGTCATGGAACCCTCTCAGGCCTCTGGCTCTGCCACCTCTTTGGAATCCAGCCTGTAGGCTCTTGTATAATGTCTTGGGAACCAGGAAGCATAGTAGATACACCTATTTAGGTGAATATCATGCTCCCAGCTTGTGCAATGCTCCTGCTGTCAGTCAAGACTTTATCACTGACATCTTTCGAGATGTAGTGGTTAATTTAGGTATATTAATCATCT
This sequence comes from Xenopus tropicalis, assembly GCF_000004195.4. Lineage (NCBI taxonomy): Eukaryota > Metazoa > Chordata > Amphibia > Anura > Pipidae > Xenopus > Xenopus tropicalis. Next base: position 103,476,902 of record NC_030678.2, on the reverse strand, counting down.
TGTACTCTGAACTTGAACACATTTCTCATGTAAAACAATTTTTCTTTGTTTGAGAGAGAATAACTTCTATCCCAAGATTACAAAATGTAACTTCCACAGATCTGAGATCCCATTTGTTTGGATACATTATTTCTTCCTCCAGCTTTAAGATAGATCCTGTTAAAGTCTCTGCTGCCCTTGAGTGACCTACCATGGTTGTTTTAAGAACTATTCAATGCTCTCTGGGCTACAGACAATTTTGTAAAGTATTCTCTCAATTTATCTCCCCATTACAGCTCTCACTAAAAAGGAAGTAAAATTTTCCTGGTCACCTGAAGCCCAAGTTGCTTTTGATAGATGTAAAATTGCATTTTTCTCTGCTTCAGTTTTGGTTCACCCAGACTACTCATCCCTTTACTTTGGACGTGGATGCTTTTGATGTTGGTGTTTGATGTGTTTGTGTGTGTGCTACATGACTTGAGACACTGTGATATGTTGTTTAGGAGTGGTTATATTATTTGTAAATCACTGTGTTTTGTACACCTGATGAAAGGGATCATAGTATCTATTGACTAACAGGCCTGGATTTGTGGCGAGGCCACAAAGGCCCGGGCCTAGGGTGGCATAAACATAGGGGGTGGCTTGCCGCTCCGCCTCACGCAAATTTTAAAATTTTGCTCCCATACGGAGCAATAGGAACCTCTCCCCATTGCTCTGTATGGGAGTTTTAACTTTGGCACATGCGCATGCACGTTAGCGCCGGCAAGGGGGGGGAGAAGGAGGTTGTTGTTCCCGCTCGCACGCTCGCGCGGTGGGTGGGGGGCGCCGAATGGGGGTGGTCTTGGGGTGCGTCATTTAGAAATCCGGCACTGTTGACTAAAACAATAAAAGTTATGGAGTTGAACCCCTTGCAGTGCAGCTGTTTATTTGCTTGTTGTAGCTTATGAAAAACATGGATTTAAGGTGCTTTCACCTCTTTACTGCTGCCATGTCTGTACAAAGGACAATGGTACACATAGGGGCAAATTTATTAACGTAAGATTGGTCCGAATCCGACTTTTTCGTACCTTGCATATTTTCGCCGATTTTTTTGCTAATTTGCGTGACTTTTTCATACTGTGCATCAAAAATTACCTGACAAAATCATATTGCCGCGCTGAGTACGAAAGTTTCAGATTCATTCAAGCTTCGGTATCGTGACCTTCCTTGGGCCAGGTTGGAGCTGCAGAGTGCCATTGAGTCCTATGGGAGGCTTCCAAAATCATGCACAGAAGGATCAAAATCAGAAAGGTTTTCCTGCCATTTATGATCATTTGGATACAAAAATTTTGTGACTTTCGGATTGCCAATACGATATTATCGTGACTAATACGATTTCTTCTTAAGCATTTTCGTGATATTTGCAATCATCATAAATTATCGTATCCAATCTGAATTTTACCCATTTCGGGATTCAAACTCGTACTTTGATGAATGTGCCCCATAGTGTAATAACAGACATCTATGCATCTATACATTTTGCTTTTTTTTGTAAAATCTCTATTTCAGCTCATGGAATCATTCGAATGGATCTCTAGAAGACTACAAATCAGATTTTTACCCACTGGGCAACTGTATATTAAATACTTTCACTTTAGTCAGACTGATATAAATTGAGTCACTGTGACTTTTATGTTACTTATCCGTAAGTAGAAGGTGAATTTGTTGCAATGTTACACTATTACAGCAAAAGCTACAAAGCATCACAGAAGCTTTGAGCGTTTCATGGTTAGTTTCCAAAGACTTTCTTTTTAAATGAATCTCACTTTAGTCCAATCCAGTCATCAGGCTCCACAGGATATAATAGCAAAGGTTAAAAAACACTTTAGTGTGTTCTGGGGACTCCCTGTAAAGTAACACGAGAAACTAACAATACAAAAGTGTTTTTTATATAAAGCCTATTGGCCATATAAAAGTTTAAAAGCAGTATCTCCTGTTTGAGAACAATAGAGTTATTTCTGTATCAGTTACAAATAAGTGCCTATATTCTACCCAAGGTTGATTTTTGCATTGCATACAGCTATAATCATGTTTGTAAAAATGTGCATAATCAAATATAGATAATGTTGCATGAGATGGACACATTTTTTGGGCTGCAAAAATGTGGCTAAAGAAATTAAAGGAACAGTAACACCAAAAAATGAAAGTGTTTTAAAGTAATTGAAATATAATGTACTGTGGCCCTGCACTGGTAAAACTGAGGTGTTTGCTTCAGGAACACTATTATAGTTTATGTAAATAAGCTGCTGTGTAGCCATGGGGGCAGCCATTCAAGCTGGAAAAAAGGAGAAAAGGCACAGGTTACATAGCAGATAACAGATAAGACACCATTGTATTCTACAGGGTTTATCTGTTAGCTGCTATATAACCTGTGCCTTTTCTTCTTTTGAATGGCTGCCCCCAGGGCTACACACCAGGGTTTATATAAACTCTAATAATGTTTCTGAAGCAAACACAAAACTTTTACCAGTGCAGGGCAGCAGTACATTATAGTTTAACTTCTTTGAAATATATACATTTTTTGGTGTTACTGTTCCTTTAAAATAATAAGTAATGATAGGAAGGAAAAAAAGAACTCTCCTATCTGTCTATAATGTCCTTTAATGTACTTGTAAAGACTAATCCTGTCCTCTCACTAGGGGACACACTACCATTTAGTGCATTTGCATTTATGTTATTTCTACCAAAGTACATAACCTTATCAACATCAAACCATGTCAGTTTATTGCCCAGTTTTCCAGTTTAGTCAAATCTCTCTGCAAAGTGGCAGCATCCTGCATGGAACTTATGGCTTCACACCACTGACTAATTCTCAGCTCTTTTGGCTGAACGCAGGGCAAATCTCATTTCATACATTTTCATGGTAATATACAGTAGTTATGGAAGAGAAAGGCACTGCCTTTGTGATAATTAATATTTTCGTCTATTCACATTAAATTAAAACGGTGGTTCTAAATTCCCCGGGATTCCAAATATTAGTAGCATCTATTCCAGTGTTGCTGACAATGTCAGCAGTACTGTTTGTTTACATGCAAACATTCTAAAAGCCTTTGAATGTTATAAATGGTTTAGTCTTGGAGGTTCTTTCTAAAGCAGAGAGTCCCTCTAGTGGTAGAAAAAAATGTTTCTCTGCAATGTAACCATTAAACCACAACACTTTTAAAATAAATGTTTACCTAAGCTGGCTTAGTAAAAGAAAAACCCTAAAACAGATATTAATTATAATACTGATGAGAAATGGTTTAACAGCTATTAATGCATTCTGGAGCAGTTTCTTTCACAGACAGAAATCTGTACAAAGTGAATTTTGTGTTTCTGTTTTAAAAGTTTGTCTCTTCAGCAGCCTTTGCCAGAAATGATATTGGGGGAAGACAGTGTGCAAAGTACAAAAAACAGATAAAACCTGCCATTTTTTGTACTTCACACACTTCCTCTCTAGCTGAATTGCAGAAAGTCTCAGCTCTTTGTATTAGGACACAGAGACCTGCACTGCTCCCATGAATACGGCACTGCTGGCAGTTAGCAATACTCTATTCATGAGGGGCAGGATGTGAGAGACACATAGGCAACCCCCCTTTAGCCCTCTAATGTGCAAGTCAGGGAGCAGCAGGGCCGGAACTAGGGGTAGGCAAAATAGGCACCTGCCTAGGGCACAACAGTGGGTGAGCTTGGCCTGGCACTGGGGAGCAGTGACCGATGCAGGATGCAGTGGGCAAACTTTTGCCCTTAGTGCTCTTTATCTTCTGCTGAGATAATGTAAATGACCCCTTATTAATTATAAATATGCTTCATTATTTAAAGACCTTTTATCCGGAAAACCCCAGGTCCAAAGCATTCTGGCTAATAGGTCCTATATCTGTAATGGGTCATGGCAGTATTAAGAGCACGTAATAAATTAATTCCAAATGGGCAGCAATAATTGCAGGGTTCCGTTGAATACTGTAAACAAAGTATATAAAGTATATTAGGTAAACAGTATAAACCTACCTATTAGAAGAATTCACTAAATCTTTATCCTAGGGGTCATTTACATCCGCAGACAGTGGCAAATTGCACTGGGGTGAGTTGCATTTAAAATCGCTTTCATTAAAGGAGAAGGAAAGGCTAATAAAGAGTTAATCTCAAGCTGCAGGCATACCTTCAGTTGTCTCAATAGTGCCCTTAAGTCTCCCCATATTTCACCTGTTCAGAGGATCAGAAGCCAAAAAGGAAGAAAAAACACTGAGCTGTGTAAAGAAAGTTCCCATAATGCCTCACTCCTGCACCGAGACCAAGTATATATTAGTATATATAGTATATTTATCATGCTGTGTAAAAAGTGGAGTGAAGCATGACAGGTGATGTTGCTCAGGGCAACCAATCAGCAATTACATTTCAACAGTTAGAAAATCAAAGCAAAGCATCTGATTGGCTGCTGTGAGCAACATCACTGGTGATGTTTTACTCCACTTTTTACAAAGCATGATAAATATACCCTCAAGTGTACATGCTCAGTTTGTAAGACTATGGGACAGATTTATCAAACGTGAGTTTGAGCTTAATACATAAAAACTCACCCATGTTCTATTCATTCCTATGGAATTTTTTAGAAGCATATTTATCAAATGGTGAGTTCTAACTTTCACCCACTGATAAATATTCTTTTAAAAATCCCATAAGAATTAATAGAACGTGGGTGAGTTTTTATGCATTAAGCCCTAAATTCACATTTTGATAAATCTGCCCCCTTGAGTCAGCTTCCTGCTGATTGGCTCAGATCCACATTCCTAAGGGGGGGTGAGTTTTTAGCATTCTTGAGGGAGGGGGGAGCAGGAGAGGGGAGAGAGCTGCGTGTCTCTGGCACAGGAATTACAGACACAACAAATCTTTTTTCAGAGAAGTCAGTGCAGCATTTCTGTGAGTGCTTATGGCTGTATTTACATAGATCTTTCTGATAAAGCTTACTTAGTTTTTACCTTTCTGTCTCCTTTAAAGGTACTTGTGTCCAAATGCACTCTGTACATTTCTGTATAGTTGCAATCAGCGCCGATCAGACCTTTCTGCCTTCTTTTCCAAAATGAGTGCCGCTGTGTCTATTAATGCATGCCACTGTGTGAGCTCCTGGAGCTACCGTCACCCCCAGACAATGACACATAAATACTGGGAGAAACCAGTGCATTGTGGGAAAAACATGCAGATTGTGTGAAAGTGCCCTTTGTTCTCTGTGTCTAGGTAAGTGAATGCACCCCCTGAGTTTTCTAGGCATTTTTCCTACTGAGAAAAGTCTCCTGTAGCAGCACACCCAGCTACTGTTAGTTGTAACGCTAAATGTCATATTTTGCTTGGCCACATTCTATTCTTTATTGGCAGTTACTGTAGTGAGTGATTACTGTCTGGCAATATAGAAACATATTACTGGGTATTGTAGTGAGACAAGTGATGTAAATATCCTGCAGCGCTGTACACCTCTCTTGTTGGCCAGACTATTAACCAGACTATTATTTATATGTGTGGTTATTTTCATATTCCTGTAAATAGTTTATACAAAGTGCTTTGGTGCACCTGCTTTTTTTCTTTCGCTTTCAGTTTTGGTAGGACAATCTAAACCAGTGCTGTCCAACTTCTACGGTGCCGAGGGCCGGAATTTCTCTAGCATACATGGTGGAGGGCCGCTAATGGAAGCCAGTTTTGACCACTCCCCTTTTTGAAACCACACCCACTTCAAACCACACCTATTTTATCACAATGGTGGTAGCACAGCAAAATCCCAAATGCTTGGTCCTTACTGTGGGGATATCAACCATCATTCATATGTGAAAGAATTATGTCATATTAAGATATAACCTTAAATTCCATATGCCTCCTCCTTCCCTGTGGATAGCAGAGCAACCCCCAGTACATAATTACACACCTTAGGGACCATTTAATGGCTATTTTCAACTGCTAACAAACTCCCACAACAAACCCCTGCCAGGTTCACCTCCCACAAGCAGCATAGGGCAAGCAGAGTATGGCACACACAGGCAGCACTCTGCCTGTCCTATGCTGTCTGTGTGTGCCATACTCTGCCTGTCCTACCCTGCCTGTGTGTGCCATACTCTGCCTTCCCTATGCTGCCTCTGTGTGCCATACTCTGCCTGCCCTACCCTGCCTGTGTGTGCCATACTCTGCCTGCCCTACCCTGACTGTGTGTGCCATACTCTGCCTGCCCTACCCTGCCTGTGTGTGCCATACTCTGCCTGCCCTACCCTTTCTGTGTGTGCCATACTCTCCCTGACCTATGCTGCCTGTGTGTGCCATACTCTGCCTGCCCTACCCTTCCTGTGTGTGCCATACCCTCCCTGACCTATGCTGCCTGTGTGTGCCATACTCTACCTGCCCTATGCTGGCTGTATGTGCCATACTCTGCCTACAGTACCTATGTCTGAGGTGTGAAGAAATGAACAATGTGGGTGATTACAGTCTGAGCCTGAGGTGTGAACACTGCAGGGGGTGAACAATGCAGGTATTAAAAGGTGTGAAAAACACAGGGGATTACATTTTTAAACAATACAGAGGGATTACAGCCTGAATCTGAGGTGAGAACCATGCAGGGGGCCAGTTAATCTCAGTACTGATACCATTTAATGCTTACTCAAAGGTAAGCCATCAAAGCAGCCAGACAGGTGGGGGGCTACACAGAGGGGCCCGCTGGGCCCGCGGGCCGCCAGTTAGACAGCACTGATCTAAACTATAAACTTTTTTTGGGCTGGATAAACAGCAGTAATTTGCTAGCAACACATTTCCTTTTTGGGAAGCTTTAACATTATCATTTGAAGTAGCAGCCCCCAAGGACAGATGTCCAACATAGGCATTTGGACAACAGACACCAGCGCCTCACATACCTTCACTGATCAATGAGTTTTGCTGCAGCATTCTTTAGCTAGTGGATGTTACATATAAAATAGTCCATAGGGTGCACACCATTTGCAGCAACAAAACCTGGGTGCTAGTACACAAAAAAATGCACTGGAACAAGGATAGCGCTCCTAGGATTTAAAGAATTGTCAGCAAAAAGTAAATGCAAAAGATAGAAAGGTTTATTACTCGATGTTTCGGTCTCACACAGAAACCTTCATTTTCACTCCAGATGAAGGTTTCTGTGTGAGACCGAAACGTCGAGTAATAAACCTTTCTATTTTTTGCATTTACTTTTTGCTCACAGTTCTTTAAATCCTAGGAGTGCTGTCCTTGTTCCAGTATATATAGATATATCAGTAAATATTGTCCTTTTACATCATTTCGCTTGAGCCACCATTTTGTGATGCGCTGTGTGCTCCCTCAGAGATCATCTGTCAGGAAACAGGAAACAATACAGGTCTAACTGTAACAGGAAGGAGTATGGGAGTAAAAGACAGAACTATGTCTATTAATTGGCTGATGTGACCTAACATGTATGTGTGCCCCATGAATCACACTATCCCTGGGGGCGTCTCAGGACTTAAAATGGCAATTTTCTTTTTAGGATTACCCAATGGCACATACTACTTAAAAAGTATATTTTTATGAAAATGTTTTATTTATATAAAGCAAGGTTTTGCATATGAACTGTTTTATTCAACATATTTTTACAGACACCTGCAATGTTCAGAAGTATAGTTTTCCTTTAAAAATCACTAAAAGCAGCACTATAAAAGTGATGCATTTATATAATTGCTTGGTATTTATATTTACATGGAGGGATTGTTTTTTTTAATTATTATATGTGCCTGAAGATATACATAGTACTCTGATCTGTGACCCAGAGCCGTCATGCAGTATTGACATTAAAGGCAAACTTTACCTGATTGGACTGTTCCAATTCCCAGACCTTTCCCCAACACCAGCACCTCTGTCACTACCCTGCTTGGCACCATGCTGTACTACAACTGGAATTTCACTCCTTCCCCAATGGACCCCTAGACACATGCCTATGCTTACTACACATACTTCGGGGTCCTGCTATGACAAATTTGCTTTGGTGGGTCACTAATCAATGATGCTTCTTTTACTTAGGGGACAGGTTTGTAGAATATGTCAAAATCACAAATAAAACGAGGTCGCCAAGCGAGCGGATCTTCTCCCGATATCCCCACCTATGGGTGGGCGATATCAGGCTAATTTGGTCGCTTAGAACGACGGGTATAGGCCTCTGTCGGTCTGACTGATTTTTAAACCTGCCTGATCGATATCGGACCGATTTTGGGCCAGATGTTGGTTGGGCAGGGCCGTTGTTAGTGCCCATACATGGGCCGATAAGCTTCCGAATTGGTCTAAGGGACTGATATCGGCAGCTAGAATCAGCCCGTGTATGGCAGTATGCTTGTTCAAGAAATCATGCAAGCCAGAATCTGTCAACACAACATCACTTGGAAGGGCATTCCACAACTTCATTGCCCTCACCGTGAAGAACCACCTACTCTGCTTTAATTGAAAGTTTGGTTTTGCAAGACTAAAAGGTTGGCCTCTGGACTGTTGCCCAAAACTGCACTACATACTCAAGGTGAGTACTTACCAGAGCTCTAATCTTCAAGAAACAAATGCCATGGTGAGCACAATGATGCTAGAATAGTGGGGAAAAAATTACACATTGTAAGTAAAAAACATTGGTGATTGTGGTAATATAGTAATACAGTCCCTGGATCAACGTATACTAATAGCTATCGCCCATAACCCTGTATTTCCTCAATTGCTAAAAAACCATCCAAACCCTGATTCAGGGAGGGAATTACACAACTTCACAGCTCTCACAGTAAAAAATCCTTTCTGAATATTTAAATGGAACGCCCTTTGTTCTAATCAGAATGGGTGTCAGCTGGAAGGATATACTGGTAAATAAAGCATAAGAGAGATTATTATACAATCCCCTTATATATTTATACACAATTATCATATTACCCCTTAAGCGCCTCTTCTCCAGTGTAAGCAGACCCAACTTGGCCTTTCTTTCTTTATAACTGAGACTTTCCAAACCCTTAGTTGCCTTTCTCTGTACAATCTCTAACTCAATAATGTCCCGTTTGAGCACTGGAGACCAAAACTGAACAGCATATTGTAGATGGGGCCTTACCAGAGCTCTGTAAAGTGGAAGAATAACCCCCTCCTCCCGTGAATCTATGCCCCTTTAAATACATCTCAAAACCTTGTTTGCCCTTGGCAATACTTGCCTCTGCCAGGTTTATTAACTACAAGGACTCCAAGGTCCTTCTCCATTAAGTGGCTTGCAAATTTTTACATCCCAGGTGCATAACCTTACATTTATCTACATTAAATCTCATCTGCCACTTAGCCGCCCAGATTGCTAGTTTGTCAAGATCCTGCTGAAAAAATGCACTTTGCACACTGCAATGTGGTAAGTAAATGAACCCTTATTTCTTTTCTTCTCCTTTAACGAAATACATAATAATAATTACCCTGATTTATTTGCCATCCCCACTGTATGATTCATCAACACTAACTTATTTTTTGCATTAGCACTTACTTGCTCTAACTAGCTCTTTTGGGCAGGGCCCGCTTCACCTCTTGTACCTTGTATTTATTGGTTACTTTGCTTGTAATTCTGTTCAATGTATTAACCCATTAATTGTATAGTGATGTGGAATATATTGGCACTTTATGAATAAATATCAATAATAATATTAATAGGCAGACACTGGGGAAGATCTACTAGGCCATGCCACTGCCTTGTGTTTATTCAAACCTTCCATCTAACCACTGTCTAAATCAGGTCACATCTTATAATATTATACCATGGAGGAGAGCACCAGAAGGGAAGGTAGATAAAAGGGGCACTATATCCTTTTTTTTTATTATTAACTCAACAAATAGGGCTTGCTGAAAAGAATATAAGACCACCATCAACATCACACAATATATTGAAAATGTAATGCAGTACTAGTTTCTTAGGGCTCTTGTAAACAGACCTTTTTATTTATTTTGGCGTTTAATGCGCGTTTGAGACACAGGTTTGAATGCACCTAAACACATCATTTAACTGATTCCATTATATTCTGCCTGGTTTTTCTCACCAGTATTCCATATTTTTATTGTATTATATTAACGTTCCATTGCATTTTTTTAAGACGCCACGTCCAACATTTTCTTGCTCTTGATCCAAGTCCAGAAGACAATAGAACAGTGGGCTGCGTTTAGAACTGACAAATAGACTTAGATGCATTTTCAAAATGCAATATATGCCCTCACATGCATTTCTAAATGCATAAAAAAGTCTGGGTGTAAGAACCCTTAATATTACATCTGTAAATAAATTGGATGTATTAATACTTCACATTTTTCTATCATCATTTCTATTTTTTAAATAATATGATAAGCCACTAGATGTCACTATAAGCCTTTAGGAAAAGTATTAAAAATATAAAAAGTAACCACAGAGCTGGGAAAATAACCAGACAATGTATTTCAACAAACATTTTCCGAAGCTTATTAAAGCATGTATCTCAGTCTACTATGTTTTATATAGCTAGTTGCAGTTTGCTTTTTATGCCCTCTAAAGCTGGCCATACACAGACTGATTTTTGGACCATGTGTGGGCTCAGAATTATCATCCTGATAATTTCTATACCATGACGATCGGTAATTTAGTCGATTGGACAGGTTAGAACATTTTGGTTGGATAATGAAAGAATCTGCTCATGTATTGTGTATCTGATGATATCCTTGGAGAACCTACAATGCATTTACAGTCCCTTTTGTATGATTCGTGTCTACCAACTATTTCATGCTCAGAACATGCAACATTTTGTAGGCTTTATCCTACAATTTCAATCTAAATGTTAGTATTAGATTGTTGCATTTAAACGTACACTCAATATCTAAACATTTAAAATTAAAATTTGAACGTGTAGGCCACCTTAGGTCCTTCTTGTAAAACTGTTTTGCAAAGTCTGTTTATGATATATTTTATACGCACAGTAATTTCTACAGTCTTGGGATTTTTTAGCATTGTTGCAATGCTCACATTATCATGACATTTTTAGTCCCAGGTTCTGGGTGAGTTTTATTATAAGGGAATACTATAGAACATCTCCATAGCTCATCTGGCCTACAGAATTAAATAAGACTTCCTTCCAGAAAGGATACAAGTATACAATCATATGTTTGACCTTGGACTGAACCATTTTTACCTTCATTAAGAACTAAAAATAGAAATATGTTATTTGCTTAATTGAGACCCAAGTAAGTTCTGAGTTCTGAAAGCAGCAAGTAAAGCTTATTATGATATTTCAAAAGAGCCAATTAGCACAGTCAGTCACATAATTACCCAGAGCCAAATAAAGAAATTTAAGAAGAGACCAAATCAGTCTAGTAATTATACAGGGAGCTGAGCCTGCCTAGCTGACCGCTAATTTCTGCAATTGCATAGTTTATCTTGTGAAACAGTTATTTAGTGTATGCTTACTGCATGCCAGCATCAAAATAATAATCTTATAAGCGCTTTAATTATGCATTGCACATAACTGTTATGCTAGAATGAATAATAGTAATATTACAAATTGAAGTCTTGTCATTTTTTTTGCATCAAGTGAGAAAAAACCCATTCTTATATATTTCCCAACTATAAATTTATTTTGCAGTTTCCCAGTATATAATATTTTCAGGGCAAGAAAACCTATTTAATTTCTCATGTTGAAAATTCAACCCAAAAAAAGGAAAATAATTTTCCTACATCCCTCTGTGGCTGATCCTTTATGGGTTCAGGGGAATGCAGGATGAAACACAGCTCATACTTCCTGGTCAGGCTGTGCTCATTCAGGCACATGCAAGCGCAGAACGCAGGTGGATTGCATCAAGTTGCATTTCACCTGCGTTCCACAGTCTCATATGGGAGAATGGACTGCATGGACTGCAATTTGCCCTGTCGTGCATGCCAGAGAAATCTGCTGCAGGGGAACTCAGGGCAACACACCTGTGTGCAAGGGCCCTTATACAGAGAGCTCAACCCTACCCCTATAGCTACTAGATTCTCCCCCAGTCTCCCGTCACCCCATAGCATTCACATGATTTTTCTGTAATATCCTGAAGTTTGGTATAAATTCTAGGCGCACATTAAGAATTAGTTAAAAAAAAGTGGAGGGATGCTATGTGTGACATGCTATGTGCAGCATGCCAAAACAAGACCCACCCACAATTGTAAGCCACACCCACTAGTATAATAAGCCTCACTCAACAACTCTTTCTGGTTTTGGCCCCTTTAAAGCAAAGCTATTTTGCTATTCTCATCTACTGCCCAGCATACATATGTGTATGTATGTGGCCTGTAGGGACCCCAAAATATAAATAGTGCATAAGTTTGCTGGGGAACCTGATATTGATTGTACTACAGGGTTAGAATGCTAATAGGCAGTGTAGGACGTGAGGGGCCTTGACGTGGCACGTGACATGAGTTCAGACTGAGTCTGAAAAAAACGTGGTCTTTATGATGATTGTTCAGGGAGCATTCAGCATAGTATGGTGGAAAGGAAAACAATAGTACAGGTATGGGATCTGCTATCTGAACCCATTATCCAGAAAGTTCCAAATTAGGGGAAAACCATCTCCCATAGACTCCATTATAAGCAATAATTCTGATTTTTAAAATGATTGCATTTTTTTCTGTAATAATAAAATAATACCTTCTACTTGATGCCAACTAAGATACAATTAATCCTTACTGGATGCACAACACTCCTATTAGGAGTTTTTAAATGATTTTTTGTATACTTAAAGAGAATTTATCTGTAAAACCCAGGGCTTTCTGGATAATGGGTCCCATACCTGTAGATCTATACATATACCAATGAGTGCATAGCAACTAAAAATACATTTGCCATGTTGAGGCCTTTTTAGTGTAGTGCACTCAGTTAAAGCATGAATACAAGCACATATTCCAAAATAATACATATTTTACTCTTTCTACATGCCACATCATTTTTAAAATCATATGCATATACAGTAAGCCATTAACTATTCAGAAGCCCAAGGCACTCATATCTAAGAGGATTTCCTTTAGGTATCCAGGAACATTGTAGTCAGTTTGCTGCAAACTTGATATTATTATTATTAACATTTATTTATAAAGCGCCAACATATTCCACAGCGCTGTAGATATATTATCTTTGTTTTACCAAAGATTATATACTGGAAGTATAGTTGTGAAACTATATTGTTTATTGAAGTTAACTTACTGTTTAAAGGAGAAGGAAAGTCATTTTAGCATTTTACTGCCAATAGATTTGCCACATTAGTGCCACCTAGAACAATATATTAATTCTGCAGAAACCATTACCATACCTGAATAAACACCTTTAGAAGCTTTCTCCGTTTGCTTAAAGGAGAGAGAAAGGCTAATAAAGAGTTAATCTCAAGCTGCAGGCATACTTTCAGTTCTCTCAATAGTGCCCTTAAGTCTCCCCATATTTCTCCTGTTCAGGTGATCGGAAGCCAAACAGGAAGAAAAAACGCTGAGCTGTGTAAGGAAAGTTCCCATAATGCCTCACTCCTGCACAGAAGAGGGGAAAAAGGAGAGAACTCTGGCCACGGGAATTAAGGATTTTTCTGAGAGAGGAAATCAGACACTGGAACATCATGTTTACAAAAATAGACAAGAAATCTTGTGTTTCTTTTGATAGAGGACTCGGTGCAGCATTACTGTAAGTGCTTATTACTGTATTTATATAGGCCTTTCTGATAAAGCTTACTTAGTTTTTACCTTTCCTTATCCTTTAAAGGGGACCTGTCACCCTAAAAAATAACTCCAAATTATTTTCTATATTGTTAGTTGAGCAAAATAAACTTTACTTACTCTATATAAATAATATAAATTTTGTTTCCTTCCGAATTGGAATAACTCAATCAGAGCAAGCAGGCAGGCAGGCACCATTTTGTGGACACTGTTATTAAGGCAAGCTGTGTATCATGCCAAAATCTTTACGTGCCAGAACGGGGGACCAGGTGCCCATACCCATGCACTGGCTACACAGTTAGATGAGGAGGAGGGAGGGGAAAAGTGAGATGTGCAGTGACATCTAGGTAGTACTGAACGGAAAGCTAAGGCATAGAGGCGGCGCAACCAATATATGATTGACAGCTGGGATTTTTAAATGCCTTTATAATGAGTTTGGATGTGTTAATATTAAAATGAATGTTTAATTTGAAAAGGGTTTTTAATATACATTTTTTTTATGTCTGGGTGACAGGTCCTCTTTAAGGGCTTTTATGACTAGCGATGAGAGCTATTTTTGCCAGTCATGGATTTGCAGTGAAATTCCACATTTCTCTTTGTACATTTTTTTATGACACTGCGGTGAAAATTTACCAAAAAATATTGTCAAGAAAAAAATGCCCTTTGACTTTAATTTATTTGGAGAAAAAAGTCATGTGTGTAAAATATTCAGATGTCCTGTAAAATTAATAAATTATAGTTTCTCAATGTACCCTAGAAGATGTAGAGATGCTGTGGGGAGATAAGTGAAAGTGTACAGTGTAAATTTACAAAAAAAAATTTTTTGGAAAAAAAAAACTTTAAAGGGACAGCAACACCAAAGTTATTAAAATATAAGGTTTTCCTTTGCAAATAAGCTCTTTGCCTTGTTTGTGGATTAAATTTCAATGTTATTATGAGAGCCGCAGCAGTATAAATTGTGTGACTTTTGTTCTTGAATGCTAGCTTATTTAAGACAAAAATGCAAAAGAAAGTGTTTTTTTTGCAAGCTGGCAAGGATCACATTTTCAATGAGGCTAAAAATCTTGAATGTTTTAATAAACTGGGGAAATAAAATAAATAAGGTTGTTAGAGACAATTCCCATTGATATCTATTGAACCTCGTCCGCTTTTATTTGAGTTTTTTCTGGTGACTTTTTGCAGATTTTTCCATTAATAAGGAATATACTCAAATATTTTCGTAGTTGTGCCTCTCGCTGCGCTTTTTCTTGAATCGTGAAAAAAACGCAAACGCAAATTTTGATAAATCAGCCCCTTTGTGTCAGTGGCGACAGGAGATATACACTGCACCAAGCCACTGCGGGTGACCAACACAAAGTGGAGTACAGTGAAATTATTAACTACAGTCAAAGATAACTATAATTAATGCCACAATATACAGTTAAAGCTACTATACAAAGCTCAGACATTGTGAAAGTAAATTGTTGATGGCATGAAAAAAACATGTTTTTTTCAAAACACATCATTTTATAGAGCTTCTCTAGCAGAATCCTTCATTGAAATTCATTTTTCACACGGGTCTAGCCATAAACTTCAATCACACTTTACTGCTGAGCCACAATTTGGAGTGATATCACCCCCCTCCCAGCAGCCGATCAGCAGAACAATGGGAAGGTAGCAAGATAGCAGCTCCCAGTAGATATCAGAATAGCACTTAATAGTAAGAAATCCAAGTCTAGCTTGGAAGTAGGAGAAACAATAGGTTACCTGAAAGCAGTTCCTTTTGAAAGCTCAGGATAAGGCCCAATGGCTGCCTACATACCATTATTAAAACTAAAGAAAAATACATTTGTTGGTATGTAAACAGTGTAATTTAGAAATAAAAAGTATACCATAAAAATCATGACAGTATCCCTTTAAGATCCCCAACGTTGTTGACTTTTAGTTTAGTGCTTTTGGGGATCTCTTGAACACCCGCATATTGAACATTAGGTCTTTATTTAGTTGCTAAAATTGAAATGCTAGTGTGGTTTATATTACATTGTACTACATTTTTTATAACAGTTCCTTTTCGTTTTTTTTAGTGTCATATCACTATTATACCAAGTCATACCTTTCAGTAGGCTACACAAAGCTTCTGTTCAAGAGGAGAACATAGGAGGAAGGCAGTGGTGCTAAGCAAAACTATGCAAAAGTAAAAGTAGAGCCTTTTCGCACAGTACCTTTTATGAAGGATTTGTTGTGCAATAATATTTTTGTAGGCACTATTTATAAGTCTGGGGAATCTTATGCATATTAAGTTTCATATTATTCAGAACACCTGTATTTATTTATGATGGTTTGACTTTGTACCAAAGACACAAGGGACATAAATTGATATAAAACTTCTTATTGTCTGTTAAGTTTTCTCCACTATGCTGAACTTTTTACCTGGCTCATGCTAGTTTTATAACAACCGGGTTCATAGCAACAGGGCCATTCGTTTTGTATTAATGACCGTACTGAGATTAGATGGAGCTCACCGAATTCACTTATATTTGATACAGTTTAACACAGATAGATAAATGAAGTACTTTTATTCATTCAGAGTGAAAAAAACATAATTATTCAACACCGTTTGATTTAAATTTAGATGCCAATATTCCTTTTAATATTGTATATTAGAAATAAACTATTAGATTCTTTATTCTATGCTTTTTGTAAAAATACCAGTCGGTTATTTAATGCAATAAAAATGTTGCTGCTTTCCTAATTCACTATAATGCTTTCTCTTGGGTAAAATTCAGTTCAAACATCATTATTCATTAACACCATAAAGATCTTAAGAGTTTGCAGGTTATGTTGTGAATGCATTCAGTAAATATGTCTATGTATTTATTCTAATTTAGTGCACTTAAGATATCAAACCATTAGCTTGATATAGGAGCTTATTTTTTGATTATGGTAGGGCAATCCATCATATGAAATAGTCTACTAAAACTGGAGAAGTTCAGCTGAGGATTTGACTGATAGTTTACTCATAAAAAAAGCCAGAGCCATACATACCATTGCAGTGCGAAAATCTCAAGCACATCATTGAATGCACAGAGGAATTATTCTGAGCTCTAATGTATTCATAAAACACTCAAGAAAAAATCCGTCCCTTTTATTAAATCTTGTTTGTTTTGCACTTTTAGTGTCTTCTCATTATTGATACCGAATTGTATAGAGGTAATTGTGCCTTTTATGATGTAGCCGTGGGGGCTATTATTCTTAGTTATGCCTTGATTGGTGAAGGATATGTTTTGATTCCTGTCTACATTTTAATGTAAAGAAACAGAAATAAATGTAGGAATATTCAAAAATGAGTTGCTATAAAAAAGCTTGGAAAATAGTATATATTACAGGCGTTACTATTAAATGTGTATATCTTCTTTTTAAATGTCTGTTCACAGTATATAAAAATATTTAAAAATAAAATCAAATTAGGGAGCAAGGCAAATAGGTCAAATTTATAAAACAAGGTGTTACTACCATGTTTAACCCATGGTGATGGTTACGGTGAGGTACAGACTGCTGAAGGGGAGTTGAAGATGATGTTTACCCTTATTAAAAACATTAATACTTTCACTCCAATATTTTGGGGTCAAGGCCTAGGCAGGGCTTTAAACCCATATATAAAATTTATGTTTTTACACCTTACATTTATATATCATAAAATATATATAATCATATATGATATATACTCATAAATATTCATATATACATGTATCAATATGACATAATTATGAACAAAAAATAAGGATAGCCACCAATGGCTGCTGCAGCAGTTATATGGGTGAAGCAAGGCTCTGAAGCCTGTGACATTGAAGTGAACTGTGCTGCTAACTATAAAATATTTCCTAGCCACAATAGGGGGGTATAGGTTTACTTGCCATGTGCACAAACACACTAACTGATCCATGTATGTGCATGTGTCAGCTTAAATGACACCAGATGCATGTATTGATGCTGCATGTGTCCGTATTGACACTGTCCTTTCAATGGCTAAACAGACTTATGTAGGCTTATGTAAATGTATCCTCATCATCTACCTTACTCCTTTTTCCTAAAACCTTCTACTGTGACCTGCCATGTTACTGACTTGCTGTTGGTGTCAACCTTTGAATGTGTATCAACATGTGAACCTCACTCCTGTCTTTACCCTTGGCTTTGTGCTTCTGTCAAATTCACAAGAATTCTCCACTGGGCTGCCTGATCCATGCCCGTGCTAGATTTGTAGCAGTGCCTGGTGTTAGTGGGCTGGCATCTTTTTCTTGATGCCGTAGCTCTCCTGACAACATGCGCGAAGATGTTTGTTTTAGATGATTAGATTATTACAAGAAGTTATTTTAATTCCACATTACTGTAAAAATTAGACACTTATTAATATTACTCTAAGGGGCACATTTACTAACCCACGAATCCGAATTGGAAAAATTCCGATTGGAAAACGAACATTTTGCGACTTTGTCGTATTTTTTGCGATTTTTTCGGCGCCTTTACGACTTTTCGGAAATTGTCGCGACTTTTTCGTTACCAATACGATTTGCGCGAAAAAACGCGAGTGTTTCGTAGCCATTACGATGCGCTCGTATCTTGTCGCGACTTTTTCGTATTGAGCGCTCGTAAGCGACGGGCGAAACTTTCAGACTTAGCATGATTTTGGAAGCCTCCCATAGGACTCAATGGCACCCTACAGCTCCAACCTGGCTCAAGAAAAGTCACCATACTGAAGCTTGAATGAATCCGAATCTTTCGTACTCGGCACGAAGGCTACGAAAAAGTCGCGACTTTTCACGCAAGTAGTAACGCTACGAAAAAATCGCCAGATTTTGCGCAACATTCGGAATGGCAACGAAAAAGTTGTGAATTTTCCGAAAAATCACCAAATACCGATCATTGCGAAAAAAACGCAATCGGACGCATTCGCCCCGTTCGTGAGTAAGTAAATGTGCCCCATAGTGACTATTTTTACTCTTTGGTGTTTCTTGCCCTTTAAGATTGCAGGCTAGATATTCCTGTGGAAAATAAACCTGTTATGCTTTGTGATGGAATTTTTAAAATACTTTGTAATTTGTGATCACTTATATCAAAATAGACACATTTGGTAGATTTCCTCCACTGTAGAACCAAAAACACACAATCAAGGTCATTTACCAAGAATAGAGGCAAAAGTGCAAGAGCAGCGAAGAAACTGTACAAGAGGCAGCAGTTCCCTCCCTGGTCTGGCAGCAATGCTGGGCAACCTGGTCCGCTACCCCCACAAGTGGTGATGGGTGGTGGGCAGTAGATGGCATGGGGAATGTGCTTAGGATGGGAGGGTTTGGAGGATCAATGGAAGCCCAAAAAAGCACATTGCTTACATTTTTTGCACTTGGCACAGAGCCTTCCATTAAGTAAATGACACCTAATATATGCCAAGCAATTTTTAATATTAAAAATGCTATCATATTTCCAATACATTTGTTTTAACAGTTACAGCCTTATTAGCAAGGTAATGATGATAAATATTCACTACTATATTTTGTGGCTTGATGAGCTGCCAGTAGACAGGTGTCTGAATTACTAAAACCATTATTACTTTTGGCTTCAGTATAATGACCATGAAACAATCCAGTGCTTGAGCGGACAGGGTAATATAACTGCCCTTTTAACCATAATTAGTGGACTTTCAATAAAAAGTTACTTTATTTGCTTTACAGTGGTTAACCCAATATGCACAAAATGCTAAAAGTTTGTGTAGAAGCATAGAAAAAAGATACATTTGAACATATCTTTAAAAAGCAATATGGGGCATCTAATATTTTTTTTCTTTTTTAATAAATACTATTGTTGTTGATACTTAATGCCATCATTTTTGAAGGCAGTAAAATGAGAATGCCAGATCACTAATTATAATAAAGTAGAAAGCTACATTCTGTTTGTTAAAAAGGATTACATTATGGATTACATAATACTATACCCAATACAGTGGGAGAATTGCACTATCCTTTTCTGTTCAGAAACATCTAGGAAACATCTGGGAATGTGCAAATAAAGGCCATAATCAGGCTTGTTTTGCACTTTACCCACTGCTTGGGGCGTTGTGCGGGTAGTATTGTGCAAATTTTCATGTTTGGCCTCAGAGATTTAAATTGGCTTTACTATAAGGGCACCTGGATGTTATTCTTTAGCTGAAAAGCATTTCTGGAAAGCTTTAGACTTAAAAATGCATCTCATTAGCTCCTCTTAATTATTACTAAAATCACTTGGCTTAGGGGCTGCTCCTATTGTTTCCCAGTAGATCAGTCATATTGATCCTAGATTGTTTAAACTTAATTTACAAGAGTAACATTTAGAAAAATAAAAGCAATATTCTGATGAAAAAGAGGCACTTTATCATCTTGTTAGCTGGCATTCTGACACTGAAAAAGCACCAGTCAAGTGGTTGCAAAAAACAGCCAAAAAGTATTTGGCTTATTTTGTGATAAAGTGAGAATTCTGGTGTTGGTTAACTCATGGAACTATGAATCTGCTGCAGAAATAGTATGTAAAAAGAACAGTACAATAAAAATGTATTTTTTAGTAATAATACTAAAATTTTATTCTTAAATAAAAATATTTAGGATATAAATATACACACAATTTCCCACAAGCACTTGTCTTAGGCCCTCCAGTGGCCCCTAAACTGCCGCTGTGTTCAATGAAGAAGACAGCTTAAGAGACCTCAACTATGAGACTCAACTATGAGACTATGGGGCTGATTTACTAAAACACGAATTCCGACCGAATTGGAAAAATTCCGATTGGAAAACGAACATTTTGCGACTTTTTCGTATTTTTTGCGATTTTTTCGGCGCCTTTACGACTTTTGTTACCAATACGATTTGCGCGAAAAAACGCGAGTTTTTCGTAGCCATTCCGAAAGTTGCGATTTTTTCGTAGCGTTAAAACTTGCGCGAAAAGTTGCGTTTTTTTCATAGCATTAAAACTTAAAAGGCGCGACGCTTTGCGCAAGTTTTAACACTACGAAAAAATCGCAACTTTTTGCGCAAGTTTTAACGCTACGAAAAAATCGCAACTTTCGGAATGGCTACGAAAAATTCGCGTTTTTCCGCAAAAATCGTATTGGTAATGAAAAAGTCGCGATAATTTTCCGAAAAAATCGCAAAATACCGATCATTACGAAAAAAACGCAATCGGACGCATTCGGCCCGTTCGTGAGTAAGTAAATGGGCCCCTATGAGAAGTTTTAATTATATAGTAATATAGTTAAAGGTGAACTCTACCCAAACACTCTTTCAGTTTTGTATATATATATAAAATATATATAATTATTATATATCAAATTATATATAAATATGCAGCCTTTTATGATTTTTTATGTAATAATATGGTTTGGAAAAGTTACCTAAGCCTGGCCCCCTATTCTCCTGCTGATCTGGCTGACTACTTCGAGACTCAATAAAAAGTAACAGTAGTCAACTGTCCACAGCCTGCCTTCAGCCTGCATCCTCCAAATCCCACAATTCCCTGCACAAGTGATGTCATTAAGGAACATCGCAGTGCAATGCATTGTGGGTTATGTAGTTCCTGCATGCTGTCTGTAAGTTTTGGATATCTTGTTACAATCTGAAACATCAGTTTTTTAGTCCTTCCTCCCCTGCTAGGATTTCAAATGTTGCAGAAAGAGAAGAACTGGATTCTGGCTTATAAAAAAGGATTTTGGCATTTATTCATGGTATTTAGTCATCCTTTTTCAAGTAAAAGATTACAGTGGTAGGTATATTAGGGGTTTCTGCGCTGTGTGGGGCTTGGAAGCCGGAGTTCCCCTTTAATTTTGTCACTCAGATGAGGGGTCAATAATAATTTGCTTAGACATAGTGATGTTTCGCCAGGCATGGATTCGCAGCGAATTTCAGCGTTTCGCCATTGGTGGATTGTTTCGCGAAACTGATGAAAAAATTTGCTGCAGAAAAATTTGGCGCGTCCAAAAATTGGTGATATTGGTGTCCTAGGTTTATGCTATAAACACATTTCTATTAGTTATTATCAAAGAACAAAGATTTAGAACAGGACACAAGTACAGAACTACTGCAATTGTAGGCCAATTTTAGACATTAAAGGGACAGTAACACCAGAAAATGAAAGTGTTCATACAAAGAATTACTCTATATGTAATGCTGCAGGTCTGGACAACTGGTTGTTGCCTCGAAGATACTCCATAGTTTATATAAAAAGCTTCTGTGTAGCCATGGGGCAGCAATTTACAGGAGAAAAGCACAGTTATCTTAGCAGATAACAGATATAACTTATTTATTCTACAAAGTTACTCTGTTATCTGTTATGTGCCTGTGCCTTCTCCTTTTTCCCACTCAATGGCTGCCCCCCGTGTTGACATAGGAAGCTATTTATAAACTTATGTAGCGTTTCTGTTGCAAACTTACCAGTTTAACCAGCTCTAGGCAACTGTTCTCTATATTTTAATTACTTTAAACACTTTAATTTTTTGGTGTTACTGTTCCTTTAAGACAAAAGGTCATTCAATTTACTTGGGCCTTAGAATGTTTAAACTGAACAAGGAATGCATCTCTTGTCTCCTGTCACAAGTATCCCTAGTGCTAGGTTAAGAATGTCACAAATAGTCTCAAAAACACCAACTGCACAAATACCATTTAGGACACTGCACTGATGTAGAAGAGAGATACTTTTTGGGCTATTGGGCTGAGACAGTGAGACATAGTTATGCTAAAACAAGGCTAATGATTGGTTGCCATGGGATCAGCCCCATGTAGGAAGAAATGGTTAAATGGCAACATTTTTGTACTTGAATTTGTTCCCCTAACGCCCTCACGAGCTTTCAGGACATATGAGCTATTATTTAATACTCTGTATTGTAATACTCAATATTCAATATTCAAGTCAGGCCCAGGGGGAACTTTGGGGCCAGGATCGATTTGAGTAAGTATTTATTTAAGTCCAAGAGTGACTTATTCACTGTGGGCAAGAATCATATATCCCTAGGAGTATAGATACGACACATTATAGAATTACGACAGTCCTGAACTCCAGAAAAAAGTCTGGAAACCACTACCATACATCAGCAAACCTAAACCTTATTGTTCCCCTTTTTGGCCACATTGAGTGGATAGAAATTCATTTTGTTATTCTAGGTTTTACTCTTGTTACTCTAGTTTTGTCTGGGGCATTGTGAATATTAACCCTTTCCAAAGTCCCCATAAGAAACCTACCCTTTTCTGTTTTGAAAATTGTTACTAAACCAAAATGTAGTTAGAAAAAATAAATAAATAAATATATATATATATATATATATATATATATATATATATATATATATATATATATATATAAATAAATATGTGTGTCCACACTTTGATCCCACTCCATAAAAAATGGGTGCTTGATCAGGGGATTTATCTATCTATCTATCTATCTATCATCTATCTATCTATCTCTCTCTCTCCCTCTCTCTCTCTCTATACATATATACTGTATATATATATATTCTTCTGAGATTTGAGACTGTGAATAAATGATGACTTCTAAAATGAATGAAGCCATCAGATATCAGACAGGCCATGTTTTATAAATGCCAGCAACAGAGGAAACATCATAGTGCTAATGTATCTTTTTGATTTATGACTTGGTCTCATTAAAGTGTTATTAATACAATTCAGTGTTTAATGGTTCCAACAGCACTTTTATTAAAGTCATTCAAGTTTTGAATATTTTATTATGATTATTTTTCCAAGTGGATTTAAATGCTTTCAGGCTTGTTATAAAATGAGTTGGTGTATATATTCATATTTTCATATGGTGGATACAATAGCAGCAGTTCAGGGATGTCCAAGCTGCAGATTTTGACTTAATCTATACAGCAGATTTACTATCTTCAGCATAAAAATACTAAACAATTCCAACAACTTGTTGTATTGTGGAAAAGAGCTTGTCCAAATTTCTAAACCCCCTATTATTAACTTGTGCCTTGCCCCGCAAGTCCAAAGTACATAATTTGAAAACAAATTGGCAAGTTTTCTCCCACAATGCAGCATTTTTTCCCAGAATTTCAGCATACAGAGGGGGAGATTTATTAACTTTCGTATTTTTTTCATTTCCCCGAATCGAATCCATGAAAAACTCACATACAAAACTTTGCCATTTAAAAGCTGGTGATGTCAATTATAGCTGTTTTTATCAAATTGTAAAACCTTTATTTAATTTGAGTTTTTGTGATTTTTTTAAATCAGGTATTCTAGCCACTAACCAAGCTGTTATTTTGTTCATTGATTTGCCTAATTTTATTTGATTTTTGTGATTTTATTGTAGTTTTATGCTTGCATTGCATGCAGTCTAAGCATTTTATGCTTACCGTTCGGTAGTTTGGTGTAGAAATACATCTTAACCTATTCTGAATTTGTCAGAATGAGTACTTTCCAAAAATACATCGTTTGCTGGGGTCTTTGCACAGTTAGGGGGTCTTACGGCTCATAATTCACTTAGGGGGGGCTCTGCTTGCAGATGCTGAGTTGGCAGGTGAGAAAATTCATACTGTATAAACTATTTTCATTTGGGGTCTGTAGACCTCTACATATCACATACTTTGGTAAATCTAAGCATTTGGGGCATCAAACTGTTCAGCAAACCTCTGGCATTCACATTGTGTGAGATAAATGCAGCAAATTGCTATATTTTAAGTGATTTTCAAAAATTCCATCAAAACCACTAAGTTCCATCTTCTCTGGCAAGTTTCATGCCCATAACAACTTTCTCCTCTACCAGCATCTCCTGAATTATCTATATCTAAAAAATCCCTTTTATGTGCAAACAAAATGGAAGGGAGTGATGATAACAGGACCTTTGTCTTTACTTATGGCACCCACTCAAAAGGGGCAATGAAAATAATAAAAAAAGTATTCGCCAGTGAAACAAAACAATCCATCATTGGGCGGAATTTGTACTGATCCTGCACATTTTGCTTGCTACAGAGGTATAAATAATGGTGACATACTGGATCGAAGCAATTTGGAGATCCCTGCAGAGGATAGCAAAAATATATATTTTTATATTTTAAAAGAGCCACCCTTCTACATCTTACTTGTCAAAACTGTAATAATATCATAAAGGGGAATAAATAACCTATCCAATAAACTAGATTATCAACAAAAGGTATTATCTTGACAAAATGTAATGTATGTACTAAAATGAAGACTAGCTTATGTAGTTTAAATATTGAGACACTTGAATAGCATTGTTTCACTCTGTAATTGTGACTGCTTAGATTTTAAATAGTTTGCCCTTTGTAATTACATTCCTGGGGCAGCTAGTAAAGGAGTTCCATATCCCTCTGGGCCACCTGTTCTTTACTTATGATTTAACTCTTTTTATAGTTGCCTTCCAGTACATGTAGAGAATGTGAACTACAGGAACTTATGCAAGATAAAATTAGTATTAAAAGAAAATAAACCACTATGCAGGGAGGTTAGTAACTTGCACAAAGCAAGGAATTAAAAGGGTGCACTTCTCTTTTTTCTTTTTTTCCTTACATAACGTGCTAAGTGCAATTTGGAGTGCTACTGCTGTGTTTTTTCCACACTGCAGTGTTTTTGCTCCAGAATTCTGACATTATTGTTTTAATGCAATTTCGCTAATTTGTCAAAATGGAAGTAACTGCATGTGCACTGACGCAAATCAGGCGTAGTTGCGCTGAATATTTCCAGTGCAGGAGTAACATGTTCACCCTATTCTTTTGGCAGGAGTGTGCTGCGCCTATTGACACAGGGTGCTGAGGGAACCCTGGAGCTTCTGCCTAGGCAGCTGGTGGCGGTAGCTCCAAGGTTCCCCTGAGCAGCAGTGACTGATTTGGAACGGAAAGCAAGAAAAAAAAAAAAAGTGGCGAGCGCAACTATACTGAAGTGCAAGGAGCACATTTTGCAGCAGGAGCCTTTAATAAAAGTGATTTTAGGTGCAGCTGACTGTACGGAAAGGTGCAAGTTGCACACTGTGCTTGGAGATTTAAATGAGTCCTAAAATATGGTCTTGCTGGTGAGTCTATATAAAAGTATAGGTATCACAGCAGTGGGAAGTGCACTGACTAGTGGGCTGCAAAAGAATGTTATTAAAGGAAAACTATACCCCCAGAATGAATACTGGAATGCTACAGACAGTTTATATAATGTATATATGTATATATGAGTAAATATGCCTTTTTACATTTTTTCCCTCGAGCCACAATTTTGTGATGGGCTGTGTGCTCCCTCAGAGATCACATGACCAAAACTAATACAGGAAGAAGTGTGGACCAAAAGACAGAACTTTTTCCATTCATTGGCTGATGTGACCTAACACGCATGTGTGCCTTGGCTTGTTTATGTGCACTGTGAATTAATACTTAAAATGCCAATTTTCTATTTAGGATTACCCGATGGCAAATACTACAAAAAAAGTATATCATTATGAAAATGGTTTATTTAGGTGAAGCAGAGTTTTATATATGAGCTGGTTTATGCAATATATTTTTATAGAGACCTACATTGTAGGTATAGGGGGTATAGTTTTCCTTTAAAGGACCCCTGGTGCCCTGGGAATTTGTAAGTAGGAAAATAGCTTAAAAGCATATTGCTAACTGGCAGGTATTTTTTAAAGTTAATCAACAACAAGTGTTTATCAACTGTTTTCTCCTGAGGTTAACAGGAAATTTCTATGTATATTACTCCTATACCTTACTAACTACAGTTCAAGATGTCTGACACGTGACAAAGGACGCTCTCTCATTATTTTGTATACATGTTTGCCCTGGCAGTAATGCCAACGTTAATGTAATTTATGAATATATATACAAATAATGGCCTAAGAATATAATATGTTAATGGATTTTTAATATATACTTCATATTTTTGTCTGACATGGTGCCAAGATATTAGGCTCCTGTTCTTAGCCTAAAAACTATAGGCCTGTTACTTTGACATTGGTGGTAGGAAAGAATTTGAATGGGATAATAAGGGATAAAATACTTGAATATACTGCAAATCACAGTGTGTATATACTTTTTCCAAAAACGCCTTAAATTGAATTTTGGGCACTGTGCATTAGCAGGGGATCCATGGTACCACATTTTGACCTGATATTTTCTTCAATGTTATGTTAATTTATCATTTCCATGTAACTATTGGTATAGTAAGATATCTGCAGCCTTCTCTCCTACATCTGTAATTACTGCAATAATGGATTGGCAAAGTCTCCCCAAGTAACTAATCAGAATGGATCTGCAAAGTTACCCTAATAGTAAAGGAAACTACTGTAAGTATACTGGCCCATTGTTGTCCTCTGTATACACTCAAGATCTCATCCAATAATGTGACAATAAATATATTTTGTATGCTGCTAATACATCTCTTCTTCTCTTGTGCCGCTCCCTTGCTCTGTAAATCCATCTCTGAATTCCTCCATAAAGTATTCTCCTTCTATCTCTTCAAGACCAAATTAAGGGACTAGCTCTTGTTGCACTCACATATCTGACTCAGTCCCTGCAGTTTTGCTGGAATTCCAACCACTGTAAACTGAGCACTTATTAGCCTCCTATTTGTCTCTGTAAGTTACTTACCCAGTTAGATTATTAGTTCTATGGGTCACTTGTCTCTTAAAGGAACAGTAACACCAAAAAATGAAAGTGTTTTAAAGTAATTGAAATATAATGTACTGTGGCCCTGCACTGGTAAAACTGTGGTGTTTGCTTCAGGAACACTACTATAGTTTATATAAATAAGCTGCTGTGTAGCCGTGGGGGCAGCCATTCAAGCTGGAAAAAAGGAGAAAAGGCACAGGTTACATAGCAGATAACAGATAAGACACCATTGTATTCTACAGGGTTTATCTGTTAGCTGCTATATACTGTAACCTGTGCCTTTTCTTCTTTTGAATGGCTGCCCCCATGGCTACACACCAGGGTTTATATAAACTCTAGTAATGTTTCTGAAGCAAACACAAAACTTTTACCAGTGCAGGGCAGCAGTACATTATAGTTTAATTTCTTTGAAATATGTACATTTTTTTGTGTTACTGTTCCTTTAAGTCTTAGAACGTAATCTTTGTTGTCAGCTTATTTTTGTATATATACTGTATTCTGTGTCTGTATTGATCCCTGTCTGTTCTATTAATGTATTATTTTAATATACAGAGCTGCATACACAAGTAGTGCTCAATATATAAAAAGATACATACATACATATATTAGCTCAGCATTCATTTAAACCACATTGGGGTGACTGTAATCATACATGTAGCACTGATTACAACACATATGGCTTTAGTTTGACCTGATTTTAATAAGGAGCTTCTTTTTTGCTGTGCAATCAGATACAGATACCCCAAAACAAACATTCAGCAGTCCTTAAAATTGAAAAAGACATCAGATAATGTTCTTGTTATTGTGTTTCTGCCATTAAAGGATAATTATGCTACAGATGCACAAATTGGACTACAAACATTTGAGGACTCAGGGAACAATTAATTAGGCACATTTGCTTTATCATTTTCTTCTCCTTCTTATAATTGTAGGTAATGAAAACAGTAAACATATATTTATATGGAATTATCCCTTATGTGCATCTTGTCCTGTATCTTGTTCTGTATTTAGTCTTTAGTGATTTATTCATTCATTAAATCTGTTTTCAATGAACAGAAAAAGAAGAGTGCTCTGGTTGATTTCAAATCAGCACAATCAGTAACTTATAATTATGAAGTTCAAAATGAAAATACAGTAGTTTTATTTTTGAATTAAGGAACAGACAAGTATTTCTGTAATTAGGCTGATAACCTTGCAATTTCATCACCAGTGGTTATGTTAGATATTTTAAAACACTCTCTCAAAATTACAATTGCAAGGTAAGGTGTAATGACAAATCAAATCTCGAATAAATTTACATTTGGGAACATCAGACTTTGTTTAATGTATCCTCCTCAGTTCTCAGATTGCCTCTGCAAAGTAATTAGTCATACAGCTTAATAAATTATAGGGGTTAATTAAAAGAACACTTAGGTAGACCTATTTTCAACAACTGTTTTCTTAGACTTAGGTATTTTTGTATTATTTTTGAATGATCAGGCTTTCTTGGCTATTCCAGTATAGAGCGAAAAATGCTGTCTGGTTGTTGGGGTTAATGACCCTAGACGTGAAAATATTGAGGAACATTATAAGAAGCAGAGAAGAGGGGTTTATAGATGACAAAAGAAAATGGGAAAGGAAGCAAGAAATGAGAAAAAGGAGAAGAAAGCACTGAAGGTCAAGACAAAGTGGACATAAAAATATAAATACAGCTTACATTTTTCCAATGAGTCAGAGGATGAATAAAAATAAGGGGAGGGTCACTAATTACAATTAGATTTTCTGCAGTTTGATTCCAACATGGGCACTGTCTGCAAGAAGTCTGGATGAGCCCCGTATCTATGCGGGTTTCCTCTGGGTGCTCTAGTTCCCTCTCACATTCCAAAAACATACAAACGAATTGGTTCCTAATAAAATTAATCCTACTGTGTGAGTATAATAGTGTTATAGCCTTAGATTATATACACCAACAAAACCCTCAAATAAACCCTGCACACCAAAAAAAAAAAAAAAAAATCAAGGAGGTACTATAGTTAAAAAGACATTTTTATTTATCAGGTCATTGTGTAGCAACCATATTGCATTAAAAAAACCAAAACATTATAATATCCATCAATAAACAAATCAATACATACCACCCAGTGAAAAAACTGAAAAAGATATGAAGGCATTTGTCAAGGGAGCTATTGAAACGCTAGCACCTGGATTTTCGTACATACATATATAATTTTTTTTGGTTTTTTTAAAATGCAAGTGTACCCGGAGTGCCCTCCACTATTCTAAATTGTATAGCCTTAGATTGCAAGCTCCACTGTGGCAGAAACTGATGTGATAACTGATGATGAAGTGCTGCGGAAAATGTGTCTGCAATATATAAAACACCAGAAAAAAAATAATTGAATAAAAAAAAAATTAGCAGAAGCAGATAGGTGAAGGGAGCAGATATATGTGAAAAGGAGGGACAAAGGAGTAAAATGGGAAAAGCAAAAAGAAGGGCAGAGAAATGGAGAGCTTAATGCTAAGTGAACAGGTACAGAGAAAGGACTGTCAACAGATGGAGGGACAAAAAGTAGATGGGATGAAGCTGTAAAGTACATTGTAGAACACAAAAGGTGAAATTGTGAAAAAATAGGCAAGGGGAAAGAATGTGTGTGAATATGTGTGGCAAACAAACAATCAAATGACTTTATGACATCATTTCACCTGTTCTGGTTGGCCCTCTAGTGGCCCTTACAATTCCTTTATAAAGAAGTTAGAACTAGGAAACTTAGTACCTGATTATTGTGTCTGTGCATCAGATAAGGCTGTAAACAAAAATGGTACCAAGTGATCACATACAAAGAGGGTATACTATGCCACATGCTGTGTAAAGAAGCCCCAGATCAACAACATTTCATTTACAGACTTTATGAAACAGTGCTTACTAGTTCTCACATTTCATGTAACAGTGCATCTTTAAGATATGGAATTTGATTTTTATTATTTAGCAAGAAAATTCTTAGACATCCTTCTTGTTTTTATACAACACCACTTTGCATCCTTTCCACTTGTCAAATGCATCAAGTGGGCCTCATATTCAGTTCCCATGTATGTTCCTTCTTAAAAACATATTGAACTGCTATAAAAGGCATAATATTATTTTGCAAAGACTTGTGCTTACAAAGAGATTTGCTTCATGACGCATATCTCATCCTTTAACTCTGCTATTATTTTTTTCCTTATTTTTTTCTATTCAGCACAAAATATTGCCAAGTCCTTTGGCGCGAAGCTTCTAAACTAATGATGTACATCAAATATAACAAGTTTGATAAACAAGCTTTCAGTGATAAAGTAAGAAATCTTGCCTAGTAGTATCATGCCAAGCTGTTTTACTCTGTGATATTTCTGCTCCTATGCCAAGCTGCATGTTCAGCCAATTTCTAACTTCATTGGTGAGAATACAAGTCTATCGAAGCCGAATGACCTTTATAAATCATGCACATAAAGCAACTGCAAGAAAACTTGTGAAAGTATGAACTAAAATGCAGCATGACACTCTGGAATTTGAATGCAACCATAAAGTAAAATAGTTTTTATGCTTTTTAAGTTTTCTGAAAATATTTGCAACTTTATCGCTTACTTTCATGTTTCAGGAATGAAAGTATAGTGAATCATTTAGTAGATGAACATGTTTATGAGCTGGGAGTGAGTAGCGGATATGTTGTAGAGAATCTTATGACAAATCTGTATATACCATCATTGGTGCTAAGGTATAGAAAATAGAAAAATAAAGAATTAATATTTTTCTCAAGGAACCAAGAATAAGTCTGGGAGTTAGTTTTGTGACCCAAAAATGAATTATTGGATACAAAATACAATAAGCCCTGTATTAAAGACTATTATAGATATCCACCCAAAAAGCATGGAGACCCTTCTTGGGTCATGTCTCATATGTAGAGCCTCCTTGGTCTTTACATTTATGAAAAGCATGTTGGAAAAAGTTTGAAAACTGCTGATCATTTTGTGGCTTTAATTTTACTTTATATAAAAATGTATGCAATATATTCACTCAAAATGTTACTATTGCCTTATTCATTAAGCTAAAACTAGCATAACAATGCAAATGTGTGGTAAAACCTTTTTATATATAACCTTATATATAAACTTTTTGTTTAATCAGCGTTTTACTTGTTTAGAAAATGTTAATGAGGCTATTTGCAGCTATTGTTTTAGGGTTAGACAGAAACCTGTCCCCTAACAATACTCTGCGAATCCCCATTAATATGTTTATAGTCCCCCAATGGGGCCCCTACCAGAGGTGTGAATTGGAGGAACTTGAAAATGGAAAAAAAATCTTTAAAATGTGGTATAAATGTTTAAAAGACAAATTCACAAACGGGTCTGAAACCTGTCTTTCTTTCACCAAAAATGGAAAAGTGGTGGTTGAGTCGGATTTCTGTTTGCGAATATGGAGAAAGTGTTTTCCACCAGTTTTCCCACCACTTTTACTTCAAAAAAGGGCTCCACGTCTGTGAATTTCCCCCAAAGAGGCTCACTTATCAGAGAATGTTGATAAATGGAGGACTCATTCTCCCTACTTATTAAACAGTCTTCCTAGTTATACAAGTCTTGATGCAAGCAGCAGGATTGAACCCTGCATGTTTCATGCATTGGGTTATGAAATGCCAACCACCCATATATAACAGACAAGAGAGCAGAAAGAACCAAGTGGGAGGAGGAAGGAATGCCTAATGGTTAGGGCTGGCGCATTCTGTCAAAGCATGTCTGCAGAGTGTCAAGTTCAATACCTGCCCTGGGGGCCTCCTTGTGACCCTGGACAAAGTTACTTAACCTTTTGCTGTCCCAGCATGATGATGGCACCTAGAAATGGGCAGCTTGACTGCTGTTCTGACTTTTTCAGTGGCTACATTTACATTTCCCCACAAATCCTCTGTTTATAGATCAAATCCTTGTTAATAGTTATAAATTAATAATATAACAGTTATAAGTGAATGGTTTGTAAATCCCTAGCTGCTAGTCAAATCTGCTAGTAAATCCAAGCTGCCTTTAAAGGAGAAGGAAAGTCATTTTGGCATTTTACTGTCAATAGATTAGCCACATTAGTGCCACCTAGAACACTATATTTATTCTGCAGAAAGCTTTACCATACCTGAGTAAAGAGCCCTAGAAGTTCGCTGCCATTTTAACTTGGTCTTCATAGCTTCCTGCTGCAGCTTTAGCCTTGGTAGCTCAGATCACACATTCCTAAGTGAGGAGGAAGTGAGTTTTATGAATTCTTATGGGAGAGGGGAACAATAGAAGGAAGAGAAGAAAGAGCTATGCAGGAATAAATGATTTTTCTAAGAGAGGATATCAGATACCGAAGAACATGTTTACAAAAAAGGAGACAAGAAATCTTGTGTTTTTTTTGATAGAGGACTCAGTGCAGCTTTTCTATGTGTGCTTATGGCTGTATTTACATAGACCTTTCTGATAAAACTTACTTAGTTTTTACCTTTCCTTCTTCTTTAATGCATTTTAGCTAGACCCCTGTTTTTTTAATTAGATCTGGTAGCCCTACTGCAGGGCCCACATTTAAAGAGCACTTAACAGATAAGCTGTTTAGAATACAATGGATTTAGTGCTTAAATAGAGATAGACAGGGGTCAAAATGTCATTCATGGATTATAGGATGAAACACTTTCAAATACAAAATATGATTGTCACTGCTAAAACACTGTGCTGTGCACAGATATAACCTGTAAGCATAAAATATTTTCACTATATGGGTTTTATAAACCAAACAAGTCAGTCTCTACCATAAGTAGGACTCATCACAAAGGCAATTTGATGTATGGATACCGTGTTAAAATATACATTGAGATAAGCTTAACACTAGCAGTGAAATACTGTACTGTAGCTGCAGCAAATACAACAGCCACTTCAGGTGTAATTCATGGAGTCAAGATAGGCAGTTCATCACCCAGGAAATCAGAAAAGTAACCTTAAAAGCTTTTTATTGCAAGTTATAAATATTTAAGTACCCATTGACCTTTGAGTATATTGATGATAAGAAAGGACCATTTAACGTCACATTCAGGTCATATATAACATCTACTAAGTATTTGGAAAAATACAGCTAAAATACAGTATATACAATATGATTACCTCTGTTACTGCATAAACAATATTTACCAAGCAGCCTTTGACAGTTCACTTAACTAATGTTACCTTCTTTAACCTGGCCTCATTTCATTACAAGCAGTCAACTAAACTCTAAAGCTTGCTCACATCTAGTAACCTAAAGCAACCAATCAGCAGTAAATGCTACCCACTGATTGGCTGCTATGGGTTACTATACAAATAGCAAACTTTAAAATGTGTATTACATTTAGGCTAGTACATCTATGGGCCAAAGTGAACTTCCTGTCTATGCTGAAATTGCTCTAGCATATACATATATACTGTATATTCTAGAGTATGTATTCTGATGAATTAAATTTTGGAAATGAACATTTCTGGGTGATTCCAAAACCTCTGAACATTAGTTTGCAGTGAACATTAATTGACAAGTTAAAATGTCTGTACACACAGCTTATCTGCCCATATGAGGACCCTCTCTGAAAACCACATCAGACAAGGACCACATTGGCGTGTTAATGTAATCATTTTCTGACAGGCCTGCATAGGCCTTTGTTATTATCCAATTCTCAGGCTGGGGCAAAATGATTCCATGAACCCAATTTAGCTCAGCATATAGATAACTAAATCATGCAGGTTTGGCAATTTATCTGCACAAGCATCTTCTCCCCACCTACTTACTGCTTCCTGGACAGAAAACTCCTCCATTGCCACTATCCTTTACCTAGGTGGTAGCTCATCAATAACAGTATCTGCAGTGGGGCCCCTAGCCTGAATGACCACAGCCCTTTATTTGCTGGGTCTCATGGAGCATTTTGGGACATTCCTACCTATACAGGTTGCCACTTGGCCAGTATCTCACCAGCCTAGAGTGTGTGCTCCTTTGTAAACCTGCTGTAAGATATCACTTATGGAGCACAGTGTCCTGTGACACTAGGAGGGGGTGCTGGTTTCTGGAATTATGCAGATATTGCTATTTTGATCCTTTCTGTTTCTGAAGTAAAACTGTACACATTACAAAGTGATGCATTTCTCCTAAGAATGGTATAATTGGGAGTTATCATTTTTTTCAGGATAGAACACAAAAAGACCAAAATGGCATTCATTCTGTTCTAATGGAAATGAGTAACAGCACCTTTCACAGAAACCATTTCTTGTATAACTGTGTGTTGAAAGTAAAATCTATGAGTCTAGAAATCCCTGTAAGGAAATCATTTGCATGAATAGATTTGTAATGTTTTTCGAAAGTGTATTTTTCTTCTTTGGTAGCATTTCGCTTGCTGCTTTTACCAAAGGAGACTAGGAGCTGTGAAGACTTTTATTGCGTCTTTCCTTTGTATGCTGAATTGTACCCAGATTTATTACTCTCTTGATGTGTCTCATACAAAAAATAACAATTATAAATAAAAGAACCATTATTTGTGTTTTTCCCCATTCATAAATTCTTATTTATTTCCTCAGTTGCAGTCTTGTTTTGCTATACACAGTTTGGTAAATAACTGCGCACCTTAACTATATTATAATTACAGCAGAATGAACACACCATCCCCACTGTCAAATATGGTGGTGGCAGCATGATGCTCTGGGGGTGCTTCTCTTCAGCAGGGACAGGGAAGTTGGTCAGAGTTGATGGGAAGATGGATGGAGCCAAATACAGGGCAATCTCGGAAGAAAACCTCTTGGAGTCTGCAAAAGACTTGAGACTGGGGCGGAGGTTGACCTTCCAGCAGGACAACGACCCTAAACATAAAGCCAGGGCAACAATGGAATGGTTTAAAACAAAACATATCCATGTTAGAATGGCCCAGTCAAAGTCCAGATCTAAATCCAATCGAGAATCTGTGGCAAGATCTGAAAACTGCTGTTCACAAACGCTGTCCATCTAATCTGACTGAGCTGGAGCTGTTTTGCAAAGAAGAATGGGCAAGGATTTCAGTCTCTAGATGTGCAAAGCTGGTAGAGACATACCCTAAAAGACTGGCAGCTGTAATTGCAGCAAAAGGTGGTTCTACAAAGTATTGACTCAGGGGGCTGAATAATTACGCACACCCCACTTTGCAGTTATTTATTTGTAAAAAATGTTTGGAATCATGTATGATTTTCGTTCCACATCTCACGTGTACACCACTTTGTATTGGTCTTTCACGTGGAATTCCAATAAAATTGATTCATGTTTGTGGCTCTGTGATCCTCTTTCGTAAGTAACATCTCTAGAATGGGGGGGTGCAATAGGCACTACTGCTATCAGAGTTGCCTCAGTCCCCACAGTAACCCATTATTAAGAAGATTATATTTTATTTACATATCATGAAAGACCCAAGAACTCCCTGCCCCCCTTATTTACACCAATAATAGCTACAAAATATTTTATTTCAAGATAGTTTCACTTTTGAACAGAACAACAGAATTATGAGTTATTCTTCAGCTTATTCTTCCGTTTTTTCTTCTTCTTCTTAGAGCCCCCCATTTTCTAAACGCTATTCCTCATACAGTTTTAGGGGTACAACACCCAAACTCTCCACACTTCTTCACCCTATAGTGGAACAGGTTACTTGTGCTTTTCTAAGCAATCCCGCCCCGATGTCCTTTTGTGGCACCGCTCCGAACACCCCAATTTTCCCATTGACTAGGGAAGATTCTCAAACTGCTGCCAATCTTACAGCTTTAAAGCGACACTCCCCAAACTTGAATCACACAGTTATGGGGTCAGCCTAAATGAAAATAGGATGATTGTTGGATGTCCAAAAGTTGGTGGAGCTGTGAACAGCCAATGAGATTTTACCTATTGACTTGGCGGAAATTCAACCTGCTGCTATTCTCATAGTAATAACGCTGAGGTCCCCAAACTTTGCAGAGTTAGGCACCAGGTAACTGTGGTTCAAGGTTAGAAAAAGAGCCACCAACAGCCAATCAGATTTTACCTGGCTAAGGGGCTGATTTACTTACCCACGAACGGGTCGAAATGAGTCTGATTGCGTTTTTTTCGTAATGATCGGTATTTTGCGATTTTTTCGTATGTTTTGCGATTTTTTCGGATTCTTTACGAATTTTTCGTTACCAATACGATTTTTGCGTAAAAACGCGAGTTTTTCGTATCCATTACGAAAGTTGCGTAAAAAGTTGCGCATTTTTCGTAGCGTTAAAACTTACGCGAAAAGTTGCGCATTTTTCGTAGCGTTAAAACTTACGCAAAACTTTGCACCTTTTAAGTTTTAACACTACGAAAAATGCGCAACTTTTTACGCAACTTTCGTAATGGATACGAAAAACTCGCGTTTTTACGCAAAAATCGTATTGGTAACGAAAAATTCGTAAAGAATCCGAAAAAATCGCAAAACATACGAAAAAGTCGCAAAATGTTCGTTTTCAAGTCGGAACTTTTCCAATTCGGGTCGGATTCGTGGGTTAGTAAATCAGCCCCTTAATATCTTTTAATTGGGAAATCCAACCTGCTGCCATTCTCACAGTATTAACACCAGGGTCCCCAATCTTTTCACTGTTGGTCATTAGGGGACTGCAGTTTTAGGTTTGAAAAAGTGGGTGGAGCCACCAACAGCCAATCAGATATTACCTATTGAATTTTATTGGTTTGATGCCAGGGTTTCCATAGTTTTACAGTCAGTCACCGGGTGACTACGTACTCAAGGTTAGAAAAAGTGGGCGGAGCCACCAACTGCCAATTAGATGTCACTTCAGTGGGGAAATTTACATTGCTGCCATTCAGACATTATTAAAACCAGGGTCCTCAATCTTTGCACAATGGTTTTTACTATATAACTGTGGTCCAAGGTTAGACAAAGTTGGTGGAGCCAACAACAGATCAGATTTCATTCAGTGACTTCAAATTTTTCAAACCAACATGAAGTTTGTTCTCAGACTTCCCTTTCTAGTTTGGATTACCATCTCCTAAATCTACTACAAAACATTTAAACATTAAATAATCCTAATCCTAATAAAATTGTTTTGCCACCAGTATGGGTTCCCACAGATTTATTATCAAGTAGCAGGCGCTGTTTTATTATTACAGGTAAAAAGGAAATAATTAACAAAAATTATTTGCTTTAATAGACTCTACAGGCGATGGCCTTATCATAGGTCAGAGCTTTTTGTAGATTAGGTTCCTGGATAAGATATCCCATGCCATATCTGTAACATACTTTCATTTATGTTTTATATTTTAAAGGAGAAAGAAAGTTACAATCACTTGGCGGGGTTCCAAAATATTAGGCATCCCCCAATAATTGTAATTGCTTACCTGAACGTGTTTGCAATAAAGCAATCCTCTTTCTTCTTCAGTAATGTGCGGGCCCCGGGGTCAAAAGTAGAAGGAAGGAAGAAGACACTCATCTGCATTAACCCCTGGCTAGTGCAGTTTTTTCTTGTTTGGCCAGGGGTTTCAGGTAAGCGATTACAATCACTGGAGGGGTGCTTAACATTTGGCACCACCCAATGATTTAGCCTTTCCATCTCCTTTATTACAGATAGACTTAAGAACATCTCTATATTAAGAGGAGCTGATTTATTCAGTAGTAACCTAATACTGGTGTCTTAAGACATACCAAGCTATTTCTTGGAACAATATGTTTCAGGATGAAAAAGGTTTTTGGATCACCAGCAGGAGCCCATTAACTTGAGAGGGTTATGTACAAATGCAAGGACATTTGGGTTAGATCATTTTTATAACTGTGGTAGGGGCTTATACCCACAACTGTTTATAGTTCAGATGGTGTACAGTTTGTAGTTCCATTCTTTCCTCCTTTATATCCCCAATATCAAATACACAATGCTTATGTTGCTATACAAAGGCAATGCAAAGACAATAACATTAAGCACTTTTCTTCTTTTCTCGTAAAATGCAAATAAAGAAGAAATTAAGAAAAAATGTTTTTGCTTTGTAAAATACATTGGAACATACCCTACAGTGATTGCATAAAAAATCTCATTGGCCTTGTTTTGTCACTGACTTTATAGAACTAGAACTTAAGAAAGTTTTTTAAATGAATGCATCTGCTAACAGATACAGTTTGCCATTATTATCACATATCTATGGCAATTACGTTGCCCTTGAAAGTGATTGGTATCTTTTTCTGGGCAATTTGTTGCTTTGCTGGCCTTTTTATAAATTGCAGCAACCTGCATGACAGTAGTTCAATGGTACTGCACGTACACAGAGATCTGATGTGATTGTCTTATTTCCTCTTAACCATTACAACAGAATTCTTTATTTGCTAGCCCTGAATATACTGCCTATACAGATAGCTCTTTAGGGCCATGACACACAGGGAGATTAGTCGCGCCGCGACAAATCTCCGTTTACGCGGGTGAATAATCTTCCCGCAATGCCTTCCCACCGGCGATTTACATTCTAGCTGGTGGGATGGCATTGCGGGGAGATTAGTGGCAGCGCTACTAATCTTCCCATGTCTCACAGCCCTAAGTCTATAAAGCTGGCCATACTCACACCATGTGTGGGCTCAGAAATATCGTAGATTACTTGATGTGTTAAGAAGATTACTTGATGTGCTTCTCTTATGTATGTGTACATTCCCTGATTCAGTTATATAATGTGACACTTATTGGCAGACAACGAGCCGATGAGGTCCCTGATCCAACTGAATTTTATAACCTGCCCGATTGATATCTGGCCAATTTCAGGCCAGATATCGGTCGGGCAGGCCCCTCGTTTCTGCCTCTACACGGGCCGATAAGCTGCCGATATCGGCAGCTACTATCGGCCCGTGGATGGGGACCTTAAAGGTGGCCATACACGGACCGATTTTTTACTTACAAACGACCGATTCCCGAACGATCCGATGCTATCGTTAAGTTATCGTATAGTTGGTGGTGTACGAATGATCGTCGGCCCACTAAACGAGCCGACATTATCGTCCCCAAAATCGATCGGCCAGGTTTAAAAATTTTGGTCGTTTAACGATAAAATCTGCCAGTTGGTGTGAGTGTCAGACATTTGTCTTTCAACGATTGTTCTCTGCGCATGTCACGATTGCCAGCAGCGGAAGTCAACGACATTCAATCGTACGTAGATGTACGATCGTACGTATTTTACGATAATGAAGCGACGAAATCTTTCCCGAATTATCGTTGCCCATGGATGGCATATCGTATGGGAACTCGATCGCCATACGATCATTTGTCGATATAATCGTTCATCGCACAACGAGCGAAATCGCCTCGTGTATGGCCACCTTAACTCCTCTTCTCACTGTATAGTGAGGATAGTTTATTTGAACAGAGATAATGAGCAATGTATAAACAAACACACTCCTTTCTCCTGTCTGTCACAGGTTTTCAGATATGGTGGATATCGCAATACAGAGTGCTTTTCTATAAATTGAGAATTTGATTTTGATTAATTCTCCTCCTCTAACATTTTCTTGGAAGAACCACAGTTTCAGGCATTTTTCAAATTTAATGCAAGAAATAACAGTATAAAATGACAGGTACAAAGTATGCCCTAATCATTCATTTATGCTAAAAGTGTAAAAAAATGGACAGATATTTAGAAGCTATTTGAGTGCCATTTTGTGTGAGCTTTTGCCATTTTACACCTATGAATAAATCATCCCACTGTTGGTGTGCACTAATTCCAAGTTATTGGAGGTGCATTTGGAAGCACTGTACAAGAAAATGTAAACATTGCACAATCCATAAGTAGAAGATAAGCAGCACCCCTATATTTGTATCATTTTTAGCCAACCAGCAATGGGTCACTTGGCTTCTAATACAACCAGCTCCACAATTGCTGAAAAGGCACTTGAGAAATTGGCAACTCTGTAAACACAACCAGATGGCAGGATTGCAGCGGCAATGTTCCAATGTAGGCAGAGAAGCCAGCCATGTATTGTTACTGGAGATTGACAAATGCATGGGCTCCAGCACAGTGGCTGCTTGTAATTGCAGCAGTAAAGGTTTTACGTCTCAAGGCTTGTTTCTGACCATTAAATATCACATTTACAACTCTCCCTAACACACCATTAGGTTAACAAACTGGTAAAATTGTTCTTTGCATGGTACAAAATATTCTAACTAGAGCTTAGAGCGAAAGCTTTTTAGATGTCAGCAATGACGTTTCTAATCTTATGTTAGTCCTCATTTTGGAAAAAAATATTTCACTTGATTCAATAGCACTTTGGCTCTTAATTGAAACATCTTGTCAGTTGGTGGCAATGTCTGAACTGCTCATTATGTGCGGGCTTCACAGCGCTCATTATTTGCATAAATTCAGTTGTCATTCGGGAGTTCAACATAACACTTTGTGAGATTCCTCCATAAACAGATTTGTCATTACCTGACAACTAGGGCATGTGTAGCCAATTACGCAGGAAAAAAGGCCTTTGTACAAGTTGCATAAGAAAAGACTGCGCTCATGTCTCTAAAATAAAAATGTGCACTGATGCGAGCTGAAATTGGAAACTCAAAGAAGCAACTTTTGGTGGCCTATAAC
The DNA here is from genome assembly GCF_000004195.4 of Xenopus tropicalis. Taxonomy (NCBI): domain Eukaryota; kingdom Metazoa; phylum Chordata; class Amphibia; order Anura; family Pipidae; genus Xenopus; species Xenopus tropicalis. The sequence goes on along the minus strand of NC_030678.2, from coordinate 103,436,021 downwards.
CTTCTTCATAAAGTCATTATTTTTCTTTTACCTTAGAGGTATATCTGAGCATGTTTCATGAGATGGGTGCAAGTTAGCTTTATGAATTGAATATATGCCTCAGTGAGTCACTTCGATTTGTTAGGAGTGGGAATGCTGACACAAATTGAACAATAATATCAAATATTAAGCATCAAATAGGTAACACAGAATGAATGCTTGGGTACTTTATATGATCCTTCATGCAGTTACTATGCACTTTATTGTAAAGTAAGGCTTTGGAAATATCCAAGACATAATGAAATCACCTGATGTTTGACCAGACTTACAGAAAATTAATTTAAAAAAAGAATGAACAGTGCTGTCAGGAGACTCCAGAAGGTGGCCCAAGGTTTAAAGGAAGAAAATCGCCGAAAAAAATCTTCAAATTATGGAAATTACCCCTAAAAATATAGCTGCCACTGGGTAGATTAGCTCTTGAGCTGTGCTATTCCACAAGCCTGTAAGTTTCCAAACATAAACCTATATATAAGTTTTATATTATAAGTGTGTGTGAGTATTGATAAATGTAGCAACATAAGTGACATGAAGCCTACATAAGATCTGTATAACATATTGGGCCTGATTCACTAAAGGGCGATAAAACGTGCGCTATTTTTATTGTGCGCTAAAATTTTTACCGCGGCTTAATTTTGGCGATTTTTCGCACGATTCACTATAAGCATACTCGCGCTTTTTTACGTGCGATATTGCATGAGTTATTTAACTCGCGAAGACTATTTCAATGCGGTATTTGCTGGTACATGTGCTAAATTACGCCCGCGAATAGTCACCGCATATGAATGGTAGCTTAGAAATAGTGTATAAAAATTGTCGCCGCATATAAATGGTGTATATAAATACTAGCCACATATGAATGGTAGCATATAAATGGTATCATATAAATAGTAGATGCTTATAAATAGTAGCCACTAGTGATGAGCAAATGTGTTCTGGTTATCTTTAGTGAAAATTAGCAAATCTTTCAAAAGATCCACGAAACGGCAAAAATGTTGTGCGGGCAAAAAAATTGTTGCTGTGACTATTATTTTTTGACGCTTGTATAAATTTTTGTATGTGCGGTGAATTTTTGCGTGGCAAATTTTTTCAGGCGTTTTGCCATTGGCGGATTGTTTTGCGAAACGCATGAAAAAATCAGCCGCAAAAAAATTCAACGCACATCCAAAAATTCACTGCGAATCCATGCCTGGCGAAACATTTCATCACTTGTAGCCAAATATAAATAGTCGCGCAAATGAATGCACGCCATGTTAGCCATACACGCCAATACTTGCAGAAAATTACTGTATTAAAAATGAACATTTCGCTGCAAACTGGCGGCTGCGTCACTCTAGGGGAAACACATACTTGAATAAATAACACTGTAAGTCCATATTTTATTGCAAAAAATCATTTACTGTACTTTTGTATAATTTTTCGCCTGCCTGTAGTAGGTGTTAATTTTTGCATAGCCGAATGCGATATTTAGCGCACAAAAGTTATAGTGAATCATGCGATCATATTCTTTTCAGCACGGAAATGAACGCATGCGGTAAAACTAGCGCGAGAAATACCGCATGCGAAAATGCGACTTATCGCATGCGGTTATGCGCGCGCTAATTGTCGCGTCTTTTTTACCGCAAAAAAACGTGCGATAAACTTTAGTGAATCAGGCCCATTGTATGTATTCTTACTAATTTTTAGATACACGCTAATATATGAATCAATACAGAGTGTCCATGCCCACTATGGATGCAAGCCACACCCAAGTACATTCAAAAGGAAGGGACTCTTTAAGGACTTAACCAGGCAGTGGGTAATTATTGGGGCCATATCAGGGCTAGGAACAGAGTTCTTTCATCTTTGTATGGAGAAGATTATGGAATTTAGGGGTTAAAGCTTTTTGCACAGAGAAGGCCAGGCAGCTGATAATTCCAGGGTTCCCTTGCAACAATGCCTGCACATTGCAAACAACTCCCATACCAATTAATGTGACCTACTGTCTTTTCTGCCAATCTGAAGTATCTACAGATATAGTCAAAATGTCCTCTGCACTCACCCATTAAAATTATATATAGGACATTTTGTTACTGCCATCCCCTTTTAACAAAACAGAGATTGCTTATCCATATATTGCAATATATTCAGGCTGGCCAATAACATCAAAGTCATTTCATTAAGTCAATTCATTAAGAATTCTACTGCTTCAATATACATTTTACACAGGGGTTTACTTTTACCTGCAGCTTGCTTTCAAGGTTAAAACCCATAAATTGTTGCCCCTTTTATTGGTCACCACTGAGATCACCTGACTGTAGCTAAGAATAATGGGAGGTTCAACATGGATCTGAAGTGTCTGCCACACTTTTGACTCACACTGTGTTTGTAATTGAACCATTCAAACCTGATTATGGGCTGGCTAAATGCACTATTTTTAAACTATTATTTATTTAATTCCAGTATGTCCCAAGTGGCTGCTTTTAACAACTAAAAGCTCACGCACACAGTTGAGACATTCTTTATGTGTATGGTCTATTATTATTAAGTCTTTTAATTATTAAGTTGGATTAAGTTAATTAAGACCTCACACACTTAACTGGAGTGCAAGTAGCTCATTACCAAGTTGAGATACTTACTGAACAATCCTGCAATAGCTACTCAGTAAATAAACTTGGCAAATATGATGTCGCAACAGAAGCACCTGCATTTTGTAATCTAACCATAGAACTTGTTAATCCCTTTGTACATGTGGCCCCTGCCTTGGCTTGGAATCTTTTGGTGTCCCACTTACCCTAGCTCTGGATACACCTCCATTCTCTGTCGCCAGTCCCTCTTCCTTTTATACAGCAAGGAAGAGGGGGGTTCTTTATCCTGACTGCCTTTACCCTACAGTATTCTGACAGTACAGACAGTGTCACTACCATAAGCTCTACTAATTTGCTGACTGAATCACTAGTGCAACAACACTTCTTTTAATAACAATATGAAGAACTTTGGAACTAAACTTTATGTTTGATTATGCAGTATTATGCAGAAATATAACAGACTAGGCATGGAGACTCTCCTTGAATTTGCCATCACTATCAAACCCCCCATGGCCAATGACCCAATTAGAGAAATTAGAAAAATGTGAATTAAAATAATGTAACAATGAAATTACAGTGCATGCATTCATTAACCCAGAAACACTTTCCTACATATGACTTGCAAACAGCTGGAACTTTTATGGTTGTGTTTATAGTAGTACACTTTCCAATTACTTCTTTTTGTACCCCTATCTATTTTCTGCTTTGGAGTGCTATCATGCATAATATTCCCATTCCTCTGTATAGGCCAGTGATATTTATATTTTTTGCAGTAATCACGTCTGAAAGAGAAATGCAATGGACCCCTGGAAAGAACCATATAATAAGTTGCCAAATGAACAAAGAAGCTGGTACATGCACTGTGATTTTTTCAAACACAAATAGATTGCTTTGCCCCTGTTTTACAGTTGAAACACTGTGCAAGTCCCATTGGCTCTAATAATGGTGTTTGCTTTGTTAGCTGCATTTTATGGCATCTTCACATTGGCTGGGCTGAAAATTAGGTAATGGTCGCGCATAAATTAATCCCAAATACAGAATGCTTTTATCTCATTACTAGTTTGTGGTAAATAAAGCCTGTGACTAGGAAACTGTAACTTTAATTAGAAAACATTAGATTTAACCTGATTATTTTTTCCAACAGTGAAGAGACACAAGGGTGAAATATATCAATCTCTTTTAATGAGGCCTGAAAATAAACATGTGGAGAGATAACCACTTGGAGCCTCAGCAGGCAGTCAAAACTGTGTTAGGCTACATTTAAATAAACTTTGCAGGGATCAGAGCAAGCAGAGGATGCTGACTTGACATATTCTGATTTTGATGACAGGGTAATACGTTAATTTTCGCACCTGCTGAAATTAATTCATAATAGTTAAAAGAGTGATTAAGAAAGAATTTTGCTTATGAACATAAATACTTTAAACTATACAACTTTTTTTCCATTACACTGGATAAAAAAAAACATTTTTACTTGGTACTTGGGAGCCAAGAGGTACGATTCAGAAGCTACAGAGTCTTGCCAGGTCTGAATGATGTTGGCAGGAAAAAGGTTTTGCAGCTAGCTTGCAAATAAAAAATACAATCATCCAGTGGCTTGCGGGGACCCCAGGCAACAGGGGGGCCCAGACTGCAGGGTCTGCTGCATCATATTCACCCCTCTCAAGCCCCTCTCCTACTTTAAACTTTGATGAGACGTAGAGACATGCTATGCTCATGCTGGGCCCTCCAAATAATTTTGCGGGCCCAGTGCTTTCAAGATACACTGCTTAAATCATCATGTGGTTTCAGTGCTATTTGTTATTGAGATATTAGCAGCATCTCATCTCCTTGCATTGTTGCAGTATAGTTATGTATTAATATGTATTCATTTTCTGCATTTTAGCAGGACTGAAACTAGGGGTAGGCACATGCCTAGGGTGCAAAGGTGAGGGGGCTCCAGGCACGTACCTCCTCTGCCTGGTTTCCCCTAATTCATAGCTCTGGAGAGGATTTTTGTATTGCTTACTCATCCGCATGTCACTCCTCATCCCCACTCTACTGCAGAAGCGAGCAGGTGCTGACACGCCCCCCCCCCCCATGGCGCTTGCGTGGGGACATGATTACTCTGCACAAGTACATTAGAGGGGATTATAGGCAAATAAGGGATGTTCTTTTTTCCCATAAAAACGACCAGCTCACCAGAGGCCACCTCTTTAGATAAGAGGAACGGAGCTTCCATTTGAAGCAGCGTAGGGGGGTTTTCGCAGTGAGGTTGTGGAATGCCCTTCCGAGTGATGTTGTGATGGCAGATTCTGTTAATGGCTTTAAGAGGGACTTGAAAGAGTTTCTGAACAAGCATAGTATCCAATACTATTGTGATACTAAAATCTACAGTTAGTATTGCTGTTAGTATGTATGATTTATATATGTGAGTGTATAGATAGGTCAGTATAGGTTTGTGGGTGCTGGGTTTACTTGGAAGGGTTGAACTTGATGGACTGTCTTTTTTCAACCCTATGTAGTGCATGGGGAACGAGTTGATGAGGTTACTTTGCCATGAGTGTGCCCATGAGTTGGCCCTGCCCTGCATTTTTGTATTGCGGTGTCCTCCCTCCTACTTATTAGATCATATCATACGTGAATCTGTGCCGGCTAAAAAAAGTTTCTCATCACTTGGAAGGAATTATACTGCCTACATAACATAAGTTGAGCACCAGTTGTTTATTGGAGAAACTTTATAAATTAAGACAAATAATTCATTCAAAATATTATAATAACATGAAGGACAATAAGTTACAGACTGAGAGAGCACCAATTTTAGTGTTCCAGCCAGAGCCTACAAGACCCTCCAAGTTGAACTCCAAGCATATCACCCTTAGCCGGGGGGTACTTTTATGATTGCTTGAGCATTTTGGCTTTAGGGTAATGACCCACAGAGAGATTAGTTGCCCACGATAGATCTCTGTGGGCAACTAATCTCTCTGAAACACCTTTCCTCTTGCAACAAAGGGAATCGTTGGTGGAAAGGCCAATGTATCGCTTCGGTTTTCTGACTTTGGCCCAAATAGGCTTTCTTAAACAAGTTTATTAGCTTTTAGGTGCCAAACTTTTTATTATTTAAGAAAGCCCACTCTAGAAAAAAAGCTCAACTAACACATTTTAGTAGACTTAAGGTTTGACAATCTTAATTACAGAAAGACCCATTATCTTAAAAACCCAGGTCCCTAGCATTCTGGATAAGAGGCCCCATACCTGTATTAATGTTGTTATATAGAGAGCCTGACTGAGTTTAGCTATCTTTCTTAAAAGAATGTCATTAAAAAAAAATCCTTGTGTCATTTTAACAGGTTATAGCTTCTCACTGGCTCCATGATGGTGTGAGACTCTTCTGATATACACAGTGGTCAGTTTATGACCATTGCAGTAGTCATTGTAGTGTAACATGTAATAAATATATAAAAATGTGCATTTACATCAGGTGCAGTGTGCAGTTTTCAGACACAGTTTACCATGTTTTTTCCCCACAATCCAGCATTTTTCAATAAATTCCAGTTATTGCAGCAAGATGCAGAGTATTAGGGTTGACCACACTTAACCAAAATACAGGCAGGTAAATTGGCTCCTGATAAAATTGGCCCTACTGTGTGTGAATGTGATGGGAACTTCTACTGTTTTCTTTCCTCATGACAGCAGGAGTAGGCAGAAGAGGTACAAGCCTACGGTGCAACGGTGGTTGGGCGCTAGGCGTGTACCTCTTCTGTCACCTAGCCCTAGTCTAGGCCCTTGTTTACTTCGTACTTTACCTCTCCCACATCCTGATGGCAATGTGCTTGTGTGGAGTGGGGGTGAAGGTTGCCAACCAGGAAGGGGGATAGGTAAACTACGAGGGGTCCATGGGCCCAGGCTAGGTGTAGGAGACTGAAGAGGTACATACCTAGCGGGCCCCCACCAATGCTTTTTTGCATACCCCAGTACTGGCCCTGCTCTTTAGACACAGTTCATTTAAGAATCCCACCCAACCCATACACAAGCTGAAAGTCTTGTTATTAATGAATACACACTGAAGCTGTACTTTAAGAAGCTGATTCATTTTGCAGCTTGCGCTATTAAATGTTCCACAGTTACTCTGGCAGTCTGTTTCCTTTTTTTGGCAAATAAATGATGCTTTAAAGCACACTTAGGTTCTATAAATGATTTTCTATGATCTTACTCTTCTTTAATACCACAAGACTTTACCATTTCTATTGTTCTTTATTGAACAGAACTTATTCCTTTATTAAAGGGAGATCGGCAAATGGTATCCTTTATTATATTACATAGGGTATATATGACTTACGTTTCTTTATTAAAAAGAGCTTTTACTACATCTTTTGTAGTTACGGGTACCCTTTTAACATTTTACATTTCTTTATCAAAAAGAACTTTTCAATTTTACATTCCTTTATTAAAAAGACCATTTCTGAATTATCATTTCTTCGCTAGAAAAAAAAGCTTTTACAACATAACGCTTCTTATAAAATAATAAAATAGAGCTTTTATGACTATATTTTTTTAGTTAAAGAGAGTATTACAATTTTACATTTCTTTATTAAAGAGAGAGTTCATAGTTTTACTTTTTATATAACTTTCCACTGCATTTAATGCAGTTTGCTGAAACATTCTGTCATGATCACAGTATATAAAATATTTTTGCTTTCATTTACAGGTGTTTTATATATTATTGCATTTCTAAAGGCTTATAAATTTCACAGCCTTGTATAGGGCTCCAGTTTTATACACTATACAATATTATACCTGTGTATGTTTGTGTCCAGGGGCAAGCTATTAAAACCAGAGCCAAACACCCTCAGTTACAAGCTGTGCAGTGTATTCCCCTGTATCTAGGATACAAGGGAAGCTATATTGTAGGCATGCTCAGTAATTCTGCATTGGAGAGGCTTGGAGAGGTCCCCAGAGAATTCTAATGTTTCCACTGCCTTCCTCTCCAGTGATGCATATAGCAATGAGAATATACACTATATTGTGGTCTTAGGGTTTGTTATGCCGCTCAAGTTACTTCAACTATATGAGTCTTGGTTATGACTAAGGTTAACAAGAATATGAACTAGGATGGATTTTACCTGGTTTGGATTTTATATAAACTCTACAAAGCCTGTTCAAAGCTGAGGTTATGGGTTTTATCCTTACCTGCTGTAATATTTGGCTAGGCTTGCTTTAATAACTCATGAAAGAATGTTATTCTGCTTGCTTTCAATGTATGCTTTCCACTCAGTCTGGCAGACATCCTTTTTAAGTTGAAGGGAAAAAACTAATTCTTACTGGATTTTAATCTTCCAACACTCAGCAATCCCTCTTGGCAGCTGGAAAAGCATCAGCAACGGCCTTAGGTTGAGTCTGGCCAAGCCTGCTTTAAGAGTTGTGGTGAAAAATCTGATTCAGACTTTGGAAGACATTAATTGGCATGAATTGACCTTATCAGACATTTATTAAGAAACCAGCTTCAGCAGCTGGAGTAAGAAACAGACCAATGAAATGTGCACTTTAAACCTTGGTCAGAATTTTAGCAGAACAGTTGCTTTGGATATGCCTAGATATGCTTGTCTTTTTAGAACTTGATTTAAAGAGATATTCAGAATTTTTGGGCTTAAACCTTCATTGCAGTCCAACATTTGGTTAGTCTGCTAGAATATTAAGGGCAGCAGATAGGATTTTACAACAAATTGTACTCTTGCTGGCTTTCAGACAGGGCATGCATAGATATTTAGAACAGCATCAACATACCACCAATCTTTAATAATCTTTTAGATTGCACTTGTAATACCTCATTCAAAGCTTTATCCCCCCTTGGGGATCAGCCTAACAGTATTGTAACCTATCCTGCAAAAAAATACCCTTGTCTCCGTTTTTCATTACCCCCTTTTTCATTTTCATTAGTATGCAAGCTTAATAGTGCTTTGTTATTTTCTGTCACATCAGAGGTTCCATTTTGATTTATTTATGTATTTTAAAAGGTCAGTGTTTTGGTTATTTGGACTGCTGCAGACGATTTATCAATTCTACTCTCAAAACTAAGTTGGCCATTCTTCATTTTACTGACATATTGGAAGAAAATGTCATTTTTGATGCTTTACAAATAGATTTTAATGGCTGATATCAAAATGTAGACAAACGAAAACAATTTCAGAAAAACTTAAGAGAAATTTGAGTTAAAAGCAACAAAGTCTAAATTACCTAATATGGACAAATCTTTATTTTCAAACTTTGATAAATATCACCAAAGAGTTCAAGGCTGAGTACCAATAGGTCAGAAGCTGGCATGGCTTGCTAGGCTTATCACTCTTACATGTGACACATTGCCAACTGACATTATAAAATTTCTTAGATCTCTGTGTTCTCTCCTTGCTGGCTCCCAGGAAACCTGTCATCCTCTGGATGTAGATCTACCAATAGTCAAAAGTTCAAAGGGAGATCCAGTGCTCTACAGCTCTGGAGTAGACAACAAAAAAGTGAAAAAAGTACAATATAGTGTAGTATTTCTCCAAGAGAGAATACACGGTCTTTCTATTAAAGGAAAACTATACCCCCAGAATGAATACTTAACCAAGAAATAGTTAATATCATATTAAGAGCTCTATTAAAGAATATTATCAAACTGGAATATACATATCAGTAAATATTGCCCTTTTACATCTTTTAACATGAGCCACCATTTTGTTATGGTCTTTGTGCTCCCTCAGAGATCACCTGACAGGAAATAATGCAGCTCTAACTGTAACAGGAAGAAGTGTGGGAGTAAAAGACAGAACTTTGTCCATTAATTGGCTGATGGGGCCTAGCATGTATGTTTGCCTTGTTTGTGTACACTGTAAATCCTATGATCCCGGGGGGTAGCTTTTAAAATGACAATTTTCTATTTATGATTACCCAATTTCAAATATACATATATATTTGAAATGGTTTATTTAGATTAAGCAGGACATGAGCTGTTTTATGCAATATATATTTATGAAAACTTACAGTGTTCAGGGGTACAGGATTCCTTTAAATGACAAGGTGCATACAGCTCCTTTCTTTGTATTTGTCTGTACTATCAAAAAGTAAGAAACCTAGCAGAATATTCCCAGCAAATGGGGTTAGAGTGTGCTGTGCCTGAGCTTACCAGCAAATATCTCAGCAGGCACTTCATGCTGTCACTAATTTCAGTTATTTTCAAGAACCATTTAATTCCTTTTCAGAAAGATTCCCTAGAAACATTATGCTAAATCGACAGAAAACTGCAGTGGGGCATTACATAAAATTACAGTATTACTAAGCAGTTATCTGTTCTCTACATGCAGAAATATAATGTAGATTATAGTTCTACAACTACAGCTTGCAAAGGAGATAGCACCCTTTCACATTCTATGCTGACAGTAATTTCTGGCAGCTAATATGGAGCAGGATACATTTTTCCATTGAAAATGCTGTATTCACAGGTTCTTTTTCTGTGTGACTCTCATTCAGACATGTTATAAAGCTTTTTAAGTGATGCACTACCAGAACTTCTATTAGACAAATTAAAATATACAAGCAATGCATAACTGCTTTGTTAATATCTCTTGTGATTATCAGAATATTTATACAGAATTGAAAGAAATGAGTAATAAGATCTCAGGCTGCACATTGAAAAGGTATACAAAGCACAGTAAAAGCCAAGTGAGTTGATGAATAGCCCTGGCAATTGCAAGCAACTCAGGGAACATTTGGTTGACTTAAGGGAATGAATAACAATCTTTTTTTTCTTTGTACTGAACCTTTAAGGTACAAACTGCCATATTCACTGAATGTTCTTTAGACCTAAAATGAACTTGATTCAAGGCTGAGTGTTAATTGCAATGGGATTGTAGGCAGTTAGCTTTATTTCAGTGTGCGCTCATGCTTAGCAGACGGAACATCTAATCAAAACATACAGCCTAAAACAACATGCAGGGCCACTGTGCTTGCTTACTGTCCCACGCCTCCTGTCTAAATTAATGTAATGCTACACTTTACAGGGAAACTATCATGAAAAAAATGTATTTATTTTTTCTGTTAAACGTGCATATTATAGATAAAAGAAGTACATTAATGCACAACAATTTGAATACAAATTGTGTTTATTGAATTCATGGCCAAAAAAATGAAATAAAGATCAACTGAACTATAAACCTTCTGATATAAAGCAAAACAGAAATAAGAGAAGAATAAAGGCCTGTATATAAATGATAACTGAACACATATTTCTGGTGTAATTTAACTACAATGAAAAGTAATACTGTTACTCTTGATTAAATGATGTTATAAAGAGACTGGTGTAACAGGTGTATGTCGGGGGCTGTACCCGAACAGTTGATTTACACTAGATGAGATTACTTTTGAGTAGTTGTTGGTGGTATTTAGATTCTCATTAGTGATGAGTGAATCTGTCCCATTTTGCTTCGCCAAAAAAAATTGCTTATCTTTGAAAAGATATGCAAGAGCTACAAATTTGGGAAAAAAAGCAAAATGATGTGCATCAAATTTGTTGGACACACGTGTCAAAAAAAAATTGCAAATTTTTTTTGCAGCTAATTTTTGCGCCCATTTTACGAAAAAGCCAACAATGGCGAAACGCAGAAATTCGCCACAAGTCCATGTCTACCAAAATAATTTGCTCATCACTAATTCTCATGTGCATTCCTTTTCATGCAATCTACCACTTGGAGGAGGGAATAACAATGTATCTCAACAAACTGGTAATCTGGGTGGTAGATGAGCATCACTGTTATGAATTTAGCATTAAAAAATAAGAAATTTACTCATACCAAAAACGGCACTAATGTGTCAACTCTTTGATGCTGATGGAACTATGGGTACTTGTGGATAATAAAATTAACTGAAGCAAGCAATACCAGCCTGATACAGGAAGGTACTGTCCTGCATTTAAAGGGGTGTAGATTTGCAGGAGAAGATGATAATTTTTGCCTAGTGCTGATAAGGCCCCATCTAGAATACGGAGCACAGTTTTAATCTGCAGTGCTCAGATGGGGAATTAGGGACATTTTGAAAGTGCAGAGAAAAGCAGCTGAGCTGATAAAGGGTATGGAAGCTCTCAGTTTTGAGGTAAGGCTGACATTGGTATTGTATACACTAGAGAATGTGTTTAAGCATTTAATAATATAATTATGTAATAATATTTAAGGGTACCATAAAATGAAATCTATTATCACCAGCAGACCCTAATAGAGGAAGTAACAGATGCATACAGAAGTTGTATCTCCATATGCAGAAAAAAAGGTTCAGTAACCTATAGCAAGCAATAAGGGGACCAATTAATGCTAACTGCCAATAGGTTAGTATAGGTTACTGTGCCTAGGAGAACAGCCTTTTATTATAAAACTCAACTGGTTGTACTGACAAAGCAGGAACTGATGCAATTGCTCCAATAAAAGAGTTCCCAAGTACCAAGATACAATTGAATAAATGAACCTGGGCTCCCATAAATAACAGGACTGGGCATAAGGATGGAGCCTTAAAGGACTGGGGCATAAGGATAGAGCCTAACAGGAATGGAGCATAAGGAGGGAGCCTAAAAGGACTGGGCATAAGGGTGGAACCTTTCGCAAATAGGCTATCGGTCTAAGGGACCGATATCGGCAGCTAGAATTGGCCCGTGTATGGGCCAAATTTAGTTTCATGTAAGAGCAGTATCTTGCAGTTAGTGGTGCTGGGAGTTAGTTTGCCAGACCTGCAACCCCAAGAAAATAAAAAGATACAAATATACATTAAGTGGTTCCTTTGAAATTAAAAAAACAACAAATAAAACAGCTTCATGTTTTTATTTAAAACCATGGAGAATATGTTTAGGAAGATTTAAAAATTCCATTGAGTGAGGACCACCACTTGCATAGGCTAGGGTTGCCACCCAACTGGTATCTACCTGGCCCAGCAGGTAAATCAGCAGCTGGGCCAAAATTACAAAAAGATGGCAAGTCTAGCATAAGCATATATTCTGATCTGATCATTGGCCCATTGGTGGATATATTTGTGCATGTCCAGCTTTACTTTGAGCTTTAATATTTATTATTTATAAAGCCTAAAGCTGTGCTTGCTGGGACCTTGGTATGACAGAATCTTGCCAGATTCTTGCATCTGTGTACATAGGCAGTATTCATTGAAATAAGTTTTAAAAATAAAGACTTTTTGGCTTGGGCTCCAACTTCACACTCCTTGCACATACTGTATGTTCCAATAGGTTTTTCCATTTAATATATCATATATCAAGATGCCCTAGTTCTCAGGCATTATTGCTCTATTAACAGACAGGCAGCCTTTACGGTTTTGAAGGGACCCTATCACCTTTGATTTCTTTCACTTATAGCATCTCAGCACAAAATATATAAATATATATTAATATATTCCACATTCTGCCACACAGTGCAACGGGCAGTGAAAGTTGTCAGCCTAGAAATTTTTCTGATAATTACATTACTGTAAAGATTTCAGACATTAGAAACCAGCTCTTCCAGAATTCTTGTCACTTCCCACTAGATTAACTACAATACCTGGTATCAGATATGGCAAGAAAATGCAGAGACCAAGCTGCTGTGTTTCCAGTCTTTTGCAAAACCCCTTCCACCTTGGGTAAGAAATACATACATACATATATATACCATTTATTCTAGACAGTGACCACACTCTGACCCTGTTAGTCAGAGTGCCCTAGGCTTGTACCCTGGGCAGAATTAGCCTTCTGTGGTTGCTCTTTATGCTGGGATCCTTTTTCTTTTATATGTTTAACTGGTTAAAGAAATCAGTAATATGTCAAAAGAGCTACATATCGAAAACACGGGAATGAAAATTTGTTTTCCTGAGGTCTGCTTTCTATATAATTCATATGGACAAGCCTTTCTAAATTATTATACATAAATTTACTATGCAACATATGCCCTGCAGAACTGCAATATGTTTTGTAGTTTCCACTAGATGGCAATGTGCTGCTGTAAACCGATTGTGGGGATTGTGACTATATTTCCCATAAAAAAGAGAGGAATGCTAGCATCATATATATGAGCAAATACTAAAGCCTCATCACTTGTAACTGTTGACTTTATAACATGATAACAAGCATGTGTGTACTAGATACTGGAAATATATTTTAGAATATACATGTAGATTAATGCCTGTTACACCAGTCATCTGCAAGGATTATAAAAAGAAAACAATATGACAGAATAAAGAAAACGAAATATATAGCAATCTGGTACCACATAGAACGGCTGTATTGTACAAGTGTAGCTCATTATCATTCTAGTAAATAGTAAGGTTATGTGAAATGTTAAGAACCAAAAGCTATTAACTAACCCAAATAGTTCTAGCAGCTCAGCATGCACATTCAACCAGCTCATTACATTGAAAGTGTTTCTATATATATCATTACATTTGCAGAGCATAGTGTTTATGGTAGTTAGATGAAATACCTAATAGGCAGCAACCTGGACTGCTTATTACCCTATTGCTGCAAGGAAGAAATGTGTATAAGTATAAATACATACTGGCAGTTAGCATTTTTTGAAAATGGAAAACTACAGTAATTTTACCAGGACATTTTTTTTCAGTTCTGCAGTCCCACAGCAGTTTCTCTGGAAAGTTGTGTATAGGTTTGCTATGGGTTGAAATCATGGCTGCTTTTTTGTCATATTTTTGCAGATTCTCGCCAGTAATGGGTGTCTAATAGTTCAGCAATCAGAAGCTTGCGAGTATCACCCTCAAATGTTCTTGCCACCTGCTAGTGGTGTACACATATAATTTAGACCTTGTATCTGCTAATGTAAAGACATATAGTAGTAGATTCATCCTAGCATAAGGGTGCATTCTGTGTGTAATGACTGCCTCTGCAATGAGTAGGAGTTTTAAAGTGCTATGTAATTCATCAAATTATACGTTTGAAGCACAGAAGCTGCCAATCGGCTTTACACTGTAAACTATATACCAGAGGATGTCTGGCTTGTACATTACATTTATCAGTAACTGGATTTTCAGCATTAAGACACCTTTAAAGTTGGTAGATAAAACACATACTGATAATGAAAGAAAGAGACCATTTATTAACCTCTCTGACATCTGCCTGACAAATAGCAGGTATGACAAATGTTGAATGATGTACAGCCAGCAATATAGACCTTATATATTATCAGATTAGTTCCCAGAGAAACAGAAAATACTGCATCCAAAGTTGCATAAAGGAGACATTTAACTATGGCCCATAAGGTATCAAAAGGGAATCTGTTATTCTTCATAACTGGATTCAACAAGCTGTAATTAGAGACAACTATGGAAAATGAATAGAGGAATGCTATGCTGGAAATGATGAAGCTTGCACACGTTTTATTTCATATGCAGCCTATGCTATACTACCAAGAGGCAATCTTGACTAATTTTTCAGAAATTATAAAGTAAAGGCAATCTGTCAGACTGGGGTGCCAAGGGCCTACCAGTAAATCTTGGACCACAGGCCCACTCTCTAAGCTTTCCTTCTCACTCACCTTTAATTTCTTCTTATGTACTATCACCTATATTATCCTCCATTTCTTCTCATATAGAAATAAATAATGGCCATTGTAAAGGCATACAAGGCTGGGTGAGCAGGACGGCCCACAGACACCTGGGCGTTTTCCTGGTATCACACTGGGGCAGTCCAACATTTAGGTTGGTTACAGATCATTCACCCCTGGTAGTGATGAGCAAATCTGTCCTGGTTTGCTTCGCCGAAAAACTCACAAAACAGTGAAAAATTCACAAAATGCAGCAACTCTTTTAATGCACACAACTTTATTTGACACGACCAAGACTTTTTCCTCACTCAGCGAATTTCTTTCGCAGGGAATTTTTGCTCCCATTTTACAAAAAATCCACCAATGCGAAATGCAGAATTTTGCTTTGAATCTATGCCTGCCGAAAAATTTTGGGCATCACTAGAGGGTGTCCCAAAAGAAAATAGAAAATCCCTCTCATAATTGTAACTTAGAGATTTATAACACAGAACTGAGACTCTCTAGAGCTATATGTAGGTGACCAGTCTATTGCATGCTAATAATGTTGCATATTGACATTGTCTCGTCAGCTGCTGTTAGATGTAATGGAAGAAAGTTTTACAAGTTATAACCATGTTTCTAGAATCTAGGGAAATGCTTCGTTTGTAGCTGGATTGATTTTGGCTTGTAGGAATTAGTGTTGTGCAATAAAAGCTGTAGCACAACCCTTCTATTGACCTGGAAGTGCAGTAATGTCTGTTTAATTATAAACATAAATATATGTATATATGTATACTGAGAGGGAATAAAATCTATGTATGCAGATTCCCCATACAGCCGCACATGACTTGGATGGATTCTGTTCTTAAGCTAGCCTTGGTCACTACTACCCTGGCCTTGAAGGCAGAACCCCCTGTGTGCCTGTAAGAGCAGTTCTTTGTTTTTCTGTGCTGTAAAGATGTATCTCTATGCTCTTCCACTGGTACCTCCCTTTTACCCCAACTTTCTTTCCATGTAAACATCTATAAAAACCCTGTGATTTCTTTCTACAGAGTTCTGAATCTTGTTGAGCTCAGAATCCACAGAGCTAAGGTAAAATAAATTGGATCTTTCATCTCAAGTGGTCTCCAGTAACTGAATTTCCCTGACAGTTCATAGCACCAACATGTTCTCCCACATATCTGTCATACCATGTTTTACAAAAGAAGCCTTAAACATGCATCAAAGGAGAAATGATCATGAAGGTATTAAAAATACTTTGCATTCCCAAATCGTTATAATGAGGTGATTGCCTCTAGAAACAAATTACTTGACTCAGATGCTAAGTAAACAGTAATTTTTGTGTAAATTAGAAATTAGGTTACTTTTTAAGCACATCAGCTTACATCTGTGGAATAATCATCTAGTAAGGGACATGCAACATGTGTCTCATTGCCCTACCCACACACTGCCTTTTACATGGCTGGTGCAACTTGCAGCCACTGCATGTTTTTTACAGATAGGATAGCAGTGGTGGACAAAATTGCAAGAGAACCCTAGATACATTTTTTAATTATGGCAATAAGCCTGTTGGATTGTGTCTGCTCTGCACTTTGTACCCAAGGTCAGTAAAAGATCCCCATAGGGCAGTAGTTGGGACAATGGCATTAAGATAACACATAGACACGTGTAGGGGGTGATACCATGAGCTGTATATTTGCAGCAGCTTTGGTTACTAGTGTTGTTGCCTCTATACCATATATTCTGTCACCAGTTTGTGACAAGCAGGTACATTTCTTATTTCTTAAAAACAAGCAAATTAAGAGACATTTTCCAAAGTGCAATTTCCTATGATCCTTTCTGTATAATCTCGAATTAAGTGTAGCTAGAAGGGGTGTCTCTTCATGAGTCTAATGATCCTTTTGCTATTTCAGTTTCTGCTTTGTTGTAAAGGGCAGGCTAACTCTCCTGCTTTTCTTTATGAATTTTATGAAATAAACAGATTCTTGTTATTATGTAGATGGTTCCATGCAGAACATAGCTGGCTGAAAAATAAAGCAGAAATCACTTAACCTCTTGGATGGCTATGTGCTTACTTCTTTGGCAGTAGAAAACACTATGGTCCAAGGTCTCTGGAAAACCTACTTCTTTGGCAATCAGAACAATGTTGTATGTATCTACACAGCACTGTCTTAATATTGTTAGCCCCATGGCTAGGGTACCGCGCTGAACAGTGTAGCCAATGCAAAATATTTTTTGAAAGATAATATAAATATAATATGAGCATTGGGAATAATTTATGTCCCTGAGGCTCATTATTACTGCTTCTACTGTAAGCTATTGTATTATTAAACCTACACAAGCAGTGCATATTTAAACTGGTTTGCCAAAAATAATTGAGGTATTTTAATAGGATGATGATTTGTGCTACATACAGGTTTGTTGGTGTCAATAATCTAAATGCGCCTCATTATTAATGAACGTCATTACAGCAAAAAATAAATGCTTACTTTTGCAAAGTGATGTATGATCATTCCTTTGAATATGATAGAGCTTATGTGCTTGCTGTATCTTAAAATATAGGTTCATAACTCTGTCCTTACTGCCACTCCATAGTGATCCTTTATTGATGATACAAAGTAGAAAAAAGAATGGCAACAACATGTATTTATTTAATACATGTAAAGTAATAATAACAATATAATAGTAAAAGAAGGAAACAAACGCGGAATTCCCCCTGACAAGAGATTTTGCCCAGCACTCATAACTCCCTGTTTGGTATTATCTATATAGGATGGAGTTCAATACAAGTACAGGAATAGGATCTGTTACCTGGAATGCATGTTATTTGGGGCTTTCAGGATAATAAGTTTTTCCTGTAATTTTGATAACCATAATGTAAAACATTTATTTATTATTAATAAAGATGTTTACAGTATACTTGGATAGGAAACTGTCTACTGGATTGTGTACCAAGGGCGGTTGTTATGGGCTCATTCTCTATTTGGAGTAAGGTTCTTATTGGGGTCCTGCAGGGTTCTGTATTGGGTCCACTTTTATTTAACTTGTTCATTAATGATATAGGGGACTTTATTATACTGTAAGTAATGTATCAGTGTTTGCAGATGACACAAAACTATGCAGCCAAATTAATTCTATCCAGGATGTGGCATTCCTGCAGTCAGATCTTGACAAACTGGCAATCTGGGCGGCTAAGAGGCAGATGAGATTCAATATCGATTAAAGTAAGGTCATGCACCTGGGATGTAAAAATATGCAAGCCACTTATACCCTTAATGGGACTGCACTAGGCAAATCCAAAATGGAGAAGGACCTTGGAGTCCTTGTAGATAATAAACTAGGCTGTTGCAAACAATGCCAGGCAGCAGCTGCAAGGGCAAACAATGTTTTGAGCTGTATTAATAGGGATATAGATTTGCTGGCACATTAGATAGGTTCAATAAGGGGTTGCTTTTTAGCAAGTTGATCCAGGGACTGGTCTGATTGACATCTTGGAGTCAGGAAGGAATTTTCCCCCTTTTAAGGCAAATTAGAGAGGCTTTACAAGCGTTTTTTTGCCTTCCTCTGGATCAACTAGCAGTAAGGCAGGTTTCATATAGACATAAAAGGTTAATGGATGTGTGTCTTTTTTCCAGGGTCAGACTGGGGGGTGCAGGGCCCCACATCCCCCAAGGTGCCCTCATCAGCTGCGTCCCCTGCATCCCTGCCACCTGCCCGA
This sequence comes from Xenopus tropicalis, assembly GCF_000004195.4. Classification (NCBI taxonomy): domain Eukaryota; kingdom Metazoa; phylum Chordata; class Amphibia; order Anura; family Pipidae; genus Xenopus; species Xenopus tropicalis. The sequence goes on along the minus strand of NC_030678.2, from coordinate 103,417,188 downwards.
CATCCTTAAGTGAAACACATCAGGGGAGGACACCGGGGGAGCGGTAAGAGGGATCGGGTCTGGGCCACCGGGGCCCACCAAGGCTGGGGCCCAGCGGGTTCGACCCTGCTTTTTTCTACCTAACTTACAATGTTACTATGTAATAATACAAAGACTCTGCCAAAAGAAAAGTTTCCAGCCAGAGTCATCGTTAAGGCCAATCAAAAGGGCTGGATGGACGAGGAGAAAATGAGAGAGTGGCTGAGAGAGGTGTATGTAAAGAGACCGGATTGTTTTTCCCACACATCACCGTCCCTGTTGATCTGTGACTCCATGCCCGCCCATCTCACCGCTACTGTGAAAAAACAAGTGAAGCAAATGAATTCGGAGCTTGCCATCATTCCAGGAGGATTAACAAAAGAACTCCAACCACTGGACGTTGGTGTAAACAGGGCATTCAAAGTGGTCAATTTTTTTAAAAAGTTTGCAAATATTGGAGTTTGGTAATCAAGTTGATAAAAATTCTCAAACTTCAAAAATTGATAAATAAGCCTCTATGTGGCCACCTGCCTATCCAATATTTAATTCCAAAAAGCAAGGGTATATATATATGAAATTGGTTCCCTTATTGCTGATATAACAGCTCTTAACTATAACAACTATTTTGGGAAGGCTAGATATTTGAACATTGTTTGTGGGATGTGCTTCCATTCATGTGTAACAGGCTAGACAATAATTTTGGTGATTAGTCCTGGCTTGCAGCAACATTCTTATTCATCCCACAGATACTAATTTCTCCCACTTCCATCTCTACAATCCAATTCTATACATACCTTACCTTGTACATGGGGTCATTATCCTGCCAAACCAAAATATTGCTTTCACAACAATATTGCCACAAATCAGGAAGCACAAAACTGTCAAGAATGTTATTGTATGGAATCGTATCAACTATGTTGTCAGTTATGAGTGTGGCTCATAGAAAGTTCGAACAATTAATAGGAGTCCACATACTTTTGACCATATCATATTAATACCATACATGCATGTTGTTTGGGCAATATTATATTTATCTATAAAAAGGTTTGTTGCATTTTTACAGTTATACAGATTATAAGGGCAACAGATAAATCACAAATAATTGCCAATGTAGGAGTTTGAAAAGAAACTCATAAAAATATGTATGGTTTTTCTTTGCAATACCCTGGCTGATAATTTAGTAGTTGAATAATGCTGAACACTGAATTATCTCACTTGATCTTAACAGTCACGTTTTACACAAACCGCATTTGGTTAAGGTATATTTATTTTTTAAACACGCATATGGGTATTTCGCATGGATATTACACACAACAGTACCATGGCAGTTAGATGTTTCACTCAGTACAGGATTGATGATCAGCTTCTCAGGGAGAAAGCTCGGATTGTATAAAATGGCAAGACATTTGTTTCTTTTCAGCAAGGTTATGGGCTCCTCTGAGATATGTTTCCATTTCCACATTATGCAAGTGCAGAATATGCCTCTTTGAGCAATATCTTCATTTCTGTATCCACTGGGTTTGTACTAGAGCTCCGTGACACTCTTCATTATTTTTGTGTGAAATATTTGTGTGGGTTATTTTTAGCGGACTGCCTTGAGAAGTCTTGAAAGAGAAAAATATGTCAGAAAAAACTTTTAATAATAAATGGATGTCTGAGGAAGCAAGCATTTTATCACTATTTGATATGCCAAGTAAACCAATTTATGAGATTTTTCTTGCGCAGAAATAACACCTACCTCCTAATTAGCACGAATCTGCAACATGCAAGTAAAGCGGAAAGCCTTGAAATATCAGTCACCCGTCTCATCTTAAACTCCCCCCCGTCTTCCAGTTGAAACTTTCCTTTTAACATTGGTTACCCGAATGAAATTTGAGGTATGGACATGACAGTAGTACACACCATTTCAGTTAATTAAGTTGTCTAGCTAGCAAAATAAATTTTTTTCAGGCAAATTGAAAAGAAATCTCAATGACATTCAGTGACCATAAAACCATTATTTATTCTGGCATACATGATGGATGTTGTAAAATAAGTACTATTTGTCCTTTAATTGACAGTGCATTCAAATTTGCCCTTCTCTCTTCTGCATGACTGAGAATACATAATGCTTGTTTTCCCATGTTCTTTTTAAAGGAAGAAGTTGTACTGCAGAATGCATTATACATACACAATTACATTCACTTGACTTTTATTAATCTAATACTATCATTTTCAAACATTTGCCTTGCTTGTTGACACAAAGTTGTTTCCCATGAAGTGAAAAGGTGATTACGCTATTAACTGTGCTATTGTATGTAATCTTTATCAAGATTTGTGCAGTGGCTGAAGTGAGTGAACAGTACTTGTTGTAAACACCCTGGCAAACAACTGAGAATAAAAATAAATATCATCTGACAATTGTTAAGAAGAACACTTGTGGTTAAGAACTAGAAAGCATAACTGCTACAAAAAGAGACTAGAACAAGGTTAAATCCACATATCTGTCCCACTAGTCAAGAAGGACTAGATGTGACTAAGTGAAGGATTTATATGGCTGCCAGTTTTGCAATATAATTCTGCTTGTATTTTGGGTAATACCAGAAGCATAAAGAAATATGGATATTGTTGCTCTGTATTATATAGAAAGAATCCTATTTATTTAGGTCATAGAATGCAAAGGAATCTAAAGGCATGTAGGCATATGATTGTCATAGGCAGATTCAAAATACTTTAAAGCTAATATTTGTGCACAGGCCCACAGTGTATACCATTAGATAATTTATTAAAAATTATCTAAAATCACACATATAAAGTGACAGAAGTACAAAAGCTCATCAAGCAGTTCCAGAAGTATACAGACAATTTGATCCCCCAATGCATAGATGCTAAGGCGTATGCTTCACAGATGGATCAGTGTAATTTCTCCTCCAGATGCCCAATTCCCATGGCGACCAAAACACATTTAAACCATAAAAAGATAATGCTTCCAAATTGTAAATCCAATAAATCCAAGAGGCCATTTATGCCAGCCTGGAAAAACCATCCCTGAACAGAGGAGGGGGCCTGAGACACCACTTGTCACCAACATACAATGCCGCTTTGACATCCTTACCCCGTGGTTTCACAACAGTTCACACTTCCAGTCATGTACTTTAAAGGATTAACACCTTCATCAATGAGAATCATGGTACCATTGTGATTGGATCATACCTTCTTACACCTGTCAGTTTCAGCTAACACCCAACGAACCATTGTGATTGGATGTCTGTGACTGTACTACCATCAAGAGTTAAATACCGGGGAATTCCCTACCAGTCATTTGAACTGAAGAAGCCACTCGGATGGGTGGTGAAACGTTTTCAAGAAAGAAACTCAGTCCCTTCTCCAGAGAGTTGAAAGTTTTCATTAATTTATACTCCCAAACCTTCCTTTCATTGTCTGTTTTAAAGTTTCCCTTAAGGACCAAGATTCTGAAATCGTTTATGGAGTGGTGAGGGCTGTTAAAATGGTTCCCTACTGGTGTGTCCAGTTTTTTATTATAACTAATAAAAAACTGGACACACCAGTAGGGAACCATTTTAACAGCCCTCACCACTCCATAAACCTATTGACTTCAATGCGCTTGGCAAATTTCCCGAATTTTTGATGAAGCAAAACAGGACATAGTTAGTTAGTTAGTTAGTTACATAGGGTTGAAAAAAGACCTGTGTCCATCAAGTTCAACCCATCCAAGTAAACCCAGCACACCTAACCCACACCTACCAATCTATACTCACATACATAAACTATAAATACAACCACTAGTACTAACTGTAGATATTAGTATCACAATAGCCTTGGATATTCTGATTGATCAAGAACTCATCCAGGCCCCTCTTAAAGGCATTAACAGAATCTGCCATTACCACATCACTAGGAAGGGCATTCCATAACCTCACTGCCCTCACCGTGAAAAACCACCTACGCTGCTTCAAATGGAAGCTCCGTTCCTCTAATCTAAAGGGGTGACCTCTGGTGCGTTGATTGTTTTTATGGGAAAAAAGAACATCCCCCAACTTCCTATAATCCCCTTTAATGTACTTGTACAGAGTAATCATGTCCCCTCGCAAGCGCCTCTTTTCCAGAGAAAACAACCCCAACCTCGACAGTCTCACCTCATAGTTTAAATCTTCCATCCCCTTAACCAGTTTAGTTGCACGTCTCTGCACTCTCTCCAGCTCATTAATATCCTTCTTAAGGACTGGAGCCCAAAACTGCACTGCATACTCAAGGTGAGGCCTTACCAGGGACCTATAAAGGGGCAAAATTATGTTCTCATCCCTTGAGTCAATGCCCTTTTTTATACAAGACAGCACTTTATTTGCTTTAGTAGCCACAGAATGACACTGCCTGGAATTAGACAACTTGTTATCAACAAAAACCCCTAGATCCTTCTCCATTAAGGATACCCCCAACACACTACCATTCAGTAGATAGTTTGCGTTTATATTATTTCTACCAAAGTGCATAACTTTGCACTTATCAACATTGAACCTCATTTTCCAGTTTGCTGCCCAGTTATCTAATTTTGTCAAATCGCTCTGCAAAGCGGCAGCATCCTGCATGGAACTTATAGTTTTGCACAATTTAGTGTCATCAGCAAAAATAGAAACAATACTGTCTATGCCCACCTCCAGGTCATTAATAAACAAGTTAAACAGCAAAGGCCCAAGGACTGACCCCTGCGGTACTCCACTAACCACACTGGTCCAATTAGAAAATGTTCCATTTACAACCACTCTTTGTACTCTATCCTTCAGCCAGTTCTCTATCCAATTACAAATATTATGTTCTAGGCCAATATTCCTTAATTTGATCATTAACCTTCTGTGAGGTACTGTATCAAACGCTTTAGCAAAGTCCAAGTAGATGACATCAACTGCCATTCCAGCATCAAGGTTCCTACTCACCTCCTCATAAAAGGCAACTAAATTAGTCTGGCAAGATCTGTTACGCATAAAACCATGCTGGCACAAACTAATAGTATTGTGAACTGCAATGTATTCAAGTACCCTATCCCTTATTACCCCTTCCAAAAGTTTTCCTACTACTGATGTCAGACTAACAGGCCTATAGTTTTCAGGCTGAGAACGGGATCCCTTTTTAAATAACGGCACCACATTAGCAATCCGCCAGTCTCTTGGCACCATGCCAGACCTCAATGAATCCTGAAAAATTAAGTGAAGAGGTTTGGCAATCACAGCGCTCAGCTCATTTAATACCCTGGGATGAATCCCATCCGGCCCTGGACCTTTGTTTACCTTTACATGTTCAAGTCTCTTTTGAATTTCCTCCCGAGTGACCCATGCGTCAGTAGCTAAATTACAAGCACTGGGCATATTACAAGGGAAGCCTTCATTATCTGGCTCCTCAGATGTATAGACAGATGAAAAATAAGAGTTCAAAATTTCAGCTTTTTCCCCGTTTTCATCAACCAGATTCGCTCATCCCTATTTAGGAGCAACGTAACATAATATTGCAGATTGTTGGATGTCTGAGTGTGCTTTTCTGCCATTGGGGTTCCCTACTGACTTTTCACACACAGTAATATCTGGGATCTCACAGCGGCTTCTCTCACACTGCTGTTTTACTCCCAGCACATCCTTTGCAGGCCTTCCTTCCTGCCAGCTCTCTGGTATGGTGACTCCTCCCCCTCCCTGCACAGAATCAACATAGAGGAAACAGGATACAACGCAGTGGCACAGGCTCCCTGCAAGTTCTTAGATATCGCAATACTTTATGATTGTTTGTTTTAGGGAGAGTCAGGTGTATAGTCTGTGTATATATGAATTTTACACGGATTTTCATGCCTGAGCTCTGGTATTGGGTTGAGAAATACTCTTGATGTGAAGAAAAACTGAAAAAGTTTGTGCAATTCATTTGCTGATGCACATAAAGTTTGTGAATATACGATATATACTCGAGTATAAGCCGATCCGAATATAAGCCGAGGTACCTAATTTTACCTAAGAAAACTGGAAAAACTTATTGACTCGAGTATAAGCCTAGGGTGGGAACACGGCTCTATGTTGCCATCTTACCTTTCCCTGGCCCAAATGTAAGCTTGCATATTTACAGTAGCGTAAAATCCTAGTTCTGCCAAGTGATGCCTGGTGAGAGTTAAGCGGTATGGTGCTTTGTTAGTTTTTCCCCAGGCCAATGTGGAAAATGATGGGCTGCACTCTGCACCATGTCCCAGATAATGCAGCATAAGAGTTCTGCACTTTCAAATGCAAGGGAACCCTGTAACATCCAACGTGGGGCTCCCCAGCACCTTGCTTCCCCCTAGTTTGTTTGTCCCACACACCACATTTCAAGTGCGCACCCACCAAACCCCCCCACCGTGCAGTGCCCTTACTACTTGCCTCGAGTATATGCCAAGGATTCCTTTTTTTAGCACATTTTGAGTGCTGGAAAACTCGGCTTATAATTATATATATATATATGTTATTGATTTGTTTTCTTAATCATAAATATCTCTTTTGGGGGGCTATTTTAGACTAAACGCTAAACATATTAGACAAATCAACCTCTAAAGTTGTGCAGTGCCTTTAATGCAATGTTAAAAGTCATCCCTATAACCATCAGCTGCATAAGGCAGGTAATGTTTGCATTCAATTTCCGCATTGCTAGCTATTGTTATACAAGGCCAGTGAGGCATCCTACCATTTAGGACTGTACTGTTTCTTTTTTAGAGAACAATGAAGCAAGTTAAATGATATGCCCCATTAGCAGCAAAACACATATTTGAGCCAGAAGGTCATAGTAACCAGGGTAACTGTCACCTGTAAAATTAGTGGCAGCATGAACAAAACATACTAATAACATCATCATTTGCATTACACTACTGATCACATTTTCAAAATTGTTACATTTTGTTAAACCCATGTAAAACTGAAATGGTTATTTTAAATACTGCCTACCCAGACTTTATATTATATATATATATAATTTTAATTTACATTTTTTTACTTATATTTTATTTCAGGTTTTGCCTAGAAATAAAAGCTTCAAAGAAAGAAAAAAAGTACAGGTATGGGCCCTGTTATCTGGAAATCCAGTATCCAGAAAGCAATGAAAATGCCATCTCTCATAGACCCCATTATAATCCCTTAAATTAAAACATTTAAAACAGATTTCCTTTTTCTCTGTAATAATAAAACAGTGCCTTGTACTCGCTCCTAAGATGTAATTAATCCTTATCGGAGGCAAAGCAATCCTAGTGGGTTTAATTAATGTTTAAAGGATTCTTTAGTAGACATAAGGCATGGTGATCCAAATTATGGAAAGACCCCTCATCACGATAATCCCAGGTCCCAAGAATTCTGGATAATAGGTCTCATACCTGTATAAAGAACAAAATATTTAACCTGGGCAAAGATGAGGCATAAAGGAGGGTGTTGGGAGACTGGCAGGACAGACAAATGTATATATATCCTTACATATACATATATTGATTCCACATTTTGCCTGATCTGTGGTTCATGGAGGTTTCCTTATGTTTTAAAAATGTTTGCTGTTTCAGTAACTTAACAAGTACCCTTGACTCTCTGTCCATTATACAAATACCCTGGTGGTTTTCCACATATATACCTTATCAGTTCTGGGCAACATTAACTCCACATTAGAATACTTCAGCAAATATTTATTTTTGTTTATTTCCCCACACACTTAATTCAGTTTACATTTTTGCCCAACAAATAGTAATTCAACAGTTATTTTTTCTCTCTATCTTAATATAATTATTTTATAAATTTGCGTCAGCATCAGTATATCTTAAATATATATGGTCTTACACCCAACAAATAGTGAAAGAAATTATAATTCTAATTAACTATCCAACATACGAAAGTGGTTATGGCATAGGTCACAACCTATGTGATATGCTCCACTGTAAAGGCTAGCTTCTAACTATAAAGCTAGTAAGCTAATGATGGCATTTTTAGTTAGACAATCAGCATATGTAAGTGTTATATTTAAAATGTCTATTAACAGAGGGAGAAAGGAGAATAATTGCAAAATAAATAAATAATAGTAGGAGTTTTTTTCCCAAACAGGCTGGTACATTGCTCTGTGTACTCATTGTTCTTATTCAAGTCAGTTTCATGTTTCTAGGATGAGCAGAATGACAGCTTAATGAAAAACATCTCTAGGAGTGAAAGGGACAAATAAACAGTCTAGAATTAGAACTGTAACTGTCATAACTTACAGCATGATACCATAAATTAGTTTACTGTTATGTGCACCTGTCAAAAATAAGCACAAATGAATTGCCACATACAAACATAAGGTACATGTAATGTTACGAAAGGGCACATTTCACACCTAGGACTCAGGGAGATAAAGAAAATCAGGAATGACAGCATTAGCAACAAAATCATAAATTCTAACTAGACATTATTAAGAATGGCATGTGTCAGTAAGCTTCTCCTTTTAAAACTAGACTACAGGGTAGTTCTTAACATTTTGGGCATTTGATTTAAGGTTCACAATAGTGACTCTTAGTAAAAGTTCTTAAATGAAGGATTATCATTTAGGTCCTAAGCATGTTCATGTACAATATCAGTTTAACCATTGCCAGACATAGAATGTAGTTTATCAGAACTTAAAGGTAAAACATAAAGGTATTAGCAACAACACAAACTCAGCGTTAGTATTAGACTTTTTCTCTCAGTTGACAGAGGAAAAAGTTTCATCAATACTTTATGAGGAAACTGTCTCTTAAGCACATTTACCATTAGCTATAGGGATTGCTTTTCAGAAGCTTTGGTTAGGAGCTTTCACTTTCTTACAGTATTCTGGATATGCCGCAGGAGGGGCTGTTACCTTCTCATGTAATTATTTGTTTGCCCTTTGTAAAGTTCCCCTCTGGTGGAAAGAACAGTGCCCCTGACCACTACCTGAAAACCAACCAAAGCTATGGTTACATATATCAACACTAGGTTCAATATCAAATAATTAATAATTATGCTATTGTATAACTCAAAAAGGCCACAATCTCCAACCCTTGGCACACCGCATCACCTATATACGCCTCTTCCACCCTTTGCTAAATGATATCTGCTTTGTGATTCATCAGATTACCTAATCATTATGATTCACCCATATAAGATCCTTATTTCATGTTTGACATGGACACCACTTGATGTATATACATTATTGGCTTATGTGTTCACTTTCATTCAGTACCAGTGTATCAGAAGGCAAGCACTTGATATCACTGTATCCATATTAAAATAACCTAAGAAATTAGCTCCAGAACTTTATTTTAAGTTTCCTTTTACTGTCAATTCATAGGGTGTTTTTATGATTTCACTTCATTATTCATGTCTGCATATATCTGTTTTCAGCCATATATGAATTGAATAGTGGCTTCCAGAAATGAGTAGTTAATTATATCCGTATAGATTTTTCATATTCATGTACTTTAATATGTTTGCGATTTGTAGTTTAATACATTTTATGGAGCTACCACAGGGTGCTCTTTTGATAATAGGTTCATTAGTATTGACTAGCCTTTGAAAGCAAACACATGATTAGTTGCTATGGGTTGCTAGACCTGGAACGCTGAATCTTTGCACTTAGTATGAGTATGTGTAATCATTTGTTGAGTTTCAACAGCACACTCTTACAAAAATGACTGACATCCGCATAGGCCAACAGAATGGAAGCATGCCCAGGCAGTTATCTCTTTGTATATAATAAAGATGCACATGCACTTTAGCTGACAGAGTCATCTTGAGCTTGAAACTTTAACTTTTAGCAGCCTGGTCCCAGCCAGCAGAAGAGGAAGAAAAGCAATCACTGCCACCCTGCTACCTGGTGGCTACCCATGTAGTCTAGTCCACTCCTCCAATCCAAAGGTATGGCTCTGGGTGGCTAGCCAGACCAGTTAATCCTTCCTGTCACTCACACTCAATCTTTGCCTCTGGACTACTAGACCTTTTATCTATTCCATCAGACAGTAAGACAGTGAGTGTATTTATTTTATTAAACTGTATTATGCCTAATAATGCCCTATGCATCTATTTTGGGTCTTGGCTTACCTGAGCTTGTGCTTTGCTGAAATCTTGGGTGAGGATGGTGATTGCAAATTTGGGCCAATTTTTGTTTTTTTTTAATATTTTTTGCCATACTTTGGCCATGGTATTTGAGGGTTTGGCAAAAAGCTGAAAAACAGATTTCAATGCAGGATTCTGCTGGAGAATCTTTGAAAGGCTCTGCTATTTTTTATTCAGTCCAAAGGATATTATTTAGTAGAGTAACAGGTGGAAGCTGGACACCTCCACAAAAAAATCTTTGGATGTGCCTGGCACTCACAGCAGCTTGCACCCAAAGTATCCTCTCCCCCCTGCCTGTCCAATGGCTCACACGGTTGTGCGGGAATATTTCAATGAGTGGCTGGGGAACGGAGATTTCTAGGTTTAAAGGAAGCAGTCTGCATCAACTATATTTACACAACTGTTAAGGGTAACCTTCATTTCTGTACTGAAACAGAACTATGCTTTGCTAATGATAAAAAATAAAAGTCAAGTGAGTGGGAAAACAGTCTCTTCTGCTGTCTTCCTCCAGCTGTTGTACTTATGCTATTTACTTGCTATTATACCCTGCGTCTTTACAGCCATCTGTTTGTATGGGATAATATTTATTTCCAAAAAAATGTTTGTGATGTCAAATAAAATTGTGAAAGTATGTTTTTGCATTTCTACATTCTCAGCTAAAGAGAGAGAGAAATTATTTGATTTTAACAACCCTAGTGCTTTTTTATATTGAAACTGGCAAAACATATTACCAATATACATTGGAAATAATAATATAATATATAATATATTTATATATATATATATATATATATATATTAGCTTAACACTGTATGCTGTAATTTTTTGGAAATATATATTGTGTATTTAGTCTATGGTAAAATTTCTATAAACAAACTTGGTGTTTACTTTGTATTAGGTGGGCATATGACACATTAGGGAATTCACAAAACGAATTATACACTGAAGATGCAGGAATAACAATCTTTCAGTAGTTTGCTCTGGGCAGGAAAGCAAAATTCTGTATTCTGTTTGTTATTATTTCCAGGTCTGTTTTCTATGTTTTGGTAAACCGCTTGGAAAGTAATGTATCCAAATGTATTATAATTCCTTGGGTAAAAGTCCTAAGATTTTTTAACATATACTAAAATATAAAAAAAGCTTCAGTGAAAATACATAGTTACATAGTTACATAGTTACATAGTTACATAGGGTTGAAAAAAGACCTGTGTCCATCAAGTTCAACCCATCCAAGTAAATCCAGCACATCTAACCCACACCTACCAATCTATACACTCACATACATAAACTATAAATACAACCACTAGTACTAACTGTAGATATTAGTATCACAATAGCCTTGGATATTCTGATTGATCAAGAACTCATCCAGGCCCCTCTTAAAGGCATTAACAGAATCTGCCATTACCACATCACTAGGAAGGGCATTCCATAACCTCACTGCCCTCACCGTGAAAAACCACCTACGCTGCTTCAAATGGAAACTCCTTTCCTCTAATCTAAAGGGGTGACCTCTGGTGCGTTGATTGTTTTTATGGGAAAAAAGAACATCCCCCAACTGCCTATAATCCCCTCTAATGTACTTGTACAGAGTAATCATGTCCCCTCGCAAGCGCCTCTTTTCCAGAGAAAACAACCCCAACCTCGACAGTCTAACCTCATAGTTTAAATCTTCCATCCCCTTAACCAGTTTAGTTGCACGTCTCTGCACTCTCTCCAGCTCATTAATATCCTTCTTAAGGACTGGAGCCCAAAACTGCACTGCATACTCAAGGTGAGGCCTTACCAGGGACCTATAAAGCGGCAAAAATATGTTCTCATCCCTTGAGTCAATGCCCTTTTTTATACAAGACAGCACTTTATTTGCTTTAGTAGCCACAGAATGACACTGCCTGGAATTAGACAACTTGTTATCAACAAAAACCCCTAGATCCTTCTCCATTAAGGAAACCCCCAACACACTACCATTCAGTAGATAGTTCGCGTTTATATTATTTCTACCAAAGTGCATAACTTTGCACTTATCAACATTGAACCTCATTTTCCAGTTTGCTGCCCAGTTATCTAATTTTGTCAAATCGCTCTGCAAAGCGGCAGCATCCTGCATGGAACTTATAGTTTTGCACAATTTAGTGTCATCAGCAAAAATAGAAACAATACTGTCTATGCCCACCTCCAGGTCATTAATAAACAAGTTAAACAGCAAAGGACCAAGGACTGACCCCTGCGGTACTCCACTAACCACACTGGTCCAATTAGAAAATGTTCCATTTACAACCACTCTTTGTACTCTATCCTTCAGCCAGTTCTCTATCCAATTACAAATATTATGTTCTAGGCCAATATTCCTTAATTTGATCATTAACCTTCTGTGAGGTACTGTATCAAACGCTTTAGCAAAGTCCAAGTAGATGACATCAACTGCCATTCCAGCATCAAGGTTCCTACTCACCTCCTCATAAAAGGCAACTAAATTAGTCTGGCAAGATCTGTTACGCATAAAACCATGCTGGCACAAACTAATAGTATTGTGAACTGCAATGTATTCAAGTACCCTATCCCTTATTACCCCTTCCAAAAGTTTTCCTACTACTGATGTCAGACTAACAGGCCTATAGTTTTCAGGCTGAGAACGGGATCCCTTTTTAAATAACGGCACCACATTAGCAATCCGCCAGTCTCTTGGCACCATGCCAGACCTCAATGAATCCTGAAAAATTAAGTGAAGAGGTTTGGCAATCACAGCGCTCAGCTCATTTAATACCCTGGGATGAATCCCATCCGGCCCTGGACCTTTGTTTACCTTTACATGTTCAAGTCTCTTTTGAATTTCCTCCCGAGTGACCCATGCGTCAGTAGCTAAATTACTAGCACTGGGCATATTACAAGGGAAGCCTTCATTATCTGGCTCCTCAGATGTATAGACAGATGAAAAATAAGAGTTCAAAATTTCAGCTTTTTCCCCGTTTTCATCAACCAACGTACCCCCCCGTGATAATAAAGTTCCCACCCCTTCTTGCTTCATTTTTTTACTATTCACATAATTAAAAAATAATTTTGGATTCTTTTTACTCCTAGCTGCAATATCCCTTTCCATCTCTATTTTAGCTTGCCTGATAGCTTTTTTGCATGCTTTATTTGCTTCCTTGTACCTGATGAAAGTTTCCGCTGTCCCAGCTAACTTGAATGCCCTAAAAGCACGTTTTTTCTTACCAACCTCGACAATAACACTTTTATTCAGCCATAAAGGTTTTGCTTTGCGATGCCTCTCCTTGCTTACTAGGGGGATATACTGTTGTGTATACCTACAAAGCAATGTTTTAAAGATGTTCCATTTTCCTTCTGTGTCTAACCCCATGAAAAGCCTTTCCCAGTTGACACATTGCAGAGATGCCCTTATACTGGCAAAGTCTGCACGTCTAAAATTGAGTGTTTTAGTTACTCCCTTATAGCGCTGTCTCTGCAGCATTATCTCAAAGGAGACCATGTTGTGATCACTGTTCCCCAAATGCTCACCCACACAAATGTTAGAGATAAGTTCATTATTATTAGAAATCACCAGGTCCAAAATAGCGTCATTCCTAGTGGGTTCTTGAACTGCCTGAAATAAAAAGTTGTCATTTAGCATATTTACAAACCTACTAGCTTTTTCTGACTTAGCCACCCCATTACTCCAGTCAATGTCCGGATAATTAAAGTCCCCCATAACAACAACTTGACCCAGTTTTGAAGCCTCCTCCATTTGCAACAATAGCTGGGCCTCATCCCCCTCATCTATACGGGGTGGTTTATAGCATACACCAATGATCATTTTCTTTGTGACCTTCAGCCCTACTGAAATTTCTACCCAAAGAGATTCGACGTTTTCATTGGTAATGTCTTTATTACATGGCTTTAAGTCTGACTTTACGTAAAGACAAACCCCTCCACCCTTTTTAATCTCTCTGTCCCTCCTAAAAAGTGTATAACCATTTAAATTCACAGCCCAGTCGCATTTATCATCCCACCAGGTCTCAGTGATACCTATTAAATCATAATTTTCAATACATGCAATAGCTTGCAGCTCCCCTAATTTACCCGACAAGCTACGCGCATTAGCCAGCATGCAGCGGAGATTATTACTTCTCCCTCTGATGTTTACATTAGCTAAGGGAGAATTAGAGCTAAGGCAATTATGAGACTGCTTTCCTTGTAACGGAAGCTCCTTATCTGATAAACTATATGCCCCCCTCACTCCTCCCCCACAACCCTTTGCTAGTCCCCCTACCCCGTCTACACTAATTTTCCCATGGAATTCTAGCTCACCCACCCCCCCCTTGTCTAGTTTAAACACTCCTCCAACCTCTTAACCATTCTCTCCCCTAGCACAGCAGACCCCCTTCCATTGAGGTGCAATCCGTCAGGGCTGTATAGATTGTACCCCAAGGAAAAGTCAGCCCAGTGCTCTAGGAACCCAAACCCTTCCTTCCTACACCAAGACTTTAGCCACGCATTTAGCTCCCTAAGCTCCCGCTGTCTCCCTAAACTTGCACGTGGCACCGGCAGAATTTCCGAAAAAATGACATTGGAGGACCTTTGCCTAATCTTAGAGCCTAGATCCCTGAACTCACTCTTTAAAGTCCCCCACCTACCGTTCATTTTGTCGTTAGTACCGATATGTACCAAGACAGCCGGGTCATGCCCAGCCCCTCCCAATAATGTGTCAACCCGATCAACCACATGCCGAACCCTGGCACCAGGAAGACAGCAAACTGTCCGGTTGAAGCGATCCGCTCGAGAGATTACCCTGTCCACTTTCCTAATGATCGAATCCCCTATAACCACCATCTGTTTAGGCCTAGCTCTGCTCTCCTCCCCATCACTACTAGTGAAACTGGTCTCCCGGCTGTTAGAGAGATCAGCCTCACCTAGAACCGCCAATCCAGAGTTCACACTCCCATCTTCTTCACACAATCTGGCAAATCTGTTGGGATGCGCAAACCCTGGAGCAGCCTCCCTTTTCCTTTTCCCCACACTAGATTTTCTAACTGTCACCCAGCTTACTGCCCTATCATCCTTTTGCTGCTCCCCTCCCCCCCTACTATCTGACCCCACTAGTTCTTGTTCAGTTAACAAGAGACCCCTCTCAAGATTGTTGATTGAACGCAGTGTTGCGACGTGTTCCTCTAGGACGCGAGCCTCTAAAGTGGCAATTCGCTCACATCCACAACAGAGGTATGCACTTTGGAACTGTTGTTCCACAACTGCATACATGTGGCAGGCTGTGCACTGTGTCAGACCTTCAATGTTGCTACCACTCATTCTCCCAGTTACAAGAACAGTTAAACAAAAATAGGTGTAAGGACTTGTAGTAAATACCTTGTTTTACCTTGTTTTTAACTCCCTTAGTGTTTAACTCCCTGAGTTTATAACTCCACTTACAGAGTCCCACTTAAAGAGCAAACACTTACAGAGCACCTACCACCAGAGCAAGCTCCACTGGACTGCCTGTGGTTCTATTTATGCAGTCTGTAAAGGTGAACTAATCAAACCCCACCCTCCTCAAGCTGAGGGTAATTACAAGGGAATGTAACCTGCTGTAAGCCTATGGATCCCACAAACTTTGTAAATTAGCTCCAAAAACAACAATTACTTATGAAAAAAAATAAATAAAACCCAATAGTAAAAAAACACAATGGTTTTGATAAAGTTAGTAAAGAATACTTATCCCTTTTTAGTTGAAATGAAAGCAAGTTGATTCAACCAGCCACCAGCCTGTTAGTAAGCCTGTTTAAACCAACCAGTAATTCAAAATAATGAAATTTTGGGTAGCATTTTTCTTCTGTACTTTGACTTAAGGGTGGCCAGGAAAATTCTGTAAGATATTGCTCAATAAAGTATAGGAGAGTCTTCAACTTTCCATACATAATAAATTACTAGTTTGGTAGTAATAGCAAAGGCATGTGCAGTAAAGTATAACTCACCCTACTGTAATATACATACTGCACTATACTAATGAAAACACTGCAGGGCATGAAGTCAACAAACAAACAAACAAACAAACAAAAAAAGTAGTAGAAATGACAACAATTATGATTCAATATTGCTTCTTCCTGCCAGTTAAAATGAGGGGATATTCTTTGTATAAGGGTTATTGCATTTAAACATCAATTTAAGGGCTCTCAGTTTATTCATAGGTGGAGGGCATTTTTGTTTTAGTTTTCGGAAGAGATTACTGCCAACTACAGGTGAAAAGGGTACTGCTTCTTTAATTACCAACCAGGTAATAAAATGAATAACTGTCAAATAACTGTTATCTTTATATTCTAATTAACCAACTAATTAACCACAAGACACACCTACTTATTTTTTTAATGACACACTGTCAGTTTTCTTCTCAGAATGATGCTCTCCTTGCTACCAGCCTAACAACAAGGGCCTTGGCCTTATTCCTTGTTATGAAATGTTTTATAGCAGTCATGCTCTGAGCCATCAGATATATCAACAGGGAATATGTTTTCCTGCAGCTCAGAGTCTTCATTCTTATTTAGTCCTTAGGTCTTCTTTAATTACTCATGGAGTCAGCAGGATCGATTTCTAATAATACCACTGTGGATCATTTTGCAAACTTGCTCTTGCCAAGATTAAGCAATTAATTGTTTTAACAGATTTAAAGAAGAACCAATCTACCAAGCGAGCATTGATCACAGAAAAACTACCTTTAAATCCAAGAGCGTAACACCTATTGGATACAGGACTGCAAAGAAAAGTAATAAAAAACTCTAAAAGTAGCTGTCTGAATAATGTTAAGGGTATTAACCCTTCTTGTGCCAGACAAATTGATGACTCCCATAGGTTATGCTATAACCTGAAAATGTAGAATCTATGATGCTGGGAATTTCAGAAGGAAGGTACTCTAGATGCTTTGTAGAAAGCTCAGTCACCAGAATATGGAAAAAAACAGAATCCAAAATAGGAAAGTGGCACATTTCTATGCAAGATGAGACTTGCCTTATATATGGAAATTAGTGCTTTGCTTTTTTGTTTTAGCATGCATTTATTATGGTAAGAAATGATAGTAAGGTCATATTCTGGTCTGCAAGGATGAGTTCTCATTTAGTTTTCTATCTGGTGAATTAACTTTAAATGTCGTCATTTGTACTGCCATTACTGGCAGAGGTAAAAGCCGTGAGTTAATAAATTCGATCGCTATCCACTCATTAATTTAAAAACGCTGGGCTTCTGTGGAGCCTGCATTTAGTTATTGAATAGAAAATAGCAAGCTTATAGTTAGAGGAGGCAGTCACAATTGCTTGGTTTGTATTTGAACTCCTCTGGTGCAGATCAGATAACAAAGTGGGTGATGAGTGTACTTTCAGTTCATGTATGTCTTGTATTTGTTGGCTGAATTCATGAATACCATAGGAGGGATGTTATATGGTATGGCTACCTTTCTATTGTTAGGCTTGTTCAGGCCAACACTTGGATAAAACCACAGCCTATACAGCGTGCACTGGCCTATAAACATTGGCAGATATAATTTTCAAACCTGCATCATCAATGAAATGACTGATATCTGTAATAAAACCAGTTGGAATCCACCCTGACTGGCTTAAAGGAGTGGTCACCTTTAACTTAACTTTTAGTATGTTATAGAATGGCCAATTCTAAGCAACTTTTCATTTGGTCTTCATTATTTATTTTGTATAGTTTTTTTATTTACCTTCTTTTGATTCTTTCCAGCTTTCAAAAGGGTGTTCACCGACCCCAGTAGCCAAAAAACGATTGCTTTGTGAGGCTACAATTTTATTGTTAATGTTACTTATTATTACTTATCTTTTAATTCAGACCCTCTCCTATTCATATTCTAGTCTCTCATTGCAACTCTACCTAGGAACTCCCTAAGGTAATTTGGACCGTGGCAACCAGAAAACAGATGGAGAGTTGATGAAAAAAAAATAAAACTATTAAAAAACCATAACGAATAAAGACCAACTGTCAATTGTCTCAGAATATCACTCTACATCATGCTAAATCTTAACGCAGGTGAAGTTCCAAGAGTTCCAAGAGTGTGCAGAATAGTGCAATAGCACACTTATGATTTGCATCAATAGTAATTGAAAATAGCGGTTTAAAAAAAAAAAAATCACTTGAATGTCAATGACCGCAGCTTTTGTCACTAGATACAGGTATGGGATCCCTTATCCGGAAACCCGATATCCAGAAAGCTCCGAATTACGGAAAGCCTGTCTCTCATAGACCCCATTTTAATCAAATAATTCAGATTTTTAAAATTGATTTCCTTTTTCTCTGTAATAATAAAACAGTGCTTTGTATTTGATCCCAACTAAGATATAATTAATCCTTATTGGATGTAAAATAATCCTATTGGGTTTAATTAATGTTTTATTGATTTCTTAGTAGACTTAAGGTATGGAGATCCAAATTACGGAAAGACCCCTTATCTGGAATACCCTTGGTCCCGAGCATTCTGGATAACAGGTCCTATACCTGTAGTGCTAAATGGTACAGTTTTATGCAGAACTTAAAAGGGTTTGATGCAAGAATGAATTTCATGTATTGGCATCATCATTTTGCATTGTGATGCTATCTTAGTTATCTGTAGTACTACTTATTCTTTAGGTTTGCATTATTCCTAGTGATAAATTATAAATCCATGTCTAGCAAAACATTAACGCCTTGTAAAGCACTCTGTTTATTTGTGGTGCTATACAAATACATACCTACATAACAAATATGTCATACAAAATGCAAAATTTGTGAGTTATTTACCATTAGCTTTTAAACAGTGTTAAAGAAGGGAAAATGTCTAGAAATGATTTCTCTCCCATATCAAGTAGATTTTGGAAGTTATGTTGTAGAGCATGCAGGTTAATGGCCCAGCAGTCAAATAATAATTCACATTTCATCATTTTATCGAATGAATTTAACACTTCATGAATTCTAAATAAGTCCAAAGTTTTACTGTTCATATAAATGACCTTAGGAATCCACAGTGATCAGATTTATTATGTTTCATGTTCTACTAAGAAATTGGTAATGTATTGTTCTACAATAAATCTCTTAATACAGGGAAGACTATTATTATATAGAAAATCTAACTTTTGGTGAGTCTGTCTGTTTGCGTGTTTAACTTTCTTTCTATCTGTCTATCATCTATCAGTCTGCTGTATCAAAGTGATATCCTAATGGCACAAATATCTTTGTAACATCATAAAGAAGCAAATGTAATTGTGATATCAAAATCCCGCAAGTTTTCTTTTATGTCACTTTGGTATGAATGCCTTTATCATGCTATCAGGACTAAAGCACAAGTCAGCAGTTCTAAATACAAAATGCTAATAAAAGAATTATGCATTGTTGTGTCATTAAACCAGAGATGGCCTGCCTCCTGCTGTCAAACTACTGTCTGCAGCAGTAGCTTAAATGACAGCTTAAAGGAAAACTATACCTTTAGAATGAATATTTAACCCATGGATGAATGATATTATAAATGGTCTAGTAAAGAATCTTACTAAATTGGCATATACATATTAGTAAGTGTTGCCCTTTTATATCTTTTCCATTGAGCCACCATTTTGTGATGATCTGACAAATAATGTGGAAATAATACACGTCTAACTATAACAGGAAGAAGTGTGTGCTAAACAGGTAGGTGTACCATAGGTTTGTGGGTGGACACATTGCATTATATGAGCCAGAGGGTGGAGATTAAAATGTCAGTTTTTATATATGGAATCATCAAATAGCAGTTACTTCTAGAAAAGGATATATTTTATGCAAAGGTGTTATTTATATCAAATGGTATTTACATATGGACTGTTATGTAATATATTAGAGAGACCTCTAATCTTTTGGTTTATAGTTACCTTTTGAGGGCTCTTCAAAGCTATTAGATCCTTCCTTTCAAATTTTTTCTTTATTTTCCCCATCCTCCATTCCAGCAACCTCTTCTAACTAGGGCAGTTTATTTTCTAATGAGCTTTGATGGATGCTTCTTGCATTAACATAGTAGAAATATTCAGGGGTATAGTGGGTTACATTTGGCTTCCGTTCTCATTTAAGGCCTTGTAAACTTGTGTTTTATACGTAAATGCAGTCAGAAACTTTAAGATTGCTTATATATAAGATTAGATGGCATGGCTCCCAGTGGCACTTAGATCCCACATTAACTTGCAGTAAAGACACAATGCATTCCCCAAATGCTCCATGCTGCATGAGCATAAAGCAACATATTATGAGCAGTAAATGACTGGGGAGGAAGGACTTTACAAAAGGTTTCTCATTATTGTAATTTTGCTTTTAACAAAAACATATATGGATGCTTCTCTTTGTTTAGGGACAGAAATTTTATGACCTTCAGGGTGAACTATCAAGGATAATCATTGGATTATTCTATACTGCATTGTAAAAAACAATGTGCAGTACAATCAAGTGTCAATGAAAAAACAGACCCTTTCTGTTGCTTAGGGTACCATACACACATGCACAAGTGATGTATTTCAACAAAGATTTCTAGATTAATCTGCATTGTACATTCTTTTCTGTTACAAGCAGTTACAGAAGGCAAAGG
Organism: Xenopus tropicalis; assembly: GCF_000004195.4. NCBI lineage: Eukaryota > Metazoa > Chordata > Amphibia > Anura > Pipidae > Xenopus > Xenopus tropicalis. The sequence continues at coordinate 103,396,515 of NC_030678.2, read as the reverse complement.
GGCTATATAAGTTTACAGTCGCAGCTTCACAGTACTTTCTGCTCAAAGCACTAAATATATATGCACACAACCACGGACAAAATAGTTATACAGGTATAGGACCCATTATCCAGAATGCTCGGGACCAAGGGTATTCCGGATAAGGGGTCTTTCCGTAATTTGGATCTCAATACCTTAAGTCTACTAAAAAATCAATAAAACATTAATTAAACCCAATATGATTGTTTTGCATCCAATAAGGATTATTTATATCTTAGTTGGGATCAATTACAAGGTACTGTTTTATTTCTACATAAAAAAAGGAAATCAGTTTTAAAATTCTGAATTTTCATTAAAATGGAGTCTATGGGAGACGGGCATTCCGTAATTCGGAGCTTTCTGGATAACGGGTTTCCGGATAAGGGGTCCGATACCTGTACAAGTTCTTAGCTGCAGGTGCACTGTACATTCTATTCTGCTATGCAACTTAGCTGCACTGTGCATTCAGTTATAACTGATTATGCACACAAATGGCTGCGGCTGTACTACAGCAATTATACTTAGACACACAGATATAAGTTAATGAACAGCAGAGGTTGCAGGCTGCATTGGGGCCCTGTCCATACAGCATGCCCTATGGCCCCTGATGCTGCACTGTGCACACAACACTGGATTTTGTATTCCGCGCAAGGTGCACAGTACAGTAATTCCCCTGGACCCAAGGGAATAGTATTTCCTCTTGTGCAGGAGCATTATGCTGCTTCTATATAAATCTTCATATTTGTGTTTCTGTCTCCAGTGCTATGGGGTTCTTAAAGCATACTAATATTAATACCAAAATTCTTTGCTAGGATATAATGCAAGCAAATTTTTCCCATTTTAATAAATTATTTTTAGCCCTCTACTAGCAATTGATTTAGGGACATAGATTTAATAATGGTTACTTACTATAATTTATAGGGTGATTAGAAGTCACAGAGCAGTGCTGTGACTATATATTAAGGGATAATGTACCCCTGACTGTAAATTAGTAGAACATTTAAAGTCAAATAAAAGTTCTGTATCAATATACATTCAAAAGGCTGCAGTCTGCCTTATACAGGTCAGAGAATTCACTCAGTACATTAACATATATTAGAAGGGACACCCCCGTAAAATAAAAGGGAATTGGAATTCACTGGGTTCTGTGATATAAAAGTATATAGACTGCAAACTAAGCACTTTTATACGGGACACATAACTCTGAAGTGACTTTTTAAAAATCCTTTGAAATGTATCCATCTTTTATAATATGAATGGTAGCTTTTAAAAGCAGAAATACAGCAAAAGCCACAACATTTTTCTTAGATTGTAAGCTCTATGGGGCAGGGACCTCCTTCCTACTGTGTTTCATACCACATGGCACTTCTGCCAATCTCTGTGTATTATACTTATTTATTGTATTTATTAACATTTGCCCTCCCTGTGTGTAATTGTGTATATTGTATAAGATTGTACAGCGCTGCGTATCTTTGTAGTGCTTTATAAATACATTTATAAATACATACACATACATGTGTAAATGTGCTGTTTAAAACATCCTCTCCTCGTAGCGTTATTACCAGCTGCTCCATTTACTAAAAATACTGTGCTCCAAAGGCCTTATTTACAATGCAGTACCCATTGTGCAAAGTATTAAAAAGGCCACACTTTGCAGACTGCATCCCTGAGTGTAACTTGCCACAGGCCAGACAGCACTTGATCCAAGAGGTGCAGTTGGGGGGAGGCAAGTAAACACAGACTGCATTGGGGCCTGCCCATACCACCTCCTGGTGCTGCTCATTGTACTGAGCATTGGATTTTTAATCTGTTGCTCAATGCAGACAGCAGTGGATTTAGGGGGTTTAGGTGCTTCCTAGATGAACACTAAGACACCTGCTCTTGCACCCCTTAGTGCTCTAGCACTTGTCCCTCCTTGTTCAGTAAATGTCCTAAAGTCTTTTAGCACTAACATATTTTATAGTACATTGGGAAGGCGTTGCAATAGTCCCCCTTTAAATTAGCTTTAAGGGCCATGCTTTGATGCCTCTTAGTACTGACACTTACTCCAAGGGTCTCTGTACAATGATCTCTTCCCCTTTTCTCAGGTATGATGGGGTGGATTCAGGTGTTAGGCATCAGTATGCATTTGGGAGCTTAGCTTTAGCTGTGGTGCAGTTAATACAAAAGTCAGTCCAGCTCCATGGGTATCTGTCTATCAATCTGTCAGTGAAGAAAGTAAAATAAATATAGGTCAATCTTTTGCTTATTAAAAAATAAAACTTTACATGCTCACACATCAGAAAGGGATATGCTTCATTAGCTGCTTGCAGTACGGATCTGCCAGTGCTTTGCTTGTCAGTGCAGGGCTATACATTCAGTTCTCAGTGCTCCAGGCAGAAGCCAAATGAGAGAGTTTAGAAATCTTAGTAGAGTATTCACATGTCACGCCATTCGAAAACTGAGAGGCACTAAGAGCCGCAACCATGAAATCATTTAGCATCTTCCTTTTCACAGTAACTTTAGATTGAGAGCTCTTGTGAGCGAAGCTCTTTTATCCCTTTTTTTATTCATCATATTATCATTGTAAGACCCCCTGTTTGTTATAAAATATTGTAACACACTACATTCCTTGCTGGTGCTATATAAATAAATGATGATGGTTTCAGTCTGGTCGAAAGAGGTCAAACTGCAAAGGTATTTTCATGACCAGCCAAGCTGTTACTATAGCAAATGCTATGCTTTTGTTTCAAAATGTGTTTAGGAAAACCATTTAATTTCCTTAAGTTGAGTGCCCCAGTATAGTGTACCCATAAAAATTAGAGGACACAGTCGCTACCTGTCCAAGTGATATTTTCCTGGAGCAATAAACAGTGCATCTATGTTGTGAGATCCCCTAGAACAGTGCTGTCCAACTGGCAGCCCCCTCTGTGTGGCCCCCACCTGTCTGGCTGCTTTGATGGCTTACTCTTGTGTAAACTTTAAATGGTATCAGTACTGTGATTAACTGGCCCCCCCTGCATGGTTCTCACCTCAGATTCAGGCTGTAAACCCCCTGTATTGTTTCAAAATGTAATCCCCTGTGTTGTTCACACCTTTTAATCTCTGCATTATTCACCCCCTGCAGTGTACACACCTCAGACAGACTGTAGGAGCAGTAGAAACCCACAAATAATTCCTGCACACTACAAAAAGAACATATACTGAGGTGGTACTGCAATTAAAAAGTTTTTTATATATAGTTATTGTGCAGACTGTAGGAGCAGTGCCAGCATTGTGTCACTGTATTCTGCCTGTGTGTACCATACACACAGGCAGCAGGCAGAGTATGGCGCACATAGGCAGCATAGGGTAGGCAGAGTATGGCACACACAGACAGGGTAGGGCAGGCAGAGTATGGCACACACAGGCAGGGTAGGGCAGGTAGAGTATGGCACACACAGGCAGAATAGGGCAGGCAGAGTATGGCACACACAGACAGGGTAGGGAAGGCAGAGTATGGCACACACAGGCCAAGTATGGCACAAACCAGCCAAGAATGGCACACACAATCAAAGTATGGCACACGCATGCAGGGTAGCGTAGGCAGAGTATGGCACACACAGGCAGGGTAGGGAAGGCAGAGTATGGCACACACAGGCAGGGTAGGGAAGGCAGAGTATGGCACACACAGGCAGGGTAGGGAAGGCAGAGTATGGCAGGTTTTTGCTGTACTACAACCATTAATATGGGTATGGTCATGTGATAACACGGGTGTGGTTTCAAGTGGGTGTGGTTTCAAAAAGGGGAGTGGTCAAAACTGTCTTCCATTACCGGTCCTCCACCACGTAGGTCGGAAAAATTTCGGCCCTCGGTACCACAGAATTTGGACAGCACTGCCCTAGAAGAATGTTAAAATGATATGTTTTAGGTGCCCACTACATTGAGTGCATAGTATGTGAAAGAAAAGGGAGGAAATGTGCATGTTACAGCCAGAGCAGCAGCTTATTAGAGCCAGGGCAGGGTTACAGCTACAGCTGAGGTGCTATACTGTAGAAGCATACGAGAGATAGTGAAGCAGCCTAAAGCCCCACCAAAGAGTGTGTAACACAATTTTGGCTTAGATTAGGCCAATCCAGGCTAGTAGTGTATTGTAGAGCATGTGTTACATGCAACCTTAATTCTTAGGCGGGGCCTCCGCTATGTGGGAGAAACTGAATATAGGAGCTGAAGGGTAGTTGAACTACAACTTGCTGAGACTGTGTAGTGCAGATGGTATAAATGGACGCCAGAGAGGTTCTTATGGTGAAACTATGATACAGATTTATTGTCCCAGACAAAGTAGTTGTGAAATCAGGGTAATCATATAGTCACAAGCACAAGCAGTATAGTTACATAGTTACATAGTTACATAGGGTTGAAAAAAGACCAGTGTCCATCAAGTTCAACCCATCCAAGTAAACCCAGCACACCTAACCCACACCTACCAATCTATACACTCACATACATAAACTATAAATACAACCACTAGTACTAACTGTAGATATTAGTATCACAATAGCCTTTGATATTCTGATTGATCAAGAACTCATCCAGGCCCCTCTTAAAGGCATTAACAGAATCTGCCATTACCACATCACTAGGAAGGGCATTCCACAACCTCACTGCCCTCACTGTATAGATGGTACAATTGAAATACGCTCTGATGCAGAAGAGAGGGTATGAACCTTTTTATCCCACCTCTTGGTAGAGTCTGGGCCGGGATACACACCATTCAACCAGTATGCCTTTGGAGGTAGTCTAGGTAGTAGGGACTCCTTCAGGTTGATAACCTCTAGTGGGTGAGTCCTCCGGGTGAGTAGGATCAGGGGTTATCCTGCCTGTCACTATCTCTACTCCGTGGCCCTGCACTGAGGCAACATTGCCGGATAGGAGAATACTCCTGGATCTAATCACTCCTTTGGTGGGTCTAACGGCTGCCCTTTCTAGCTAGAACTAACAATGTTCACTTTCATAGAAAGTGCTTTTAATTTATCTGCTGTGCTTGCTTATCCTCGTTCACGGGGCCCTGTCCCCGACTTTCACTAGAGGTATAGTGTCCTCTAGGGTACAATGGCTTCTGTGGCCTACAGTCTGCTCCCAGGCTCAGATGGAGCTCTGCTTGGGACACAGCATGCAGCCAAAAGAGGAAGCCACGCCTCCTTGCTAGACACTATATCAGTCTACAAGGGGAGTGGTCAACCGATTTAAACCTATAAGGGATACAGTTACATAACTGAACCTGAGTAGAAGGGCTTTGCCCAATAACAATTAAGGTGTGAAGAGGTAGGGGTAAAGCCATAAGGAGCTTAACCCTATGGGTCCCTACAAGTGTTTGGGTCAATACAGAGTTAAATGTCAAAAGGGGCCCTAATGAGGACAAAGTAATGCCAGAGTGACCAGTCACATGGGGCCTTCAATGAAATCATCAATGGCATCTCCTAAATCCTTTACAGTTAGTATAAATCTTTGTTTTATTTCAGATTGACCAAGTAATATAGTAAATGTAACATTTGAAACAAATGCAGCAAATTTTATTTCAAGCAACGACTAAGGCAAACTATGTGCAACTGCATCGGTGGTAAGTGACCCTTAATGCGTATGTTGAACGTTCATATCACATGATGAGTTTATCTATCTCCTTTGCCATCTTCTTCTTCACCTGAAGTGCTACAGAAATAAAATATGAATTGTTTCATTTAGATTCTCGGTTTTAAGTGAAAAGTGTGAAGTAGGCATAAACAGAACTAAACATAAAAAATGATTTGCAGCAAAACTTGCACCTGCATTGTGCGTTTGCTAATCCTTAACCCAGTGCATATTTCCTGGGTTGACTGGTACATTTTCTAACATTACATTTCCCCCACATTACCTCCTCACTGTCTGTATACGGTCTAATGCATTCCCATTGAGTATACCTGTATAACTTGTCTTTGATCTATCTAAAAGTCATTCTCTACTTTAGCTCCATGTAGGAGTGACTCCTACATATTTTGGTGATTTAGGATATTTACTCTATTTAGGTGATTATAAGAAGCTTATGCCTAAGTTATCACAGAATTCCTTTAAGCTTCTGTGTCTCACTGTATGTCCTACCCTAAGCTGCTTAGTATTTTGTAATCACTATAGTGACTATACTAGTAATGCTCAAATGAGTTGTCCATATCCCTTAAATGCTATTAATTTATAAACCATCCAAACCATGCTATTAATTTATACAAACCAATCCATAGAAAGGCCAATTTATATGTTGTTTACAATTGGTTCTACCATTATACAGGTATGGGGCCTGTTATCGAGAAAGCTTGGGACCCGGGGTTTAGGGGTCTTTCCGTAATTTGGATCTCCTACCTTAAGTCTGCTAAAAAAATTATTTAAAAAGTAATTAAATCCAATAGGATTGTTCTGCCTCCAATGAGGAGTTGGGATCAAATAAGATGTTTTGTTATGCTGTTTTATTATCACAGAGAAAAAGGAAACCGTTTTTAAAAATGTGAATGATTTGATTACAATGGGAGATAATACGGAGCCTTTCCGTAATTCGGGACTTTCTGGGTAATGGGTTTCCGGATAAGGGGTTCGATACCTGTACTATTCTTTCTTACCTTAGTGTTGATGAACATACAGTATCTTCTGCACTAAAAAGCTCCTCAGAAAGAACATGCGGTTGCCACCTCAACCCCTTAAAACAGGACACATATTGAATCCACACCGGGCAAGGCTAATAAGCAATTTATTCAGATGCACATTGCAGAATACATTGATTTCTATGCAGCTATGCAGCATGTATATAAATGAATGGCTACTTAACCATGCTCAATGTGGATTCAATAAAGGCTCAATATTAAAAGGGTAAGGCTGTAACCAGGGAAGGCCATCATTTCCTTTAATAAAAATATAAAAAAGTTTAGAAATCATATCTGTGGTATGTTAATTTTACTGACTGGTAGCAAAAATGCTAGAGACTATAGAACATAAACAGGTAACCTTTTTTTTCTAAAGGTCAGTACTGGTTTAACATTTGAGCTCTTTCTCCTCTAGGATCATAATTATAATACATACAGAGTAGACCTTTTGTATAAGAATATATAGTTTCTGATGGACTAAAAGGCCAAGCAGCTTTCCAAGCCTTTTGGGTAAAATACTTATCTGTTATCTGCTATCAATTCTAGTTTTACAGAGAAAGCGTCCTTCACTTATTTAAGAAAACCATCTTTTCTTATCAGTGTTATTCAAACGGCTCTAATTTTAAGAATCATAAAACTTGATAAAAAAGCAGATCGTTTTGCCAGCTCAAAATCATAAATTCTAAATCAGCCAGCACAGAGAGTGGCTACACAAACAGGGCCCTCATTTCTTGTTTATTTGGAGATTAATGGCTCTCTCAATCTTTTTATAGACAGAAATGTAATCCCTAAGCACATTTTAAAATCAGTGGCTGTGGTGAGATTTCCAAGCTGAAAAGGTGCGGATGAATATATCCAAATTACTTTGGCTTTAGGATACATACAGAATATTTCACCCATGAAGGATGAGTATTATGTTTCTTTCATGAGCAAGAGAGAGTCGTAAGCCATAACTTAAGAGGTATTACTGAGCTGTGAAGGTCTTTCCCAAAGCAGGATATATATACGTTATGGATACAATATTCCATCATCTAATCGTGTTGTTTCTCTTCAAGTATTAGAATGCAACACAACAAAAGTACCAGTTACTTTTACCAGTAACTTATGTACTGTACTATGAGTATAAAGATAAATATGATATACATTAGGTGTTATTTAACACCTGCAAGTATAACTGGTTTCCAATAGACTCAGCGAACCTGCGCCTAAAGAATTGGGCACAGGCAATATTTTGAGTGCCAGAAATGACAACTGAAGACTGGAGATGTTTCAGAGCAATTGCATTCAATCCCAATGCGCACAGTGGTTTTAATTAGTGATGAGCAAATTTTTTTGCTAGGCATTGATTCGTAGCGAATTTCCACATTCACGAAAATTCGTTGTGTGTCAAAAAAAGTTGCAGTTTGCGTCAAAAATAGGCGAGTTTGTAGCAAAAATAGATTTGTGCAACAAACAAAATTGAGCGACAACCGCATTTTACGGATTTTTCACTGTTTCCCCAATTTTCCTGTTTCCCGAAACAGGACAGATTCGCTCATCACTAGTTTTAATGCATTGGTCACAATTTCCTCAGGTGCATAACCACATTACGGCTGCAGTTATAATGGAATTGTGGGGAAATGCTGCATTGTGGGTAATAAACATGCCAGTCGGTGCCCTAAATTGTGCTTTGTGCACTGCGTTTGCAAATTACCCCTATATTGCTTGCTAAAGAGCAAACAAAGCAAAAAGAGGTATGGAGCCTGTTATCCAAAATTCTTGGACCTGGGGGTTTCCGGAAAAGGGTTCTTTCCATATTTTGGATCTTCATACCTTAGTCATTTACACATTAAACCCAATAGGATTGTTTTACCACCAATAAAGATTAATTGAAACTTAGTTGGGATCAAGTACAAGGTACTGTTTTATTAGTACAAGATTATTACTGACAAGATAAAGTCTCCTAGACACTGACTTTGGGATCTGATTTTACATTGCAACATGGAGGATCAGATTTTGCAGCATTCCAAAAACTCTACTGCAGTTGCATGGTGAAATTTTCTGGGACATGTGAGTCTGTCCAACTAATCTCTTCCATGTAGTTCTGCCATAATAAGACAGAAAGTATGCATAGTTGTAACTGCAATAAAGCAAAAAAAAGTTCAGCATTCATGCTGTTCAACTTTATCCTTTCCCCATTGTTTTAAGTGCTAAAAGCTTTGCCAAAGTAATTAAACTGAAATGAAAACCTGCAAAGGCAGCAGCAGAATGCCAAAGTAAGCGCGAGAATTATAGAAATGTGACATCATTTTTCAAAAGGCCACTGATACACTGCCAAAATAAAAACGTACAGTACGCAGGTTGGAATTTCACAGGAAATAATAACTTTTATGAACCTGCAGCAGAAAAGCACAGGTTGTTATTTGGATGCTTTAGTAGAAAGTCATGCTTTAATTGCACATTTTGCTAGGCTACATTTGATAAAAATGTGTTATTTTTGTATTTAATCACATAACTCCTTATTACTTTATATAAATAAAAAACGGTTTTAATTTGTTTTTGGAGCTGTGTTTTTTTAACATGAATATTTTCCCCTAAATCTAGCATTACTAAATGCTGTGCCTATTCAGGCAAGTGGCCAGCTGCTTGCCCAGAGAGCCACATGGCAGGGGACTCCTGAAGTCTAAGTTTCATGACCAGAAATGTAAGAGTTCAGCCCCATATGATGTGTCTTATACACACCTGGTGCTTGCGTGTACTGATGGCTTGTACACCCGATAAATGCTGATTTCTTTATTCCATATTAAATATGAAAAGCCACCTGACGTGTTTCACTCAGAGGGAAAGAAATAACACCAAGATGGGGACAGTGCCAAAGTTTCAGGTGTTATATACACCTATTGTCAAAACAACATTTGTCTCAGAATACTGAGCAGAACAGTTATTTGTAAACAAATACCATCATGAGTAATTGCTGAAAATCAATTTTCTGGGCCATAATGGGTATAAACCGGCAAAGTCTAAGAGCTCTTAAAATACTTTCCAAGAGATGATCATGGACACTACCAAGGTTTTTAAGGGAAACTAAAACATACATTTACTTCATACAGATTTAGAAGACGTTTCTCATGGGTACATTTTTTCCGCTGTGGACATATTAATGTAATGATTTTGGGTTTTTAGGAGTCTAATACCCTTGGTTCTGAATATCTTAACACTTATAGATAAAGCATATTATCCTGTTTTTAAACATGTTGACAAATATTTTGCTTCTTAAAGGAGCACTTATTCTTTGATCATCAGAACTGCTTCAAAAATAGGAAAAGGGAGCATTTATCTAGGTCCCACCCAGACAGAGAAGAGCCACCATTAATATTTTCAACTATAGAACAATATATCATTTTAAAGAAGCATGCTCCAGAATGTGTTGTACAAGGTGCACAACGTACTTATACTATAATAGCATAACCTTACATTCTACAGGATGGTCCCTAACTGTTTCTTTCACTGATACCACCTGCAGTAACATGCTATCCAGCATGGTGGTTAGTTTAGAAAATCAGCTTCCAAGCTACCTGCAATACTTTTCTGAAATTATTACTCAAAGCAGCAGTTTCTGCACCCATTATCTTTTTAACAGTTTCCATTTCCTACTTGTATCTCTAAAATAAAACTGGAAATGCTATCTGATTGCTAGGCTTTTAAAAATGTATAATTTCAATGACTGTCCAGTTGCTATGATCATTGATTCTTGCAAAAAGATAAGTGCAAAGACAAAAATAAATATAATAATGAGTTTAAATGGAACAATGAAGCATTTCTTACCAAGACATAAAGGATATTATATAAATGTCAGGGAAGTGCCACAAAAACAGGAGCACCCTAACTCTCTTCGAACACAGTTCTGAAGTGCAAGGAGCTGTACATTTCATACAAACATAATGCTGCCTATATTCAGCGGTTATTTATGAGGGGTGGCTGGGTGAGGATGCTGGCATCCCCAACCTGCCCCATAGCTCCCCCTTAACCCGTATGCTTTTAAGACACATTAGGGAGTGTTTCATTTGTGTTTACAGTTAAGTATGTGCTTGTTCCTTTTATCATATACCTGTATAATGCTGATGAAACAATGGAGAATGGAATACTACATACTTTAGTACAATATACAGTTATTATCCCAATTCATCTCAAGGGTGTTTGACCAATGCAACATTTACTGCATCCAAAGGACTGACAGGAAGTGAGCTTGCTGCAAGTACTCACTATGGCCACAATCAATTAAGAAGTAGAAGTTTTCGAGGGAAGTTCAGAAATACATACAATATTGCTTCTTGGCATCTCAATCTCAGACAGGGCCAGACCTGGTCTTCCAGGTCCAACCAGGGAATATGACATCCAGGGCCCGTTTTTACAACAATAAGATGGGGACAGTGCCAAAGGTACTGACCTTGGCTGGGACTCACAGATGTGGATGGTAGTTTCCAGGTATGTGTGTCCTACCCCAGAAAATTTGTTTATTGAACAGTATTATTTTTATTATTTGTTGAACAGTAAAATGTGTCTGCTGATGCATGAAATGTTACTTTTTCACCACAGAAGGCAATGTTGGCAATGAAAACACAACACATTAACAATACAGTTAGCATAGTTATTAGACTTCACTATTGAACTAAATGCATACAATGTATTTTTTAATAAATACATTGTTCATGACTTGTGCAAAATCTTATGCTGGCAGTTCTGGAATGAAAGTACCACCTATTGTGTATATCAGTACCATTCTGTAAGTGTAAATAATGAATGCCCACAGACCTATTCTTTTACAGGTACCGATTACATACAAGTTCTAATGACAGCCAATGACAGCATGCTACCTGCAGCACTTTAGAAAGGACGGGACAGGGCATTAAGCAGCTATTTCCTGCAGTTAACAAAATAGCAATCATTTTTTCAAGCAACTACCAGTTTGTTTTGTCATGCTGTTACAAGTCAAGTTTTAGCCTCTCTGTGGCAATTTTAAATGTAATGATTTTTATTTCATATCTGAAAGGGAATATGTACAATTGTAAGCCTAATATTCCTTCTCAAAAACATTCTAATCTCTGCTTCATAATGACATAAGGCCCTTATAAATAGGCAGAGGAAGGCTAGGTGAAAAGTCCAGAACAGAGCTTAGGTGTAGTCATTATAACCAACACTTCAAAGTGACAGAGAAACATTTCCTTGAGATATATTACCAGTCATGCTAAGGACAGAGGAGAACACAAACAATTTTTTTTTTAAACAACCCTCACCCTAAGAGGGAGCCACCCAAAACTACAGTAGTATTTTCTTGTCCTTACTGGGGTAGTATGGGGGAGTGTATCTATTTGACTTTGAATTTTGTTTTATTTTTCCTAATTTTGTTTTCTAATTTTTAGTTGTTTTCCATGGCCCCAAGGTGGGTTGGCATGAAAGGTCCTCTTCTACAAGGTGGAGCCCTCTGCATCTTGGCAAGACTGGTGTACATGTGCCTACTCCTTATGTATATCGGGTCTTGAAACTTGAACACAATAGGGATCATTTACCAATATTCTGCAAATTTGCACTTGGGTTGAAAAAAGTTAATCACTGTTTAACTGTATTACTACCCAGTTTGAAAACTGACAATTGTGCAGTATTCTTTCAAATGGGCATCTTTGTTAAAGGCTGTGGCTATTTGCCAGAAGTTTTAACATTCCCAGTGTGCAGCAGCAGTCCCACTGATTATGGTCCTAACAACCTGTATTACTGAGCAAATTACAACAAATGAAATTAATCCTTATATTATATTCTTAATGTTCACTGTACTGTTATTGGTGGCAATCAGCAGTAACTGTAAGAGAGATTTTTTCCCCATGATATAGATATTTATAAAGTGCCTACAACCCCCAAATGGGAAATTTAAGATTCAGATGTCTGACAGTGAAACTGCAGGCTTAGTAGTTAAAGTATTGCACAAGAAGCAATACATATTCTCCTACAAGCTAGAAAGCTCTCTACTACTACAATACTTCTACTAGTTAAAACTTTTGCCAAAATTATTCAATCCGTTACCATTACGAAATGTAATCCTCATGTTAAATAAACTTTTCAGTCAACCCGTATGAACCTTGAGAGATAGCATCTTTGATATGTACCTCCTGCAAAAAGGCATGCTGGCATAGGAAAATTAATGTTTTAACATCTGCTTTGTTAAAGCCAAATGTTGTACTGCAACACTAAAAAATGGTTTGAAAAAACATCACCCACATGATAAAATCTGATTCCAATTCATTTCCACTAGATGGCACTGATGATTTATTCACAAAAGAGCAATTAACATTAATTCTCATCTGTTTTTTGGCCTGATGTTTTACTGCCTACAGTTTAGATAAAAATCATGATTATAGCTAGTATTGTCAACAATTGGTAATTGTTATCAGGAATTAAGAAGGCTAATATATATATTAAAATCAAAAAATTGGCCAAATCTTATGTGGAAGATTTGGTATGCTGCGATTTCCAAGAATCATGGATTTGATATATCTCTAGTTAGAGTGGCAAAGTTTGGCACATTTCAAACTTGGTTATTTACATATTTATAGATATACCCCCCCCCCCCCCCCCCCCCCAAGTGTCCAGATTGAACTCTGTCCTGGATTATGTTTAGTATGAAGTAAAGGGTCAGTATTCACCTTTTTGTTTTACTAAATAGAGCAGAATAGACAACACTGGAATGGCTTAATTTGACACATAATATAACCTCTTTGGTACAGACGAGAGCAAGCGTAGGTGAAGAAAAATATATTTTCACTATTTGTCAGATTCTCATTAAGCGTGTGCAAATTATATGTTTTTCTGAGCCTGTGAAAAGTATAGCTTTTGGTTTGAAGTGCACTCAGTATACGCTTAAATGGAGGAGCAGATGGAAGCTAGGGTTGCCACCTGGTCAGTATTCCCCCGCCTAGCCAGTAAAATAGCATTCAGGACCAGCACCGTCATTACAAATCTACTGACAATGTACCTTGCCATTAAATTTGTAATCCCTAGTTGTTCTGTCTCCAGCATTCCCCAATTCCTCCTCCTTGTTTCCCTTTCATAACGTTCAACACTTACTACTTACTGATAGCCCTTCTGCTTCGGCCACCAATGTCACAGCCCCACCCTTTATTCCCACCCCTTTCACATCCCACGCCTGCCCCTTCCCAATATCTTCAGCTGGTAATGTGCCAACCAAAAAGGTGGCAGCCCCTAATGGCAGTGTATCTAGTTTTGTGAGCATGCTTTTCAGGATCTTAACCCTTAAAACTGAAAAGAGAAAATTAAGAAAACACAAACTGCAAAAAATACCCAAGGGGTTAAGTCAGATGGGGCATTTTGTCGCCCATAAAGGAGGAGAATAACAATTGGTGAAAAACCATAGAAGATAAAGGTAAAAACAGTTATCCAGTAGAACTACATACTTTGGAACAAAGATGAGCATGCCATATATCTGGTTCTGGTTGGTATTGCCAAGTAATCACAACTAAAGACTTGCACACAAAAAACATATATTTGTAGATATATTTGTACTGTGCTCAAAACAAAGACCAAAGACTTTGGTCTTTACTGGGACATTTGTCAAGGCAGATACTATTCAGTGCTGAGAATGGTACTAAAAACACCAGTTACTTTTAGTTACCAGCCCAAGTCATTTCATTGAGATTAGTATTCTAAGACAAGTTAATCATTTATAGAATAATATGAAATCTAGCATTTTTATATATTTTGGGCAAGGTATAAAGCACAGGGTAGAATTTACAGTTAATTATTATTATTAATAATAACAATTAATTTAGATAACAATTAATACATCCCCTGCTTCACCTACATTTTAAAAAGCATTGTTTGTTCAGAATATATGGTCTTATAGGTAATGAGCCACAAATCTACAATAGTATAGTATTTTACTACAATAATAATCTCAGTCCAGAATAACCTGCACTGCACTTACCTGCAGGTCTGATAATGCTAGAAAGGTCTCTGGACAATTTATTATTTCGTTTGGGCCACAATTGGAGCTTCTGTAGTCTATACTAAGTGGGAGAGACATTAATCACAATCTGGGAATAAATGCCAAAAGCATACCAATGAAAAAAGTTCAGCCTGGTAAAGTGATGGCATACAAATCTCTCCTTTGCCACATGGCGGTAACAAAAACAAAAATCTTACAAAAAGAATGAGTAAAAAAGAGTTCACCGCAGTTCAATAGAAGAGAGACTTTTAGAGATGATAGAGTTTCTTCTATAACGGCACTTAAATATTCTCTGAGGTTATTCTATATGCTCTATAGTTCTTCACAAAGACTGCCTGGAACATTTCTGCTAACTGCTTGGGTATGCATGGAAAAATGCAATTTCCTAATTTTCCTGCATTTTTTTCCCCAGACATTATTATTAGGCATTACTCATAAATATATACAAAATCAAACATTTTGTGCAATTCTTTGATAAATGTGCCACTAAATTATGGTTTATATATGTTTTAGTACCAATCCAAACATTAAGACCTCTCCTCTTTACAGTCACGCCTTTACATTCTCAATCACTTGTTCCCTCACAGTGTCAGGGTATCAGCCACAGGTTCATCACAGCATGGAATTCTAGTTTTGTTATATTATGTACATTAGATATCCAAATATATAATGATTTTACCTACAACGTTTCTACAAATTACTTATTTGATAGCTTTCAAATATTTTAGTATCTATGAACTAATATTTCTTGCACTAATTTCCTTTTTTAGTGTTGCAGGAGTCCTGCATTCTGCTATATGTGACAGTTATAAGAATTGATTGGCGTTCTTCTTCTGAGCTGTAATATATATATATACTTGTATTCTGATCTGCCGGGGCACCCCACCAAAGTGGCAATTTTTCCAGATCCTGATAACAACTCCCTTTGGTTTCTATGTCCTAAGAGCTTTGATCTTCAGAGCCCTAACAAGCACTCTTGTTTCTCTCACAATAACAAGATCCTACCTGAAAAGGGAGGCTCGGAAAGGTATCTCCATCCTCCCCACATTAGAATGAATGCAATTATTGTATTTTATAAAATGTTGGCTCTGCATAATAACCTTATGAGCTCAAAGTAGGGTTAAATCTATCTATCTATCTATCTATCTATCTATCTATCTATCTATCTATCATCTATCTATCTATCTATCTATCTATCTATCATCTATCATCTATCTATCTATTATCTATCTATCTATCTATCTATCTATCTATCTATCTATCTATCTCTCTATCTATCTATCTATCATCTATCTATCTATCTATCTATCTCTCTATCTATCTATCTATCTATCTATCTATCTAATCTCTCAACTTGTCTTACTAATATTATCTATAACATTCATATTTTTTAAAAAAAATTGATATCTGGTAAAATGTAATAAACCTCCTTTGTCTATTTCTTATTCCTCTAGTCAATCTCTGATGTACATATGGACTAAGATGATTTGTCAGTGGATTCCCTTTAAAATGAGACATGACTGTTAGATACATTTCATACAAATCAGCAGTGAAAATGCAGAAAAACTGAAAAAGCTTACAAAAATCATGTCTGCAGCAGCCTGAAAGATTAAACAGCTTCTTTCATTGTTCTGCTGAATATAAGATGGGCCTCTGATTTAACAAAGCTATAAGAAATAAAGCGTGGGCAGCACTAAAGATCTAGTTGGAAACAGTGTGGTATTGATATGTTTCCATGCAATGATAAATAATGCCAGTAAGTAATTGATGTTTTTGTTGTTTTGGCATTTAAATGGATAGGAACAATTAGGGTTTTAAAAGAGCAAGCAATTAAGATCTAAAGATTAGTGTGGTTACTTCATAAAACATAATAATAAATAAAAAGAATATGCAGTAAATGTTAATTTTGAATGGACTCGCTGACAGAATGGAGCTGGCTCAAACCCAGAAAAGTCCAGAATATAAGATTTTATTGTATTGTATTGATCAGTATTGACTACATTCAGCTGCCTTTTAAAGCTCCAACCAATCTATTGTGTTTAGTGGAGACTTTTAGACACATATTCATGAACTATTCCCAAAATACTTCCACAAGAACTACAGGGATTTAGAAAACCTCTAAAACCATGAATTAAATAAAGATTGTTACAATTTGCCTAGGACAAATTCCATTGACTTCTACATGAACTTTTAGATGCTGAAGTTTTACATTCAAGTTTCTTGTGCTTGATAAATACCAAGCACTGTTTTTTAAAATATAGTTAAATGTAAGATTTGCATAAAAAAATCTATTCAAGTGATGATAAATCATCCCCAATATCTTCTGCGGTTTTAACATTATTTTTAATTATTACTATTGAAATCAGTGCCTGTCTATGCCCTTTAGTGCTTTTCTTGTCCACATGTCCTATCAAAACAATGCATTTCCCTTCTATGTAAGACTCAGATTCCAAATATGCCATAGGTGACAGTGTCACTGACTATTGACCAGATTTACTGACTCTCGATAAAAAAAATAAATCATAAATAGTCATAAATAAATCATAAATACTAACTCATGCAGAAGCAGAAGAAGAAATCACAGCTTAAGGTCTAAAATATTCAAAATATGGAAAAGAAATAAACCTGGATAAAAAGATAGATAGATAGACAGACAGACAGACAGACAGATAGATGATAGATAGATGCTTGATAGGTATAAATTATAGTATAGATATATAAATTAAAGGCATAAATACACATAAATTGCTTTCACTTTTAACATACAATTCTTCTCATCCTTTTTGCCATTTATTCCTCACCTTTATTGCTTCTATTTGTTTTGCAAAAGTGATTTTATTTATTTTCTAATATTACCGATTAGAATTACCATCACAGAATGGCCCCTAAAACAGAAATGTTCAGACTTGTTAGTCTTAAGTTCCTTTATTGTTTCAGCATGTTTGCAGGCCCCCATATAGCTGATGTTAGGGTTGCAGATAGGTAGTATCTGTAAATTTATTATCAGCAGAGGGCGGCCAAATGGATAAAAAGTCTCTGCTTTGTCATTTTCTTCCGTCTTAAGTTCACACTGGGCACTAAAAAGTGTTTAACGTGTTTCTTAGTAGTTAGATGAGTGCAGAATACTCATGTTGGCAGATGGCTAGGTATCCACGTGACAAGTGTTTTCTAAACAGAGACAGCTATTTGTATATTAACTGCTGAGAACTCTTTTAGTTTATAACAGCAGAAGGTGCTTTAGCTTCCCAGCAAGCAAGGAAGGTTTTAAAGGTACTTCATACAGACTGATCTTGCCAATTACTGCTTTTGTAGTAGAACATCTGTATTCTGACCCTTTATTTTACTTACTAGTTTCCTTTGAATGTGGTATTACAAGAAGGCCTTAGACCTATATAAAAATGCAAAAAAAGAAATAGGTTGTATGATGATATATTTTTGGTGTATATCTAATGTGTTTTATTTGTAGTTAACTACAGATAGAAAACAGGATCATTCCATTTCTACAGCATATGCATTCATTGCTTGAACTCCATAGTGGGTATCATTTAACCATGGGAAAAGGCATAGAGGACACATATCCTGGGCCTCGCTGATCCATATAAGTATTAATTATACTGATTAGAAATAACTAAATATTTTTAGCATATGAATATTCAGGGATAGCTCTAATCTTCTGACCTCCAGCTGGGATCATCCTAGGATATGCAGCTCAACTAAAAGACAAACATTCTAGATTTACATAAGCTCCACTCCCCGTCAACTGATGATCCGAGCCTTCTGGTTTTAAAGTTATTTGAGAATGTAAATGTAATTAAAAGCAAAAATGCTCGGTTATTTACATTCTCTACATTCGTGGCTCCGACCCCTAAAACAAAGTTAAAAGTAAGTTGATTGAATCTGATTAAAAGAAAAAGAATATCCTGTCTTTCTACAAGATTTGTGCTAAAGTCAGTTATTTTGTTAGGTTGTTTAGATTTAGAGTTAGCTCTAATACATGTGGTAAGAAAGGGACCCCTAAAACAGTGATCCCCAACCAGTGGCACACCAGCAATATGTTGCTCCTCAGCCCCTTGGATGTTGCTCTCAGAGCCCCCAAACCAGGTAGTTATTTTTGAATTCCTGACTTGGGGGCAAGTTTTGGTTGAATAAAAACAAGGTGTACTACCAAATAAAGCCCCCTGTAAGCTGTGCATAGAGGCTGCCTAATAGCCAATTGTAGCCCTTATTTGGCACCTCCATGAACTTTTATGATGCTTGTGTTGCTCCCCAAGTCTTTTTACATTTGACTGTGGCTCACGAGTAAGAAAAGTTGGGGACCCCTGCCCTAAAAGATATATTGGATCTGTCAAATCTGACACCCAACTTCTGCATGTAGAGAGAATGGGGGGAAACATATGCTGAAATCTTGCAGAATGTTTAATGGATTATATTTAGAAAGTTTCTTCTTTTTGGAACTGTATTATGAAGCTTACATTAATTGTTAATTTTCACAATAATTCCTCCTTAAGGAAAACTCATGTTGTTTTAAAGGCCCAGTATACCTCCTTGTTCAACACAGGGTTAAATAAGTAGGGCTTGTGTTGAACATACTTTTAGGGGCACATTTACTAATCCACGAATCCGAATGGGAAAAATTTAGATTGGAAACGAACATTTTGCGACTTTTTCGTATTTTTTGCAATTTTTTTCGTCACCGTTACGACTTTTTTGTAAATTGTCGCAACTTTTTCGTAGCCGTTACGACTTGCACGAATTGTCGCAACTTTTTCGTAGCCGTTACGATTTGCTTGTATATTGTCGCAACTTTTTCGTATTGAGCACTTGTAAACGGCGGGCAAACCTTTCAGACTTTGCATGATTTTGGAAGCCTCCCATAGAACTCAATGGCACTCTGCAGCTCCAACCTGGCCCAAGGAAAGTCACGATACTGAAGCTTGAATGAATCCGAAACTTTTGTACTCCGCGCAACGGCTACGAAAAAGTCGCGACAATTGCGCAAGTCGTAATGCTACGAAAAAGTTGCGACAATTTACGAAAAAGTCGTAACGGCTACGAAAAAGTCGTGACAATTTACGAAAAAAACGCAAAATACCGATCATTACGAAAAAAACGCATTCGGACGCTTTTCGGACATTCGTGGATTAGTAAATGTGCCCCTTAGTATTGTGTTAATCATGAAAAGCCTTTATTTTTTATTTTATTCATATATTTGTTTGAGACAATAGCGCAAACTGGAAAATTGAACCTACTCCATGTTTGGTTTCATCTTGGGAACCAATAAGCAGAAGCTCATTATTAAGGGGCTCATTAATAATAGCCGGTGCACTTTTAATCTATCTTTACATTTTCTTTATGCAAAGAATAATGGATTTGGTTGGAGGACCCTTTAGGCTTATGTACCATGTACCAATGTATCACCAGGTATTTTCCAGAGGGCAACTTCTGGTGTCTTCAAAACTGCTTTTTTGACTGGGTAAACAACATAAACTTATTGAGGAACTGAAGGGATCAAAAGGGACAGCCTTTATACCACCAACACTGAAGAGGAGCAAGGGCTTCCAAGCTGGGGGATATTCTTCCAGGTAAATTAAAGCATCAATATAAAATGCAATAGTACAAAGTATGGTTAATTACTAACAAAGGAACTAATGATAATTTCAAGAATTGAAATGATGAAAACCCTAAACCCTGGAACAGCATGGTCTGTGGATAATTTGACCCAGGTGTCTGTGGGCAATGTGTTGGGATGTGCAACCATATGACACAACGTTAAAATGGCTTTGCTGCTAATTTTGCATTACACTATATGTATTTTTCATAAAGAGGTTTTCAACACTTTAACTTCAGTTCCAATATAGAGACTTGTAAACAAATTCTCTCTCAGTATTACAATGCAAGCAGTGTTAATGCAAATAACAATTTGAATTGGATAATTGAATATATCTTTTAAACAGAAGCCTCTGGGCATAGATTTCTGTAGTGCGGTTTTACAACTTCAATGAAACTTATGCTGGATGTATTGATATTGTTATATGTAAAACAACAGTTCAGCTATGTTTATTTTGAAACATTTAAACCCCTATTAAACTGTATTGGAAAACTAATCCTATAAATATAATGCAATTTGCTTCTTTTGTAATGTTGATTAGGAAAGTTTGGGTAAGGTTAGAAATAAAAAACAAAGTAACAGACTTTGTGAAAAAGCAGGCACCTGTGAAGAGTTAATTAGCAGATAATAAAAGATCTGCATGAACTTGCAGGACTGAGGATTGGAAAATCTCACTGGGGCGCAGAGATAAATGCTGAGGCCTGGTGTGAATGGTTATTATCTCAAACTGCACAGATTGGCCTCTAGACACCTCTTGATGTTTAGGGCGCTCTTTTCTGCCAGTATCAGCTCCCAGTGTTGCAAATGGCTAGAAAACTTCAGAAATCAGTTGTTTCACTGGATTAAACATGTTGAATTGCACTTCTGCATCTCCATGGGTTTTGTGTGTTGGATCATGGTTAAGCAAAGGAGAGCTTTTAAGTTTAAACACCTACTTTTGTGGTGAAGCAAAGAGCAGAATTTTTTCAAGAAATATCTTCATTGCTAAGTATTATTTATTAAGTGAAAGATACATATTAACTGACATAATAATGTGGTCAACAGAAACATTTTCTACTCTTCATAAAAAGTGTCTGCAGTTGGTATAGGACTGTAATGATAGTCTTGTAGTTATGCTATAGCCAAATTTCAAGCAGAGCCTAGTAAAAGGTTGAGAGCCAACAGCAGGAATGCAGACAGTAAGCAAAGTCTTCTGGACTTCATGTCAAGTCAGCATCAGAGAGGGCGGTAACATGAAAATCACAGGCATCGACAAGAACTGAAAGACTAAAACAAGGTTTGGCACCAAAGCAGGCTGGAACTGAAGTAACATGTTTAAAGATCCAGGTAACGTAGTCAAGTTGGGTTGAAAAAAGACCGAAAGCCATCAAGTTCAGCCCCTCCAAGTGACCATGTTATGATCACTGCTCCCTAATTGTTTGACCACACTAGGGCTGGAGATAACTTTGGTGTTATTAGTTATTACCAGAACCAAAAGAACATCTTTGCTTGTAAGTTCCTACTGCCCTGACTAGAAATTAACACAATGGCAAGTTTAGATTCTTGGATGCAGAATCATTTTTTATTGGGCTCAACACATAAATTATTAAGTTGGAACATGACCTACAGGTGCCTTCGCGTTTTACCCCAGTAGAATGCCTGTGTCTTTAGAAAGAACAGCAGACCTAAGGGGTCATTTGGCTATCCCTGGGCAACTGGTAGAGTTCTAAGCAGTACCTCTTACTGCTCGCTAAAGAAGCACTTGTGCCCTGGGGAATGCTCACCGGAGAATGTCATGGGGCACAGACAAGCCAGGCAGTAAGGACAGGGCCCCATTGTGTCCTTTACCTTCTGCCACTTATTAACTTGAGCATCTTTCTAAGTGGATCCCCCACCAATATAGTGTGGGCTAACGCAGTCAGCACTGTATTTATGGGATAAGTGGCAGGTCTCTTCACTCCCAAACCTATTTACAAAGAGCAGAATGCCGTGTAAAAAGTGCAAACAAAATTGGCCAATTATGCCCCTTTTTTGAAGTTTGCACACTGCGTTCTGTCACGTAAATTAACCCTCTAATATTTTCATGAAACCTGACATTTCTAATAATATCCCTTTTTCCCCAAGCTAAGCCTTCTGTGATTTGTCTTCTATTTCCAGCCCTGTGATCTTGCCTACGCTTGACTGCAAGAACTCTTCAAAAGATTCTCTCTATCCACTTCACCTTACAGAGTGTTCCCACTAGAATGATTTCAACATGTTATTTTTTTATTTTACCAGTAACTGAATGGCTTAACCTGATGAGAAGTATTGCTGTCATATGTAGAAGAGCATGCAATGGGAAAATAAGATACCATATACTGTAACTTTACCTCTAAAGACCTTGACAAGTGTAAGCTTAAATGAGCAGGGTTTTCTCTGCCTTCTGAGTGATTTATATGTAGTCTATGTTTCCTGAATGCATCTTTTTATTGCATAGTACAGTTCTTTATAAATGCTTGTTAATGTTGGATATGCAAACTTGTG
This sequence comes from Xenopus tropicalis, assembly GCF_000004195.4. NCBI lineage: Eukaryota > Metazoa > Chordata > Amphibia > Anura > Pipidae > Xenopus > Xenopus tropicalis. The sequence goes on along the minus strand of NC_030678.2, from coordinate 103,373,771 downwards.
TAACTGTGCAGACTGGGTTCACAATCCACACTAATTTTTTATTTTATTTTATTATATTAGCTGTTTTTACACTTTTAATTACATGAATAAGTTACAGGAGTGTCCTTTGCTTGTCTGTCCATGCAGGAGTTGGACAGAATGACAAAATCTGATGTTACTGATGCAGGAAGCATCTCCTGGCACTTCTTTGCTTGGTTCTATTTTTGGTTTTAAGTTGTTTAAACATAAGTCTGTAACTTTCTGTATTTGAAGGGTGAAAAAAATGCATTACTTGTATAGAAATTTTCCCAATAATGATGAGCGAATCTGTCCCATTTTACTTTGCCAAAAAAATTGGCAAAACTGAGAAAAGGATCTGTAAAACAGCAAAAAATTACAGTGCAACTTTTTGGATGCAACTGTGCTTTTTTTGCTACAGATCCATGCCTGGTGAAACAATTTGCTCATCACTAGTTCCTAACACTCTGCTACAACAACTGGAGCCCGCGTCTTTCATAAAAATTCACTAAATGCTTTATCTTTGTTTTAGAAATACTATGTAAAACTGTGCCTCATCAGTCAAGCTTACAATTAAACAAGCATAAGTGGACGTAATTCCCTAAAAAAAATAAAAATGACCCCTGTGTTAGTTAGCATGGCAGCAATTAAGCAAATCAAGAATCATTATAGATTATTATCTTAGAGAGTTAAATACTGTTAAAGCTGGTGAAAGCATATGATGGAATGAAGGATGTAATAAATTGTGGTTAACTGATTATCATTTCTGCTTGTAAGCAAAATCTTTCCCTGTAATCACTCCATGAACTGCAATCTGATTATAATTAACTCTGAAAGTCAGTGTATTAGCCCGTTAAAACAAAAGAACATACTCCTTTGTCATGCTGTGTTTAATCATTTGTTCTTTTTTATTTATTTTTTCAGATGAAGAATAAAACTCTTGCATATTGCAAAATGTATGTACAGATACTCTAGTGGCCATCCATTTGGAATAAATAAATGCTTAACTGAAAAACATTTCATTGGAAGCATTGTTTTATGTGTTGCACAAATCATAGCTGCCCATAGAAACAAGGTCTTGAGAATATAGAGAATATAAGAGAATATAGACGTTGCAAGTCACACACCAACAATGTAGTATATCTCTAATGAAAGTGAAAAGCAACAATTATATTTTAAAGAACAAACTTTTAAACCTCACATTTTCATGAGTCATGGTAATTTTAAAATTATCAACTAAACTAGGGACAACAAACTGTTTGAATAGTGCCCAGTGTAATAGCGTCATGAAGGGTAAGAGTTTCATACAGGTACATCCACATCTTTCGTTTGTGGTCTATTTGATCAGATGCCCATGCAGGCTAGTTTATGTGGGAGAGAAGTCAAAGATAAAAAAATTCACAATAAGATGGGAGGAACTGGAACTGGCACATTTTCCCTCAGATAGTCACACACCTAGTCAATTAAGATTTCAAGTTATTGATGGTATTCCAAAATTGAAAAGGGGTGGAGATCATCTGAAATTTCATAAAAAGAAGATGTATTGGATAAATAAACTTTATACAGAGAATACACACCAATCTCTTTCATTTAGGCATGTATTCTTTGGCACCCTCTGAGATGTGAATTTTATATGACACTTGTATGTTTCTTTTATTCCCTTTGAAAGTTTTCAGTTTCTTTGAGAAGAAGTGCCAGATCCCGAACTGTCTTATGGAAAGTAATTCAAAAGCTTTCCTATTTGGGGAAAAAGTAACACTGTATTGTTTTTCTACTGGAGTTAGGCACAATCCTATTCACTAAAACAGGATTTAAGAGTTAAACTACAACTAAAGACATGAACTCTTTTTTTTGTACTACATGAATTGATTGGGGCGTCTTTAAGGGTGGGTTTTGGTATAGAACACTCTCCCTTCTTGAGGTGATAAGTGGTTTGTTAATTGTGTCACCAGACAAGCTTGATAAAGGGCAAGATAAGGCCCGAAATGTTCCCTATATATGTGAATCACTCTTTCACCTTTGCAATTAGGAGTGCTGCTGTATTGCTTCTTCTACATTATATACATAACCTCTGGTGAAAGGATCTAACTCTAACATTCAAAATGTTTGAACATGGTGGATGAATGCACACACAAAACAAACTAGAATAGAACCTCTACTCTTTAGATTGTTGGCCTGGTGCAACTATGCTAGCAAGGATCACATTGTTGGCATTTATTTCTTTATCAAAATGTGGACCCATCATTCTCTGAAGGTAAACAATGCTATGCCCATTTTTATGCCATAAGGCTTTGGTTTAACATACAGTTTTTTGTTCTCTGTAAGTCTGTCCTGCTATTGTGCAAGAAGCAAGTAGCTGAGACTACCCAATAAATTGTAAAAGTAATGTGGAGTAATTAGAATAGGCTTTCCAAAGTTTCAGCTGGTCATTCATTTAAATAACAGCAATGACCTCAGCCATAAGTAAGTTTTTAAATGGCCACATTAAATTCTTTTGCAATGGCTTTTAAGAGAATATATTAATTTATCAGCCAAAAGATGGTGCTGGGAGTGAAAGTGCACAAAATGCAATAAATAACAATTTTTTCAGTAAAATTCAAAAACTAGTATGGAATCTTATATCTTGAAACCCACTATCCGGAAAGTGTTGAATTCCAAGAAGGCCATCTCCCACAGAGTCTTGTTTTAAGAAAATAATTCAATTTTTTTCTCTGTAATAATAAAACAGTAGCTTGTACTTGACTAACTAAAATGCATAAATCCATAATGATGGCAAACAATTCTATTTGGTTTTTCAATGTTAAAATGATTTTAAAATACTTATGGTATGGTGATCCAAGTTGCAAAAAACACATACGAAAAACCCAGGTCTAAGGTATTCCAGATAATAGAGTCCATACCTGTACACTCTTCAGTTAGGGGTTTCCTGCAGTTAAAAACTATACAGTGTTTATATGTTACTTTGAAATGGAGGCAATGGCACTGGAAACTGAAATAAAATATGAATCAATTAATAATCAATGAAAAATCAGAATCTAAGTAGCGAGAAGAAGCTATTCTGTCCAGTAGCTGGAGCACAAGGACAGGGACTACATAAGGGAAAAAACTGGCACATTCTGAGCATCTCATCCCTATACTCTTCTTCAAAGCATGACCCCATTTCATAACCCCCGGTGTTTTGCTCTTGTATTTTATGCGAACTGTATCATTTTGTGTATATTTCTCTTCATAAAGAACTGAAAACTTTTCTCTAAACTTCAGCCAATGTTTTTCATCCAGATTCCCATTCTCGTGCCCTTTTTACCATTAAGAGTCAAACCATTTTTGAATTAAATTCTAAATCTAACCTGAAGCTTCAGTAAGAGAAAAAGTATCTCAGGCAATTCTTTCTCATCCACACTTCTGTCTCTCATATCTGTCAGGCAGCAGAGACAAAGCAGTAATCAAAACACATTTTGTAGAATTTTTGTCTGACCCTGACATCTTGTTCTGACTTTGACAGCTGACTAAGAATCAAAGAGAAATACATTATAAACTTTTCCTTCTTAGACATTTGACCTGATAATTGATGGCCTCAGAATAAAATACCTTGTTAAGAAGCCTATGCATTGATAAGAACCCAACATCACTTTGGAGCTGATTTAGTTAACCTATAACCATGTTTTATTTGTTGTATATATTTATGAACAAGAAGGTGTGGCACAATTTGCAACAAATAAAAGTTTATTTAGAGCTACTGTATCTATTTTAATCTACTTAATGGTGAGCCACTTGAACTGTATATATAAATGGGTAAATGGCTGTGCAATATATGTATTAACCCCTTCATTTTTTGGCTTCTGGTGACATGACACAGACCATTTATTTAAGCTGCATTGGTCAAGTGGGGACATTTTCTCTTTATTAACCTGGAAGTTTATTTTTTCTTTATTAACATGGAAGTGGAAATGTGAAAGGATGTGAAGGGATGCCATTCCTCCAGATCTTTATTTCTGTGAAATAACATCCCCCCAAAACTTTTTTTTTGTAAAACCAGAGCTTTCTTTTGTTACTCTCCACTTCCACATGCTTTAACATATCCTGCAGTGCTGGCATTTTCAAACTTCCCACAGCTTAATGGCTTGTAATCAACTTATAAACAAAATAAATGACCATCACTGCTACATTTATTTACTACAGATGCATATAGAGGACCTTGACAATAGTTGCATAGTTATATAGTTGCATTGGGTTGAAAAAAGACCATAAAGTTTAACCCTTCCAAGTAAACCCAGCACACACAAACCCATTCTGACCTATCTATACACTCACATACATAAACTATATATACACCAGCATCAATACTAACTGTAGTGTAGATTGTAGTATCCCAGTAGCCCTGGATATTATGTTTGTTTAATAAATCATCAAAGCCCCTTTTAAGGGCATCAAAAGAATCTGCCATTACCACATCACTAGGAAGGGCATTCCACAACCTCACTGCCCTCACTGTGAAAAACCACCTATGCTGCTTCAAATGGAAGCTCCGCTCCTCTAATCTAAAGGAAGGGGGGGCTGGTGCTCTGATCGTTTTTATAGGAAAAAAGAACATCCCCTATGTGCCTATGATCCCCTTTAATAGGGGCAGATGGAATAACCTTTGGATCAGAGGCGTCCCTGAAACCATCTCCCAAAAGGATCTCCAGTATGTGCTCTATTTAATACTATACTCGCCTAGGACATAACGTTACCCTTGGCGTGGTCTGCTGTATACATAGTTTCAACACCAAGGAGAAGATATTATGCAAAATTCGGGGCCGGCATACCTTCCCATATCAAGACTTTACATACAAAGTCAGCTTTTTCAGACCTGGCGACATTACAGCAACACCGAGTGCTAAAACCACTTACTTTGGCTTCATGGAACCAAAACATCCCGTACCCTTCACATGCATAAAGAACAATAAGCAATATTCCTTCAAGGACATTTTTTATGCAACTTTTTTTTTAACTCCAAATGCATTAAAGTCAATCTGCATTTTTGTCTTGCCAAAATTTTTGACTCTACAATATTTTTTACTCTGCATCATTATTGCCTTTGCGACTTTTTTGTCGCAGCAAATTTTTCTGTGACGATTTTTTGCTGCAGTTTCACAAAATAATTTACCAATGGCGAAATGTGAAAAATAATTTTGCTGAGAATCCTTGCCTGGTGAAAAAATTTGCTCATCACTAGACACGCGGAAGTTATGAGCAAAGCAAGAACTGCATTAAACAAGATTAAACAATTGCAGGCAATGCAAGTGCAAAAATTGGCAGGTCTGGGCAGGCAGCAAGTTCATAAAACAAGCAAAAAGTCAGGACAGTCAGAAAATATGTGCAGTCAGATAACAGGAAACAGATCAGAAGGAACAAGGGCAGGGCAGGAACAGGACAGTATTTCAGGATCAGGAACTCAGGAACAACTCAGGCACAGGAACATAATGCTAGGACAAAGCAGAATGGCCAATAATCCAGTGCAGGCTGTTGCAGGAGGCAGGCTTAAATATCCCCTTAATTGGGCTATTGCCTGCAGTTGAATTAGGGGCATGGACCAAGGAATACTAACAGGGGAACAGTCATTGATCTTGTAAGCTAGTCCACAGCCATGTTGCCTTTTGCAGCTCCTGGAGGAGCAACTCTCAGTAAAAACCGGATTCCTGGTCCGATTCCAGAGACAGTGGCATTTGTCCACCATAATGGCCTATCCTCAATACTACCTATGTGAATAAAAGGGTGAAAAGTATTTATTCAGCAACACCTGTGACTTCTTCCCACCCTCTGCTTCTTGTGGGGGTACAGGGATAAATGAAAAGGCTTCATATGTACAAACACGAAGAGCTGCACATCTGACCCCAGCTCAGTCAGGCTTCAGATTCTTTGCTTGATACCAGAGTTTCAAAGATGTCAATAAGTTAATTGCAAATGAACAGCTACAACTTGCACATTTGAAGCACATAGTCCACACACTGGCACTTTCACACTCTTCCATTCCGCATGGTATTCCCCTGGCACAAAACTAGACAACTACAGATACAATATGCAAAGGTAGCTCTATGCTTACTGCCTGGTCAAGTAAGTTTATACTTGCATACAAGACTTCCTTACACCAAAATGCAATGCTTTTTTGCCTCATGTAATGTAGTAGTAGTAGTAGGCAGTACAGGACATTTAGCAGGACAGTATTATTATTATTAACACATATTTATAAAGCGCCAACATATTTTGCAGCTCTGTACAATTGGGTTTATAGAATGGACATCAGTGATGAGCGAATCTGTCCCGTTTCACTTCGCCATAAAATTTGCAACACGGCCAAAAATATGCGAAACGAATTTGTCACGCAATTTTTTTTTTGCCCGTGTCTTTTTGTCGTCACACCCAATTTGATGCGCAACAAAAAAAAATCCGCGCAACAAATTTTTCCACGCAAATTTTCATGGAAGTTTCGTGAAACAATTCGCCAATAGCGAAATGCGGAAATTCGCTACGAATCCATGCCTGACGAAAATATTCGCTCATCACTAATGGACATACAGAATTACATACAAAGCAGCTAATAAACGATACAAGAGGTAAAGAGGGTATATTTATAACATGCAGAAATATTACCATCCAATTAATTAAAACACCATGTAAATCAGAGGAGACCAACCTATGGCCTCCAGATATAGCCATATATACAGTATCTTCAACAGCAGCTAGAGGTACTAGCTAAACAGTACCCAAGTAACAGTGGTTACACAGTAACCACTGTTTTATTTATTTTCATGCCAAGTGTCTTTTATGGCCAATGTTTTTATTTGGAGGGTCGGTTCTCCTCGGTTTCATTGTTGTTTTAGTTTCATCCCATAGACTCTTGCTTCTTCTGCTTGCAGCTGTAGTCTTTTCTGAGATGCCAATTCTGCAAGTCCAGAGTGGCTCTTTTTATATGGATTTCATTTTTTATAGTATTAATTATTTGTCTTGCTGTCCTCTGTGAGACATCAGTTTTATTGTCATTGTTTTGAAATGTCCCCTTAGGAAAGCAGTATGTCTCTTAAATGTTTAAAAACATAAAATCATATCCATAGACTGCAACGTATGAGTGCCCCAATGTTGACAGTATCATGGGATATATGGTTGAATACTTGAATGGATATTATTTTGAACTAGTCATGTACATCAGGCAAGAATGACATTTTTTTCATTTAGAAAAGTCATATATAAGTTTGTATAGTTTGTTTTTGAGTGAATCTTTTAAAAATTAGACCATCTGAATGCATATCATAGCTGCTGTTGCTGAATCGTCAAAATACATCTCCAATACATTTTCCTCTGCAGGCAGACTGTAAGTTAAACTTTCTGATTTTGTCAGATTCAGTGACAATTGCATTCTCTTTCTTTGCAGCATCCATATCTCTAGTAATATCATCTTGAGTGGGAATAGCTTACAATATGCTTTGCTACTAGATATGATAAAAAGTGGCACAAAAAGTGGCACTCATGAGAACTGTAAATTTATTGTAGTAGATGCAGATGATATATAAGATGATGTGTTTTCATCATCAAAATCAATTTGCAACACAGTCACCAGGTTTTGTGTAAAAAAGTGCCTGGTACTGGGTATTTGAATTCAATATATATTACATTTTGCCATTCTTCAATCCTCAGGCAAGGTATAAACAGCATAAGCACACAGGAGTATTAATTATTGTTGGGTTTTATTATTTACTGCTCTGTAAAAAAAGGCAGACATGGTTCAGATTTACAAATTTAGTTTCCACTTGCTCAGTTTCCCTTTACAGTTTAAACCAATAAGATGTTCACTTTAAACTGGCATCCCATAAATGTTACCTTCTGATTGGTTGCTAAAGATAACTAGACCCATAGTACACTTGGCACCTTTTACATTACCCCCCAGCAAACTTTGCACCTTTTAAATAATGTATGTTATATATAATAAAAGATGTAAAAAAGATTCTATAGGTCTATTATACCTATAGCAACAAATTAGCAAGAAGCATTTACTGGTCACCTTTAAACTTCTTAATGGTTGCAATGGCTTTCTGCATTGGGGCAAACTTTGTGCCTTTTATAACATATGGGAGCTAGAGTCTGCTTGGGAACCCCTTCCTCTTGAAAGAGACAAGGAGAGTTGCAAGCCTTGTTTGCTTGCATAGTTACAATAATGGAACAATTTTCATTGTTATTTAGGGAGGGATCTACAGTTTTAAATTTACAGTTCTTGGGATTGGTGAGACTTGGGTGGATCACAAACATGGTTGAGTGTAACAGTTCATGACTGAAGCAGATCAGGGGTAGGTGGGATTTATTTGTATGAGCATTATTTTTTTTAATTCAGGTGCCAGTGGGCAGTGGCCTAATAGCCCATGAAGGGAGGGTCCTACTAGCTAAGAAGTACAGGGCTCCATGGTTTCTCTTACTATGCCTTGTCTCCTGCCCTTACATGGGGTATCTAGTATTCTTTGTTGTGTTTCTGTTTAATTCTGCTCTGTAATTTCTTGTGTAACAATTTTATATGGGTAGTTGGAGTAGATGTGGGCATGGCGAGCTTAGCAGCTCGTCTAGTAGACTATGGTTCTGTACAACTTCAGGAAACTGAAGTTTTGTCAGGTATTGGAACAGAGACTCCCAACATTAAGTATTACATTGATAATTGCCCATTTCTGATATTCTGATAGTGATGGATTTTCATGTGTTGCAATGGGGCCCATAGGTTGTAGTGTTGGTCACTCTTGCAGCAAAGGGTGCAGAGAACCCTTACATGTAACAAAAAAATTCATGCTCTTGCACCACAGTTGTTGCAAGTGTAATCACATGCAATTTCACTCTTGGAAACCACATGCAAAGTCAATGAAGGTGATGTTTGGGTGCCACTGTCACTTGCCGGATGTGATCTGCTACATAAAAACTCACTGGGACTGAATGTATATAGATACTGGAGATTTACACAATTCCTATAACGAAGTAATATGCTGCTAATCTATGTCCAAGATACTCGTGATGCTAAAGTGGAAAGTGGAAAGCATAAGGAACAGGAAAACTAATGTACTTTGCCCCATGCTTTTTTTTTGTTCTCATAATAACCATGTTGCATCTGGATATCACATGTGTGGAGATATAAATAGCGCCAACCCTAATTATAACATTTAATACAGGTTGTATAGAACTTAAAAGTACATGATTTGTCAGTGAAATTAAATATAATACTAAGTGATAGATACAAACCCCTATGTGCACTTTTGTGCTTCACTGCACAAAACCACTTATCTGGATATTGATTTAGGAATAATGTGTGCTATTGCACCCATATCAATGTTTGTAGACTAAGGTTAGTTTGGGTCATATGCAGTGTGTAGCTGGATCTGCCCTTCTCTGGAAACGTCCATACCACATTTTGAAAATGTGTTCTTTTGCATTTGCATTTTGTTCAAATTTGCTTTCTAGAGACTAAAAATCCAAATGAAAATAAATACCATTTGTTGAGCTTTTAAGTCTCAGTTGAACGTTTAGCGGAATAAGGTTAACACAATTTCCCCTCAGCGTACTGTGGCATTTCATTTAATTTTACTTTTTAGAAAAAGTTAATTGGCAAAGAGCGTTATGTTGCTGCCAGAGCCTGTTACATGTAGAGTGTGAAAAACAGCTGAATCTCTTCCATCCTCATGTGTTAATTGGTTCCAATTATTGATTAAAAACAATACCCGCAGCTCATGTGAAGAAGAAGAATTAAAAAAAGTAACTGGAGCTGGAAAACATTTCACTCAGGTTTCATCGTGACTGCAAAACTTATTTAAAAGCGGAGCATCAAATTGATTGTTTGCAGGAGCTGCTCAAGCAAGAAAGGAAGGTAATTAGAGACTGGCAAGAGCCACCTGCCAGGCAAGCGCTTTGTTCTTTTGTTTTGCATGCCTCCTAGGCCTACGTAAATAAGGGAGCGCAGAAGCAGCAAGAGTGAGACGCCTAGGAAACGTTACCCTTCTAATCACTAGGCTGCTAGTCCGTACTTTGTAGGCTCTTCAACCTGCTCTGTGCTGTGAGATCACATGGGAAAAAAGAATAAAATAATTTTCTAGGTGCCCCTGTTCTCAGACCACCAGTATAATGTATCACTCTCAATGTATGTACATATGTGTGCCCTTAATCATTTTATACATTTTATTGTCTACTAAAATATAAATTATACAGGTATGGGATTCATTATCCAGAAACCCATTATCCAGAAAGTTATGAATTACAGAAAGATCATCTCTCGTAGACTCCATTTAAATCAAGTAATTCAACATATTAAAACAGATTTTCTTTTTCTCTGTGATAATAAAACTGTACCTTGTACTTGATCCCAACTAAAATATAATCAATCCTTATTTGAGGCAAAACAATCCTACTGAGTTTATTTAAAGTTTTTAATGTTTTTAGTATATATAGTATGGAGATCCAAATTACAGAAAGCAATCCCTTATCTGGAAAACCTCAGGTCCAGAGTATTCTGGATAATAGGTCCCAAACCTGTATATAGACTAAAGCATTAAACGAGCAATGTATTACTTGTGATTTTTTTGTGGGTTCTCAATCTGCAATTTATGTACATTAACACTTTTATTATATACAAAGTGATGTGTTAGGGCTCATTAACTATAAGAAAGGCAGAGACCTATTGCTGACCCCATGCGGGAGTGTTGTGTTCATGATCGGCGAGAGAAGCATGTAGGTTTCATTTAAAAGCACAAATTAGCAAGTGGTAGAGGCCAAAGGCCACAACAGAGGCCCTTGACAGAGCAATATGCACCTCACGCTGGCTTTTTTAAATCTGCTCTGAAATAGATGACCGCCATTGTGTGACAAAATTCATGAAGACTAAGCAAACCTAGAAGAGATTGACCACTTTTGTTCCATTCTGTATGAGACTAACTGTACTCACCCTATGGTACAGTCTACATGCCTATAGTGCACTGAAGCTCTTCGCTTAATTATTCTCTCTTGAAAGGCTAATATGTAATCATCTGCATTGGCACTGCCATAGGTACTGTACCATTTAACAAGTACACTATAAACCCTAAGTGGTGCCATTCACTCACAGTAATTAGAAAACTTACTATTACTCTTTGTCCTTGAACCCCATTATCCAAAAAGTTCTGAATTTTAAGAAAACGATTTCCCTTTTCTGTGTAATAAGAAAACATCAACTTATACATGATCCCAACTAAGATGTGTGAATACATATTAGTGGGAAAACAATCCTACTGGGTTTATTTAATGTTTTAGAAGAATTAAGGTATGGAGACCCAAATTATAGAGAAATCTCTTAAATGGAAAAACCCCAGTTCCCAAGAATGCTTCATAATAGATCACAAATATATATTTTTAAATGTTACACCTGGAAAGTACACTTTGAATACCATCATGAAATCCAGATACTACCTGTTTATTTTCAGCTTTTTAAAGAAACTTCAGCAAATCTTAGCAGTCATCAACGTAACCTTGTATTCTGAACATTTCAATGTTGCTGTTGCCAAAAGTTGCAACTTTTATTTAGAAAAGTCCCTCATCTTTAGTTCCTCCTGAGGCAAACTATTGATTATTTCATGTCAGTTTGAATTAGTCAACAAGATTGGACCAAAACATCACGGAATCGCAAACAGCATGGATCATACCACCCGGTGTGAAGTGTCACATTTAAGCACTTCACACCGCACAAACAACAAAAAAAGGGAAAAAAAAAATCCCGAAGAAAAAAGTTATATGAAAAGATAGAGACAAAAAAAAACCTTTTTAGAAAGCCGTCAGACTTTATCATCTATTCATGGTTTTGTGAATGTGTCCTATATAATGTTTAGATAATATAGATTTGTTCTTAGCAGGCTAGATTTGAAGCTTACTTTCACCCACCACCTGCAGAAGACTTTGCTTCTGGTTCTTTCCTTTATTTATTAATATTATCACTTTCCCAAGCTTTTTAAAACTGAGACAAATTATTTCTATTCTGATAGAGCAGAAATGATTTTGAAAGCATTCATGGTAGGGTGCAAGCAAAATCTCACTTTTAGCATGTTAATCCCATGTGTATGCAAACATGTTGCTTTCAATTAGCATTTATGGGAAGAGGGAAGTCGAATGTTCTAATATGGGTTGAAATGTCCTCTATGCAGCAAGCGTTCTCCATTTAACTGTTTGTTAGTATTGCAAATTTAAGTCTGCTGCTTTCCATATCTCTCTTAAGTAATGTATTTATTCAGATAACACCATGTGTAAACACAAAGAGCAAGGCAGTATAGAAAAATTAGACAATGAGTAAAAAAATGCGATGAGATTCGGTGCATGGATGGAATAAGGTCTCTGCCCCAGAGAGCTTTCAATCTATTAGCAGCTACTTTTCTTATTTAAGGGCTTAAATTCTTTATTCAGCCTTTTGCCATATCACAACTGCACAAAGGCAAAAAGGCTCAATAATGCAAGTGCAGTGTAAAAACACTGCATTTTTCCCAACATTTTCAGCATAATTTACACACACTACTAGTGATAAGTGAATCTGTCCCAATTTGGAAAACTGCTGAAATGTGGCTACTGTGTGACTTTTTTACACACGCAACTTTTCTAAAACAACTGCGACACACCGAAGTTTGCCAAAGGTAAATCCATGCCTGGCAATTTGGTCATCACTACATACTACAATTGTGCCACATATGTTTAAATGTACACAACTGTACCAGTGTTTTTAATTAAATTGCATTCAAAATTATCTAAGTTGGGCTGGTGCCAGTACCAGCACTTAGTGTTTAAAAGACAGCTTCATTTGATTCTTTAGGTGCAAGTCTGCAGCTTGAAGTGGAAACCCCCTTCAAGGTGGTGGTAGTTCTAGACATCTCCTAGGCAAACTAGTACCCGATTCATCAGAACAGACAGGGTGGGCTCAATGTTCAAGTTTAGTGCCACAATTGTGGCTAACGTAGTTAATAAGCCCTAAAATTTGTTAAATCTATATAGTTTTGAACAACACTACCTTTGATCTTGCTTCCAGTGGCCTCAAAGTACAGTAGGTGCCCATTTTACATTTCTGGCCCGGAGGCAAGTTTTGGAGGCCCAGGGACACAGTTTTACTCCAAGCAGAGCCTCCTGCAGACCAGCAGTCCATTTGGGGCTATGCAAGAGCCAATCACAGACCTTATTTAGCATCTTCAAGAAACTTCTTAATGCTTGTGTGACTTACCAACATTTTTTTACATGTGAATGTGGCTCATGATTAAAAGAGGTTGGGAATCCCTGATCTACTGCATAACACACAAGCTTGGCTTAAGGTCCATGTTTCGCTCACTGTCTCTAGAGTAGCTGAAGTTTCCTTGTACTTGGATATAAATACAGTTTATATTTTATTCTTTATTAAGCAACTACATATTATGAATTCTAGATTTTTTTTTCACAGCAAGGGTCAGTCTATACTAATTTCCATTACTACTATATCAAGTGCTTATATACTTCTGTTTTGGGTGCTGCTTCCTTCATGCTTTTTTATGTGTTCAAAAATTAAAAAGCCCAGTTCTAGGCTTTCTTGCACTTTTAGAGAAGGAATCAATTTAGTGGTAAACTCTTGGTGCTTAGAATGGACATAACTGCATATTGAAACACTCTTAGTGAACTGATGGGAAAATGGGATATTCAAACTGCTGAAGTCTTCCACTCCAAAACATCTAGTTTGGGCACTGTTTCACAATGCAACACCCAGACTATGGTCCCTTTTAGAAATCTTTTATTGAAATAATAGCACAAGATTCTTTGGATTTTTTAATGAAGGGCTTGATATCTGCCCTCTTTGTATAATCTTTGCAGTAGGACACACGTCAAATCCTTGAAAAAAACATTTGACTTAAAAGTAAAAGAAGCCCAGAGCCTAATAGGTATAGTCAGCCTTATGGAACAATGTAATGAAAATAGCCAAAGCACACCAGTATCCTTTCTTGACTGCACTTTTGAGTATTTTAAATATTTTTGAGTTTTGGTTTTTGGGGCATCAGTTGTGGTGGGAAGAAGCATAATTTAAACTTGTTAACAGTTTTATGAACCTTTTCTGTAAGCTTTATTATTGTACTAACTTTTCACACCAGCTTAGAAAAGAGTGCTAGCCATTTATTGCAGAATTATAGAAACGGCAGCTCTTTTCTTTATATAACTAAAAGCATTATGTGTATACACTAGAACGCCTATTATACACCCTTGGGTTTTACATTTTCCTGGAATTTAGGATGTTTTTACTAGTCCAACACAGGTAAACTGATTTTTTTTTTCAGATTTTCTGTTTGTCTGGAATTGGATGTGGTCCCCTGGAAAATTTCAAATTGGGGTTCCACTGTAACCCACTACTATAAAATTCTAATTGGTTTAAAATACTATTATAAATACAAGATACTGCCAAAGTAATGAATAATTTGAATGGGAGCACCAGCAGATATTATGATAATATAGAAAGTGGAATACTGGTATATCAGCATCATTCACTGTATATTTCTGCGTCTTATAAAGTGATGCAATAAAAATATATGGTAATGATAAAAGTCTTCTACTTGCCATTCCAAACAGTAATATAGGTCAAAGACCTCAGTTCTCCCCTAAAACCCATGCTAACTATTAAAGGGGTGGTTCACCTGTACATTATAGAATTCTTACTTTCCAATTGGTCTTTTTTATAGTTTTTGAATTATTTGCATTTTTCCATCTTTCAAATAGGGGTCACTGACCCCAGCAGCCAAAAACTGTTGCCCCATGAGGCTACAATTTTATTGTTATTGTTACTTTTTAGAACATATTCTTGAATTCAGGTTGTCTCCTATTTACATCCCAGTCTCATTCTAGCCACTTCCTGGTTGCTAAGGTAATTTGGACCCTAGTAACCAGATAGTTACCGAAATTCCAAATTGGAGAGCTACTAAACAAAAAGTGAAATAATTAAAAAACTAAAAAACCAATGAAGACCAATTGCAAATTGTCTCGGGATATTGGTCTCTAAATCATACAAAAAGTTAACTATTTACAGCACATCCTTTGCAACCTTTATCCTGTACACCTTCAAAAATCACTTAAGCTGATGAGTAATTCAACATAAATGTGTTCTAAGAGAGGACTTGCACAGCTGAGATGTAACAGACCGCCTTTCCTTCCTTGGCACCCCTTTTCTAGCTAATTACTGTGACAGTGTTGAAGAACATGGCGAACCATGCACAAACCAGAACAAAATCTGGGAACTAGTTATGAATATTTACAAAGGAGGAACGGTAATTAGCTTCTTGGTACACTGTTTTCCAGCATTAGCGACAATAAAATTTGTGTTGTATATGTTATAAACGGTATAATTTGTTTCACTAATTGGTTGTTATTTAACTGCTACAGTGCACATTTTAATATTTTGCACTTTTATGTAAATCCCTAATTCTTTATTTTTAAAATAAACGGAGCTGCCTCAGTCTTAAATGAATTCAATTGAGATTTGAATTATACAGTAATTGTCCTTCCTCTAAACTGAATAACAATAATATCAGGTTTTTAATAGTGAAAAAGCCAGTGGACTGAATGTAACAAAAATAAACAGAACCACATAACATCTAATTGTTGGTAAGCAAATGAATAAATAGCTGCTCTGTGTTCTAGGGTTAATGCTCCAAAGTTATTTTCTGCTAATACTGATACAACTTGCAGTGTTAGGGTTATTTCCAACTTCTCTAGAATTACTATCTGTTGTACTGGGACTCTGGGAGTATTACCTGCTAATACAAAGTTATTTGCTACAGGATTTTCTGCTATTCCAAAATTATGCACTGCTGTCCCAGGATTTATAATTGAAAAGCAAGGGTTATTGGCATTGTTTGAAGGTTATTACTGCTACTACTTTTTATACTCTGCTGTGCCATAGTAACTACCCTCTTTTACAAGATTATTTCCTAATGTCACAAGGTTATTATCAGAAACTCCAAGGTTATTGTCAGAGTCTGCTAGCTCCCAGGTATGAGAGCAGTGGGGAGGGGCTTTGCTAAAGCTGGGTCTGCCTCCTCTATAGTTACGCCACTGGTAGAAAATCTCCTAAAACTCCTGGTAGAACATGTGTTACATGGGATTCTCTCTCCCTCTTATTGGGCCCTTGCTGTATTATTGGAAAACCGGTTAACTGCATCTAAAGGTGGCCATACACTATGGGGCCTATTCATTAATGTACGATTGAGTGGGAATGCCAAAAAATCACACTTTTTCTAAGCTTTAGAACTGTTTGTATTTTCTGCGATTTTTTTGTTAATTTCCATGACTTTTTCGTACTTTCGAAGATTTGTGTGGCAAAATCAGATTTGTCTCAATGATTACGAAAGTTTCGGATTCATTCAAGCTTCGGTATCGTGACTTTCCTTGGGCCAGGTTGGAGCTGCAGAGTGCCATTGAGCCCTATGGGAGACTTTCCTTGGGTCAGGTTGGAGCTGCAGAGTGCCATTGAGTCCTATGGGAGGCTTCCAAAATCATGCACTGAAGGTTCAAAGTCAGAAAGTTTTTTGCGTCGTTTACGATCGTTCAGATACGAAAATTTCGGAATTTTCCACAATACCACAATTTTTTCGTACAACCAAGATACAAAATTTTCGCACTTTTAACGCACATCAGAAATTATCGGATTTTATCCAAATTTTTTCAATCATACTTTTAAATGACCGAAATTTGGACTTTGATCAATGTCCCCCCAAAAGAGCTACTCATTTGACGATACTGGAGTAATATCAGAGTTTGGACTATTACTCAGCATTAGAAGAATGCTTACAGTGGTGGTTTACTCCAGGAATCTCGCTATCCCTAACCATATGAGTCCCTATCCTGGCCGGTGACACCACAGAGTATTAACCTTGTCTCCTCATTGGAGCCCCTGGCTGTTCTCCATATCTCATCCCTAAAGTGACGGATCTTTCTTGACCCTGATTACTCCTACTTAGGCCTACATCCACCTCAGGCTCTCCAGCACTAACCACCCCCTCCAGCAATTGGGAACTAAACAGACAGAGCACATTGTAACTAGGGATACATGGTACCCCTGGCCAACTACAGTACTGCCAGGAAACACTTAAACCTGGGAAAGGAAACAGCTTCCCCTGCCAATTTTTAAGTATGCCCTTATGGGGGCTGATAAAGTAAAAGAAAGAAAACCACTCTTACACGAGCTAAACTCCTTATTCATTGCACTATTTCCATTTGAGATGAAAGTGATAGATGCAGGATTTTCAGCCTTAGATACAGTGATAACTCTTTATTATGTGTGTTTTACCCTCTGAAATTCTAAAGCTACAGAAATGCAATTTGATGTTTCAGGGTGTTTGAAGGACACACACACTGTCATGTGAACACAGCAATAAAGATGTCAGGCAACCTTACAGCCAGATAATAAAACTATAATGGTCTCAGGGAGAATATCTGTGACTCTATCTCCCAGGGCAGTATAATGAACAATTAAACAACAAAAAAATGAGGTTCAAGCTGTCTTTTAATATTTTAGACTGATTAGCTTGTCTCCTTTGATCGCACCTTTCACAATGTTTTCATTCTATATTTTAGTAACATATACACCTAGAAAATAATAACTTTCTGAAAAATTTCATGAATGTGAACATGCAAAGAAAACCTAAGTATAAGAGTAGTTAAGTGAAGGTTTCCATCATTTTCTATGTGGTTTCACTTAAAATAAATAAAACATGCTAATAGACTGATAGATGTTTGGTTTTTAATGAGACAATTAAAAGCAAGCCATAATACCATAATACACCATACCGTAGTACACCATAATAGTTTATACAAGATTATCAACCCCATATCTATTTGAGGATTTAACATAAACTCTTTTTGAACAGACACATTTATAAGAATACTACATATAGGGGCCGATTCACTTAAGTGTGTTTAAAACGAGCGCTATTTATAGCATGCGTTAAAAATGTTATTGCTTCTTATTTATCGCGTTTTAACGCACGATTCACTAAAAGTATATTTTATTGCCAAAAGCTCATTAACTGTACTTTTCTATAATTACCACCTGCCTCAAGTAGGTGTTAATTTTCGCACAGACAAATGCGATATTTAGCGTGTCTAGGTGTTTGTGAATCGTGCATTGGTATTATTTCGGTGCGCAAATTAACGCATGCGTTAAAATGAACACATGCAATAGCACAAAATTTAACGCACGTGATATGCAACTTAACGCACGCGTTAATACTTTAGCGAATCGCGTGTTTTTTTCACGTCAATTTTAACACAAAAAAGCGTGCCATAAAACTTATCGACCTTTAGTGAATCAACCCTAATGTTTTTTGCATTATTTAACTCGCGATGAGCGCTTTCTTGCGTTAATTCTCGCTGCATGCATTATTTCCCGCTGTGCACGATATTTTTCGCCGCATGCTTTATTAGTGCACGATATTACGCACGTAACTATTACTTTCGGAAAACTACTGTTCTGAAAATGACCATTTCCCTGAAAAATGGAGGCTGCATCACTCTAGGGCCAACACATAATTGAAAAAATCCCACTGTAAAGTCCATATTGGGGCTGATTTACTAAGACACGAATTCGAATCCGAATTGGAAAACGAACATTTTGCGACTTTTTCGTATTTTTGCGATTTTTTTGGCGCCTTTACGACTTTTCGGAAATTATCGCGACTTTTTCGTTACCAATACGATTTGCGCGAAAAAACACGAGTTTTTCATAGCCATTACGACTTGCGCGAAAAAACGCGAGTTTTTCGTAGCCATTCCGAAAGTTGCGCACAATCTGGCGATTTTTTCGTAGCGTTAAAACTTGCGTGAAAAGTTGCGCCTTTTTCGTAGCGTTAAAACTTAAAAGGCGCAACGTTTCGCGCAAGTTTTAACGCTACGAAAAAATCGCGACTTTTCGCACAAGTTTTAACGCTACGAAAAAATCGCCAGATTTAATAATTTCGGAAAAAAAATTGCAAAATACCGATCATTACGAAAAAAACGCAATCGGACGCATTCGGCCCGTTCGTGGGTTAGTAAATGTGCCCCATTGTGTTGCCAAAAGCTCACGAACCCCCGCCTGCCCCAAGTAGGTGTTAATTTTCATATGTGTTTGTGAATCTTCGTTAGTGTTATATCTATGCGAGAATTAACGCAATGCAAAGTAAATAACGCAGTGCGTTTTTTTTTGCGCATGTGATATCCGTTTTAACGCATGCAAAATGACTTTGATGAATCGGTACTTATTTATCGTATGCTTTTTAACACAAAAAAAGCAGGCGATAAGCATTAACGTACTTTAGTGAATCGGCCCCATAGTGGTGATTCATTGGTGATAAACAAATCTGTCCTGTTTTGCAAAATGCATTGAAGTCAATAGGCATTTATTTCTCATGCCACAGGTATTGAGGTCACTGGAGTTTTTTTCTCAAGTTTTTCCTGACTCTAAATGCACTGAAATGTGCTGAAAACAATTTAACTGTGAATTTGTGTAATGGGTGAAACATACAATTTCCCTGTGAATTTATGCCTGCAGAAAAAATGTGCTCATTACTATTATTTATCACTACATTGCTAAAATATCAAGGAAAGCAAATACGTTTTTACATCAAAACTTAACCCAACTGACCTGCAAGCTGATGTTTTAGTTGTATATAAAAAATATTATGAATAGCTGCAATAAAGCTTAGTTTACTTACAGGTATTTATGCTTCCAGTGTCAGACTGGCCCACCAGGATACCAGGAAAACTCTCAGTGGGCCCAGGTGTCAGTGGCCCTACTGCTCCTGACCATTTAGCCTGTTGTGTTGTGACTCACCAAAACTGAACTGAGGAAGAAAAGGCAGTGCACCAGTACAGTTCAGTTGCATACATTTGTAGTTGCCACCTTTATGCTATATTAAAAGTGCTTCTGTCAGTAGTATAATGCTATGTTTACAGGGTAACCCTTTTGAAATAAAAAATAACAAAAGTGGTATAAAGGTGATACCTTTATTGGCTAACTAAGATAACCATAGCAAGCTTTCAGAACATTTTAGTTGCTTTTTCAAGCCAGCCAGAAATACCAACATCTGTAGAGACACTGGACCAGTTAATCACATGGAATTCCATTCACTTCACACTTCAGTAACTTACCCTAATTTATATCAAGTCACTTTGATCCACGTTATCCTGTACCTTATCTGTTTGTATCTGTTTGTCCCTTGCCCCCCCCCCCCCCCCTGTTTATATGACTTTGTTAACTCCTTCCACACAGATATTCTTTTTTTCTGGTTATTTGATCTATGAGCTGAATGTTGTATACCTGTATATATCTGCGAGCACCACAGCTTCTTTGCAATCAGCTTGAAAAAGGAACTAGAATGTTCTGAAAGCTTGCTATGGTTATCTTAGTTAGCCAATAAAGGTATCACCTTTATACCACTTTTGTTATTTTTTATTTCAAAAGGGTTACCCCGTAAACATTTTTTGACT
The DNA here is from genome assembly GCF_000004195.4 of Xenopus tropicalis. Classification (NCBI taxonomy): domain Eukaryota; kingdom Metazoa; phylum Chordata; class Amphibia; order Anura; family Pipidae; genus Xenopus; species Xenopus tropicalis. The sequence goes on along the minus strand of NC_030678.2, from coordinate 103,353,290 downwards.
GGCTAGCATGGTACATCACCTTTTCCTGCTAGTATAATGCTAGTAATACCTCTTTTGACCTTTTGGTCAAGATTCCAGACCCCTTACTTATGATATACTTATTATTAACTAAATTAGTCTATGTGACTTGTATTTGAAAACTACTATGATGTATGAGGCACACATTCTCACTTCTTCCTTTAGTTTATTACCTTCTTTTTATACACTAGGGTGTGGGGTCACCTGCCATACAGATCACTAGTAGGGCTATTCTAGATCACTGACATTTCACACTCACTGAATAGTGTTTTCCCATCCCATGATCTCTATTGGGAGCTAACACATGGGTCACAAACTACACAGGTGTGGTGGCAATTACTGTTGTGCAGGTCAATAAAAATTTGATCCGTTCCTAACCTGAACACTTAACGACCTGGCAAGCCATCACTACTTATATACTTATATATCCTTGCCTGACCCACCCATCTGTGATGTCACTGAAGAGGGTGGGGTGATGCTGGCACTTACAATCTGAAAAATGAAAGTAAAGGGGAAATTCATATTTAACATGGTATAAAAACATTATGTTTTTTTCTTACAATACAGACAAGGGTCAGATTCACTTTACACCAAGTTCCATTTAGGAGAGATGGCTAACTTGCCATAAGGAAATCTTTAACTAGAACACAGTAAAATAAAAGTCGTGCAATGTTGGATTCAAATAATACCTATTTCTAAAATAAAAATGTGATTGAATTCTAGCATTTATTTCTCAATAGCTGTGAGATAAATTACTCTTTATAGCATAAGTGACACATAACTCACTAACAGCCTAAAATACCTTTAATAATTTACAGATCTATTCTACTGCACATTGTATTTGTATCAATCTTACTTATAAATAAAATATAGTTATAATAATATGGCATCGTTTAAGAGTTATAATATTTAAAAAGTTTAATGTCTCATGAATGATTTGCATCCATCAAGAAATGCACATACGCCAGCAATGCAAAGTACTTTCAAAATGGGCTTTAAAGTCATTTATTTATAACCTGATGTTTACCAGAGAATTATTTTTATAAAAGCAAAACCTAGAGAAGTAATTTATAAACATATATTTGTGAAAATTTGCATTTTGCATGATTAGCGGCGCTGCTGTCATGAGGTGAGAAACTAGTCTGTGGAGGTGGCTCCAGAAATGTCATAGTGGGCTATGGGTTATGTGTTAATCCAATCAATATTGAAATGAATTTGCTAAGTGACTGATTTAAATCGAATTGTATCGGATTTAGTAAATAGTTTATATCCAAAATCTTTATGGAGCAGTTATAATTCACAACAGTCTTTAGTGAATGTGCCCATAGTACAACATTCAAATAAACAAAAAAAGTGTATTCTACACTGAGTAAGCTATATCTTTGTAACAGCAATCATTTTAAGTCTCCTTCCCTCAGATGTTCCACTGTAGCTCTGCATTAGATATGAAAGCATATAATCATTTACAGAGAGGCATGCTTTCAGTTTAAAAATAATGTGTTTTCACTAGCTCCCCTATCCAGATAAAATGTTGAACAGCAGGAACAGCTTTACAATGAAAAATGTAGACATTTAAGCTATGGTCAATATCCCCTTTTACTGAATCCTTTAGCTACGACTTTAGAAACCTTTTATCTTCTGTTGGTAACAATACAGCACTTAATACATCCTTCTTGGTCTTTTTCAAATTCAACTGACTTCTTGGTTTCAATTTAATTCACCTTGTACCTGGGAAATTCACAAATTATCACATATTTAAGGGTCCCTAAATGAACAATTGCTAACTAAGTAACTGGCTGTAGGACATGTGGAGAAATGTGCCCTAAGAAATTATAAAGTCTCAGGCAAGAGTTAAAAAAGAAAAAAGGAGAGCATAACTGCAGATGTAGCAACAGGTGGGGGAGAAGATAGCTCAAAGCTCAAGTAAAAAGTGGAAAACAGGAAGGAAGTACATGCTAAATTAAAGTGGCTGATGAATGGACTGTCCAAAATACCCCTAAATGAAGCAGGTATGGTTCTCTCATCCAAAAATGAGCAGGACATAGAATGGGAAAAAAATACAAGCCCAGGGAGAGTAGTTCACACCAAAGTTGTTGTCAAGTTGGTATGAAGAAGTCAGGTACACCCTTAATAATAATCTGGATTATGGTTTTCTTTAAGCAAGGCTGAGTGAGTGTCCAAGGAGGCATGGAGAACTTAAAGGACATGTAAACCTACATTTCCCTACAATGTATATCAGTTGGGCATGTCTCCTCCACCCAAATTGCATCATTTGTACTGCATATATCCCCTCTGTTTGCCAGCACCATCATATTTTCCTAAAGCAAATAAGCAGCTTTCACCTGGTGGCCATTTTTCCTCTGATACATAATCAGATTTAAATCTGCAAACAGCATCCACACACACAGACCCTTATTAAGCATACATCACATTAAGATTGCAGGCTCACACAGGCAGAACTGTCTTTGGTAAAAATTCTGCTTTGTTTGAGCTGAGCTCAGAGGGGAGGTCAGGAGAAAAAAATAGGAGCAGACAGCTAGAGCTGAGTTTCTATGGGAACCAGCAATGCCATCTCTTTACTGGCTGCTAGACTAGAGGGCGTGTTTAGTAATCTGATCTTGGAACAACTGAGCATGTCCACAAACCAGAAGTCAAAGCAAATTCCTGAGGGAGGGGGCTGAGTGGGTTTCAAGAGGAGAAGGAAATCTAGGTGATTAAGGAGATGTTGCAGCCTTACTATTAACCTCTGGACAACCAGAGTGGCAGGTATTGAAAGATTTCAAAGAGGCTGTTCTCTGATTGCATTTTTGAGTGGGGGGGTTTACATGTCCTTTAAGGTTCCAAAGGACATGTAAACCAAAAATGAGCAGAGCTATAAGTGGGATTGAGTAAGGGCAGGAGTACTCCAGAATGGAGAAAAACTCCCAGAGCAGGTGCCAAAAGAGGGGGTCCAATAAAAGGGAGGGACTAAGTGCCCCCTAAAAGAGGCAGGGGAAAGGAAGCCCAAGAATGTGGGGGGTGGATTTTAAGAAACAAAACAAGGTTTCAGAAGAGTGAGTAGGAGAGCCTCCTCATTTCATTCTGCCCTTCTGCTCTTACTCACTGTGTCAGGCTGTTCCTATCTCAATGGCACGTCCTCTAACCTCTCCCCCTAACCACTTCAATGCTGAAGCAGTATTCTTGGTTTTTAAAATTTGGTGCCAAATAGTTCTTCATGATAAACCAAAGCCACTTCATATCCAAACAATCTAAAAAGACATGCTGAAAGAAGCTGGAACTGAACTCAAAATGTTCTTTCTATAAGCTTCTCTAAGCTTAGGTCAATAAGATTTGGTGGCAGGTGGCCTTCATAAAAAAAACCAAGGTAGCTGTAAGCAAACATCCCAATAAATTCTCAACCTTAATGTTATTAAGCAGCTTTATATACCACAACTCGAGCCACCCCCTCAGCATCTGGTTTGGCCCCTTCCCTCATCCACTCATCTGGAACCTTGACAAGCACAGGCTCCGCACAGCCTCCTCTATACATTTATATCATCCACCAGAGACCTCCTCCAACCATCTATCCTGATCTTTACCACACTTACTGAGTCTACTACCTTTCTACCCACTTCTCATGTTTAGACAGGGCTTACTTCCTACTATTTCTAGTTAATGACCCTTCATGGTAACTTACTCACTTTTTCCAATTGGTCATCACACCATCAGCCCTCCAATGCCATCCACTATCTTATGGCAGGAGCTTAATCTCACCAGTGGAACTAAAAGCCATCACAGCATTTCAATCTGAGAAGTTTTGGCAAACTTCAAATATGGTAGCCTTTCATGACAAACCAATGCCACTGTAATCAAACCCATCCCAAAAAGACAGATCCTGGAAGAAACTCTACATTTGGGTAGGCAAGTTTGGTTGCAAATATATATAAGGAACCATGGTCACTGCAAACCATCCAAGAAGACAGATGTTGGAAGAAGCTGAAATTGAACTCTCAAGCCTGATTTTTCAAAGCAGCTCTCTTAACCACTACACCTCCAAAGCACCACCTTAAGGTTGCAAAATTTGGTTGCAGATGGTACTTTATATAGAACTTACTCATGGTAACTTACTCACTTTTTCCAATTGGTCATCACACCATCAGCCCTCCAATGCCATCCACTATCTTATGGCAGGAGCTTAATCTCACCAGTGGAACTAAAAGCCATCAGAGCATTTCAATCTGAGAAATTTTGGCAAACTTCAAATATGGTAGCCCTTCATGACAAACCAAAGCCACTGTAACCAAACCCATCCAAAAAGACAGATCCTGGTCTGGAAGAAACTCTACATTTGGGTAGGCAAGTTTGGTTGCAAATGTATATAAGGAACCATGGTCACTGCAAACCATCCAAGAAGACAGATGTTGGAAGAAGCTGAAATTGAACTCTCAAGCCTGATTTTTCAAAGCAGCTCTCTTAACCACTACACCTCCAAAGCACCACCTTAAGATTGCAAAATTTGGTTGCAGATGGTACTTTATATAGAACTCTACTGCAACCAAACCATCACGAAAAAGCAGGCAGGGAAGTTAAGAGTCCCTGAACCTTCAGCTTTATAAGAGGTGGGAATAGAACTCTGAATAGTCTTGTTAAACCCACTCACCTAACCACTGCATCATTGAATTCCTGCACTTCTTGCAAAACACACCCAAAAAATGAATTCCTTTTTAGGCTGCTAAGTGTTAGATAGATAAATAATTATTTGTAAAGAGCCACTATTATATGCAGCACTGTAAAATTTTACAATATTGAAAAGTTTACACAGTGAGGGCAAGCATTATAATAAATAATACATAGAATAAACAAAACTAAATCTATGTCTCCTAAAAACTGTGAACATTTAAAAAGATTTGCAGATTACCCATTTTGCTCCAGATGGGTGTTTTTTCTTGTGTCAGGTGCATTGGAGTCAATGGGCTGTTTTCTACTTACTAAATGCATTGGAGTCAATGGGCTGTTTTCTACTTACTAAATGCATTGGAGTCAATGGGCTGTTTTCTACTTACTAAATGCATTGGAGTCAATGGGCTGTTTTCTACTTACCAAATGCACTGGAGTCAATGGGTGGTTATTGTCAAGTTTTTGCTTTTTTCTCACTCCAAGTGCATTGAAGTCAATAGGAGTTTTTCTATGCTTTTTTCTCTGCATTTTTCTCGCTAAAAAAATACCCTCCGTTTTTCCCAGTGAAACAAAATGCATGGTAAAATTTAAGTGCAGATTCACAAAAATTTTAACCAATGATGAAAAAGCTAATTTCACCATAAATAGCTACCAGGTAAAAAAAAATATAGTATAGAGTATAGTGTCCCTTATGAATTGCTAATATGCGAAAGGTAGAAAAGGTTCAATTTTGCAACTTTATTATAAATTGGAATCTAGAGTAGCAAAATCCTTTGGAAAACCACTTTATTATGAGGGTTGTGATGGCTAAAAGTAAGTTTACATCAACTTTTGTCACACCATGTCTCCATCAGTAGGAATAAACACCAAGCAAGCAATGTGAGTCAGCAGCAGGTATAGGTATTATCCTATATTAAAAAGGATATAGGGGGTCATATGAGAGGAGAATATTTTTCATCCTCACAGAGGATGGCTAAGGCTCTCTTTTGAATATGCAGTGCAGTTGTGGTCTCTAGTCCTTAAAAGGGGTATTCCAAAGGAGAGTGACTAAGAAAATTGAGTCTTAGGTCTTAGTTATGCTGAAAGGTTGCCCAAGTTGGAGTGATAACTATGCACCTTGCAATAAGGCCTCTTATACTTTGTTCACTGGTAGCTCATTCCAGCAAACATGGGGGCATGCATTCAAATTAAAGGAGATTTTATCTTGAGATGTGAAAAGATGGTTGTACTGGCAGATACATAAATGTGTAAACCTTGAATGGTGCATCAAATAAATCTGAAAACTTCTAATACCACAAAGCAAAGAAAAAAGAAATACAAACATTAATAAATGCCCCCTATGGTGTATATGCACCTCTTTTACATTAAACTAACTGAATGAGCTCATGTCAAATAGGGGATTATACAATATTTAATCTGTAAAACATGTTAAACTTGCATAGTCAATATGCATTAGTTGGTGAGTTAAAAAAAATGTGTTTCCGTTTGTTGCTTTAAACCCTGAGTAAAATACTATAACTTTTGGAAATGGCTACTAAAACAGATTTTGATGGAAACTTGCATTTTAAATCCCATGAAGGTGAAATGTTTTATTTAAGCACTGTTTTAGTATGTGAACTTAGCGAAATCATCATGTAAAATACTCGTGCCTTAAAGAGTCCCAGAAGACATATTTGACAGAAGCGCTGCAGTGTGTATGCTTTGCCAAGCGCTGTGCCAGAACGTCATTTCATGTTTTCTGCAAGCTGACAAAGAGTGATAATCAACAACAACAGATATTGCTAGAGGATTCCAAGCACGCAATTGAATTAAAAAAAAAAAGCTTGCAAAATATGTGTAACTATGTACATTATACTGTATATATATATACATTACATATACGGCAGGCAAAAACTCATTTAAAATATCATTTTAACACATCTTTATACCAAATACCATCTATTAAGCATCTCAGGCATCTCTTTATCTCCAAAAAAGAATGATATAAATCCAATGCCATCAGTTTTGCTTTACTAGCCTTCATCAAGGTTATCAAATAGGACTAGTTTAAGAACGTAAGCATTAAAATGGCCACAAAACTTGGTTTGGTGCTATTCACAAAGGTACTTAGGTCTATGCAAGTTCTTTAGTATCTCACCACAAACACCAATGCACATTTCAGTTTGCTCTGATGCATGAGATTACAGGCACAACATTGCTCATAATGCAAAATAAAACAACCATTAAACCTTTATAAAAAGTGAAAAAACATACAGTTTGTGAATGGAGAACAATTTTGTGAGATTTGTTTGCAGCCCACCATGCTATTGATATGGATAGAAAAAGCTTTAAATTGCCTCTTGTACAGGTATCGGACCCCTTATCCGGAAACCCATTATCCAGAAAGCTCCGAATTACGGAATGCCCGTCTCCCATAGACTCCATTTTAATCAAATAATTCAGAATTTTAAAACTGATTTCCTTTTTCTATGTAGAAATAAAACAGAACCTTGTAATTGATTCCAACTAAGATATAATTAATCCTTATTGGATGCAAAACAATTCTATTGGGTTTAATTAATGTTTTATTGATTTTTTAGTAGACTTAAGGTATTGAGATCCAAATTATGGAAAGACCCCTTATCCGGAATACCCTTGGTCCCGAGCATTCTGGATAATGGGTCCTATACCTGTACTATTACTGTAAAAAGAAGACATGGAAGTACATCAGGCTATGCAAATATCACTACCTAAAATCTAATAGTGAAGGATATACTATGACCTACTCTCACGCTGCTCTCACAGTGTCTCTGATTAGCCACCTATTCAGAACCTCTGCTCTTGTTAATATGGCCATACATGGTACGATCTGCTCATTAGGCAAAGTCACCGAAGGGTTATTTGTCTCTCCGGAGAGTATTATTCATTGACTTTTGGGGAATTATGTATTTATATCTAATTTCTAAGTGATTTAATATGATTGGACCCATATAAGGAGCTGCAAGAAGCAATACTATAGTATTAGAAACTCCCTTTCTTGTCTCTTTAGCAATACAGAGGTGGTGCAGACAGAGACCTTGGCGATACCACTAGTTGTGCATTTCTTCCACCTAACGGGATTCTCATTGCTAATGTGTCAGATATATGCTCTGCTTAGTTAGTGAGAAAGACTACTTTGGACACCGGGATATCAGTGGGATGAAGGAATGGGCCAAGGCTTTGCTGAGAAGAATTATATATGAAAATATCTCTTTAAAAATTCAAGTTTTATTGGAAATGTCATATAACCCAGTTATTTTCTGGAATTCTAATTGTTTGTAAGAAATTATTCATTAATGATTTTTTTTTTCATTTAAAAGTAATGTCTGTGTTCCATCTTTACCATTTATATATTCAGCGAATGTTGACTCTTTTATGAGGAGATGAAAAACATTTTTTTTTTTAAATACAGTATTTTGCAGACAAATTTTTTTTTTTTTGCAGACAAAATAGTGTCCACTGGTGCATCCTCCATAGACTTCAACACCCTTTATTTATAATCACTAACTGTAATTTTTGGCTGGGTGATATGGAAAAAGCATCTGCAGGGGGAACTAAAATACAGGTATCGGACCCCTTATCCGGAAACCCGTTATCCAGAAAGCTCCATTATAAGCAAATAATTCAGAATTTTAAAACTGATTTCCTTTTTTTTTATGTAGAAATAAAACAGAACCTTGTAATTGATCCCAACTAAGATATAAATAATCCTTATTGGATGCAAAACAATCCTATTGGGTTTAATTAATGTTTTATTAATTTTTTAGTAAACTTAAGGTATGGAGATCCAAATTATGGAAAGACCCCTTATCCAGAATACCCTTGGTCCCGAGCATTCTGGATAATGGGTCCTATACCTGTAATAGGTTTGTATATTACGTCATGTGTATGCACCAAAGCAAATATAATGGAAACTACAGTATTACCTGGTACATGCAGTATCTACATCATATTCCAGTCTATTTAAGAAAAGGAAATGGCTTATAGCAGGGTGTATTTTCCCATTCAATGACTATATGCATTAACTTCTTGACTCTCTTTTTTAATTTATTTTCAGTGTATAGATCCAAATAGCTAGGGAACAATTCACATTATAGCCATGTAACTTCACTTCCACTTGGTTTATTGCAAGTGACAGTGAGACTCTTATAACTCACAATGACGACAGTACAATATTTTTGGCAATATTATAATGGTTAATTTGACATTTTATAATAATATAGCTGGTGGATAATGATAATTAACAGCGGCAAGGGAAAAAGATATAGTGTCGCTAACTGAAGTGCCTTCAAGGCATTGTCAAGGGCTGAATCATTAGCATCCTAAAACAATGCAATTAACCAGAAGAATGAATATTTCCCACCAGAAAAACTTTGCAGAGTTTTTCACAAGTTTTTATTGTTATTTTTGTAAAAGTGGTTTATGTTCTAAATCTTATCGCTTAGGGATGGTTTATGGTGCTCTTCATATGAATTTTCAGGTGTAATTGTGTGCATAATGACTTAATTTTAGATTTCTCTGGTGCATATATTCCCTATTTACTCCTTACATATATATTTTTCTGCATCATAAATAAAATTCCTGCTGCATTTTATAGAGCTTGAAATGCAGAGTGATGACATACTATGAAAGGATATTGGTCTTAAAGAAAAACAGGAGATGAAAATGTCTCGGACTTGTTTTAAACTGCAAGCCCTAATGACTAGGGCCCTAATTACCTCCTGTATTGGTCAGTATTTATATGTAGGTTTGTATATTTCATGTATTTCATATATACATCCTTCCATTGTACAGCACTGCAGAATATGTTGGTGCTTTATAAATTTGCGTTGTTATTAATAATAATCATAATAATAATAATAATAGCTGTACTACAGGTATAGGATCTGCTACCACTACATGTATAGGATCTGTTATCTGGAATGGTTTGACCTGGGGTTTCTGGCTACTGGGACTTTTACTTCTTTCGTAATTTGGCTCTTCATCCTTTAAGTCTACTAAACATCATTTATACATTAAACAAATCCAATAGGATTGTTTTGCCACCAATATGGATTCATGCACCTTAGTTGAGATCAAGTTCAAGGTACTGTTTAATTATTACAGAAAAAAAATTAAATTATTGCTCAAAATTAGCTTAGATGGATTCCATGAAACATGGTCTTTCCATAATTCAGGGCATTCTAGTAAAGGAGTTTCCAGATAAGGAATCCCATATCTGTACTACTACTACTAATAATAATTGCTGTAGGTCAGCCACATACTTTCTTTCATATGTTCCTGAGACAGCTATAGCTTGTGCTACATTTCCTTTAGTAGATCTAAATCTATATTTTTTTAAAGTTTTGCAAATTTTGCCGTGAACCGAAATTGGACAAATTCGCTCATCACTACAAGATTTTCTACCACTCTGGGAGGATTTAACTTTTGTTTCTCTTCCAAATGTCTCTGGTTTGACATTTGGAACTGCCCCCTCATTGCCAGGATAACTGATCCTAGCAACCACATTTGTTTTAATGTACTTTCTGACATGGTTTTGCATGAAATGTGTACCTTTGTTTTTGTATGCTGTATACTGCAATGTTGCTATTACACAGAACATTTACAAAATATAGAAAAACACATATCTTGGACAGAATTCTGTACTGTGTCTAATGACCTAGAATTAAAGTCAGCCTTATACTAGATGGAGTGCTACTAACAGAGCCTTATACCTGAGAATGTGCTGGATTCCTGCTGGATTCTGTCTCTAACACTGTGGGTACAGATACAAGAGGCTTATAGAGTACTATGTTTTGCAGCTTGTTTTCAGCTACATTTTGCCTGTATTAAATTGAAAGAAATCCACTTTTAAATAGGAAATATCCCCATGACACATTTTTCATGCTGTAATGCAAAACATAAATTACTTTTAAGTGTTGCCAGGATTATAAAAATAGCCGCTAAATCCCATGATCCTTCAATGATGTAAATGTCAAAATAAACATTAAAAAAATGACATTTCAAAATGCTATGCTTTCCAAAATTGAAATAAAAAAAGGGGATTCATTTATTATTTTAGCAACGTACATGTAGTAAAACTGCAAATATATTTTTAAAGTCGATTAAAGAAAAAGTTACTAATGTGGTTTTATATTGTAGGACATATGACTAATGCTACAGAATATTTGTATGTGCGCTTCATGGCACTACAGGTATGGGACCCGTTATTCGGAAACCAATTATCCAGAATGTTCCAAATTACTGGAAGGCCATCTCTCTTAGACTCCATTTTAGTCAAATAATTAAAATGTTTAAAAATAATTGCCTTGTACTTGATCCCGGCTAAGATATACTGTAATCAATCCTTATTGGAAGCAAAACAATCCTATTGGGTTTAAATACTGTATAAATAATTGTTTAGTAGACTTGAGGTATGGAGATCTAAATAACAGAAAGGCGCCTTATCTGGAAACCCCAGGTCCTGAGCAATCTGGATAACAGGTCCCATACCTGTACTGGAAGATTACATCACAGTTTGTGCTCTGTGGCTAAATGGACTTGGAAGGCCAGTGAGATGGACACATATTAAATATTATTATTAAATCTCACGTAAGATGTGTCATGTGACCCACATGCACAGTTTTTCTGTTTGCAATATAATGTAGAGGGTTGAATCCCAGAACTCTAAGAGAAAACTCATTGTCAGAATGGAGTGAAGGTGAACCACCAATAAAGGCTTAAAATCTAGAAGACATAGAGGGCAAATTTTTTCTCTGCCATAAAATCATTTATTTTGCTTAAACCATTGCATATGCAATGTATTAAAAGTCGGTAATGGAAAAATTATTGGCAAATCAAAAATGTGTGCCTCTGTGTGAACAAATTTGCCTTTGCGCAAATTGTATATGGGCTTTGCCAACACAGAGACTGTTTAGTGACCACTTCCCGCAGTAGAAGAAAGTTTGCAAACGTTATTGCAGTGTATGTTATAAAACTTTCATAAAAAGTTGTTAAGTTTGCTCCAAAAGATTACGCCACCTTCAAGCATGCCTTAAAAAGTTTGTAATGCAAATTAAAATTTGCAATACAATAACAGTCTAATGAACAATATTACTTTGCAAAATGCAAATTTATATTCAATTTTGTGCAATTTTTTTTCCACTTACGGCTTTAATTACATTCCCATTTTGCTTCGCTAAAAAATTCACAAAACTGCTGAAAAATTTGCAAAACAGCGGAAAATTCGCAAAATGCAGCTTCCATGCAACTTTTTTTACATGCACAATTATTTGGACGTGACTGGGGCCCAATGACCATAGCGCACTGATGCCTTTTCATGGCACTGGCCTTGATCTGATAATGCAGTCTATCTCAATGTCTGTACAGTGGTAAAGTGCTTAGCACTACTGCCATGTAGAATAGATAGCCTAGGTTTTATTCCAGCCAGGGAGCTATCTGCAAGGAGTTTATATGTGTTTGTGTGGGTTTCATCCACGCACTCCACTTTACTCCCACGATATAGGATTATTTTTTATTGGCATCTGATAAAACTGACTACAGTATATGTTATTGGGAGCTTAGACTGTATGGTCCAATGAAGCAGCGACTGTTGTAGAATCTCTCTGAAATGCTGTGGATTATTTTGGTATTATATAAATTAAAGATAATATGTGTCCTTTTGAAACAGCTGCGAAAGTAATCATAGCTACTAGATTGTCCTCTGCTGGGAGCATGTAAGGATTTCAGAAACTAACTGGCCCACTACATAGATCTCTGTCAGATGCATCTAGCTTAATGTGATGTAATGGTTTAAGCAAAATAAATGGTATTATGCCAGTAAAAAAATACATTTCATGGCATAATGAACAAATGATGCTTGCTGTATTAAGTTCACTGCAATAAATAATAGAACTCCAAACACTGTGAAATATCTGCTGTTTTGGAGAAGTAGAACTCTGATAAATATTTGAAGAAGGCAAAAGAGATATGACACCCGCACACATAGCAAATTGTAAAGCGTATAGAAAATATTGCATTCACAGACATAAAATGAAATACACATACATACATACATAATCCAGCATTGCTCAGATTCATGTATAGGTTAAGGGTGCACAGAATCAACATAATTTAGAAATGCAAATGCAAATTGCTTAAATGCATGCAAAGTCTCTTAAAGGAACTTGCTCCCATAGACATGCCTTACACCTTGCTCCATGGCTTCTGGGGTTTAACCTGCTTTGCTCCATTACATTCAATTGCACTCAAGGTGCAAAATATAGGGCCCATGGACACAAGGGAGTTTTGGAATTAATGTCTGCCTTCAGACAGTGTTATAGATTGTAAGCTCTTTTGGGCAGGGCCCTCTTCACCTCTTGTATCGGTTATTGATTGCTTTATATGTTACTCTGTATGTCCAATGTATGTAACCCACTTATTGTACAGCGCTGCGGAATATGTTGGCGCTTTATAAATAAATGTTAATGTAATGTGTTCCTAGTTGTGCCTGCATATTCAACAGATTTGCATGCATTTGTAGGTTTTACATATTGCACTTGTACCTGTTCACCTTATAGCCTCCAGAATTGAGGGGAACATTGTTTGCCGCCAGATTTATGACATACAATGTAATACATAAGACTTATATTCTTATAAACAGTGCTTAATGATGTCATCAGTTGTAACTGGTTCTTAGTGATGTCATATGACCCTCTTATTATAATAGATTATATACCCCTGTGGAAATGAAGATATTAAAAGTCACCTTGGAGTTTCATGACCTGTATAAAAGCACTCAGCTGTCAGTGACTGACAATAAGTTACAATAAGCATTGCATTATTCACTATACAAGCACCTGTCACATATATATATAGATAAACGCAAGGTGTGGGAGCTACGATTATCTAAACATACTATTTCTGTAAAAATGAATTTTAAGAATAGCAGTTAGCGTGCCTCCCTTTGTTAATTTTATTTCAGTCATTTCTTTACTTGTGTACTGTACTTGTGGATTCAGTCTAAGGATTTTCCTAGGGGACATATTGCATATTTTGCTGATTTCAGTCCACGTCTGTATCAATTCATGTGAATCCCCACTCAACACTGCAATTTTTCTGCAATGCGTAAATGACTGCCTTGGGTCTATCGTGAATTAAGCATCATCCTGCTAAATGCTCACATTGTACACTCTGCTTTATGATCCTGTTAGTGCTGACACATACGTTTTAATAAAATTAAGCATTGTGAATTAGAATTAAGATTTGCTGGTATGGATACAGAACAAATCAAATACAGCATATATTCATTAGACTCTAGCGGCTCCTCGGAAAAGTCTTACAGTGCTTCAGCTTCCACAAGTAGCCAATTGATTTCCTTGCCACTGAACTCATCCTGAGGTAAAATGCTTCCTATGGGCCATATCCACATTATTGTGAGGGTAATTAAACTTGACATGCAATTTGTTACAAAGTTAGACAGTCAGAACTACTTTTTTTTCCCCTTTGGTCTGTAAGTGAGTTTCAACATTTCCTGCACTTGTCATAATGTCCATTTAGATGAAATCCTTATTTTTAACTCTCGCCATAATTTAGTACGTGTGTTCACCTGGTCTTGAGACCTGTTATACCTCTCTTGAGATTCCACATTACAGGATTGCATTAACAGCTTGGAAGATGATTGGAAATTTTAAACGCACAAAGGCAGTTTTTTGGCACCTGACACTGTTTCATTTTGGACAAAAACAAGAGATCACCTGTACTTACCTATTATCATTATATATAAGACATTCTTTGCATTTAAGGGGATGTAAAGGCAAAAATAAAATTGTTCTTACTGCCTCTCCACCTAAAAAGAAGCATATTTGCAATATACTTTAGTTAGAAAATCTTTTCCTTTTCTTTAAAATGAGCGATCTTCTGCAGTTCAATTCACCATTCCTCTGCTCTCCCTCAGAAAGTGGCTTCCAGAAATCCATTGACAGCCGGCCAGTCACAGTAGTGAGAAACAATCTGCTCTGCATTGCATGGGGCAGGGTTTTTATGTGTTTTTATTAAAAACTTCACAAGAAAGAATTAACACTACTCAGACCGACATGCCGGACAATAATTACAACTTACAACCAAAATTCACCCCCCCAGTCCACTGGCCAAATGTCCCGATGAAGAACCTGACAAATGGACAAAAGCAGTCTCAGTCCTAGGAAGAGTCTTTGCAAGGGGTAGGGAAGCAGACTCTGGTTGTTTCTTACTGAGGTAAGGCTCAATGATCAACAAAAACATGAAATAATGGCACTCTGCTTCCCTGCTCTTTGGAATGCAGAGCAGGGCTGATTTATTCTCACTACTCCGGTGGGTTGACTCTGGCTGGCTGTCCATCAAAGGATTTCTGCAAGCGCTTCAGACGGAGAGGAGAGAAAAGGTGAATTGAGCTGCAGAAGATCGCTCATTTTAAAGAAACAGTACAGACAGCGCCTGATTTCAAATCCACCCGCCCCGAGGCAGCCCCTCATTCGCGCCCCCTCCCCGGCACGCATGCGCTAACAAACCTCCCCACCGCACAGCGCTGCGCGGCCATTTAAACTCCCATACGGAGCAGTGGGGAGAAGTCCCCATTGCTCAGTATGGCCACTAAATGTTAAAATATCGTTGCGGCGGGGCGGCATGCCGCCCCTAAAATTGTGCCGCCCTAGGCCCGGGCCTTTGTGGCCTCGCTGCAAATCCGGGCCTGAGTACAGATTTTTTAAGTATATTGTAAATATGCTTCTTTTAGATGGAGAAGCAGTATGTGCATTTTTATTTTTGCCTTTACATCCCCTTTACAGTACTAATATGCCCTCCCCTTTAAACAAAATACGGATTGTTTGTTAATATATTGCAATATATTCAATATATCCAACTACAACAAAGTCATCCCTGGTTTGGCCAGTCCTACACCCACAAATTTTTCCGCAGTGAATTTTTGCTGGTTTCGCAAAATAATTCACCAATGGCGAAATGTGGAAATTCGCTGCGAATCCATGCCTGGCAAAAAATTCGCTCATCACTACATTTTGTGAATTTTTCAGCAGTTTCACAAATTTTTCAGCAAAGTGCAATGGGACAGATTCGCTCATCACTACTAGTAACTTCAAGAGAGCAATAGCACTCTCTGCACTAGCAATGCAATGTTGTAAGCATGGAGCAGAAGAGAGGGCATTGATGGCAGCAGCTCAAGAATTACCGCTGCGTACCTCACTCTGTACTGAGGAAAGAATAAGAGAATTAGGACCATGTCCTTAACTGGTTATCAATGCTGTGTATTCATTAACATGAAGATGGAACAATAGACACTCACCAGGTGTCATGACTAGGCTTCCATATGCTGGGGGCACCAGATCATTGGCAATTCTGTTTATTAATGGTTACCTACCTTTCTTGTGCTAAGAGTCTTACATAGCCTCACATAAGAACATTTCACTGCTCACACTACAAAATCATGATATAGAAACAGAATTATTAAAGCACTGCATGTAAAAAGTCACAGAGAAAACTAGCAATCTTAAATAAAAGATCACAGCTCATAGTCACGGGCAAATATCTTTTATGAATGTTATGCTGATTCTTAGTTTAATGTATTATTAAATGACTATTAAGTGACAGCCTGGTTCTAAATTGCAATTCTGATTACATATGAATTAATTATACTATTAAGAAGTGTGTTGCAAATATGAACAGACTATTCAGAACTTTTCCTGCATAAAGAAATGTTCTTTTATGAAAAAACATTACATTTGAAAAAAATGCCTATTTAATTTAAATTCCATGCAGATTTGCTAATGGTAAGTAATCACATGGCATCAAAACATGTGTCAAACCAAGTGGCTCAATTCCTTGTGAGCTAAATAATATTAATGCACAAGCATGTATTTATGTTTAGGTCTTTGGCTTTGGGTAGGGGAAGAGAGATGAATGGCTCATTTGCAAACTCAAGAGCAGTGTGCAAAGTTAAAAAAGGGCCACAAATGGGCATTTTTTTGCACATTTCTCTCTGCACTTGGGTGTGCACAAATATCCAAAGGCCTCTGTGCATAACTTTGGAGTGTAAATACCTGTGGCAGGCAGGGGTGGCACATTCATACATGCAAAGTGTGGAGCAGCAGGAGGCATAGCCCACTTCATGGCCCTGTCCTTACTGCCTGCCATATGGGCTGCCCTTCTGATGTTGTCACTGACCGCTATACTTTTCATCCAGTGCTCAGTGCAGCACACAATACCCCTTAGTGCACCCCCTAGGACATCCTATGATCTTTATGAAGCACAGAGGATGCACCTGAAGGTGGTTAGAAAACCATTAAAATAATATAAAGCAAACCAGAGTCGAATTGGGGTACCCAAGGCCCACCTGACTCATAGGCCCACCACCCAGTCACCGCCACTACCTGCTCCGCTCCCAGCCACCATTGCTCCCCACTCCCCCTACGCTACTTCCTTGTTATACTGACAATTAGGCCAGGGAAAAATTAAAGATGGCTGTAAATTCCACAGATTGTTTTTGCTTGAATCTTTCTGATGTTGCTGATGGCTGGCTTGCAGGTAACTGGAAGGGCTCAACAGGGTCAGGGCCACTAGAATTTTTCCTGGTATTCCAATGGGCCTGCCCGTCCCTGAAGCAAACACAATAGAGAGCACAGTAGAGGAAATAACATACCTGCTACATTCTTCCAAAGGTCAAATCATACAATTCTATGACAACCCTAACAATTTTGAAACGTTGCTCCATACAAAGAGATATTTAACTGTAATGATTTTTGATGATTAGATTTTCTTTCATTGTGCTGATATTTATGAAGCAAAGTTTTAATAGTGTGTGCTGTAACAATAATACAATTCCCAGATGGCAGATTAATTGTATACATGAAAGTTGCTTAATATGTTTATTTTCTCCCTTATTCAGTTGCATTACTATGGTTTGTTTAAATAAATCAAACAAAAACCAGCATCTTTGTGCCATATCTCAGATATTGCTGTGATCACTGTAATTCATTCTGTAGCTGAAACATTACTATTTTATGTACATCATGTATCTTGTATATTACTATTTCATAACACTTAGCATGCCCTTGACACTACATAAAATGGTTATTATTGCCATAATTGGAGTGAGTAAAATATCTTGGTTTTCTGTATTAGCCTTACATTTATATCTGACATTACATACATTTTTATAGGCAAAAAAATTAATCGATTTATAGTGATCAGCTTTGTCTTAATTGGTGACAAAGGTATAGTTGTTCTAAACATACAGGAAAAATATGGCAGTACATTATTATTGCATTTTCTACCCGGCTTTAGCATCATAAACACTCAGACTCCTGTTTCATTTTTATATGGCTTCATTATTCAAGTAAACAACAGTGGCCATAGATATTGAGATAGAAATAAACAAATGCATTACTTTGAGAAGCTTTATATTACAGTACAATATACAAAGAAATGATGTTTGAAGAGGCTGGGAAGATTTACATCAACTAGAGGAAAGACAGAAAATAGATGTTTTGGAATGGGATTGTATTAAAAAAATACTTGCTTTCAGCAGATGATACATGTAATCGATTCTATAGGAAGGATGGAAAGAAGATGAACAGCAAAGCTGATTGGCACGCCTTTAAAGGGATGTTAGTCCTCATGCACACCTCTGGAACATTAGTCCCTGCTGCAAAAGATAAGGATAAAAGATTAAGGATATTAACAGCAGTACCAGGCCAGGTGGTCCAGCCACCCTAGGCAGCCCAGGAGGCCACCTCAATCCACCCCCATCGTGGTCATGATGTGGGGGCGGAGCTATGAGTGAGCACCGGGGAGCAGGTGGGATAGGGATCATGAGCAGGACTTGAGGGACTCAAGGGCCTGGACTAGGAGTAGTCGGCCAAGAGGTCATGCTTTGCACCCTCCCCCCCCCCCCTGCACTGAAACCCTAGTTCTAGCCCTAATAGTGTGGAGAGTACACTGTTTAATCTGAAATGTCCAATTATATTATTTAGCTATCAGTAAAAAAAGTTTAAAATGATAAATATGTCCCATAGTCTTTGTAAATGGGGTTTATATAAGAGCATATATCAAAAGCACTACAATGATTTAAATGAGACCCAAAGGTTAAAACACTTCAGATTAGTGCATCACATGTACTCTACTTTTTCCAATGCTTCTCAGTTATTGATTCTGTTCCCCTTTCTGTGAAAGGTTTCTTTAAACCATTGAAGTTGCTTAGAATATAAGATATTTCTTATTTTTCGTGTAAACTAAAATGGGATTTAGTTTAAGCTGTGACAAAAACATCTTGTTATTTCTTGTCCAATATTATGTTTACTTCTCTGTTGCCCATTTTATAGAGTCATTAAGCAGGCCTAATCAGTAAATCTGAACCCCCAGAGCTTTTTGTATTTTTATATTTCAAAATGTTTCACGTCAGACTGTAGTTGTAGAGGAAAGGCTGCTACAGACAGAAATTTAAACTTGGCTCTCTTATTTCAAAATACATGTCACTGGACAAACAGAAAAATGGTCAAAATCAAAGCATTTCTATAACAGCAAAATTGTTCTATCACATGCTTCTTTGATTAATATCTTTGGCCCCATTTTCAAGTCAGCAATCAATATCTATTTCCTAGAACATTCTTTGAGACATTTTTATAGACAATTGGAGCATGTCTGCTACACTCTTAACAATGAAACTATGCATCACCACAAAAGGTTAGTTTTTCTGTGGCTTAAGGAAAGACATTTATAGTTTTTAGTACCGTTTTCAGTAGCGCTAGCTATTATCTTTTTTATTGCGGCCTTTTAAAAAGCAACTGTCATATCTATAAACATGCATCTTAAAGGGAAACTATAAGCTGAACATTGTAGTAAACACATCTCACATAAAATATATTTAAAAACACTGTATCATATAATTAAAACATTTATATGAAACCATTTTTTTATAATAATCAGCCATTGGCTATTACAATTATTAAACAGTGCCATTTTTAATAGTAAAGTACTATGTCCCTCTCGGCTTGGATGGGCACTGTGCTCCCACACGAACCAAGGGCACACATATACAGTATGTTAGGTTACAAAAGCCAATTAACTGAAAGATCTGTTTTCTCCTTTTGCTCGCCTTAGGGCTCTATCTATCATCTGTTTTTCTCTCTTTCTTTCATCTATCTATCCATCTATCTGTTCCTACCTATGTACCTTTTTGCAGCACTCAGGTGGGAAGAGCAAGAAGATATTTACATGTTAGGTTGCTAGCAATATAGATTTTCTAATGCTGTTTAGAACAAGTATTTTTACTTTCATTCTTCTCTTCTTGAAGAATCTAGTGACTCCTTACTTTACCTGCTTGGGAAGCAACAGAACTGTTTGTGAAATCCTTGCTTATTGGGCTTAAAAAAGATTATGAAAACATGTAAACATAAACCCATTCTTTGTATAGATGACCAAATAAAGCAATAAAGAAATCCATGAAGCAGCACAAACAGAACATTTCCAAAGGATAAATATCTCACTGACAGCTGAAATCTTTACTGCTCTGGTAATTTTAAGAACAGATCCGGTAATATCTAAGATAATAAGGCCATACATAGATTGATACTTTATGGCCGCATTACTATGACTTAGGCAGGGCCAAATACCTGTCCTCCTTTTCCCAAACTACTGGCCTAGAAATAATAAGCACTTACAGTTTGTCCTTCATTGGAATTTATATTGGCCACAGCTTTATTACATGACATAAGCAACTAGAAAGGGAAGTTTGAGAACAAACTTCATGTTGGTTTGAAAAACGTGAAGTCACTGAATGAAATCTGATCTGTTGTTGGCTCCGCCCACTTTTTCTAACCTTGAGTATGTAGTCACCCACTGACTGACTGAGTTTGGGAACCCTGGCATCAAACCAATAAAATTCAATAGGTGAAATCTGATTGGCTGTTGGTGGCTCCACCCACTTTTTCAAAACTAAAACTGCAGTCCCCTAGTCACCAACTGTGAAAAGTTTGGGGACCCTAGTGATAATACTGTGAGAATGGCAGCAGGTTGAATTTCCCTATTGAGAGTCAATAGATAAAATCTGATTGGCTGTTGATGGCTCCACCCACTTTTTCTAACCTTAAACTGCAGTTACCTGGTGCTTAACTCTGCAAAGTTTGGGGGCCCTGGTGTTATTACTGTGAGCGTGGCAGCAGTTTAAAAATCTTCCCTGTCAAAGTCAATGGGAAATTTGGTGTGTTCAGAGAGGTGCCACAAAAAGACGGGGGGCGGGATTGATTAGAAAAGCACAAGCAACCTGCTCCGCTATAGGTCGAAGAAGTGTGGAGAGTTTGGGTGTTGTACCCCTAAAACTGTAGGAGAAGCAGGGTTTAGAAAATGGGGGGCACTAAGAAGAAGAAGAAAAATAAGTCAAAGAACAGTATATTGGGTTTTTCAACCCAACATAATAAAACCCCTGGTATTGAACACAAAGCAATAAATAAGATGACAATTGGTTAATGACAGGGACACTCAGTGGTGTGTAGCAAAAGTTCCCTCTGCAGTTGTGTAAGGTGTAATCAGGTGGTGTCATTAGGAGTCCCTGATGGTCAAAGATAGAGCAATGCACCTAATCTAGGCCAGCCAGTAGTGATGTTGAACCCCCCCCCCCCTCTATTAAATAATAGTTCCCTCTGCCTAGCAACCGTTTGAGGCACTGGTAGCTCATTTACATATCAGTTATGGTGGTCCATTACAAAGAGAGAAATTTGGTCATTTATGCTTTGATTAAGAAACCCGAGGAACACGCAGGGGTAATATTGGTGACACGCACAACACTGTGCACTGAAAATGGCAACCTTTTGTTTACTCTCCACAAGGCCAACAGTATGAGAAATTCAAGGTCTCTCCCTTCAGACATGCCGGCAGCCCCCCCCAACCCCCCCCCCAAATTTAGTAAACTCTTAATCTTTCAGCATTCTTGACTTTTTTCACAATCCTATTTAGCCGCTTATGCAAAATACAACCTGCTACAGCTTCCCCACAGACAAGGGACCTCTCTTTCTTTATTCACAACAGAAGGGGCCTAGTCCGTCACTGACCCCTGCGTTTGTAAGGTGCAGGAAGGGGGATGCAGGAATGGAGCGGTGCTGGCTGTGACACAGTAAAACATATTACAGGGGAGGCTACTACTGCTGCTGAGTATTACTCCTTATAGAGGAAATGTTTCTCTGTATTCTCTTCTCCTTCGCATCATTTGTGCATTACAGGCGGCTAGCTATGGGCAGACATTACAGGCCACTTCAGACATCAAGACAAGACTTGCGAATAACACATTACACGTATGCACAAGAACACAAGCACAACAGAAACCATTATTTTTAAAAGAAAATGTAAGTTCTTGAATGTTTAAAAAATACATTTAAAAGCAGTTGGGCATCAACAAAAAGCATCAACAAGAACAAAAACACACAAAAAAACATTATTTTTAAAACAAACCTTAAGTTCTTGAATGTGTCAAAGAAAAAAAATTGATTAAAAGAAGTTGGACATCAACAAAATGCAAAGAGTTTGGCAATGTGCAGTTTATATGCTGTATAATCTTCATTGTAAATTAAAGGGCATGGAAAGCTATAGTTAAGTCTTATCTAATAGGGCACTAAAGTACATATCTTACATTCACTTTCTTCACTATCTTTTCCCCCTGCAGTGTTAACAACAAGGTGTTCTCTTCCTCTCTGTTCTTTCTCCGTACACGTACAGTCCCTGAAGGAATCTCGTACATGCCGTTGCACTCCTAGACATTACCTTGTGGTGCTAAAAGTTAAAAAACCTGTGCAGGAATCAGATATTCATTAGAATGGAAACATATATGCTATGGGTTTGCTTGTCCTTCAATGCAACCCCTTTCTGTGGTTTGCTATATAAATATATTCTATATTCTGTTGTACATATTAAAGATAAGTAAAAACAACTGACTAAGCAAATGCCGCCTTTTCATTAAAGATAAGTAAAAACAACTGACTAAGCAAATGCCGCCTTTTCATTTGTTCATACATGAAATACATTTGTATTTTTCTGCAATTCTCACACTCATGGCTTTGCTTGACATTAAGGGTTAGACTTGAACCTTGAAGTTGTGCTACATACACATTCTTTACTTGTGTATTTTACAGCTTTAGCCTGTCTAAAAACATCTACTGATTCAGCTTTAGTACTACTCTTGTGACACAGAATTTGCTAAATCCTGCTTTTTTTATTTTAATGGGCCATCTGTTCATTTTATTTGCATTTTTTGACAATCTACTGGGTAAGTACTGTAAACTTTATGTGTTTATTCCAATTACTCATCTCACATTTTCACTATTTTATCTCTGTTGCTTTAATTATTCATGAGTTCAGTGTTCTATTTGGTAATGCACAGTATTTGTATTACTTACTACTGTCCTCACAAGTCTCTCTCTCTGTGTCTCTATTTCTTTGATCTCTCCAAATTAAATAAATGACCATATAGGAATGGCTACAATCACACAGCAGAGAGCAAAGCAAACATGGCTGTTGCTTTGTAGAATTAAAGTGGTGCAAATCGATATTAAAACAGAATTTGACAGGTGCAAAAGCCATGGTTTAACTGATTTTCATTTCTCTCACAGCATTTAGCGCCTTGTATGAACTCTCTGTACTATTGTTTGGCTTTGCCATTAATTTGTTTTGAAAGTTTTACACAAGCCTGTGCCATACAATGGGAGGGAAAATACAAAAAGTAATAATTAAAAAAAGCCTTTATCAAGCTGTTTCCACCCACCAACAGCTTGGTAATTGTTTGTCAGTCCCTTTAGTATTTTCACTTCCCCACCTACTCTAGCCATCTCCATCTCTCCTGAGTCTGTGCATGTGCCTGGCTCACTGTTATTTCAGTGTTGCTGTTTGCGTTACTGCATTAAATCTTTCCCAGATAAACTAAATCTGTTTAACGAGTCACAGAACTTAGTTACTATTTAGTTCAAAGCCCCCTAAAGGTAAAAAAAGATAAAAATATGATAATATACATATTTATATATACTCTAAATACATGCATCTTAAATGGGTGGTTTAACTTTTAGTATCTTATACAATGATCAATTCTAAGCAATTGGTCTTCAGTATTTATAGTTTTTAAATTATTTGCCTTCTTCTAACTCATTGCCTCTTTCAAATGGCGGTCACTAACCACAGCAGCCAAAAAACTATTGCTTTGGGAGACTACAGTTTTCTTGTTATACAGATATTGGACCCCTTATCCGGAAACCCATTATCCAGAAAGTTCTGAATTACGGAAAGGTTATCTTCCATAGACTCCATTTTAATCAAATAATTCACATTTTTAAAAATGATTAGCTTTTTCTCTGTAATAATAAAACAGTACCTTGTACTTGATCCCAACTAAGATATAGTTAATCCTTATTGGAGCCAAAATAATCCTATTGGGTTTAATTACTGTTTAAATACATTTTTTAGCAGACTTAAGGTAAGAGATCCGAATTACGGAAAGACCCCTTATCCGGAAAAGCCAAGGTCTCAGGCATTCTGGATAATGGGTCCCATACCTGTAGTTACTTTTTTAAATGTATTTTTCTATCCAGGTCATATAGAGACTGGTATATATTCATATACCAGTCTCTCATTTATACCACTGCCTGGTAAATAAGGTAATTTGAACCCTAGCAACCAGATAGCCGCTGATAGCTAATTTTTGTTAATTGTGATGTTTTAATATGGTTATTGGAGTGGTCACTGAAGGCATTTGACTTCACCTAGGCCAGTATGAAAACAGTATTTTTAATATCATTTATGTGCTGTACTTATAGCACCGAGGATTTTGAATACAAGGAAGAATCTGATAAAAAAAATAGGAACTTAAACAGTATCAGACATGATAATAATAATAATTATTAATTGACAAATATAAAAGAAAGAAAAGTGGTAAATGGAGAGAGAACAATGGCAACCAAAAGGACAAAACAGTATGTGGCAGATCTATGAACTATACTTTTTTTACCTCACCTTACTTAATTACCTCCCTGAGCTGGAAGTCTGGGGCAGAGCACCTGGACCCCATGTCATTTTGGTGAGCATTGACAATGTAAAGATATAACATATCAGAACCCCCTTGTTATGCCCCCACTGTGGGGGTATAACAAATAGGCACACCCTGGTGATTTTCTCTTTTAGCTGCCTTTTATACAGTACTACCTTACACGCACATTTTTCAACAAAATTTTGAAAATTGTGCTTTCATGTTTATACTTTTTTGTGGTTTTGGCTCAAAGGGAAGACTTTGAGGCCCATTTGCTGATCATAAATCTTGTTTCAAAAACATTTCTAATGATCTCTGTCTTTCTTAACCTTGGAAATAAAAGATTGGTTTATAGGTCACCTTGTAACTGAATTGCCAGGGGGCGTTCCTGGGGTCCTGGCAAAGGTGCTGTGCTATGTTAGCAAATCAAAAAGTGGGGTAAAGGTGATGGTTATTGGATAACTAATATGGCACTCACAGCTAGATTTCTGAACATTGCAGTTCCTTTGTCAAAGCTGATTACCAGGGAGCCAATTAACCTTGGTATTTATTTGTTCCCCTCCAAGTTGCATGTATCTCTCAAAACAATTTAGCATCCGCTTTGTAGTATTTGGATGTTAGAATTGTACATTTTTTCTTGTTCTTTTTTTGAAATATTTGGGATATTTTTGCAACATATCAAACTCTTGATGAAAGTCCCCATCAACCTTTTCATTTTTTGTACTTTACCTTATTCCTTTTGCCATTTTTGTATTTCATCTTGTTCTTTTTGCTGGAATTTTTTTTTTTTTTGCTAATATCAGAAGGTACATTCTGATATTTGTATCATGACAAGTATGTAAAAAATGCATGTACCCTGTAAATGTTGGAGCCACTAAATGATGACGCTGTAGATAACAGAATGCTACCGACTGCATATTTATTTAACTTTGGCCGACTTTAAAAAAGTGGAAAGCTGTGTTCTGCAGAACATTAACCCATCGCTGACAGAAGGAACGTTCAGATTAGCGTTTATAACTATGCAGTAACAACCAGAATATGCCTTCCATTAAAATGATTGAATTCCAAACAAGATTCAACATTTTATTTATTCTCCACAATGTCTTCAAATGTTTCAGCATCAATAGTAACTTTTTTGTCTCAATAGTA
Source organism: Xenopus tropicalis (assembly GCF_000004195.4). Lineage (NCBI taxonomy): Eukaryota > Metazoa > Chordata > Amphibia > Anura > Pipidae > Xenopus > Xenopus tropicalis. The sequence continues at coordinate 103,327,423 of NC_030678.2, read as the reverse complement.
TCATCAACAGATGTTAGGAGAGACTTTTCTAACTGTGTATTCCCTGAAATTAATTTTATTTGTGAAAATGAAGGTAAGTAAATCCCAGGCTGATTTGTGATCTGGTGCAGAGAGCTATTTAGTGGAGAATCATTGCCTGTGTGCAGCTGCTCTAGATCTGAAACCATAATAATATTGTTTTCCTCTTCAGAATCTCCATATTAAGCATCTCTTCCCTTTCCTTAGATGGAACTTTGAACGATACATGTATACAGTACATGGTTGTATGGTATTGTTATGGTATTTTGTGTTATTCCAGGTTAGAAATAGGGACAGCTTAGGTACTTTAGTACACTTTTGGGCAAAATCCATGTTGTATTGGGTACTAGCATTTACAAATGTAGATGCTATGCTGTTGGTACTTACTTTTTCTAAACAACTGTTTTTTTCTGGTTTCTTGGCCTGCTAGCAGAAGGTTTTGCAAAATATTCTTTAATGCTGAATGAACTGTATTTTATTTCAGCAATTTCTGCTTTCTTTGCTAATAGTAGCAAACTGAGCCAAAATGTCAACGTGGATTTTTTCTGTGGGATTTCTTTTGGACTTGTCTCTGTTTATGTTCTTTGGGAATACATAAAGAACAGTTTTGTCTCTTTAAATCTGAAGTGAGTTTTGTTTAAGCATACTCCAAATAAACCTGAATCAACTACTGTGGAAAGAATTGGAACACAAAAGGCTAATGGAATCCAAGTTGCTTTCTCCTCTAGTATATTTATATATATATACGCAAAAAAGTCTACAAGCTGCCTTTTGCTACCTCCCGTTACTTCCACTAACAAAATGTGCCTTGTTGACCGGCACAAGAGTAGCCCACCAATGTGAGATTAGATCTCACTTTAGAAAAACTCACCTACATTCTATTCATTCCAATGGCATTTTAGAAGTACATTTATCAAATGGTGAGTTTTAGTTTTTACCCATTGATAAATACACTTCTAAAAATCCCATAGGAATTAATAGAACGTAGGTTAGTTTTTATTTACTAAGCTCTAAACTCACATTTTGATAAATCTGCCCCATAGAGTGGATTCATTAGAACGGATTGGCATATCTATCACATTTTACAGATGCAACAATTGCTTAAAATGTTTCTAACAGTAATTCCCTAGTTCAGTGTTCAACCCAAAATTGCTTCAGAACCACTTATGCATCTCATTTTAATTACTAATTTTTATTTTAGAAATACAGGTATAGGATCCCTTATCCAGAAACCCATTATCCAGAAAATTCGTAATTACGGAAAGGCCATCTCCCATAGACTCCATTATAAGAAAATAATTCTTATTTTTAATTTTTTTTTCTCTGTAATAATAAAACAGTACTTTTGATCCCAACTAAGATATAATTAATCCTTATTGGAGGCAAAACAATCCTGTTGGGTTTAAATGATGTTTAATATGATATTTTAGTAGACATAATGCATGGAGATCCAAATTACAGAAAGATCCCTTATCCGGAAAGCCCCAGGTCCCGAGCATTCTGGATAACAGATACTGTACCTGTGATATTATTAAATACAAAAATGGGGACCTACGCTAAATAGCATGGGGGCCTATTTTTAAAGTATTAGCATAATGTCATTAGAGCTGTCCAATACTACAGGAGATGACATTGAGCATGGTAATGCTGAGCTAGTATGTGTTCATTATCAAGGGAAACACATGCTGAAATGTTTCTGGAAAATATTCATTGTAGTAATGTAGGTTCCTGACATATATCACATGTCTTACCTTTATAATTTGCTGCTATCAGTCAATTTAGTGTTCTAAAACCAGCACATACAAAATTAGGTTTTGAAGCAGCAGAACAGCAGGATACTAATAACTCTCATGGTGAGGAGGATATTATCCTGCTCAAATACAGGTCACACTGAGGTAGGGTGTGCAGGACTTTGATTTTGCTTGGAGAGCCATGCCCTCAAAAGCACTATGCAGGGCCAAACTTACAAAATAAAGCTAAACTTTTTTTAAAGAAAAATAAAATTCACAAAGTGGATGTCAACCTGTACACAAACAAACATTTATTTAAACAAATAATTAGTTATATTGTTTTCATAGGGTTATGCTGGATTAATTAACTAGCCAAGTTAGCAAAATCAGCGTCCTTATTGAATCCATAGCGAAGGGTTTAGGATGTGAGAGTGCAGATGGATGTTTGGAACCAAGGCCCATTTAATGATCATTATACAGTACAGGTATCGGACCCCATATCCAGAAACCCATTATCCAGAAAGCTCCGAATTACGGAATGCCCGTCTCCCATAGACTCCATTTTAATCAAATAATTCAGAATTTTAAAACTGATTTCCTTTTTCTATGTAGAAATAAAACAGAACCTTGTAATTGATTCCAACTAAGATATCATCCTTATTTATATATTATCCTTATTGGATGCAAAACAATCCTATTGGGTTTAATTAATGTTTTATTGATTTTTTAGTAGACTTAAGGTATTGAGATCCAAATTACGGAAAGACCCCTTATCCGGAATACCCTTGGTCCCGAGCATTCTGGATAATGGGTCCTATACCTGTACATTGTTTGTCTCCTTTTCCTGTTCAGGTATAGGATCTGTCATCTGGAAACCTGTTATCCAGAAAGCTCTGAATTACAGGAAGGTCATCTCATATGGACTCCATTATAATCAAATAATTCAGATTTTTAAAAATGATTTCCTTTTTCAATGTAAAAATAAGACAGTACCTGTAACTGATCCCAACTAAAATATAATTAATCCCTTTTGGAGGGCAAAACAGTCTTATTAGGTTTAATTAATGTTTAAATGATTTTGTAGTAGTTAAAGTACAAAGATACAAAACAGGAATTCCCTTTATTTGGAAAACCTGCAGTCCTGAGCATTCTAGATAACAGATTCCATTCCTGTACTATTAAAGATAAGGTATTTTGGATGTTGTATCTGCTTCTATTTCTAATTTAAGAAAATTGCTTATATGCTGTGTGCTGTTTTGGGGATAGACCATAATACCCTATATTTGGGAATTGGACCATAATGAGCAACACTAAGCAGTATCACCTGTCCAAATCCAATGCAAATTGAATAGGATTTGGACTATCGTTTTTCATGCTGGGAGGAATCATTCCAGCAAGACTTACCTTATTTTTATACATTTTACATTTATATGTCATCTGCTTAAAAGCAAACATCTTAACGGTTGCTCTGGATTACTGCACCTAGGCCAACTAATTGTTTTGTATTACATTACCCAATTAGAAATAGGGATTTGCTGTTTTCCTCAGATTTACGTTAATAACAATTTTGCATGAACGCACTCTCACAATTTCCAGAATTTTAATATGACCTGCTACAAATTTGTATTTTTCCATGTAGTAAAAGTGGTTATTTAATGAGTAGGGGCTTAAATATGAACCAATCAATTTTAGTTTTAGAATTTCCAATCTGTATTTATTTTAATGAGGCAACCCGGGTTTAATTGTTTTAGTTACGCCTAGTGCAACACCGTGTATCATTACCAGTTACATGCAGAACACCAACTTTCATTGTTGCTTAATTCCATGTATCTAATACAGAAAAATCCTGTTTGCCAGTAATAAAGGTTTCATTTCATTTTCCTAAGTGAATTCTATGACAAATCACTCGTGTAATGTCTGATTAAATGTGCTTTTTCATAACTCTTGGAACTGCAATTTTAGGTAGAATATTAGGTTCACTGCAAATACTATTTTGCCTTTATACAAAACCACTCTCAGAAACAATTTAGGGCAAACATAAAACTTCCTTTCTATGAGAATTAAAAGGGAATCTGGCAATCTGTTTTCCACTTAGTTATTTCACTCAACAAAGCGAGAGCAGATGTTTGCAATCAAAGAAGTTTTGCATGGTTAAAAATAGGAATGTAGGGAAAGCAAAGTTTGTTGAAATTAGCAGGGCTAATTCTATAGCTGCTTTAATGCATTCCTTTGCTCTTTTTATGTTTGTGAGGCTGTAAAATCATGGGGTGCAGGGTTCGGAGGATATGCCAGTGGCCAGTCACATTTTTGGGTAGCTTGGCACAGAAGGTATAAGATACATTGTCATAAGCACTGCAGACACAAAGACAGAGTGTATGCTTTCTAATGTATCTGATACAGACATGTCATTTTCACTTCACTGGTAGTTTGTTTATAAAGTAATATCCTTTGCAATTAAAGTGCACCAAGTGGCATAAAAGGCATATTTTTAAAGCTGTGTAAAATATTTTACACCTAAAATACAATTTATAAGTTGGCATAGCTTTAAATCGAGTAGCCCTTGAACTTATGCCATACATAAAATAGCAAACGTTGTTCATTACTAATAACTTTAAATTTAACCCCAAAATGACTTCATGATATTTAACCACTTCAGATCTGGTGTAACTCATTGTACAGTCCTGTAGAAGGTTGCGTACCTGCAAGTTACCCACAAGAATAGTAGGCATTCTGTGGGTTGCGAGTAGATCTTTCAGATGTGGGTATAAATGTGGGTTGGCAGGTCATGAGTCAGAAGTTCATGGATCTGCAGGTTGTAGGTCGGGTTGCTGGTCTTATTATTTCTTATATTTCTTATATTTATTGTTATCTATACTTTTTTTACTACACCCACCCACTTCTGATGATATCACTTCTGATTTGCAGTAACAGCACTTCTTGTTTAATGGTGGTCAGCGGGCCGCGGATCGGGTTGCGGATAAGGCAGTTGCTGGTCAGGTAGCAGGTCAAAGCAAGTAAAAATGCGGGTTGAGGGCAATGGGTCGGGCCTCAAAAATTGGTTCCTTGCACCAATTCTAATCCATTGGAGAGAATGGGAGATATTGATGTGGAAAAGAAATTCTGGTTTGAAAAGTTCTGTAAACTGACGTGTAAAAAACACCATATATCATATGGTCAGATACGAAGAGGGTTTTTTTAAGCTAATATCTCACTTTTTTTTTTATTTTATTCATTTATACAATAAACAACCAGCAAAGCATAAACAGGGTTTGCCATGTCCCATAATTAATATAAGTAGTATAATATAGTATTATAGTAGTAAACTGTGGGTACAGAAGGGGGCACAGACATTAGACAAGAGATCTGTAGGGGTAGAATGTGAAATTGAGAAAGGCAGTAGATTGGAAAGCCTGTTAGCAGTAAGTTGCAATCTGTGACTTAGGAAAGGAGAGAAAGGACAGAATTCATTTTCACAGAGTGGCAAGTCCTGTAGGGGAACTAAGACTTGGGAAACCAATAGAAAGAGGAATTGAGATAGATGTGGAGTCAGAAAAAGCAACTTTAAATGATGATTAGTGAGATAATACTTGGACCTTAAAAGAGCAGAGTCCCGAATGCCAACAAAATATCAAGGAGAAGTGTGAGATGGACTGTGTCATGGCAATGGAAGATGGGAATAGACCTTTAGATATTGCAAGGAGAAGATCATTGGTTACTATAATGTTAGTGAGACTAGTTTCCGAGTATAGAGAGGAAATTCAAATTCTTGGGGGTAAATAATGCTGTGAGCTGTGAGTGGGGTGTCGAACAAGATGATTGTAACAAGGTCTTACCAACATTTTTTATGCAAAGTGAAAGTAGAGAAACTGGACAATAGTTGGTAGGAGAGCTACTACAAAGGCTATTTTTTAAGATGGATTTCCAGAAGAAAGGAAAGTTTTAAAAGTAATAGACATAAAAACTGCACTGAAAATTAGACAAAAGAGGTTTGGGATGAAGGGAGCATGTAGTGTGGTTAAAGCAGACCAGACTTCTGCTTGCTTTCACTTTGTTGATAGGTGATAGAACATAAGGTAGATATATCTATTTATTATTATAAGCTACAAGGACATTAGGTATGGTCAGCCATTAGCCTTGTAGTTGTTGTTTCACTACAGCTCCCAGCATCTCACAAGAATTGCAGTTTGGGCATCTATGATATGTATTCTTTTCTCATGCAATGCCTGGGGCCTTAACTAGCATAGCATTTTGAGTTTAATAGTGAGCTTCATCTTATGTGTATTATAGAATGACTTTCTGAATCCACATAGAAATGCTTAGCCTGCCCATTCTAAAAGTGTGAGCAAGGACTCTGCATTAAAATGTAAATTACAACCTGTGACTACAGAATGTTATAGCAAAGCTTTTGTGACAGGGCTGAGCAATTCCATTATAGGATCCATTAAGAGAATCATGTGGAGTTAATTTGCATGCCTGGAGCACAATAGAAATATCATCTCTGTATCACCTAATATCTCATTAAATCGTTTGGGGCACATGATTCTGCAAGTAGATTGCAGGTAGAGGTTACCAGTACCACACTGACTTAATAACACAGCTATGCAATATACAATTTCATAATGGTGGAAAATGTACCCATCTAATTTCAATTCCCTATATGAGAACTTGCCATTATATCCTGTACATTGCTAAGTCTCACACACACACAGCTTCAATCAGAGTTTTAAAAAAATATATATTTCTGTGCTAACCCAATGATATAGATATATGCTAGAATCACAGTACCACGTGTACAGACTAATCTAAACAACAAAAACAGTTTGGGTAGATGCAATAATAGATATATAAAGCTTTATTTTCAATTTGTCTGTGCCAATACAGGTACAGTTATGGGACCTGTTATCTGGAAACCCATTATCCAGAAAGCTCAGAATTAAAGGAAGACCATCTCCCATAGTCATCTCAATATAATCAAATAATTCACATTTTTAAAAATTATTTCCTTTTTATCTGTAATAATAAAACAGTACCTTGTATTTGATCCCACCTAAGATATAATTAATCTTTATTGGAGAAAAAACATTCCCATTGGGTTAATTTAATGTTCAAATGAATTTTAGTAGACTTAAAGATCCAAATTACTGAAAGACCACTTATCCAGAAAACCCCAGGTCCTGAGCATTCTGGATAACAGATCCCATACCAGTATGATTACCTACCAATGTTACATGCAAGTTTAGAAGTATATTGCCATATTTGGACAAACTATCCCTGTTTTGAATAAAGGATTGTACATTTCTTTCTGCAGCTTTATGCAGACTTAATGGCCTATATATAGTGATACCAAGTGAGTGCAGAGGACCTCTTGTTGCTGTCTGTATGAATTTTGCTGTCACAGCCTCATTGCAAAATTGTAGATATGTCCAACAACTCGTAACAAAGGAAGAGAGGCTCAGGTGCGCCATCTTGAGACTTCAGCTAGGGGAGCGGATATAACTTTTTTGAAGAGTACGCACTCAATGAGCAAATCTTCGGGCAGAATTCTCCTTAAATATAGTTTTATTGGAGTACCATAATCCCCTTACATGTTTTGTGTTCACAGACACTTAACTTATAGCCCATAGGCCTAAAAACTCTCTCTCTCCCCCATTCACTTTAATACACTTAAAAACACCCTTTGATTTTGGATTTTGCATTTGGAGTGAGATTTTTAATGCTAAAAATGTTGTATTTTACTAATTATTTGAAAACATATATTTTTCATAGTTTATTAAGTGTATAAACTGTAACAAACACTAATAAAAAACTATGCCATCTAAAAGCTGACAAGGCCATGCAGAAGTCAATGGGAGCTGTCCTAGACAAACTGTCTTTATTTAGTTTGTGGTTTTAGAGGTTTTTGTATTTTTTTTTTGTTTGTAAATGCACAAAAATTCTTATGAACCAACTGTATGGCATAATGCACTACATTCTCTATGGTATGGTGCTAAGACCTGTGAATGAGTTATAGTTTGTTAATTTGTTCACAATTTTTAGCTAGAATCCAGGCAATAGGTCTGCGTAGGTGTGTCTAACATTTGCCAATACATTTAATCAGAATTTGGCAGATCTTTTTGATTTAATAATTTTTTAGATGTTAGGCTGATGCCACACTTTGCATATGGCGTATATTTTCAGCAAGCTGAAAATCGCTTGCCGAAAATAACGCCATACACTCCAACCTGTGCCTGCACCCAAATTAATGGAATATGCTTGGGTGCAGGCACATGTAGCCGATATCCGCCAAAGATATGAAGTCTCTCGTTTTTTGGTTTTATCGGCTACATGTGCCTGCACCCAAGTGTATTTCATTCGTTTGGGTGCAGGCACAAGGTAGGATACATCTACAGTAGTGAGACATATACTTGGCAAGGGTTTTTCGTTTCGCCGAGAATACGCGCGTGTGACATCAGCCTTAAAACGGGGACCAACAGGTCTGTAAAGGCTTTACCCATAGACAAGATGCCATAATAGAAGAATGTCAAAGCATATTAATAAGGGTCAGTTTGGTAGCAATACTAATAGAAAGCAGTTATGAGAGTTCAAGTTATCAACACAAGCCTTAGTAATTAAATGTTCATTTAATGAACGTGTTCCTACTAAACAACCATCTAGTACACCACTTATATCATTAGTCTGCCCTTTAGGCAGTTCTCCTTTCATGTATAAAATTCCCTAGACCATGACAGCCTAGTTTACACAGCAGTTATAATGCTTAATATAAAATTTGTTGCAAAATCTTAGTTGTAAAAGGCCAGAGTAAGTGCTACAGGAGAGTATTTTGCAACTTAAAATGTGCTTTAAGTGTTATTTGTCTGAAATGGAATAAACTGACAAAAAAGGCTGGTCTTATATGATTGTGCTTCTTTTGCTCCTGTAATTAGTCGTGAATTTAGTTGGCAAACATATATACATTTGCTAAAACCGCAAATCTTGCTTCAAGTTTAAACATTCTGAAATTTTTATAACAAAGATAAAACCTCTATATTGCTTGTAAACTCGGTATAATACCCAAATTAAGGTCACTGGATTTTCAAAGGAAAAGAAAGTTTCTTTCCACAATATATGGTATCATTTTTTTGAGGATGTGTCAAGGGTATTTGCATTAGTGTGCCTACAAACATTTTATTTTATATTGCCAGCAAAGTTCAATTCCTTACATGGAAATCCCTTTAGTAGCTGAAATTGCATTCACACTGTTACCGAGGGTAAAGTAATTTCTAGTGACATTTTATGGTAATACAGAACCTTCCCAAAAGGGTACACACTGAATCAAACAGAAAATTACCAGGAATAAATAGCCTTATAATATATGTTAAATATTGTATTGCTTGCATTATGTAACAATTGTTTTTGTGTAATCAAATTAGTGCTAAGGGTCACCTGGTAGTGCACTGTGACACATGACATTGCAGAAGTGACAGAAGTGATGCCTCATCCAACACGCACGCTGCTTGTGAAGTCACTTCTGCAACAAAGGGGCGCATTTAGGTCCACTGCCTAGGGTGGCACCGGATGTAAATACAGCCCTGCCCCTTTTTACACAGTAACACAACAGTATTCCTATAAGACACTTTGGGCCTGATTCACTAAAGTGCGATAAAACGTGCGCTATTTATAGCGTGCGGTAAAAATGTTATCGCATCTTAATTTTCGCAACTTTTCGCACGATTCACTATAAGCATACTAGCGCTATTTTACGTGTGATATTACAAGCGTTATTTAACTCGCGAAGACTATTTCAATGCGGTATTTGCCGGTACATGCGCTAAATAACGCACGCGAATAGTCACCGCATATGAATAGTAGCTTAGAAATAGTGTATAAAAATTGTCGCCGCATGTAAATGGTGTATATAAATACTAGCCACATATAAATGGTAGCATATAAATGGTATCATATAAATAGTAGATGCTTATAAATAGTAGCCACTAGTGATGAGCAAATGTGTTCTGGTTAAAAATTAGCAAATCTTTCGAAAGATCCACGAAATGGCAAAAATGTTGTGCGGGCAAAAAAATTGCTGCCTGTGACTATTATTTTTTGATACTTGTATAAATTTTTGGACGTGCGGTGAATTTTTGCGTGGCACATTTTTTCATGCGTTTTGCCATTGGCGGATTGTTTTGCGAAACGCATGAAAAAATTCAACGCACGTCCAAAAATTTGCTGCAAATCCATGCCCGGCGAAACATTTCATCACTTGTAGCCAAATATAAATACTCGCGCAAATGAACGCACGCCATGTTAGCCATACATGCCAATACTTGCGGAAAATTACTGTATTAAAAATGAACATTTCGCTGCAAACTGGCGGTTGCGTCACTCTAGGGGAAACACAGACTTGAATAAATAACACTGTAAGTCCATATTTTATTGCCAAAAGCTCATTTACTGTACTTTTCTATAATTATCGCCTGCCTGTAGTAGGTGTTAATTTTCACATAGCCAAATGCGATATTTAGCGCGCCTAAGTGATAGTGAATCATGCGATCATATTCTTTTCAGCGCGGAAATTAACGCATGCGGTAAAACTAGCGTGAGAAATACCGCATGCGAAAATGGCGATAATACTATGGTGAATCGCGTGCTAATTATCACGACTTATTTAACACAAAAAAGCGTGTGATAAATTTTATCGCACTTTAGTGAATCGGGCCCTTTGTTTAAAAAAAGACACAAAACCGTTTTCTATTTTATTTTACCACCCTTTATTCGCCCTGTTAATGTGTCATTATCTTTCTGTTCAGCCATTTGTTTGCATTCCCCAGTTCTGCTTTCCTTTTCTGTGATCCATTTTATGTTGTTCCTCATTATATTTAATTCTTTGCTCCTTTATTGACTTTTTTTTAACAACTGTCTATACTGTCTTTTTTCTTTCCTCTCCCTGTATTGTACTTTCAAGTTTGACTGCTTTTGGCTGCAATGTAATTTGCCCTTTAAGTTTGTGACGTCTCGCCCTTTCACTTTTGTGAACACATTGAATACAATTTGCACTTATAATCTGCATGTGCCTGCTTTCATTTAACAAGTCCTTCGGTAGCCAATGGCATAGCAATTACTTCCAGCAGAGTCATCACCAACAGAATACAAAACAGCGTAGCAGTAGCCAGCACACTTAAACATAACATTTTACTTTTTATTGCTCTTTTATGGAATAGAGAAAAGCCATAAAGGAATTGTAAGGGGAAGGTGAAGGAAAATTGCAACTTGATAAATATGACAACCAATGAATAAAATGCGCTAAACATCAAAGAAGAGCGGTATAAATGGTAAGTCATTAAACTGCCCGCAGGTATATTTGCATTTAAATGAAACAATACATGCAGGTAAAATGTAAACATGTGTGAAGGTATAAATTATAGGAAATGTATTCTGAAAAAATATTTGGGATAAAAAATTAAGGCTGCAGATCACAGCTTTAGGAATGCTGTTTTCTTCCAGCAGTAACAAAAGGCAGATTCTAGACAGCAGGAAACTATTATAAATAATTGATGCTTCACCTGGCAAGGTCATGGTTGCTATCTTGTCAAGATAATTGCTCTGATGATGGAGAACTCTAGTAGACTATCTTGGCAAAAAATTATATTATACCGTTTTGGTGTGTTTAATGTGACTGGACTAAATAAACAGGCAGACGTTATGCAATGATTGAAACAGGGTGTTTAACATTTTATTTCTTGACTTAATCAGTAAAGCTTATCCACACGGTGTGAGCATAAGTGGGTCTGGATAATGCAAATGACTTGAAATAGATGGAAAGTTAATTAAACTCAGTCAAATGCTATTTGATTTTTAGAATTTGTGTGCAGCTTAATTAGTCAGCAAATGAAAAGATTTAAGTTCTCTTTAAATCTGATTTAGTAAACCTCAGCTGAAATTCTTCTGACCTCTATTTATGCTCGGTGTAAATTTAGTAACTGTCATGAAATGACTCCATGAGGAGGTGCATTGTTATACCCTGCTAAACCAAGGGTGGTAGCCAAGGGGCAAACTTGTTCCTTTCAATTTCCCAGCCAGGCGGTAAATAGACTGTAAGCTTAGGGAGAAAAAGTCTTTCCCACTTGGGATTCAGGATAACCTAAAATAATGTTGACCCAACTGCCAAGTAAGCCAAAGTGAAGTTGTAAATATACTCCTGTCAGTGAGAGGATTAGAGCTTACCAAACATTAGACTGATCAGTTCAGACCCTGAAGGTTACAATTATTATTATTATTACCATATATTTATAAAGTGCCAACATATTCCGCAGTGCTGTACAATAAGTGGGTTTCATACATTGGACATACAAAGTAACATATAAAGCAATCAATAACCGATACAAGAGGTGAAGAGAGCCCTGCCCAAAAGAGCTTACAATCTACAATACTCTAGAGCAGGGATCGCTAACCTTTTTTACCTGTAAGCCACATTCAAATTTAAAAAGAGTTGGAGAGCAACTCAAGCATTCTTCCAAGCCAGGAAGTAAAAAATAAGCACCGCCTTTAAGGCCACTAAGAGCAACATCCAAGGGGTTGGTGTTTTAAAGCCACTGGTTAGGGATCACTCCTCTAGAGATACATGTCCAGCTAAAATTTTAGAATCACTGGAACACTGCCCATACAAGAGCTAAAGGCCTCTGACTCTCAACTAACTATTGCAACACCCTTCCCTGCTTTAATTCCAATTGCTACAGGTCTATGCGCTCCAAAATGGAGTACAGAGGTTTGCATGTGCCCCATGATTAGATTGTTACCTGTGTTTCACTCATTAATGCTCTAGCACTTGCATCCAGGGTCATAGTAATTGACCCTTTAGGACGTTACCTTCAAACAAGAGACCAGTAAAAGGTACTTGTTGATTGTTTGCTATTAGTGATGAGCAAACATGTCCCTGTGCCCATTGACTTTAATGCGTTTTGTAAATTGTAGCCATTTTGCTAATTTTTCAGCCAAGCAAAACGGGACATATTCGCTCATCACTATTGTTTTTATCAAGAAGTCTTTGAAGAATTTAATACCCAAAGTAGCCACATATCAATCAATTAATTTGGCTTGGCGTGATTTTGAAATGTATGCTGCGTTGTAATACAGGTTCTGTTATCCAGAAACCCATTATTCAAAGAGCTTCAGATTATGGAAAGGCCATCTCCCTTTCAAGATTAATTTTAATTTTTTTTAGATGATTCTCTGTACCGTATATGTGATTCCAACTAAGATATAATTAATCCTTATTGGAGGCAAAACTATCATATTGGGTTTAACTAATGTTTCGATGATTTTTTAGTAGACTTAAGATATGGAGATTCAAATTACAGAGAGATCCCTTATCCAGAAAGCCCCAGGTCCCAGGCATTCTGGATAACAGGTCCCATACCGGTACTTATTTATGGTCTTTTTCCATTCACCTAGAGTGGGTGAGTTGAATCTGTAACATTAAATAATTATTTGCTTTTAACATAGCATAGTAGGAGCTGAAGTAATGTCATGCTGTCTTTTAAGAACACTATTCCCGTAGTCAGACCTAGCAATGCTGTAGCTGTGTCAGGTTCTAGTGTCAATACTAGCACTTTTGGAGAGCAAAAACAACATACTTACAAAAACAGCATTCATTTCCTATAGTACTGTATATATATAGATTCATAACACTCTTCACTCCAAAGTTATTGCGAATAAGTCCCAGAGGCCTGAAGGTCATTTCCAGATTTTCCCATGGGGCCAGATTCAATGTAATTAAAAAAGAAAACATATCCATGGTTTCTCACATGACAACTATTGAAGTCTATGGGAGAATTTAAGAAGAAAATCTTTTTAGCTTTTTTAGTTCTAGATTTTCCAGTAGACTTCAATGGGTTTTTTATGAGTTAACAATAATATAAGTTTTTTCTCATGGAATTGAATCTAGCTGGCCTTTTGGGAAATTACATAATTCAGCTAAGAGAAACAGAGAAAGTCTGAAGAAGAGCGACTAAACTCATAAAGGCAGGATCGGACTGGGCTGGCATGGCACTGGAAAAAACCCCGGTGGGACCTGGCGGCCCAGACCCAATCCCTGCCGGAGTCCCCTGGGCTGCAGCTCTCCCTCCCCCAATGCGCTGAAAGTAAGTTAAATTTACACATGCTCAAGGGAGGGGGTTGGGCAGGTGGAGGGCACCCTGCAGGGTGGGAGTGGGAGCCACAGCAGGGGCCCATTGGTGAGTGTGCCGGCCCCTGGGGCAGCAACCCTGGTGGGCCCTGCACCCCCAGTCTGACCCTGGATAAAGGGTATGGAAGTTTAGAAAAGACTGGCTAAGTTGGAAATGTTTACACTGGAGAAAAGGAGCTTAAAGTCTTGTCATCCTAAGAAATAATTCAAAATTATTTTCTATTGTGTTTTCAAGCAAAATAACATCACTTACTGTACACTATATACTTTTTTAAAATCTTGTTTCCTTCAGTTTTGGAATTCATCATCAGAGCAAGCAGACAAGCACCATTTTGTGGATGCTGTTATTTAAGTAAGCTTTGCATCATCATCTTAAAGTCTTGTTTATGCACCAGATTGGGGAACCTAATGCCAATACAATTATAGTTGGTGAGGCGAGAGGGGGGAATGTGAAGAGTGCAGTGAGATCTAGGAAGTGTAGAATGTGAAGTGAAAGTAACTGCCAGTCCCACCTCTATTCCTTAGACATACAGATGAGTCTGGCAATATATGATTAACAACTGAGATTATTATATACATATATAATCAGTCCATATCATTGGTTCTGGCACTGTCTGCTCTTACAAAATCGCACAAAAACAAGGTCTGATGAATAACTGTAATTCTAAACTGCAACTAAATAATTGCAATTCTAAAGGACAGCGTTTTTTTTTTTTTTTAATGCTTTTGTGAGATCATACTGTGTGTCAGCTCTTCTTTTGTATTTAACCAACAAAACCTCCCTCCCCATTGATTGCTCTACAGCAGACAATATTTAGAATTATATCATCCAGGTTAAATTGTAGCTACTAAGAATGTTGTCACCACTTTTATACCTAATTCTAGTTCTGAAAGTTTATACTCCTCCACATTATCAGAAGTTGTGATACTAATATCTACAGTTAGTATTAGTGGTTGTATATATAGTTTATGTATGTGAGCGTATAGATTGGTAGGTGTGGGTTGTGTGTGCTGGGTTTACTTGGATGGGTTGAACTTGATGGACTCTGGTCTTTTTTCAACCCTATGTAACTATGAAGTTGCATAAAGGCACCCTGATACTTTTTACATTCAGAAGGCATTGCACAAATTTCTTCTTCAACTCCTCGACTAAATGCATGCTCTGTCTTGGGGTGAAGAGTACATATGTAGACCAATATCCTTTCATCAAAGAGTTTAGTTATTAATAATAGTGATTACGGTAGGGACAGCAATGGACAGGTTAGTAGAAACCTAATGGACTGCTGTTTAGGGCAGGTGAGAGAAGCTGTGCAGTATGGTGTTGGACACTACAGAGGCTGCAGGGAGAAGTATTATCTCTATGGGGTGCCCCCCTCATCGGCTTTAGTGCGTCTGTCATGCTGCTGTATCCAGGCCTCAGGAAGGTACTGGGATTATTCTCAATTTCTGTACACAAGGACATGTGTCCTGCGGTAGACATAGATCAGAGGGCCCTTCCTGGAATAGTAAAGACTAATTGCCTAGATAAGAACAAGAATGTGAGATTTTTTTTATGGATATCCACCCCTGTGGGCTTAGCTAGGGTTTGAATCAGTTCTCTCTTTATGTCTCCAGTCCCCAAATGTCATTAGGGCTACTCATTATTAACCAATTTGGCTACACTCACTGATTGCAAAATGGGCCAAAATAGGTCCTGATCTGATAATTCTGCAGCTGCCTAAATGCATATGTTTTATTTAAAAAACACACCTCCAATAAGATCTTATGTACAGTCAAAAGTCTGTCAGTCATAGCAAATGTTATTTAATTCTATATTTGGGTCATTATTTACAGCATTTACATTCAACATTTTGAACTGTTACATCATGCTGTTCATCTATTCAAAATGTTGGCAGGACGTGAGACTAATTATCTATCTGCTGTGAGCAAAATGGAGAGGCAAGACCAATCGTTTCCCTTCATTTCCAGTGGCATTTTAATCAATTCAGCTATTAGCCAAATTGTTTGCTAAACATGTGATTTGAAAATGACATTAACCACCTGAACGGTGGTTACTTAGCATGCAAATTGTGTTTTGTGTCACAACTTTTGTTTTCAAGAACGAAAAAATACATTGTATCATTGTCAGGAAACAGGAAACAGTGCTTAAACCATGACAATCCATATTGTTCTGTTGGAAGGATCCAAATACCTCATATATATATATAGTAATTCTATAAAGCTCTGTTGGATTGGAGTAAAAGAAACATATACTGTAGAAAGCTCTGACTATAAGAACACTTAGGGGCACATTCATTAAAATACGACAGATCCGAATACAAAAAATTTGTATTTTTTTATAAACCTTACAACTTTTGCGTATTTTCCGCAATATTTTCATTTATTTGTGCAACTTTTTTGTGCTTTGCGACAATTTGTGTGACAAATTTGTATTTGTCATAACGAGTACAAAAGTTTGGATTCATTCAAGCTTCGGTATCGTGACTTTCCTTGGGTCAGGTTGGAGCTGCAGAGTGCCTATGGGAGGCTTCCAAAATCATGAACTGAAGGTTCAAAGACAGAAAGGTTTTCCCGCGTTTACGATCATTCTGATAAGAACATTTTGTGACTTTCGCTATTTCGCTATTCGCTATTTCGCTATTCGCAAACAATCGTTTCAATACGAAAATTTTGGATCATAAGTACGAAATCTTCGTATTCAAACGAACTGAATTTTCATGACTTTTGCAAACATTAGAAACAATCGGATTTCGTGATTCAGATTCGTACTTTAATGAATCTGGTCCTTACTCTTGGGTATTCTGATGCCATGACAGATGCATCAGATGTAGAGGCAAGGAAACAATTTATAATATTTTTAGAGCTCTTTGATCGATCTATCTGCAAATTTTGAATTGGTGCATTTTGTCCATATGGATTAGAAAGTCTAGCCACAGTTTCAGGTTTTGGTCAAGATTAATGGATACTAATCTAAATCCTTAGGCAAGGGCTAAGTCGAATACTGGACAGGGAATTGGGGTCATTTCTTCTTCTAAAATATACATACACAAGAAGTCAAACTCTCTGCATAGAATATGCTGGGCTGATATAACCAAGGTTCCCTTTAGAGGTTCAGTCAGTGCCAATCACCATTCAGCTGTAGATTTGCTTATTATATTTTTAATGGCATGCTGAACCAATCACATGTGTAATGTACTTATTGAAAATTTCCAGTTTTACCATATATACTCCAGTATAAGCCGAGTTTTTCAGGGCCAAAAATGTGCTGAAAAAGTCACCCTTGGCTTATACTCGAGTATATGGATTTGAAAGTAAGTGTTTGGCATCCGTTGCGCGCATTCCCCTCCCCCCCCCCGTGGACGGACGAGTGACGCGTTGTGCGTCAATGGTGATTGCCTTAGTGTATCAGCAGTTCTATACTACAGTCTATCATTCTGTTATACACTATACAAAGTTTACCCAACATTCATTCATTTTGGTAGTTGACTGTATTTTGTATTTTTGTTTTGTATTTTTTAGTTTGTATTTCAGTATGTGAAACATATTAATTCTGCACTTCAGTCTGTGTGCAGTCTGTGAGTTCAGCTAACCTAGGACCCTAGGACGATGCAAATGGATAAACTTTCTTATGTAATGTGTCATATACCAATTTTCTAAATTCCTTTGTGAGTTCATTAACTAGGACTTGCCTTATACTCGAGTATATGGATTTGAAGATGTAACTGTCTGGCATCCGTTGCGTGCAAAACCCTAGGCTTATACTCGAGTCAATACGTTTTTCCAGTTTTCTTAGGTAACATTAGGTACCTCGGCTTATATTCGGATCGGCTTATACTCAAGTATATACGGTAATTCTATTCAGAATGGAATTCTACATTTCTTCTTACCGACATTTTTATAATTTTTGTATTTTCAGCTCTCAACACTGCAGCACTTTTTTTGCACAATGCACAAAAAATTATATGTTGTTGACTAGTTTTATAGTGAAAACATAATCCATTCTTGCTGAATAGGTACTTGGTTTCTGGTAACTTTTTATTAGCAGCATGATCAGGATATTTTCTTTTATTTATGACTTTGCTGGAATTAGAAACTGATTTTTGAAGTTTGGTTCGACGCCAGAAAAAAGTATGTACTTGTCATAATATTTAATTTCACTATATGATATGATAAGCTATGTATATATTAGTTATGTTTTTGGACTGAAAACAAAAAGAGAGGAATAAACAAGCAACAATTTTGAAAAAAGGAATGCTTTACAAAAATAAATAGCAGTGAAGCAATTGATAGTTGAGCACTGCATTTCGGTTTGGGTTGACATCTTCAATATATTTTGCTATACTTCTGTACGGTGTGTTTTTCCAATCTAAGACCTCTTTTCCCCTTTACTTGAAATGAACAGGTTAGGAACAGGTTTTCTGAAAATCAGAAATAGGGGATTGATAATATACTGTATAGAATCTGTAAAACACTTCACCCATTTATTTGGCTGGATAATCTACTGGCCCAATCTATTATTCTATATCTATCTATCTATCTATCTATCTGTCTGTCTGTCTGTCTGTCTATCTATCTATCTATCATCTATCTATCATCTATCTATCATCTATCTATCAAGTCCTAGAAATGATAGGGCAAATAGTATAAGTTTAACTTATACTATTTAAAATATGATTATATTACATAAATATGATTGCTTGATCTGGTTTCCAATAAGTTACAGCCATTTTCACAAAACTTTTTTTCACTTTCACTTGACTGGATATAAGTAAATTATCTTAGAATTCATAGCTGCATTCAGATTAACAGAGACAAAAGCATCTGAAAATAAGCATGCGTCAAATACTGGTATTTTGAAAGTGTTTGGATTTGCATTAGTGAAGATACCGGGTTGATCCTATTTCATTTAAACAACCCATAACCTATATTTTTATGAATGGGTTTACAATAAATGCTAAAAACAACAACAAAAGATTATTTCAAACATAAATATGAATTTGCAATCGTTGCCTTGCTCACATTATCCCTATAAGCAATGGTCTGTTTTAGTGATGAGCAAAACTGTGAAAAAATTAGCGAAATGCCGCAAAATTCACACAACTTTTTTTTGTCGCGCATGCCTTTTTTTGACATATGGCGATTTTTTTTCACAGCAAATTGTTGTGCCCCTTTTGCAAAAAAATTTGCCAATGGTGAAACGGATTTTGATGGTGGGTCAGTAACCTTATTAAGACAGGGCATGTCAGGAATGCCCTATTTTAGAACCAGGAACTTGCTATATATACTAGCTGCTGCTTCTTCTGCTTAAAGGAATACTGTCATGGGAAAACAGTAAACAGTAAAACCCATCAGTTAATAGAACTTCTCCAGCAGAATCCTGTATTGAAATCCATTTTTCAAAAACAGATTTTTTGATATTTAATTTGGAAATTTCACATAGGGCTAGCCATATTCCTTATTTCCTAGGCTGTTGCAACCATGTGACTCTTGCTCTGATAAATTTCAGTCACTCTTTACTGCTGCACTGCAATTTGAAATCATGTCTCCACCCCCCCCCCTCCCCCGCAGATCAGTGGGAAGGTAGCAAGATAGCAGCCCCCAGTATAACACTCAATAGTAAGAAATCTTTTGTATTTTCTGCTTCTGTTTGAAGAAATGGTTAACTCTCAGGGGCATAATAGTTGGCTTGTCTGTTACACTCATATCATAGAACACAACTTTTACACTGACTTATACACGTTATCTTCCCTTTCCTGCGCTAGCAGTGTGTCTTTACTGTCTTAAGTATTGGTAGCATTGACAAACTTTTACAGGGAGTTTATATCCTGCTGTTTTCAGGGAAGAGTTAACACACAGTTATCTCTACCCCACTGTGCATCCTCAAATGCTAAATAGAGACAGAGAGCAATATTTTTACTTTCATAGTTTTGCCATTCAGGGTTACAATATGTCACCTGGCATCACAGGATTCTATCTCGAACACTTGGTTCAAATTGTGTTCAATATGCTTGGATTTCGTACCGGCAGCTATCCTGTTGAGAGAAAGGTGATGTGATGTCAGCACACAGCAGGAGGCAAAAGGCTCTGCATCTGTACCACACAGCCATTATGGATTAATGCAATGCAGAAAACTATTTGCTTACTTGAAGACAATAAACATGGCAACATCAGTGCCTTATTATTATTGTTGTTTAGACAACAGTGTAGTGTTTAGTAATATCTCATCTTCTAAACTGTAGAATGAATTTATAAGAGTTATAAAAAATGGAAAAAGCCATTAGTGTCCTTTTAAGAAGCCATCTGGATTATTTTAATATGTATTTATATATATATATATATATATATATATATATATATATATATATATATATATATATATCCATCTATTTCAATCTAAATGAATAGCATTATCTTCCATATGCTGTTTCTGTGCATGTTGCTGGAAATAAACATACTATTTCAAGTACCTTTAAAAGAGAAATGTATTAAGCAGGTTTTCGGAACTGCTCGTGCAGGGTTGGACTGTGCCCCGTCGACCCTTGCCGGCGCTCCCCCTACTGACTGTTCCTCCCCTGACACTTTCAATTTATACGCGTTCAGGGAGGACGTTGGGTGGGGGCCCTGTAGGGGGGTGGAGGGGTTAGCGGGGCCTCGGGGGGGGGTAGGGGACATGGCTGGCTGGGGCACCTGCAGGGCCCCTGGGGCAGGAGCCCCGGTGGGCCCTGCACCCCCCAGTCCGAACCTGTGCTCGTGGAAACATGATGCTCTTAGAAAGTTAAACATCGAGGTATTTGTTTGTTAACCATGCAAAGTCTGTTCTTTGGATTCAAATTGCTTCAAGCAATATGAAGATGTAATTTCTACAGGCTACAGAGTTATTGTTAGAGATTTAAGTACAAGGGCAATGACACCAGCATTAGTCATTGTGATTTTTGAAAAGAGACATGGTGACAACACACTGGAATTGACTTGCCATAGACAACACCATAAATCGCTATATGTAAAACATACTGCACATTATAACTGAGCTACTGTAGTTCCAAATCACCACCGGACCTTTTATTTTAGCAAGTAGCAACAAAACATGTCCATGGAAACATATTTAAATTGCTATTTTTAAAAAATTCCCGGAAGTTGCAATTTGTAGAAACTCTCACATGAATGCCAACTGCATAATTTCTTGGGCATTGAGTAGTGATGAGTGAATCTGTCCCTTTTCACTTTACCAAAAAATTAAAATTCCACATTAAAAATGTGGAATTTCGCAGCAAATTCATGCCTGGCAAAAAAATTCATCACTAGCATTTTGGGGGTAGCAAATTTAAACAATTTATGTTCTGGTGTGGTTTGTCATTAAATAAAAACACACCAGAGACATTTCATAGCTACGGAGCTATGGTGTAATGCAACTACAACTCACTGTAGCTGTGTGCGGTGCAAAGTAACAAATGGGCGCCAGAAGGTTCTTGCAGTTGAACAATAGAAATGGTTTATTGTCAGAGACAATCAATGTGTAGGGTTATAGCAATACTCACACAGAACAGATATCAGGTAATTGCACAGAAGGTAGAAAATTATGGTGTCCACCCATATAGCCCACCTCAGCCGAGGGTGGGGAAGGTAAGGACTACCAACCAGCACGGCCTCCCTGCGGAGAGTAGCCTGGCCAAGTATCTGTATCCTCAGGGTGTCCCTTAGCAGCCAACGATCCCTCACAGCCAACTATGGATCAGGGATAGGAACTGTCCTAATACCTGTGTCTTAACCGTGTCCTGCTCTAAGGCAACAATGCCTGTAAGGAAGAATATTTCAAGCTAATTTCCTGGTTAGAGCCAGAAAACTGCTCTTTCTAAATAATCTCACTATCTCACTTTCCTAGAAAGTGCTCTTATAAATTATACTTACTATTCCTCATTCCTGGGGTCCCTGTCCTCGACTTCTCTACAGTAGATACAGACTCTAGGGTACTCACTTTACTGGGGCCCTGTAGATCACAGGCTCTGTGGAACTTCCACCTGGGTCAGCAGATGCAGCCAGAGAGGAAGACCTATCCCCCTGCTAAGCTCTATATCAGAGTGCCAAGGGAGTGGTCTCCCTGTTAACCAATAAGACCCATATGCAAAACTCTAAACTGATCCATGGGTCTTTGCCCAGTAACAGCACAAACCAAGGAAACCGCAGGGTTTAAAGCCATAGGGACATGTGAACCCTGTGGGTCCCTACAAGTATGTTATAGAATGGCCAGTTCTTAGGAACTTTTCAATTGGTCTTCTTTTTTTATTTTTTATTTTGAATTGTTTGCTTTCCTCTTATGGAATTAAGTCTAAAACAACTGGATTTTTTTTCCTTGAAAGAAAATTTCAGAAAAGTCCAGTTGTTTTAGACTTAATTCTACTAGATACTGTATATCATGACCTGGATGAATGAGAATCTTCATAGACATTTTCCTCTTTTGACACTTCCAGCTTTTAAAAGTGGGTCACTAACTCCAGCAGCCAAAAACAATTGCTCTTTGAGGCTACAATTTTATTGTTACTGTTATTTTTTATTACGTACTTTTCTATTCACTCCTATTCATATTCCAGTGTCTCATTCAAACCACTGCCTGATTGATAGGGTAATTTGGACCTCAGCAACCATATAGCTGCAACAATTCTAAAATGGAGAGTTGCTAAATAAAGCTAAATAATTAAAAAATCCCAAATAATAAAACATGAAGACCAATCGCAAATTGTTTTAGAAGCCCTCCCTACAGCATGCCAACAGTGTATTTAAAGGAGAACAATCCCTTTATGCAAATAATTGTAGTTTTAACATATGATGTCCTTTTTCTTTGTAAAAATAAAACAATATAATGTACTTTGTAGTGAGTAATTTCCATAAATCTATATTGGTGCCAAAATCCTATAACATTTTTTGATAACAATTTTTACAATTAAGGTTAAGCATTCCAGAAACCAAGAATTCCAGATAATAGGCCCTATTCCTGTACAGTACTTTATTCACAATATGGCAATGTATAAAAAGTATTATTAATATATCAAGGGTTTTTTGTTTTCTTTGTGTCAGTGGAAGCACAATGCAACTATTACACGAATAACCATGAATGTATTACTAATAAACTGAACATTTAGCCAGGTTCCAATCACACTCACAAGATTTGATAGTATTAGCCTGTCCAGCGGTATTAGATTCCAGCGGTCCCCAACCAGTGGCTCTCACTGCCCCCAAGCCAGGTAGTTATTTTTTAATTTCTAACTTAGGGGCAAGTTTTGGAGACCATGGGTACTGCCAAACAGAGCCTCCTGTAGTCTGCCAGTTCACATTGGGCTACTAAATAACCAATCACAGCCTTTATTAGTCACCCCGAGGGACTTTTTAATGCCTGTGTTACTCCCCGGGTTTTTTTATTTTTAAATGTTGCTCACGGGTAAAAAATGTTGGGGACCCATGCTGTAAACTTTAATCACCACAGAAGTCTACAGTTGTCCTGTAATAAAAATGAAGAGGGTTTCCTGGGGAATATGAGCGCTATTTATTTCTATTTCACCCTGGGTGTGAAGCATGCAAATGGTCTCCTGAGAAGCCCCCCATTTCAATAAGCTGAGCAGAAATCAGGAACATAAGAGGACTGCACTGTAAATACTGTTTGGTTGTTTTTTGTACTCAGATTTTACCGGTACCAATCTGTGTGTGTACAAAAGTATAGATGAAAAAAGACTTCCCAATCATGAGTATGTGACACTTTTTAGCTAAGAATAGTGCCATGTGCACATATGTACAGACCCTTAAGTACTTATGAAATCAAGCAGTTTTCACAATCAACAGAACAAGGGCATTACAAAAATTATTCTTTTTATTTTTTTCATTACCCCATCTGCCCATTAATTTGTCGGAACACTTTTACTATTGATATGTCTTAGCAGTGGAACCTATGATCACTATCAGAATCCTATTATATTCTATTTCCTAGCAATGGAGTACTGATTTGAAATTTGCAAGATAAATAAAGCTGTGATTGCAGAAACTGGGAGCCTTTACAGAGCACTTATGCTTTGTGATTGGTTAGATTGTGCAGTTGAATACACAAATAGCCATTCCACATATTCTAGGGTTTTGCCAAAAATTAACACTGGGCAAATTTTTCGCCTGAGCAGTAAGCTATGGCAACCAATTAAATGTTTTGTTTCATTGTTGTGCATATTTGTTTTTAAATGAGCCCTAGTGAAATATCTTATTTTAAGCATTTGATAAACTTAAAACAAGATAGCTCCTGTATGAATTTTGTTAATTTCTTTTCAGAGCCCGATTGAGGGCTATATCCACTCCCGCTCAACACTTGTTAATAACACGTTAGGAAATGGAGGTGGGGGCTCCTACATGACACCCCCCCATCCCCCTGCAGGGAGGCCCGCATGTCTCTATGCTATAGCACTTAGGCCTACAGCAACAGAGTAACAATGAAAGGTAGTGTGTAAGTGCCTAATTGTTGCCATTTATTTGCACTTTGTCGATTGCCTTTCTTGCTGAAAATAACCCCATTTATATTGCTACTTGCTGCTGCTGGGTTGGGGATTAGTAAGAATTATACCTGCAGTATGAGCTATTAGAACATCATAGTTACCATTCTGGTAACCCATCAATGCTTATTCCTGTGAGGAATAGATCAACAGAGAAAATAACATAATATTTTATTACAATGGATGCTGTGCTGTTTTTTATTTAAAGCCATCACAGTGTCAATGATATACACGTGGAAATGTAACTGTCCATTTTCATTTCCACTGACCAGTTCGGCTGTGTGCCTATTTGACACGGTAACTATTCATTTATATTTACAGGACAGCTTTACTGCAGACCATATATTATCCTTGTGCAGCACATTTATTTAAGCCACAATGGCAGTTTACTGATATTTATAGGCATATTTAAACAGTTCTTTGTTTTTCCTATGCAGCATTAAGAAATACACTTGTCAGAGGGGAATAATGAGTTTACACTGAAGCAATCACAGGTTTCCTATTAAAGAAGTACGCTCAGTGTGTCTCATTCTTTGCCTAAGCTAAAGTGGTGTACTAAAGGATTGTCGCCTACCACTCTGACACATCACTGCTGGATCCACCTACACATGAAGGGGATTTGCTGTGAAACACAATTTGCAATAATTCTTTATTTTGGTCCTTTGTTGGTTTAAATTACTTGCATTTCTGTTCTGCAGCTTTCCAGCTTGGAGTTTAGAGAAGAACTAAACCCTAAAAATGAACATGGCTAAAAATACCATATTTTATATACTGAACTTTCTGCACCAGCATCTCTATAGTAGATATGATCCAGGCTGACAAAGTTGTTATAGGATCTCCCCATCTTGGGTTTTGTGTCAGGACACTCACATGCTCAGAGTGCTCTGGGCAGCTGTTAAAAAGCTGAGCTTAGGGGTAGTTGCAAATTATTAAGTAGAAAATGAGGTTGGCCTGTCATATAAGATGATGCTACAGGGATGATTATTTAATTCTGATGTTAGTTGCACAGGTTTAAGAGCTACCATAAAAAAATATCTGTATTAATTACTAATCAGCCTTATTTTGTGATATTTATATTCTGTATATACAGTATATTTATATTCTGTATGTACAGTAGTCCCTAAACTCAGTAAGTGACAGCAGCACAGGGCGTGTGCAGTGAATCAGCAGAAAAGAAGATGGGGAGCTACTGGGGGCATATTTGGAAGCACAGGTGTTCACTTCTAAAGTTCTGTGGTTGCCTTGGGCTGGTACAGAATGTAAAAATTTCTGACCTACTTTCTGACCTACTTCTTTAGTTCAACTTTAATTCTCCTTTAAAATATATGCTTGCATTTAATTGGTTATGGTCAGCTACTAGGGTTGGAAGAAAACTGTTACTACTACCCTGTGGTGGTGTGCATCATATTCCACCTTATAGTGTGACTCAAATGTCTCCCAGTCTGATAGTATTAGCCTCTGATTGATAGTGTTAGTCTCTGACTGATAGTATTAGCCTCTGATTGATAGTGTTAGTCTCTGACTGATAGTATTAGCCTCTGATTGATAGTGTTAGTCTCTGACTGATAGTATTAGCCTCTGATTGATAGTATTAGCATCTAATTTGATAATAGCCTGTAGACTTTCCAAAAAAGCTAACAGTCATTCTACTGTTGTAATGGTGGTCTGCAGAAGTTTTTGTGGTGGTGGTGATGTTCCCTGGGAAGTTGCTCTTTGTTATCCCGCTAACAGCATCTTTCTCTTCATTCTATCTTCATGCAGGAATTGGGAGTCTGAATCTGACTGATAGCCTTTGGGGATGTGCTCCTTTTGCCTAGAAAATGTATTAAACCTCAATCTTTTGAAATCACAAGAAATCCTGTCTCTCTACATGCAGGATTTGTGTCAGTTATTTTGTTCGATTTTGTTTGTGATAGTATCAGATAACATCTGTTATGCAAGGGAACCCCAAATAGATACACTAGACCTAACTATAATCTGACACCAAATTCTTGCATAAGGAGAAAAAGAAGAGAGACAGATTGCTTGAGAAGGATATTGAAGAGTAACTTTATTATTTCATAGTTACATAGGGTTGAAAAAAGACCATCAAGTTCAACCCTTCTAAGTAAACCCAGCACACACCAACCTATAATGACCTATGTATACACTCACATACATAAACTATATATACAACCACTAATACTAACTGTAGATTTTAGTATCACAATAGCCTTGGATACTATGCTTGTTCAAGAATTCATCCAGGCCCCTCTTAAAGGCATTAACAGAATCTGCCTTTACAACATCACTAGGAAGAGCATTCCACAGCCTCACTGCCCTCACCGTGAAAAACCTCATTTGCTGCTTCAAATGAAAGTTTCGTTCCTCTAATCTATTGGAGAAACAGTACTTAATTTTTAATTAATTATATTTTAAAAGTGTACCACTCATTTAAACATGAAATAAACCTAACAGGATTGTTTTGCCCCAGTAAGGATGAATTATAGCTTAGTTGGGATTAGGTGCAAGGTACTGTTTTATTATCATAGAAAAAAAGTAAATCA
The DNA here is from genome assembly GCF_000004195.4 of Xenopus tropicalis. Lineage (NCBI taxonomy): Eukaryota > Metazoa > Chordata > Amphibia > Anura > Pipidae > Xenopus > Xenopus tropicalis. Next base: position 103,300,446 of record NC_030678.2, on the reverse strand, counting down.
TTTTAAAAAATATAAATTGAAATGTGTTCAATGGAAGATGGACTTCCTGTAATTCTGAGCTTTCTGGATAATGGGTTTCTGGATAACAGATCCAATACCTGTACCATAAACCTATATTAAATGTATGCAAAGGAAAAAATATTCACACAAGGGAAAACTTGTTTACATGATGCATTGTTTACTAATGACTATATGATATTTCCCCAATAATACATTAACTTAATCCTTATTGCTCCATCACATACCATTCCTGATTTAAGAGAACCAGCTTTTCACAACACAAGAACACCCGGTGGCATTGATTCATCAATAACTCAGGGAACGTAATGCTTTAGTATTTTAAAAGAAGAAAAGTGGCCTTTATTGCCACAATAAATAAGTTTTATGCATCTGAGTAAATATTAGAAACTGGATCCATAAAAAAAGATAGGAGCTTTAAATGGCAGTCAATAAATTATCATATGCTTTAAGCTTTTTAAGTGAGTCAATTTGCTTATGCCTGGAAAAAAAATGTGGAAAGCTGGAAATCCTTTCTTTTTACATTTTTTAGAGTTAATGTTATTAAATATATTATACACCATATTTTTTAGTGTGTCACTTCCTATAAATGGTCCCCCCCAGAAAATGCCAGCTCTCTATTAATGGGAATCTCACTTTCACCCACTGATAAATATGCCTGTAAAAATCCCATCCAAGTGAATAGAGAGTGATGACATGTCACAACTGTGGCAAGCTCTGTTTCAGCCTTTGATAAATATGCCCCATAGCCTACCAAAGCTTTGTCAAATTATTAATGTGCCATTGAAGCTTTAAAAACTGAACTTTATGAAAGGAAGGAAACACTGTAAGATAACAAATAATATTATTGGAAAGCTGTCATGGAATAGAGATGTTTGCTTCTAGAAACTGATCTTTTCTTTCCCCTATAATTACTCCACCACATACATGATTTTAAGACACCTTTTTGACAAGAGATTTTATTTTTATGACTGCATTTTTGCTATATTTACCTTAGCATTACTGTTTTTGCAGCCTTTTATGTACAGCAGTACTACTCATGCACTCATCTTTTATACATGTAAGGAAACAGAGATTGTTCTTCCCAAATGTATGGTCATGGAGGACCCCTGTGGTGCTGAGTTGCTTTCCTGCCAGCTCTTCACACAATACTAAAATAATACTGTAGCAAGAGTTGGCTATCTGTCTAACATGACTGAAGGTGCCTCAGGGGCTCACCATGGAGCCCTTGAGAGGGAAGAGGAGACAGGAAAATGTGTGGTTACTCAAGTAAAGGTTAGGAAAAGCAGTTCATAACTATTATAACTAGCATGGGGTTCAGAGTTCCAGGTTAAAATGAATAAACCTTGGCAACCCATGAGAAATATTCGACAGACTGTGATGTGTCAGTCTTCTCAGAGTTCCAGGTTAAAATGAATAAACCTTGGCAACCCATGAGAAACATTCGAGAGACTGATGTGTCAGTCTTCTCAGAGTTCCAGGTTAAAATGAATAAACCTTGGCAACCCATGAGAAATATTCGACAGACTGTGATGTGTCAGTCTTCTCAGAGTTCCAGGTTAAAATGAATAAACCTAGGCAACCCATGAGAAATATTCGACAGACTGATGTGTCAGTCTTCTCATGGCCTGATAAGACGGACTAACATGAGATTCAGCTCTATGTGGCTGTAGAGATTAAAGGAAGAATCCAGGTTTACAGTTACAAATATGTTCATCACACACACCATCTAAACACAAATCTATCTAAAACAAATTTCTTTATATTTCCACCAACATCTTCTCTTGTACCTCAGGTTTCACTCACAGTCAAAATCCCCTTAAATCAACCACACAGATGTGCTATGTAGAGATTTAAATTAAAACATTCAAGGCCCATAACTATAATGCCTCTGCCTATATCTCCACTCTGATCAAAAATACACTCTTTCCATTCCCGACTTCAAGATTTCTCTCAGGCTTCTGCCTGTCTCTGGAACTCTCTGTCTTGAGCGTTTGTAGCACAATTTTTTTGTTGCGCATCTCTTTTTCTTGTGTGCGTCTTTCTTTGCCGCGACGATGTGTCTATTTTTGATGTGAATGCGCCTATTTTGATGCAACCGCGTCTATTTTGGGTGCGAATGAGCCCATTTTGACGCAACCACAATTTTTTTGGACGCATGATGAATTTTTCCGCGCCCAATATTCACTGAAGTTTTCTCACCAATGCCTAAATTTGTAAATTTGCTGTGAATCCATGCATGGTGAAAAATTTCTCTCGACACTAACACAAACTGCAAAGGGTTACTTGGCTAGGATAAAGCTACATATTGGGAATAGAGAGCAGTACCGCCGCTCCCTATACGCAGAGTATGCAGTCTGCGTAGGGCACCAACTCCTACTGTAAATGCACTATTAGGCTGACAGTGAAATTGGGTTTTGTTGAGTTTTGACATTCCTTACTTATTATAAAGACATTTTACTTTCCCTGCACAATCTTCATATGGTTGTCTCTATGTTTCATCAAAAGACCCCAGGAGGAAGTTCTAGCGTTAGTGCAGTAAAGTGTCATTTCTGAATACAGTGTGCATGCACTGCATTAGAGAACTGACAGAGAGGGGATATTGTATTGTGTTTTAAATATCAAACAGAAATAGGGACACGGCTCTGTTATTGTATATAGGGAAATTGGCCTCAAAAAAAGGTAAATACTGCAAATGAAAAACTGTCACAACTAGTTGTCATCTGCAGTTATATTTGAATGAGGCATCTCTCTGAAATCTTATCCTTCTTGTTTTAATAATTGCTCTACAACATATCTGGTGGAAAGGAAAAAGATAACATTTTTCATAAGAACTGACACAATTCCTTTGTGCCTGCAAACATAAGATCTATAGCACGAAGGTCCCATGGTGCCTTCGCAGTATATTTTGTGTTTTTGGGTTGGTTTTTGATTTATGCTTTACTAAGGGGCACATTTACTAATCCACGAACGTCCGAAAAGCATCCGAATGCGTTTTTTTCGTTATGATCGGTATTTTTGCGATTTTTTTCGTCGCCGTCTCGACTTTTTCGCGAATTATCGCGACTTTTTCGTCGCTGTCGCGAAATAATCGTACTGTCGCGCCGAGTACAAAGGTTTCGGATTCATTCAAGCTTCGGTATTGTGACTTTCCTTGGGCTAGGTTGGAGCTGCAGAGTGCCATTGAGTCCTATGGGAGGCTTCCAAAATCATGCAAAGTCGCAAAGGTTTGCCCGCCGTTTACGAGCACTCAATATGAAAAAGTCGTGACAATTCGCAAAAAAGTCATAACGGTGATGAAAAAGTCGCGACAATTCGCAGGAAAAACGCGACGGCGACGAAAAAATAGCAACATGTTCCTTTCAATCCGATTTTTTCCCATTCGGGATTCGGATTCGTGGATTAGTAAATGTGCCCCTTTGCAGTGTTATTTATTCAAGTATGCGTTTCCCCTAGAGTGATGCAGCCGCCAGTTTGCAGCGAAATGGTCATTTTTAATACAGTAATTTTCCGCAAGTATTGGCATGTATGGCTAACATGGCGTGCGTTTATTCGCACGACTATCTACAAGTGATGAAATGTTTCGCTAGGCATGGATTCGCAGCGAATTTTTGGACGTGCGGCAAATTTTTCCGCGGCAAATTTTTTCATGCGTTTCGCAAAACAATCTGCCAATGGCAAAATGCATGAAAAAATTCGCCACGTCCAAAAATTGACACAGGCGTCAAAAAATAATAGTCGCGGGCAACTATTTTTTTGGCCGCACAACATTTTTGCCGTTTCATGGATTTTTTGAAAGATTTGCGTATTTTTTACCAAAGATAACCAGAACACATTTGCTCATCACTAGCGGCTACTATTTATAAGCATCTACTATTTATATGCTACCATTTATATGCTACCATTTATATGTGGCTACTATTTATATGCACTATTTATATGCGGCGACAATATATATGCACTATTTATATGCTACTATTTATATGCGGCGACTATACGCGGGCATTATTTAGCGCATGTACCGTCAAATACCGCACGAAAATAGTCTTCGTCAGTTAAATAACGCATGTAATATCGCGTGTAAATTAGCGCAAGTATGCTTATAGTGAATCGTGCGATAAGTCACGAAAATTTAGACGCGATAAAATTTATATATATATATAAATAGCGCACGTTTTATCGCACTTTAGTGAATCAGCCCTAAGATATCCAACAAGTGCAACATTTTACTACTTTATCCTCAAATCTTTTCCATGGGGAAACATGCAAATGGTTAAATCTTATAATGCAGGAAAATTATTGCATTGATAAAGCAGGCAAAGGTTTAATATTGCAGTAAAAACTCAGTATAAATATGGTTCCTTCAAAGCTAATCTCAGGGGGAGAAATATGAGGGTGAGTTTCTCATTATTTGTGCCTTTCACACATTTATTTCAGTTATTCTGCTTTAAATATAGATGAGTTTTATTTATATCAAATATATGTGGCAAGTCTCTTAGTGAAGCAGAAAGCAATTACATTTGCAGTCCTAGAGAGGGAGGCAACAATCATACAATTCCTTAATGGCTCAAAAAAAGCAAATGTTACAGCACAGTGAGATGACTTTCCAGAGGGGATTTAGAGAAATGCAAAATATGATACTGCTCAGGTAAAATGCAGATCCGGCACAGATCAGGAGGAATGGATCAGTGAGTTTGTCACTGTGCTGGAACAGTGGGCAATGATTCAGGGAGTTGCTGGTTCATTTGCTCATGTAATACTGGGCAAGTAGTGAATGATGATGTAATGCCCTTAATCTATGCACTGTGCTTTTATTTTGGCTATGCCTGAAGAAAAAAAGGCCTAGAAAAGAACATTTTTAGAACTCAATCTGCTGGAATTTCAGCATCAATTCCATTTTTTGTTCCAAACCATCTAACCTGCTTCGCAAGCAGCATCAGGATGAGTTTAAAGACATTTTGCATTTTGCTTTGATTGATCGAAATCTAGTTTGGGGGAACCATAATTATATACAAGTGTAAGGTAACTACCTGGCTTGTGTACTAAACTATATCACCATGAACTACTGATGAAATGTCATCACTTAAATTACACTAAAATCTCATCAATTGCCTTTTTTGAGCTGTCTTGTGAGTGTTTATAGAAGAGTCTATTGGTGTATTTTTAATTGTTTTAATAGAAAAACAGAGGCACCAAATACCACAAAATGTAATCTACTACATACAACAAGAGCAACAGGTTTTCAAAAATGAAAAAACAGGGTGCTTATTGCTCACCAGAGCCCACTAAAACTAGACCTTTCCTAATGAAAAACTATAGCATTTCTCACATGAGCCACGAATAATAAATTATCTGCCCTATATAGTACTGAGATATATCAAGAGGTGTGGCTCTACAGTAAACCTGTTTTTTTGAAATGTCAGAAAAAAAAAAGTAAGTCATTGAAGATGAGGATGAGGATGAAGATCTTAAGAAACAACAAAAATATAAGTAAGGGTTAGTGAAATGAAAATGGCGTGATGTGGGTGCAATGGGAAGAGTAAGAGAAAAGAAGTGCTATAGAAGTAGGCAAAAAGAGGAAAAGAGAAAAGAGAAGAAAAGCAGCTGTATTACGGTGTGTGCCTTGATAATACCAGAGTCAATATAACTTAAACATAAAACAGATGTCTTTTGATGCCTAGCTATAATAGTTTACCCTGTAATTATGCAGAACAGTGCAAGTTAAAGTCCCATTTGAAACATATTGTGAGCAAGGACTCTAGTAAAGCTTTACTAAGACAGTTCGAGGCTCTGAATCAGCTCCTCGCCAAACAGACATCATGTATTGGACACATTGGTCACACATGCAAAGTCAGCAGAAGAATTACCATGATTAACCAGCATGAGTTCAGGTTTATTGATGAGTTTGAGTTCACATTTTATAGATTTTAATGTGCATAATGCACAAATCTGCTAGGAGATATAAAATCTATGCAGTACACATCTTACAAATATCCACCATGAACACTGGGGAGAAGGCTGGATGTCATGGCACTAGAAGAATTTACACTAGTATACCTTGCCATAATCCTCTGCAGACTTTACAACCTACTGCACATTTCACCCAAAACTAGAACTATGCGTGTAATGTGTAATATATGTAATTAGCTTTTCACTAAATACTGCATTGCTTACAGTGAATGTAATCTTATTGTGCCTTACTCTCCACTGGATTTTTAACTCAGTGCCACATGCCCATCTTCAATAGGTTCCCATGTATGGCCAATGAGTTGAATTATATTTTTGGAAAAGCATTATCTCAAGCCACTCAAGTACATACCTAACCAATGGCAGCTTAGGCAAGGTTTAATAGTGTAGAGTCCCTTTAACATTTTAATCTATCAGATATGCACTGCAATAATACACTTGGGGGCTGATTTATCAAAGTACAAGTTTGAATCCCGAAATGGGTAAATTTCGGATTAGATACGATAATTTCTGCTGATCGCAAATATCACAAAAATGCTTCCAAAAAATCGTATTAGTCACGATAATACCATATTACATAGTAACAAGTAACATAGTAGGTTAGGTTGAATAAAGACGTACGTCCATCAAGTTCAACCATAATGCCTATATATAACCTGCCTAACTACTAGTTAATCCAGAGAAAGGCAAAAAAACCCATCTGAAGCCTCTCTAATTTGCCGCAGAGGGGAAAAAATTCCTTCCTCACTCCAAGATGGCAATCGGACCAGTCCCTGGATCAACTTGTACTAAGGGCTATCTCCCATAACCCTGACTATGGACTTGTCCGTCTGTGTTTTTTATCTTTACACATCCATGCCAGAACCAACTTATTGATGATCCGAAAGTCACAAAATTTTTCTATCCGAACGATTGTAAACGGTGGGAAAACCTTTCTGACTTTGATCCTTCTGTGCATGATTTTAGAAGCCTTCCATAGGACTCAATGGCACTCTGCAGCTCCAACCTGGTGAAAGGAAAGTCACAATACCAATGCTTAAATGAATCCAAAACTTTCGTACTCAGCGCGACAATACGTTTTTGTCGCGTAATTTTTGACACACAGTACGTAAACTTAGAAAAAATATGATTTTTTTGTATTCCGAGGCAATCATTCTTTAATAAATGGGCCCCTTGGATCGCCAAGAGCACACAAAACATCTGAACCCATTTGGTTTGAAAGGAACCTATAAGTGTGGTAAGAAAAGGTGCACATCCTGTGTTTTTGTTGCACCTAAAAAATTAAAAATTGTAGATATACCTCTGAAGGATGTTTTCATTAATTGTCGTTCCATATATGTCATATATTTATTAGCATGTCCATGTAAAATGCTCTATGTAGGGAGAACAATCAGATCAGTTGGTACCAGAATCAGTGAGCATATACGCAACATTAAAGCGGGCAAAACGAATCATGGGGTTCCTCGACACTTCAAGTTGAAACATAACAGTGACCATAAGGGCTTAACTTTTATAGGATTGGAACAAATATCTTCTAATATTAGGGGCGGGGACCGCTTTATCAAACTGAGACAGCGTGAGACATATTGGATTTTTAAGCTCAATACATTGCAACCTTCGGGTCTTAACATTGATTTGGACCTGGCGGCTTTTTAATTTCCACAAATTTATATATTCAATATGATAGGACAATAAGGCAATGATTCAATATAATTATTTGTGCTGCGTCATTATATTTTAATGTATTCTACAGTTTTAATCTCAAGACATATACTAATAAATAATTGACATTTTAAGTGCCCCTGGCCTTAGGTATACGTTTTTATTTTTATTTCAGAGTACATCGTTTAATATGAACTCCTATGTAGTTCATGTATGCCACACTAAGCTAATATCATTTAGCCACTGACATCTAGCGATAAGTGATTGCATCTAGCGATAAGTGATCTAACCTTATGCCTGCCCATTCATTATGTTAGTTTTAGTGGCGGTTTATTATGACAACAATTACCTGGACTATTCTATATATTTTCCATATTTTTATATATTTCCCAGTTTTGTCATGCTACCGATCATTCCAAGATATCAACTTTTTTAACAGTGCATTGGATGCGCGCCACATCTACTCGCTTCTGCTACTATACGTTTCAGTTGACTACGTGTCTCCATGGGGACCGTTCCTCTCTTCAGTAGGTAATCGCACATTTGAGGCGTGCTCTACACACATTATATACACCAGAGGTGGACGCGTCTCCATGGTGACCGTCCCTTCTCCTAGCAGGGAATCGCGCACTCAGAGCGCGCTCTTTATACATCACACACACTTTTGTTGACGCGTCTCCATGGTTACCGTCTCTTCCCCTAGCAGGCAATTGCGCACATTGATGCGCGCTGCACTCGTCACCTTGGTTACCCGACATGGGTTTCTAGCGTGTCATTAATGCACTTCCGGTTTCTCTCCAGTGGTTTCACTCTATAGCCTGATTACAATGGTTTAAATATTGATTATTGTGATGTGGCTTTGTACATTTTATTTCAACTGCTCCTGAGGAAGCGTGCAGTATAGCACGCGAAACGCGTCGAGCTTTTGAGGACACTTCGTATGTTCATTGCTTTTATACCACTTCTGTTCTGTAAGTAGCCTGCAGAGCGCAGGGCCTTTTATATTTATTAAACAGTTTCACACTATATTTGCCTCATCTTCTATTCCATATACACTGCTGAACTGGATCCCACTTCAATCAAATGCCCAGCTGGGTGTGGCCTATATGCTCCTTGATATGTTGTTCTGGTGAGCAGTTTGAACATATATAGAGTTGGGGTCACACGTATTAGTGGTGTTCAACTTAAGCACTCACTTTATCTTTTTGTCCTGTTCATTATTTGACGTTTTTGCACTATATATATTTTATTTTTACTTCTATGCGCTTCCATCGACATTCTGCATATACATTCTTTAATAAATGGGCCCCTTGTCTAGGTGCTACATAGAACTGTTTTGTATTTGTAATTTTTATGAAAATTAGGTTTTTATTTTACAGATTTGGTCACAATTCTTGAGACAACACTGCAGGTAAATCTGTCAGTGTTTATATACTTTGCATACTTTACTGCAGACAGATGTAGGGTTTATTCAGACATAACAAGAGCAGATAATTATACAGTTATGCTGGCTGAAAACAGGGGTGGATAATTTTTCTCTATACAATGAAGAATGACTTTTATTAATGCCTTCATGAAGCATGTTAGTAAAGCAATACTTTTGGGGTTTTTTTTGCAAGTATAGATAAGACAAGTGTCATTTTTTCCCAGAGTCAGATGAAATACAGAGCCCATTATTTTTCTGCAAAGCTGAAATCCTGTAGTGTATGATGTGATTTCCACATACTGGAGAATAAAGAAATGCAGAGTGTAGAAAATACTTTTGATCATTGCCATTTATGTAGCCTTCTGCTGCTAGACGTCTTTTTTAGTTCTCCTAAAAAAAAATTTCGCCTTTTAGCAATATTTATAATTATCAAACAACTTTGCTGAATTCATTCAGGCACACACATTAAAGGACATGTAAAGCCTACATTTGCCTACAATGTTTATCAGTTGGACAAGCCTCCCCCACCCAAATGGCATCATTTGTACTGCATATATCCCCTTTGCTTGCCAGCACCATCACATTTTCCTAAAGCAAATAGCAGCTTTCACCTGGTGGCCATTTTTCCTCTGATACATAATCAGATACATTTAAATCTGCAAACAACATACACACACACAGACCCTTATTCAGCATACAATTCATGAAGAATACAGTCTCTCACAGGTAGAACTGTCCTTGATAAAAGTTCTGCCTTGTTTGAGCTGAGCTCAGGAGAAGAGGTTAGGAGAAAAAAATTAAAGCAGACAGCTAGAGCTGAGTTTCTATGGGAACCAGCAATGCCATCTCTTTACTGGCTGCTAGACTGAAGGGCGTGTTTAGTAATCTGAGCTTAGAACAACTGAGCATGCCCACAAATCAGAAGTCAAAACAAATTCTTGAGCAAGGGGCCCGAGTGGGTTACAGGATGAGAAGGAAATCTAAGTGATAAAGGGGACACTGCAGCCTTACTATTAACCTCTGGATAACCAGTGTGGCAGGTATTGAAATATTTCAAAGAGGCTGTTCACAGATTAAATTTTTGTGTGCTGGGTTTACATGTCCTTTAAGACATGTTTATAACAGCACACAAGTTTATACAATAAAATAGAAATACAGTAGGCATAATTTATCATTGATTCCAGACACATGTGCAAGAGCACTCAGATGTGCCAAAATATGCTCCTAAAGCCCACAACTTACTTGCTGGGCCTGGGGCACTGGCTCCTGCACTTTAAGCCTTGAGTCAAATTAAAAATCCAGGGCAAGTTGCACAGTGCAGTGTAGCCACACTAGTACGATATTCTGTTGCATCTTGTTCCCACTGGTGCACCCTAGCTAGCACTAGAGATGTAGCGAACCTCACAAAAAAAGTTTGCGAACCCGTTCGCGAACTTCCGCCAAAAAGTGCGAACTTTTGCGAACTTTGCGAACCCCGTAGACTTCAATGGGAAGGCGAACTTTAAAAACTAGAAAAGCCATTTCTTGCCAGAAAACTGATTTTAAAGTTGTTTAAAGGGTGCCACGACCTGGACAGTGGCATGCAGGAGGGGGATCAAAGGCAAAAATTTCTCTGAAAAATACGTTGTTGACACAGCGTTGCCTTTTGTGCTGTAAAGGGCAGAAATCACACTACATTTCTAAACTTAAGTTAAGTGTAATAAACTGCTTTAAAACGTCCGGCGTCTACATGCCAATCAAGTTGTGTAACGGTTACAGCCGGTTCACACGCAAAGACAAAACGCCGCAGTAGTGGATACGGAATATATTATTGCTGGTGGAAAAACATCGCTCAGGTGATTTTATTGCAATGCAATCTCACTACTATGTGTAACGTGTTTGGTGCACTACTATGAACAACAGCAAACAGCACTGGACATGTTAAAGAACAGTAAGTTAAATACAAAAAAAATTAATAATAAAAAAAAGTGATCTCTGGTTGGTGCTGGTGGTGAACTACTAGGAGCAGCACACCAGTCCCCCACAGCTAGACTAATAGCACTGGGCTCTATAAATTACAGTAGCAAAGTAAAAAAACACAAATAAAAAAAAATGATGTGAATGTGTGGTTGGTGCTGGTGCACTACTATGAGCAGCACACCTGTCTCCAACACACACAGACGGAGCTGCAGTACACAATGAAAAGAAGAGTAACAGTAATCAGAAAATAAAAGCAGTCCTTACAAGGACTATTGGGTTACAGCAGATGAGATCAGCAGGACAGTTGCCCACAGCAGCTACATACAGAGCAGTAGAAAGTAGATTACTAGTCAGCAAAGCTACCTAAACTGTCCCTCAAACCCCTGCACAGCTCTCTCCCTATGCTAACTCATCAAGCACACACAGGCAGAATGTAAAATGGCTGCTGGGCTTCGGTTTAAATATGGAAGGGAGTGGTCCGGGGGTGGTCCAGGAGGGAGAGCTGCCTGATTGGCTGCTATGTATCTGCTGGCTCTGGGGTGAGAGGTCAAAATTTGGCTCCAGCTAAGGCGAACCCAAAATTGCGAACTTCGCTAAAAGTCCGCGAACTTGCGAACTTGCGAACACCCGATTTTCGTGCGAATTAGTTCTCCGGCGAACAGTTCGCTACATCCCTAGCTAGCACATCTTAATGACAAAGGCTCAAACATCAAAATGGTTCTGCCATGTGATTTTCCAGTTTTTTTCATTTAAAACAGTTTCCCCAGTACTTATATACAGTAAATAAGCATGGGTATCTAGCGTACTACATATTTACTGGTAGGTACACAAGCCTCCCTTTTACATATAATTCCAACTGAGATTTACTATCACTGCCATCTTCTTTTCATTTCAATTTTCTACCTTAGTTATTGATGTTTCTCTTCTTTTAACTTTCTCCACACTTTTTCTCTCTCATCTGCTTTAACCTTTTTCCTTGTCCCACTTTTACTTTCTACCTTTTTTATTTCTCTGTTTTTCCTTTCTTTTTTATCACCACTTTTTACTCTCCCTCATCTGCCCTTACCTTTCTCTTCTCCTTCTTTTCTCATAACCCAGTTTATAAATATATACTATAATCTACAGTTGCTCATTTTTCTATTGAGCAAATATTGTATAGTTAATAATATATCCCCTATTTAAAAATAAAAGAAGGAGGAATAGTTCCATGACTGTATAAAGTCACAAGGCTAAAGTGCTTTTACACAGATCATTGAACTCCAATGTGACTTCTAATATCCTTTTTTTTTTTACAACAATCCCCTGTAAAGTTTTTGGAGGCATCATCCCACCTATTGGCCTAGGCATTTGTAACATCTCATCTTCAGTTACTATGCCAACAAGTCCTAAATCTCTTTCTTCATAAGACTGGTATAGAGCTATTTATCTACTGTCACATCCAATAGGGATCTGTAACAACCAAATGGAAAATTTTCCCTGCAACATCCAATTTATTTGGATGGAGAAAAGGCCTAAACTGTAATACTTATTAAATAGTATGGGCGCAGAGAGAAGCTTTGAACGTTTAATTACTCAAGTAAACCTTATTTTCAGTCTGCAGAAAGGAAGCATGTGAAGAAATATAATTATGCAATTGCTGCACAGCAGAAAGAAAGCGGAAAATAAATACTGGAAATGCAGTAGCATCACCAAACATTCACTGCATGCAAATTTATTTTTTCCTCAGTAGTAATGATCATAAAACTGTTAAGAATCCAAAATGAATTTGATAAACCTGGTGCAAAGCTGTTAGAAATGTGACATTCCTTTTTAATCAATGGTCATGAAAAAAATAAATGTTTATAGTATGGTAAGTAAATGAACATTTCTATATGAAACTTGGTAGTGCTTTGGATAATTCTAAGAGCTATTATACAGGTAAATGTCTAAATAAAAGCTCTTTTGGGCAGGGCTCTCTTCACCTCTTGTATCGGTTATTGATTGCTTTATATGTTACTCTGTATGTCCAATGTATGAAACCCACTTATTGTACAGCGCTGCGGAATATGTTGGCGCTTTATAAATAAATGTTAATAATAATAATAATAATAATAATAATAATAATAAATAAAGGCTTCTTCCTCAATCATTTTCCATCCAAATAGCCCCTTCCCACAGCTTCCATCTCGGCAGTTTTTATTCCCAAAAAGCATCTCCCTGAGTATTCATCTCCCAGAAATATCTCCCCCAGAGCAAACATTTCAACAAAAGCCAGCTTCCTGTATAATCCAGATCAAATATAAATACATAAACTCTGCCTACCCCAGAAACTTCAGAGCAGCTCACCAAATCCTTCAAATGCGGCTGCTCGCTGAATTTATGTGGTTCAACAACGGTCTAAGTAACTTAAGCACATTGCCAGCCAATAATCCTCTGGCAGTCTAAACAAAACACAAGGACCTTAAATGTTGAGGGTCAATGTGCTGAACAGAAAAATGAATTTGCTAGCTTATATAATGGTTCAATAAATCCTCACTTTTGGTTTATTTTAAAAGCAAGTATTTTTCGGCTGTAGTTTTTTTTATTTTGCATAGCTGTGCTGGCCTGTTTTGTTTTCCAGTACAGTAAATATCCTTAAAGAATAATGTCCCTCATCCTAAGGTTCAAAGACCAGGGTAGAGTGCATAAAGGCTTGTGGCTAAATGAAATACTATATTTTTTTACTTAGTGCTTAGTAAATAGTGGTAACAGTAGGGAACTAGTACTAGTCCCTTTAGCATTTGGGGAGCACCCCCTATAAGTGGAAGAGTTTAGAGGGAGAATACAGAAATTTCACAAGGAGAATACACATGGAGTTCTTTGAACACCCAATCAAAGGGGAGTCGTTGAGAAGGAGGCTGCACACAATCAACACAGATTATACACACTTTATGAAGACCACAAGAAGTGCTGAGTATTTCTCTTCTTTACTGAGCATGTCAACTTATATAAAACAAACCAAACACATCTTTCCTTTTGACTTACTGTTGGAATTTATTTGCTGCTTGAAGGTTTAGGCTACTATTCTCTTATTATACATGTTTGCTTAGCGAGCATGTATGATATATAAAATGTATTATTTAGCACCATAACTTTGTGTTCTGTAAACCTTAGGTCGAATAACATTTTTAATTCCAAATGTGAATGTACATTTATTTAATAAAATTGCTTTTATTTTTTAGATATTTTAATTTAGGGAATGGCTTTCTATTCTCAAGGTAGGATACCAAACAAAGATTTTTATTTACAAATGATCATTTTGTACATTTATTTTGTAAGGCACAAAATATGATGACAAAGTATTGTAATTACAGTGTAGCTCTACACCACTGGTGCTGGTTAACCGTACTTCATGAACCAGGCACAAGTTGCTGTGGTGCAATTTGAGGCACAATTACACGTTACGTGAAAATGTTTCTGAATATAGCACATAGCAGAGGGTTATGTAATGAGTTCTTTTGAATGAATAAACTTTACTTTAAAAATGAGGTGAATATGTTTGCAATGCACTTGGTTCATTTATAAAAGAAATTCAGTCGTGATTTTTTCAGCAATGTAGATGTTTCTGCCAGATTTCTAGTGTGATGGTGGAAGCCCACCAGCGCATCCGTGTCCAACCGGTGCATCCGTGGCCTACCGGCCCATGTCGCGACTCCTTACTCCAAGATGGCAATCCGACCAGTACCTGGATCAACTTGTACGAAGAGCTATCTCCCATAACCCTGTATTCCCTCACTTGCTAAGAATCCATCCAGCCCCTTCTTAAAGCTATATAATGTATCAGCCAGCACGACTGATTCGGGGAGGGAATTCCACAACTTCACAGCTCTCACGGTAAAAAAGCCTATTGGGTGGGACTTGGCCCACTGTCTCCTCTACTGTATACACAGAAGAAAAGAACTGGTTAAGCACATCTGCCTTTTCTGTATCCGCTGTAACCATATTGTTATTATAACTCAATGGGGCCACACCCTCAACCTGTATCTTTTTCCTATTAATATACTTACTAAAACACATTTTGGGGTTAGCCTTGGCCTCTGCCGCAATGCACTCCACATTTTCTATCTTTGAGCTATTCAGGTTATATTCTACTGCTGAACCATTTCTGCTGTAGGGGATCAGGACCACTATTGCTAGAAACCCTAGAGATGAACCATAAAACTTACCAAGCCATCTACACATTGGTCCCGGCCCATGTCGCGACTCCTTACTCCATGATGGCAATCGGACCAGTACCTGGATCAACTTGTACGAAGAGCTATCTCCCATAACCCTGTATTCCCTCACTTGCTAAGAATCCATCCAGCCCCTTCTTAAAGCTATATAATGTATCAGCCAGCAGGACTGATTCGGGGAGGGAATTCCACAACTTCACAGCTCTCACGGTAAAAAAGCCTATTGGGTGGGACTTGGCCCACTGTCTCCTCTACTGTATACACAGAAGAAAAGAACTGGTTAAGCACATCTGCCTTTTCTGTATCCGCTGTAACCATATTGTTATTATAACTCAATGGGGCCACACCCTCAACCTTTTACCTTTACTATTAATATACTTACTAAAACACATTTTGGGGTTAGCCTTGGCCTCTGCCGCAATGCACTCCTCATTTTCTATCTTTGCCTTCCGGATTGCTGTTTTACACTTGTTATAGTGTTTATATTCATTAAACGCAGCTACTGTCCCCTCTGACTTATATTTCTTAAAAGCTTTCCTTTTTTTCCCTATTAACTTCTTTACCTCAGAGTTAAGCCACATAGGGTGATTCTTAACACTTCTACTTTTTCTTATTAATGGAATAAATTGAGAACAGTAATTATTTAATATCATTGTAAATGACAACCATTTCTGCGCTGTGTTTTTATCAGAAAACATAATGCCCCAATCTATGCCCTGAAGCGCTGCCCTTAAGGATCTAAAATTTGCTTTTCTAAAATTCATTGTCTTTGTTGCTCCCGTGTAAATTTGTTTCCTGCACCAGACTTATAGGTAGAAATTCTGATCCCTGCAAAGGACACTGATTGAGACCTGTGTGTGGCACCCTCCTAAAAGTGGGGTCATGGTCATATTTTTTAATGCTTGCTGCTTCCACAAAAACAAGCTGTATACTAGCTGCTTGTTATTTTGCTTTACTCCTAGGTTGTAGCCATTACAGCAAATTTATTTCATATAAATTGCTGGGAGAATCTTTCAATGGGCCTATGTGTGCCACCCCTGTACTAAACCTAATCAGATTTAGCTTGTGTACTGATGTATGCAGAACTGCTATATGCACAACAAACCATGTGAATTTCTCATTGTCTCCATGGTGAAATATTAAATAAGGTGACAAAGCAACAAACATTACACTCAGTAGTGTAATGTATAAGCTGGGAAGTGTTACAGAGTAACTGATAAGGGTGGGGGGGGTGTTCTTGTAAATCAAACTGGTTGCAGCTGGGGAACATTTTAAAATTGGATTGAATTGAAGTTGTATTTTTTATTATGGCACTTGATTCTAATAGTGGTTTCTGGTGGTGCATTGCTACATATTTGCAAATAATTATACAATAGGCAGGTAAGAATCCAAGACAGTGAATAAAGTCCTGCCAGCACCTCTGGATGCTCAACTGTAATTACAGAAGTCATTTGTAATTAGAGAAGCCAAACATTTGGTCCATTGAGCACCAGGACTCCATCATGTAATTTCAGCTTTACTTTTCCATAGCCTCGTAATGTATTATAATTTCTTTTTCCAACTATTCTAGTTTTTGGACTAGATACTTATTGTGAAATATCACCTATCTTTTAGGATATGGACTGGGACTATCTGTTGCAGAGAAGAATAACGGCTCCATTTGTACTGGACAACGAAGACCACCTGGAGAGCCAAGAGAACCCTGGATGCCAAGCTCCAGCACTGCCACCACCTGCTGTAAAGATTCCATCAGAGCTGCAAGAGGCATTCAGAGGATTCTGAGAGAACATCATATACACCTGACTGAACATAGATGGGGAGGGTGGAGGGCCAGTCCATATCCATATAAGAAGTCCATTCATATAAAATGACAATCACCTTAATAAGTTCTGCCTGAGTAGGCCAATGTAGGAATAGGCTTCTTATCCTGTGTAAAATATTTAAATCCTCCACCTGTATAACAGGCAAGTAAGATCTAGTAGCAAGGTGAAAAACAAACCAACAGCTGACACTGTAACATCCTGCCTTGATTTGAACCAGCACCCTGCAGGATACTCTGCTTTATGTAAGCAGATAACTAGGTTGGCCCAAAATACATTCTGTCCTTACCGGCTCCTTCTCTAGGTTGACGTTTGGCATCCTTGCCTGCCCCTATGGGAGTCTCTGGATTCTCGTACCGTAAGACCTGGCAGCACCCGAGTAGCTGAGATTCAGGCCCATAGCCATAGTTAGCTGTAGAATAGCAGGCCATGACTCCCTGCCTGTGGTTTGGGACTTCCTTAAGTGACAAACGGGCAAGTAAAATCCCGCACCAAGGTAAGAAACAAACCAACAGTTGGCACTACCTCACCTTGTTTTTATTTGCTTCTTAGTTAGGTTGCAGTTGACCACCTTGGGAGATCTGAAGAAGAAGATATTGCTTTTATTTACTTCCTGGTTAGGTTGCAGTTTGCCACCTTGGGAGATCTAAAGAAGAATACTGAAGAAGGTTTCCATGTTTATCCACCGCAAGGTATGAAGAGTAGGTTTATTCTTAAACAGTTGGAATGAGGGATGTAATGTGGGGTTATTTGAATGGAAATCATTTTGCCTCAAATGGGTATTAGGAAATCATATGAAAAAGGTTTTATACTTTCTCTGCCAGTTAGAGTTCCCTAAGACTATGGGGCACTGTAAGTCTCAAACACATAATAAATATTGGGCTCTCACTGTGGGCGGGTAATGAGCATTCCTTATCTGTTAGATTTTGTTTTTGCACACCATTTGCACCCCCCCACGTGGGTAACTGGTTCATTTGCACTATTAAATATGAAGTATACAATAAGATCATCTACAATGTTAAATAATTCATCAGGCTGCTAATTTATTTATAAGTTTAGTTGCCCTTTAGATGTAAATCCTTTTGTGATTCTGATTTTCAGATATGAGACGGAGTGGCAGCAGTCAAAGGAAATCTTATTTCACGATGAAGATCATGGATCATGTACTGAACATTGTACTGAACACTCTTGTAGTCTATGTGAAGAATGAAGCCTGTACCCCACCTGCCAAGTGCTGCCCAATTTGCCTACCCATTTCATACATAAGTGCAGCGCCCAATAACAGGGAAACACAGAAGATCCATTATATTTGCACAGACTGACACAAAGGGGAGACTGCTAAACTGAAACTCAGAGTCCAGCAGAAGTGCAAGAAAAGGGAGTTAAGGTGGAGGTGTATATTTCTCAAAAAAATTTCCCTGGATATTTTAGTTCTACCCTAGAATGATTTTATTATTGGGCCCAGAGCACAGAGCAAATTCACTCTTGGTGTGGCGGTGTGGAAATTTGCTGGGAACTTTGTACATTATTTTAATGATTGACATTCACTGGTTGCTCAGGAAAGGCTTAGCCCTGATGTCCTATGTTAGCCTATGGCCAGTGCTGGATGTCAGTTATGCCAGAGTTGTAATGCGATTCTCGGTGTTGCAGCCTGCTATCATTGTATGCAAGATACCTGGGATATGGGTATCCCCTTCTTCTCACTGTATGTAATGTACTTGTATATGTGTATCCCCTGCACTGTATATAATGTACTTGATATGGGTATCCCCTGCACTGTGTGTAATGTACATAGGTATCCCCTGCTTCTCACTGTATGTTTGTATGTATTTATATCTTTATTTATAAAGCACTACTTAAGTACACAGCGCTGTACAGTAGAATAGATTAATACAAACGGGGTTATTAAAATAATAATAAATAATTTGATCTATTCTGCAAGTCCTGTGAGTGTTGAGTCCTTTGTTTTTATATATATAGGGAGAAAAACGGAAGCCGCACTCGTAGGACTTATGAAAAACGAAGAATTTACTTTATTGCCAAAAAAAGGGTGAACTAACGTTTCGGCTGCAACACCAGCCTTTGTCAAAGTTGCAACACTAAATGAGAAGCAACCATAAATACTGTGAATGGCGGGAAAATCAAACAAAGAGGTGAAAAAAACAGTGTGATGTATACAAGCCCAAAAAAAACAAAACCACATCCCGAACAATAATACATTATTTGACAAGTTGCTAATTACTGGGGAAAAAACAATAACTTAATGATAATTACAAGGAGGAGATATTACAAAAGAACGGAGGGTTGTAAACCGGGAATTAGCACAAGTAGTTTTGAAACGCGAAAATACAACCATATATATATATGTATGTGTGTGTTATTTTCCTTTCCCTGCATCAAAATTTATGGCATTCATTGAAGAGTTTCTGCTAATGCCGAGCTATATAAAACTGAAGGCAAATGCTTTAATAAAGCTATTTTAACAGAAAGAAAATCAAAAGAATCAGACATAAAAAGAGTTACTGACACTGATTAACCAAGCTAGGACTGAGCTAGCAGGAGGCCAGAGCGCCATCAGAATTGTCAAAAAGCCTATTCACTTGGTTAGCAGGATATATGTGCATGCAGCATGCTGTGAATCAGAATGGTAATAAAAAGATTTTCCAGATGCAAAAATACTATAAAAGAAACAAGTGTAACCCTATCTTGGCGAAAAAGGCCTTTCTCAGGCTAGTGATGATAGATCACGGGTCACAAAGGGCTCTCTCACCCAGATGAGCCCTTGCTAAGTGGAGGGGGAAGGGAGATGGTGTTATGAGACTGCAACTATCTGTAGCCAAAAGTAAACATAAAGATAAGATGCCAGAGGTTATTGAAAACAAAACAGAACTTGATTTATTGCCAAAACACCTCACAAGCAAACACAGTAGTATTGTAATAGATGATGTCAAATACAGTCATATGTAGAGCAGAGTTCTGTGTTCACCAATGTGTAGATGGCTTGGTAAGTTTTATGGTTCATCTCTAGGGTTTCTAGCAATAGTGGTCCTGATCCCCTACAGCAGAAATGGTTCAGCAGTAGAATATAACCTGAATAGCTCTTCAGTACGGTGGTCCTTGCCACTTTAGATCGGCAGATATTAGGAGAGAGCTACTTCCAGCTGTCAATCACTGTTGACTCTTTCTATTGTCCTTGTATTTAACCTCTTATTGCTCCTCCACCATTTTGACACACTGTGGCCCTCCCCTATCCAGCAAGGTATAGTAATATTTTTTAATTTTTAAGCTGGCAATACACAAAGATCAGCGTGATGAGTAGTGATGGTCCAATCTGTCCTGTTTCACAGCGAAATTGCAGAAAAAGTTGCAAAACATATTGAAATCAATAGGCAACTTTTTTTTACATGCAGCAATTTTTACGTGCTACACATTTTTATCCCGCCGAGATATTTTTACGCACAATTTTTTTTCTTACTCCAAATGCATTAAAGTAAATTGCCATTTTTTTAGTGATTTTTTTTGTCTCTGCGACATTTTTGTCTTGCAGGCTTTTTTGTCTTTTTTGCAGCAGTTTCACAAAAGAAATTCCCCATGGTGGAATTCAGAATTTTGCTGCAAATCCATGCCTGGTGAAAAAAATTGCTAATCACTAGTGATGAGGTGAAGTTGCCAAACAAGTGGATCTTTGGCCACCTATGTGCTGGAAAAATTATATAAGTTATGTGTTTCTTTAACACCTGTATGCTGGGCCAAATTAGACTCATCTGCTAGAATGGTCCTCAGGTTAATTACTGGATCATAATGAGCCCTATGCAGACTCATTGGGGAGGGTAACATCAAAAAAGATATTTTAGACAGAAGGTTGTTGATCTGCTGCTTTATGTGTTGCAACTCTATGGCTTTACTCATGGGCTTTTTGCACATTGATGTTGTACATTTTTTCTACACACTCTGTCCCTAGGGTACAATACTCTGATTGCATAAATGTTTCCACCATTGGCCACCTATTGTATATTAGTTTTGTGTCTGTAAATATATTTATTTACCCACTCAGAGCTGAACATCATTTCTAAAGAGGACTGCAGCCCTCTGTTGCTGATATCAAGAACATCCCAGTTAACATTGCTAAAATGTAATACAGGTATGGGACCCGTTATCCAGAAAACCTTGGGTTTTCCGGATAAGGGGTCTTTCCATAATTCGGATCTCCTACCTTAAGTCTGCTAATAAAATTATTTAAACAGTAATTAAACCCAATAGGATTGTTTTGGCTCCAGTAAGGATTAATTATATCTTACAAGGTACTGTTTTATTATTACAGAGAAAAAGGAAATCATTTTTAAAAATCTGAATTATTTGATTAAAATGGAGTCTATGGGAGATAGCCTTTCTGTAATTTGGAACTTTCTGGATAATGGGTTTCCGGATAAGGGATCCAATACCTGTATTAAAATCCATCCCTACTTGTATATACTTATATAATGTTTATATGTATGAAAGCTATAATCATAGTCAAACCAAGCAGAGAAAAGTCAGTGAACTACTGATAAATACCTACACCAAATGAAAAAGAAATGACAAAAAAATCTACACCAAACGATCTTGTCTTTTTAATGAAGGAGATTTGTTATTACATAGTAATAGCATTTTACAGTCAGAAGGAAGTACCTGGAACAATTCCTAGGCAGTAAATGGCAGTACCCAGAAGGCTACCCTTAAAGATAAATAAGACAAAGATCTAAATGTCAAGGGTTCAGCTAAGGTGTGAAGAAAAAATTTATGAAGTAGTCTTTAACTGTTGTAAAGAGTTGTGTTTCTCTTGCATCCTGAAGCCGTAGGAGTCAAACCTGATAGAAGATCATTTGTATTTTAGGTTGCCTTTCTGTGCCTCTAGATGTACCTGGAACACTCTGTACAATTTTCATTTTTTTGTAGCACCTTCAGGGCAAGTCCACCACTCTATCTCTCAGTATTAGAACAATATATAAATGTATTATTTACCAGAGGGTTTTTGGCCTCCTCTTAAATCTGCTAAAATCTTTCTAAAATGGGCATGCAATATGAATTTAAAGTTACGCCTTGCTATGAGGATTTAACACTAGCACTTATTTTGAGAGCTTCCAGATATGGAGACTTAAAAAAATAAAAATAAACTGGAGGTAAGAGTTTTCATAAAATGAAAATGTTGGTTCAGATAAGGTGATGGGGCTCAGATGTATGAATGAAGCTACAATTAATAAAGAGGACAGAGTGCTATTTAAAATAAACTTGTTGTGGCATGTTACAATGCAGCATTGAAAAATACAACCTGCTCAAAGCAGGCATAAATGGGAGGGTTGTGGCTGTTCCCTGGGGTCATCTTGTATCATGAGCAGTCAGTCCACTGGCACTGCTGTAAGTCTAGCTGCACATACACCAAAAGGAAAGCAGCCTTCATTTGTTCCACATGGTGAACAAGATCTTACAGACAATAATGTAATACACAGATCTGGAGCTCCTTACAGAGAAAATTGAACAGGTGCAGTCTGTTGAGCATTATTAGATGAGTTTATTAGATTATTAGAGTGGTTACTAGATAGACTATTTTAAATCTCCATAGCTTATTTTTAAGACTTGCTTGAAGGTTGCTTCATTTCTCTCTCAAAATAACTGTGTTTTCAGTAACATTCATTACATGAATTGCACAAACAACAAACCACGCAAATCTGTTCTCTTAGAGCAAAAACTGTTTGCATCACACATATTTTTTTCTGTTAGCAATAGAGCCAGTTGGCTCTAAAATGGCTCATGCCTTCTCATTCATTAGAGTGACACATGCATTTCCACTTCTAATAACATTATTAATTTAAATTAGAATTAAAAAAGGGTGATGTGCATTGCTCAGTTTGCATTTTGAAAAGGAAAGGTATAACTTTCCACAGAAGCTGCCCAATTTACCAATACCATGTTATCACCAAAAGCCAAGACACAGTTCTCCTTACTAATACTCATAGATCTCTCAGCACCTTTCTACATTATAAGTTTCTGAGGAGCTCTAAGCAGTAACAGTTGCATAATCCAATATGGCAACCACCATGGCAGCAACCTCATCTCACTGTGAACCTGCCACATGTGCACCATTACTTGCCTCCAAATGTCCCAGAGATCCAGTTTCAGTTCTGATGGCAGCACAGATATAAAACTGAAGGAGAACCCCACAGAATAGTTTTATAAATTACTAGAATATATCCTAGTAAAGGTGAAAGAAAGACAGATTTTGAATAAAAAGATTGTGCAGTGGAGGGTTTGATTGTTGCTAACATATGGAAATGCCAAAAATTCCTACATTATTAATCTATGTTTTCACCCACATAATGTCAGTCCACAGGATTGACCAAAAAAGGGATACCCAGGTTGCTATATTAAATAAAATAATATCTAATACATACAAATATAGACTGAAATTGATTGCATTTATGTTTACCCCAGCTAAGCAAAGATAGCCAGATCTTGACTGTCCCCCATTCTCTACATAGTTAGATGAAAGCTTTTTCAGATACATGTTAGGACCCATAGGGTTAACATTTCCTATGGTTGCAAAACTAGACAGAAGCCTCTATATCTTATTTACATATCTTTGTTGTAGGCAAATAGAGTTTGTTACCACTTCCTGTCACAATTTATAGAGTGATTGGAAAAGGATGGTTTTTCCATCCATCACATCCATGAAAAATTCTCACTAAAGGGGATCCGGACCACTAGCTGGTAACCTAAAGGTGTATTGTAAACCTACCAAGCACCTCCACAGTGGTGTCACATTGCCCAGCTCTATCTGCGACTGTATATGACTGCATAACTTTTCTATTTCAGCGTATTTGAGTATAAACCCTGCTGTGTCTTTAACAACAAAGCCTGTTTGTTTCATTTGCAAAAATCTTGGCATCCAATTTGTTTCTTTTGGCAGCAAAGAGCTAAAGTAGCACAATGTCATGTCCCTCTCCTCCACTTAGCAAGAGCCTATCTAGGAACTGAGGGCAGTGTTCTACCACTCATTTAGGCAAAGATAGGGTTACATGCACATGAGAAATGTCTGCATATATAAAAACCCTGGGCACACATATATGTCCTGGTAGGTCTATTGTAATCTCCTTTCCACATAATGAACATTTGGGGGCATATTTATTATGCTGTGTAAAAAACGGCGAGAATATTCGCCACACATCGCCAGGCTTCGCCGTGTAAAAATGGCGTAAAAACAGCGTAAAATCGGCGTAATTGTTTTACGCGTTTTTTCTTCCAACGGAACTTATGGAAAATAATGGCGTAATATCCGGCGTTCAGATGTCGATCTTTTCCATTTATTTTACACAGCTTTTTACTCCGTTTTTTCGGTGAATTAGTTTTACACAGCATAATAAATACACCCCTTGATGTATATGTGCCCATTTATGTCTCTATCTTATTGATGCCCTACATAACCTAATGACCAACCACAATGTACCCATCAAGGAATTATGAAACTGGGAGGTGTTGATTTATCCATATACCGGTATATTCCCAGTCATTTGCTCTGTTTAGAATTAGCGATGAACAACATTTTTCGCAAGGCATGGATTCGTCACAAAATTCCGAAGTGAATTTATCATAATTTTAAATTAATAATAGGACACTAATAATAATAATAGGAAGCTGATGCATGTGTCAGTTTGTTTGACTGCACTAAACAGCTTATAACATTAATGTCCAATGGGTATCTGCGCTCAGCTCCGCAGCTCCACTTTGCACTATTAATCCAAAGCATGACTCCCCAAAGCAAACTGCATGCACAGGGTAAGGATTCAGAAAATTATTTTCCATCCAAAACAATCCAGCATGGAAATAGTTGTAGTGAGCAGTAGCTATCATTACCTCTTGGTAAAATCTTCCAATTTCAGATAAATCAGTCTGATAGTAGAATGTGAGCTAGAGTTTATTTATTGTATAACAGGTACCTGCACGTGTTGCCGTTACAACACATCCAAAGTACATTATCTTACATTACATAGTAGTACTGGGAAAGGCGATGTAAGGTTTGATATAATATCATATAATCATATATTCATATATGCATGTATTTTGATACTTTGATACACTTTGATGCTTAGCATATCATACTCCATTTTAGAGATGTATCTCCATTTTGTAACAGCAACCAGCAAGGCTTGAAACATCCCATAATAGTTGTTTTCCCAAATAGTACCCTTGCACAGCTTGCACCTGATAAAACATAAGCCTTGAGAAACGGCTTAATCTTATCTATGCAATAAAGCCTTTCTACTCCTTGTATCCTCCTTTAAATTCCTGTCCCGCATTAGCCATCCTTGAAGGCCATCCTTGTAGATAATGAGGTTCTACTCCATCTTTATTTTATAATGATTCCTTTGTCTTTGCATGTACACGAGTGGTATAAATACTATGATCACGTAAGAATAAACTGGACAAGTTTGAACTTCCTTTGGAACTGTGTCTTTCTTGTCCCCGTATACACCTTTGTCCTGGTAGGAGGGCTCCCACGGATTACTAAATCTAAGATCGGCGGTCAGGGACCTTACAGGCGATATATGATAATTTGTTATAAGCCCTTTATTTCTAACATTCAGAAATGGCAATCTGTCATGGCACAAAGATAATGCTCTATAAATAGTAATGTTTAGAAAGGGCCAGACTAAAAATGTTTTTTTTAAATGTTATGATTCAATATTATAATAATCTGTTAACCAATTTGTATAATACACATCTAGGAAATACATTCTCAGATTTTAAATTACCAATCTACTGCTGGGACCACTTTTTGCGCTGTGATGGATCATTGAGTTCTTTTGGTGATACAGCCCTTGTTCCAGAGAGTCTTGAGTCTTACCCTAATACTGTTTCCCTGATTGTCTGGCTTTAACCCCAGGTCTGTTAAATAGACTCGCTATTGCTACCACCAGCCCTGACCACCTGCCTACCGTATGGGGTTGTTATTGCCTGCTGCCTGTCTCTATCACTAGTCTGTTTACAGACTTATCAATGTCCTCCAGTTTTGCCTCATTCTTCCGTTTGCTATAATTTTTTAATCTGTTTGCATATGAAACTTTACATTTTGTACAAATGTTTTTACTTTGGGTCTTCATCAAGCTCCTGATCCATATCCAATGAGAAATACAGCACATAGGCTCCTTATTACCAGTCCCATAGCTGTGGTTTATTCTGACAGGATAATAAAGAGATGCATTGGTTGTTATTTTGTAGCTCATCCCAGGCACCTAATACATTTGTAAACTATAAAACTATTAAAGTGATGTATCTGATTGTTTCCCTGTCTCAAAAACATTATTTTGGCAGATCGAAAAGGGTCTTGGAATCCAAACCTCTCAATAACATCAGAAAAAGCCACATGAAACAAAATGAATCCCAACACTTTAAAAAGGCGCACAGCCAGCGACAAGATGGTCTATTCTTTTTAGGTCTAGTACAGGTTCCCTCCAGAATAAAAGGGGATATAGTTTTATAACTTTGAAACAAAGAAAGCCCTACAACATGTTTAAGTCAGATTCACTGTCGCCTAAGAGGACTTAATGCAAAGCTGAATCTAGCTTCATTTTGACTATATAATGTGGTTTTTAGAGGATAACATTTATATATATTGTGACATGCTGACTGCCTGTACACGTAATTTTAGGGGAATTAGCAATGGTAGGCAGGCAGGCATGCAGAGGATCTGGAGCATAGAGACAGGGACACCACGTCTTCAGGCAAAACACAGGTTTCTTTAGGGCCAATTCTTCCCAACAGAAACATAAGACAGTTCATCAACATACAGTTCAGGATTATGATATGTCCCTCCTTCAGGGCTCTCACCTTCCAGGGTAACTTCCACACTCTGGAACACTCAGGCTTCACATTATGCCTTGCTGACTCCTCTCAGCACTCATCCGCCACTCACAGTGGCAGGAGGCACCCCCAGCTCCTCTGGGAGTTCCTAACACAGGCAGGCAGCCTTCCTGCCCTGTGCCCCGCTCTGAGAGTGACCTTCACTCAGTCAAGGATCAATCTCCCACTCTCTCTCTCTGTGTAACCCCACAGCCCTTTTATTGGCTGCTCACCTGCAGCCTAATCAGGCAGCTCCCTACAGCTGGCCAAATGAAAATACTAAGTGGAGTATGGAATGGAGGACCTAACCAATTAACCCCCCATTTACTCCAGGGACCTAATCATTTGGCTTTCCCTAAGCCAGTAACATAAAACACAGCCTTACCTGCTGCAAAACCAGGTATTTTACCTGGTGCTACTTGTATCCCACCATAAACACTGGTGGAAATACACCAAATAATGATCTTTTCCATTGCATCTCTCACATATACATATATATATTATTTATTAGACACTTTACGTTACATATTTACTTCCATTTCAGACAATTTTTACATGTTATATGTAATGTATTCATTCTTTTCTACATTATAGAATTTATCAAAGTGTGAAATTAGAGCTCACTACAGATGGAATTTTACTGCAGTAAGCTTTAATTTCACACCTTGATACATCTGCCCCATAAAGTTTTTTCATACATTTTCGAGGAAATAAAAGTGAAAAACCCATGTTATTTTTATTACATACACTGTGCAGTGGTACAAACTATACAATTTGTGATCTTTCTTCCACTGGAGGATGTGGTCCCTAAACAGTTCCCAGATTCACAAAAGCTATATTAAATTTGCACAAATTAAAACTGTTTGCACAATTTTTTTTTTGTATATATTTTTTTCATTGACGACTTTCATTACATTTCCCCCATAAATATCTTATACATTGTAAATGTAAGATAATGTACTTGTGTCATCTCAAAAATGTTGTAAAACGTTGTATATTATGTCAGGGTTCCCCTAATGGAAAGCATCTATGGAATGCAAACTAAATCATATGGCATAAGACATTGCACCATTTTCAGTTAAAGTACATGCAGTTTATCCAGAATAGTCGGGACCTGGGATTTTCTGGATAAGGGATCTTTTGGTAATTTAGATCTCCATGCATGAAGTCTACTAAAAAAATCATTTAAACATCAAAAAAATCCAATAGAATAGGTTCCAATCAGGATTATTATATCTTAGTTGGGATCAAGTACAAGGTACTGTTTTATTATTACAGAGAAAAAGGGAAATATTTTTTTTTAAATTAGAATTATTTGCTTATAATGGAGTTTATGGTAGATAGCCTTTCCATAATTTGGAACTTTCTGGATAATGTGTTTCCAGATAACAGATCCCATGCCTGTTCTAGATATCTATATACACAGTTTGCTGTTAATTATTGGACATAGGGGCTGAATTATCATATGTGTGAATACTCATGTACACGGAAACAGAAAGCAAATATACTTGTGCAACCAGAACTATGGGTCAGAAAGAACAAATATTACAGTCACAGCTGCCAGGTATTACAAAGTGACAGGTGCAATTGCACCTACTGCCTTTCAAAGAAGTTGTTATGTTAAACATACAGGCGATACATTTGCGCTACCACGGGAGACAAAACCTTCCTAGTTTCCTTCTCACCAGCAATACTTAAAATCACCAGTGGGGAAACATACCAGTCACTTCAGCTTTCTGAAAACCGGAAAATGCTAAATTTGAGAAGCCTGAAGCAATTTACGTTTTTGCCAATGAAAACACATTTTCAGGAGATTGTACAATTTTCTTTAGGGTAGTGGCACATGGGGAGATTAGTCGCCAGCAGTTAAATCTCGGCACTGAAGCAACGATAGGATGGCATACAGCATGTGTTGCTTTGTTTTCCAAAGTTGCTCAAAGTTTATAGCACAGGCCACTAGCAATTACTTTATTGCCAGTGGGAAGGCATTTTGGAGAGATTAGTCAACCAGGGTAGGCGACTAATCTCCCCGAAGTAGCTGCTACTAGTAACTCTGTGTGTCTCCGCCCTTAAAGGCTCTGGCACATGGGGAGACCATCAAATCTCCCTTGTCGCGGGCGACTGATCTCCCCGAAATGCCATCCTACCGGTGAGAATGTAAATCCCCGGTGGGATGGCATATGCAGCGCCGCGATTTCCCCAAGATCGCCGAAGTTTCCTCTAAAGGCAATTTCCGCGATTTCGGGGAAATCGTGGCACCACGTATGCCATCGCACCAGCGATTTACATTCTCACCGGTTTGATGGCATTTCGGGGAGATTAGTCGGCTGCGACAAGGGAGATTTGACGGTCTCCCCGTGTGCCAGAGCCCTTAAGGGTGAAGACACACAGAGCTACTAGTAGCAGCTACTTTTTTACAGCTACTAAACTCCAGAAAATACCCTGCCATAGACAATACTGAGAATTGCCTCTGCTAAAACAGACGTAGAGACAATTATCAGTAAATTATCAGCATTGTCTGTTTTAGTAGCCATGACACGTAGTTGCTGTTAGTAGCTCTGTGTGTTTTCACCCTAAACAGAGTTGGTCCATAAGACTAGCCTTCTTTCACCCATATCTCTCATGATATGGATAAAAATGAAGTGGGATAGAAATTAGGCATAATAAGCAACAAAACTAAATGCATATAAAAATAATAACACACAAAATGCATTTGGCTGTAACTTATTTGGCTTCATAGCACCATTACAGTTTATCACACATTAATAATTTTTCTTCAGTAAATGTGTATATGACTAAGCAATTAAACTGGAAATGGAGATATTCTAAATGGTGGCATATTTTACCACCATGTTTTGCATTATTTTCACCAATTGAACAATTTTTCAATTTGATTATTTTCACCCTGTATACTTTGAATTTTACCATCTGTACAGACTTTAGTAGGTCTGAGATGGCAAAAACTAATATAATCTATTCTTGATAAAAAATCTCCAAAAATGTAGTGGGCCCAAACAAAAAGACATGAGAAAATCTCATTTAATAGATTCTTACAATAGATGTCTATGTGAAATTCATTCTGGAAGAAAATGCTTTAGGGATTCTTTGCACAAGAAATATATATTTATATTATTTATATATTAATATATCATATATATATTTTTAGTAGTGTTTAATACCACAAATAATACGGGTGGTTTACTAGTGCAGGTGCAGTATTAAAAGTGCACTTTTGGATACAATTTTCCATATTTTTACCCACAATGCAATATTTTCCCCATAATTCAGTGTGAAAATAATGTTTTGCATGACCTTTTAGGCACAAGTTTACTATTCCTGGAATTATTGGCATATACAAGAAGACCGGATATCCAGTTTTCCCTTGTGCCAGTAGGTGCACTTGTAAGCAATCCATTAAATAGCACTTGGTGCAAATGTGGATGTAGGTGAAGCATGTTTGGATGCAAGTACCTTTAATGGATAGTGTTAATTGGCCCAATTATTGCATCTATTGTAGTGCAACTACACTTGCACCTACATTTATAAACTAACCTAATGTAAAATGTATTTTTAAAAATCAGTTAAACTGCTAGTTGCAGTTTATATACATGAAACAAAATCTTTGAAAGGGCTACATCTGTTTTTTTTTTTTTTTGGTTTTGTTATTTTTACTATAGCGCTAATAATCTGCTGAGGAAGCACTACATTGCATGTGCGTGAGGGATTATTGTGGCATATTTTTGATGTCTGAAAAACAAAGGGAGACCATATGTATTTGAGTCAACAAAATACAAATTAGGTTCCAGCTGTGAAAATTAAAAATCTAAAAGAAAACCTACCATTTTGTTTATAGATAGACAGACACAAATAAACTTTGATGAATTATGAGTTGTTCTAAGAAGAAAAAGTAAATAAAAAGTCCAGTCAGCAGAACTAAAAAAAACTATAGTTTATTCCTGAAAAAACCCCACTATAACAGCAAGTGATTGCTCTAAATGGATAGCAGAGGGCTCAGTGTGGAACAGAATATAGAAATACTGTTCAAACTAAATACCAGTGGTATTACATTAAAACAATAACTAAAACTGTGATGTAAAAGCCTACGCTTTAGAAAACTCAGGCCTCTCTGGATGGCTTTAGTAGTTTTTCACCAAGGCATTATGTCACTGTTCCCAAGTTAGGCAAATGTTTGGGGGAACAAACTTTTTTCTCTCTAGAGGCTCTGTCTATCTGAACCTGCTACCCTAGGTAGCAGCCCAGAGGTGCCTATATGGCAGATATGTTTTTATTGCACTGATGACAGCATTATCATACAATCCTGTCATGTAAGAGAAATAAAAACCAGTAGCACAGGGTATGTTGTAGATTTACAAGCTCGTATGAAAATTTCCCATTTACTGATTTTTGTCTGGCTTACCAGTATTTGTAGACAGTCGGTGATAATAGTAAATTGACCCAATCCCAAAGGGGGCTATTACATATGTCATACATGTATACATGATTTTCTCTTGCATCATAAATTTGCAGAAGGCAAGAAGATTGGATCCAAAGTGTTCCACCGTTAAGACATATTCAACCCTAAATATCCTCTGCTTATTCAGTGTCTAGATATGTTTAGGCAGGTTGATCGGAGTTGCAGATATTTACTGGACTGCACAAACATCTAAGTTGCACTAGAAACACAGATAGTAAAAAAATAAATGTGAGTATGCTTTTTTTAGGATTTACCCGCTAAGCCAATAAATGAATTACTCCTGTATTTGTAACAGTGCTATAATATTATGATATCAATATTTGTATTATTATTGTTGCTGGCATTACATGTATATTCTTTAAAATACTTGAACAGCAATATAACAGAAGGAAGTCAATTATTAGTCTTACATTTGTATTTGAAATATTTTACTCAACTTTACATTCTGTACCACAGTCATTATCCCCTATATTTCATCTGGGCACAAATGAAAGCTAATAAGAATCCTGACAGGCTTGTCTTCCCAGCCAGTGCTATAAATTAGATCACTAACTTGTTATTAAAATGTTCCCTCCGGACACACCAGTGAAGTTTTGCAATTACATTAATATTATACATACTGATACCCATACTCACTTGGTCACAAACATGCTGTGATCATTATGGAAGTATATTCCCTGCAAGAAATATATATAAAAATTTGAAGTATGTGCATATAGATAGATTGCAGCTTATATTTTCACTTGCAACAATAACTCAGCATGAATTTACTTTACAAACAAGCAATTAAGATATAATCAACATGATGATTATGAATATCTAAATATAATACTTTACTGATAGACGAAGAAGAGCTGTGTATTGCTTTTGTTAGGGTAAACTATCAGTAAGCAGCTACTGCAGAAGCAATAACTCAAAAAACCACAGAGTCTAAAATTATTAAAGATATGCTGATTCACTATTTTATAGCTCAGAAATCTTCCACCAGATTGCATCAAGCTCAGTGTGCCATTCCTAAGCTTTCTACACAATTATAAACATAAAAAGATGGGATTTATTTTACCCACAGGACACTTGTATATCCACAGCATCTTTTATTTATTCCTATCTCAACCTCGGTCGGTTTCTCTGTTAATCTGCTCAAAGGCATTTTTCATATTTTTTACATTTTATACTCTTTTAAGAAAGAAAATCACACATTTGAAAGCTCTTTTATATAATAAATTGTTATTCTGATATTTAACAGGCCATACATTGATAATCCCATTCCATTTTACATTTGTGTTTGAAGGGTAAGAATACCTTTATGTTTAACAATAACATGGTTAACCAATATCGTCTCACCCCCTCCTCTACGGGGCAGTATACTCCTATATATGCTTTTTAAAGCACTAATGGAATATTGTATTGCTTTTCCCTGAACCCACTCCCTCTTTCCTTCTCTAAAAAGGTTAGTTTGCATAAGCAAAGCTAATGAGCTCTGTTAGAATAAAAGTCCACAGCCTTTGCTAAGCTTTGAGATAAGGCACAACTCATACAGAGGACTTATTATACTAGCAATTTGTTTTCATAGCTTTGCCTCTGCAAACAGTGATGCAAAATCAGTGCTTAAGTAAAAGTGGTTTCATTTTCTTATTTAGCACAATAAAAATATATTCCTTAAATAAAACAACACGAAAAAGGGTATGTCTAGCATAAGCCCCATTTATTAAGCTTGTGTGGAAAAAAATTGGTATACTGAAAATATTTTGCACGGTATACTATTTCCTCAGAATTATATTTAGCTCTTATATTGGTTGCCCTAGGTGTAGCTGGCAAACACACAGACTGTCATGCTTTCCATCCTGTGGAATCAGCTATGTCTGTGTGAAAATAAATACATTTATGTTTGTCTCTGGGAGTTCAGATAATGTATAAGCGCCTTTTCTACATGAAAGAACATATTTCAGGGTATATATTCCCTTTAATGTTGAACTACAAATTGTTAACGATAAATCTTCTGGGTAGATTAAATGCATGAAAGCATAGTAATAGAATCTTATGCAGGTTATTTTGCAACATAAGAATGGAAAAGGGAGGGAAAAGCTATTATCACTTCAAGCTCATGCTCTAGCTACCATGATATCTTACAAGATATAATAAATAGACTTTTACCTAATAAACATAATTACAGCCATTTAAGGGTCATATATGTTCAAAAGTGCAAAGTGCAATTTCACAAGTTTTTTTTGCACATAATTGAGCATCCCCCCATACTTTCTGAATAGTTGTGGACACAATAGGAGTTGCACTTCAATTGCACATCCATGAGGTAGGACATCAAATGCAAGTTGTGGCTAACATTTTCAGCGGCAGGACTGCATCATGATAGCCTTTTGCCATAGGGAATTACCATCATGTTTTGGAAGGGTTCCACAGCATCGATAGGTGTGCTTGTGCAAGATTCAGAAGAAGAGGCAGGATGAATGCTATGGCATTTGGCTCATCTATATGGCAGTTTAAGGAGTGTGTTTAGGCCCAGATATCTTAATGAATGCCATCAATTAATGTAGCATTTTCATTTTACCACAATGCACATTTGCAGTTGTGTGTTGTAAATGACACCTTTTGTGTTAATATAGCTTGTGATTTTTAACTAAGCTTTAAAGGAACAGTAACACCAAAAAAATGAAAGAGCTTTAAAGTAATAAAAATATAATGCACTGTTGCCCTGCACTGGTAAAACTGGTGTGTTTGCTACAGTAACACTACTATAATTTATATAATAAGCTGCTGTGTAGCCACGGGGGCAGCCATTCAAGCTGGAAAAAAGGAGAAAAGGCACAGGTTACATAGCAGATAACAGATAAGTTCTGTAGAATACAATAGTGTTTTATCTGTTATCTGCCATGTGCCTGTGCCTTTTCTCCTTTGAATGGCTGCCTCCTTAGCTACATAGCAGCTTATTTATATAAATTATAGTAGACTTTCTGAAGTAAACACACAACTTTTACCAGTGCAGGGCAGCAGCACATTATATTTTAGTTACTTTTATACACTTTCATTTTTTGGTGTTACTGTTCCTTTAAGTGCAGTAGTGTTTTGTTTTTGAAGGTTTGGATTTCATACATTTATATACTGTAAAAAAAATATTGTTGCTTTGGTGTCTTTGTCTCTGCCAAGCCAAACCTAGCAAAAGAATCTCCAACCAGGAGCACAGTAGTGTTAAAGGCCAAAATATGAAGCAGATTTATATGAATTTAAAAATAACACACTGCTTTATTTTTGCTTCAGAACCTATAATATAGCTTATATAAATAATCTAATTATGGGGTCCTCATTCAAGTTCCAGTAGGAATGTTGGTCCACTGTGCAGGCCTGTATTCATGAAATAGGGCAAGTCCTTGCTCTCCATTCTGTAGTGTGAGCACCTGTGGCCTGATGCATTAATGATGGTTCTGAGTGCAAAGTGGGAAATACATGCTGGCTTGTGTCTGTTTTGGTGCTTTACTTCCTGTCCCACAGTCATTAAATGACCCTTTGTGTTATGTGATTTACCTTCTTTGGTCTACTGTGCAGAATATATAGAATCTGTACATAAAACAAAGGTTGTACTGTTGTTTTTGCCAGTAGATATTGTCATAAGAGTTCTTCTCCAACAAAATAAAAGATTTTTGTCCAAGACTGCACTACTTTAGCTCCTCCATTAATATCCCCTCAGTCCTGAATCTAATACTATGAGTATTTATATATTTTAATGTCTAATAGGCTTGTTTATCAATTTGTTTGTGAATTCGAGTTTATTTTTCCAATAAATACCAGACATTAAAGTTTTTGAAACTTAATTCGAAGTTTTTTTTTGCGTGAAAAAAAATCAAATTAATTTTTATCTTTGTATATCATTGTTTTTCAGGGTAAAGTAATGCTATATATACCTGCAATATTCAGGAGTATAATTTTCCTTTAAGGCCACTTTAAAACATTTATATGCAGCAGATTACTGCCTGAGCTTCTAAATTGACATGAACTATCTAATAGATTAAAAAGAGATGCAAGGGTTTGTTCCTGAACAGCAAGAGCATCAAAGACAAATCTTAATTAACTATTGCGTGCAGGAAAACACTTCTGAAAATCATGACAGGATTACACAAACCAGAGAAAACTGCAAGTCAAGTCAAGTCAAGGCTCACTTCTATGAATGGTTGAATAATTAAAATTAAATTCGCAAAAGACCACAAAGGAGTAGCTTTAGATGCTAGTACAGAAAGGAATACAAACCTCTCTGACCCAGTCTCAGCAAACCATATGAATTGTGATAATTAAAGTAAGGCTATCTTTGGAAAAAGTTTAAAAAGTCTAGCACAAAAGAATTATAACCTAAAGCAATCAATTTAAAGTTTGGGAGAAAATATTGCCAGAAAAGTCCTCTTTTACATTTTCCTCTCTATATTTGGCCTATGGTAGGAGAAAAGTCAAGAAAGTCTTCTTACTCCATATAATATACACAGATAACTATGTTTCCATAGTCTTTATGATTATCAGATAGCATTCTTACTTGAATATAAGGGCCCTATTAGTATTACACGTCATTAGACAGAAATTCAAGGTTATAAGCAAATCATGTTACAGAAATGCAAATATAAAAATTCCCTCACCCCATGCCTTATATGCTTTCAAACTGTAAGCTCAAAGGCCAATGGCACACCTGGAGTTTCCTCAGAATGCTTAAAATCTGGAGATTGTATGTATGTCTAATGGAACAGGGTAGGGAGTTGTAGAGAATGGGTGCACCATGTGAAAACAAACAGAGCATAGACCCATGTGGCTATTCACATGATGCCCCACAACGTTGTCAAAGTGCAACAAAATGGCTGCTTTTTTGCACGTTGTACACTGTGTGGGGCACTGTAAATGACTCCTATAATGTCTAGAGAAGTAATTGGTAAATAGACGTAAGGTGGTGCAACATTGTTGAATGCTTTGTAAATGAGTAACAGAACCTTGAAGTACATTCTGGGGCATATTTATTATGCTGTGTAAAAGACGGCGAGATAATTCGCCACACATCGCCAGGCTTCGCCGTGTAAAAACGGTGTAAAACTGGCGTAAAATCGGCGTAATTTTTTTACGCAGTTATTCTTCCACCAGAACTTATGGAAAATAGGGGCGTAATATACGGTGTTCAGACGGCGATCTTTTCCATTTATT
Organism: Xenopus tropicalis; assembly: GCF_000004195.4. Lineage (NCBI taxonomy): Eukaryota > Metazoa > Chordata > Amphibia > Anura > Pipidae > Xenopus > Xenopus tropicalis. The sequence goes on along the minus strand of NC_030678.2, from coordinate 103,263,867 downwards.
TTACACAGCTTTTTACTCCGTTTTTCCGGCGAATTAGTTTTACACAGCATAATAAATACGCCCCTCTGTGTATTCTGTGTAGTCAGTGCAGTGAATGGGAGCAGAGGTGCAGGAGTCTGGCAGCAGTGTTTATTAAAGGCACCCTGTCAACAACCTTTTAAAAGCTACCAACATTTTCCTGGCTTAGCCCCACACCCTTTAGTCCCAAGCAAGGCATCTAGTCAGTGAGGCTATCAAACACATCAAAAACCTAGGGTAAACTGCTTTCAGCAAACAATATCTCTGAACCCAGTGAATATTGTGGCATGCAGTTTTTTCTGATTGTTATCCTCTTGTTTCTATATTTTTTTTTCATCAGCCTCAGTTGTCCAGTTTAGTAGCAAGGTCATGGGTGATATTTTAATTTTGTAATATTTGTCATTTTATTTGCAGTGTTAGCCTTCTGCATTGTGAGTATTATATGGCTAATTTTCTGGTATTTCATTTCTGGTATTTAATTTGTGAATTAGGGCAGTTACTATAGTCAAAAGGACACCCTCCTCTCCTTACCTGAAGTAACCGCTGCCTCCGTAATAAGTTATGCCTGTAAAGATTTCTTGTTCCTGTCACTTAACATTTAGAATAGGGCTAAATTCCATAGCATGGTATGAAATTGGTTTCAGCTTTTATGCTTCTTTTACTCTCTGAATGTGGAAAGCCATAGAATAGATTGTAGGAAAAGGCATTAAAATATTTTAGAGTCTTGCACTTTACTGTATTGGCAAAAATATCAAAGCACCAAGATAAAGGACTGAAATATTCTTGAGGAGACCTTGAAACAGTGTATTTAATACCCTCTGCTAAGCATATCAATTTATTGGTCATTATGGGCATCTAACTACTACCAATGTTATATTATTTTCAGTGACCTTGCATACACAGGATTCTGAATATATGTAATGTTACATGTATTTTATTATTTGACATTTTTCAACAAAACATATAAGCAAACATGCAATTTTATTGCAATGCTCTGCATACAATCTACAAAAACAAGGGATTATATTAAGAATTGGAGCCATTTAAGCAATTATATGAATGCCACATGCTACTTTTTCAGTTTAATTTTCTCACTTCATAAAGGCTCAAGAAAGCACCACAGGTGCCTAAAAGCTAAATGTGCCTTTGTACTGTGTATAAAATCCAGATTCAAACTTTCTCCCTCATTTTGTTTCATGCACATCATTTTTGTCATTCATGTTTCTTTCAGGTTTCCTGCTGTTTTTTTAGGAGTACACTGTTTAACCTTTCAAGTTAAGTCTTCTTTCATGATATTGCCAAAGTTCTAACAATATATAGTTAGTTTAGATTGAAAAAAGGCAAAGGTCCATCAAGTCCAACCCTTTCAAATGAAACCCAGTGCATATATATTTATATATAATGAAGACAAACTGCCTTGCACACACTGGCCTTTGAAAAAGTGAAAAACATTTATTTGTGAAGCAACATTTTGATCCCCGCAGAGACCTTTATCAAGTTTATGGTCTAAAGAAGCCCATACACATTAAAATCCACTTGCTTGGCGAGGATCTTGTCCCTTTTGGGTTACTAAATATATGTGAGACTTTACAGGCTATAAAGGATAGGATAAGGCAACATAAATCTACTATTCCTACCAATAATCTTAAATTGCCAGCACCAGCTCATTTTCATGAGGGCAAGCATTCCATTGCATTTGCATCTCTCCTTAAATAGGGGTTAATACATTGTGCCTTTTTAAGGGGTGGAATTTAAAAGTGTGGCTATTTTTTTTAACATGTGTGGCTTGAAAAAGGAGTAGGAAGCTCTGCAACATTGCCTTTGTATTTTTCTGCCTTTTTTAACAATAAAAAAGTGCCCCCTCACTCCTCCCAGTGACCACGTTCTAATCACACACCCCAGTCTACACTAGCTTTTCCATAATTTCCAGTCCCCCCGTCATTCTTTTCCAGTCCTTTAAAAAGATAATGATAAGCTTGAGAGAGTGCAGAGACGTGCAACTAAACTGGTAAAGGGGATGGAAGTTTTAAGCTTAGGTTAGACTGTCAAGGTTGGGTTGGTTGGTTGTTTTCTCTAGAGTACATCAGAGCACATTATAAACAGATAGCAGGGAGCTTGTATTTCCTACAGAAAATATTAATGCCTCAGAGGCCACCCTTTGGAAACCATAATTGCTAATAATTCATCCATGCTCCTTTCCATTTTTGATTCTAATGTTTTCTTAGTCAGCAAACCTTTTGCGCCTCCTCAACCCTTGGCATTTTTCTGAAGCTCATGAATAACTTGAGGAACTAAACTGTCATTTGAATTTGAGTAGGTGGTGCTTCATATTGGGGGGAGTGAGGCTGTGGAATGCCCTGCTGGGTGATGTTGTGTTGGCCGATTTTAATAACTTCTTTTAGTGTAGCTTGGATGATTCTTTGATCAATCATAATATCCAAGTCTTTTGTGATTTTAAGATCTACAGTTCTCCACCCCCAAATCTAATACTCTTTAGCTAGGTTTTACTCAGTGAGCAAGAGACTCCTCTCAAGATTGTCAAATGATCTTAGGGGCACATTTACTAATCCATGAACGTCCAAAAAGCGTCCGAATATGTTTTTTGCGTAATGATCGGTACTTTGCGACTTTTTCGCGAATTGTCGCGACTTTTTCGAGCTCTCAATACGAAAGTTGCGACAATTCGCGAAAGTCGTAATGGCTATGAAAAAGGCCCGACAATTTACGAAAGTCATAATGGCAATGAAAAAGTTGCGACAATTCACTAAAGTCATAATGGCAATGAAAAAGTCGCGACAATTCCCGAAATTTGTAATGGCTGTGAAAAAGTCGCGACAATTCGCGCAAGTCGTAACGGTTACGAAAAAGTTGCGACAATTCACGGAAAAGTCGTAACGGCGACAAAAAAACCCGCAAAAAATACGAAAAAGTCGCAAAATGTTAGTTTTCCAATCCAAATTTTTCTCATTCGGATTCGTGGATTAGTAAATCAGCCCCTTAGTGTTGCAATTTTCTGCTCTCGATCTCTAACTCAAGCTTCTAAAGTACCAGTTTACTCACATCCACCCCAGAGAGGTAACCACTTTGGATCTCCTGTTCAAAAATTGCTATTTTGCACCTGGAAAAGCAAAGTGTTTAAACACTCAGTTAATAAAAAATATTTATCATTTTATATTTGTTGTAGTTGCTTTATCCAGCCACCAGCCTGGGAATGTTATGTAAACCAATCAAATGATTCTTTCCATACAGAATGTACTGTATATTTGTCTTTTTATATAGAAAATAGTCATGGATGAATGTACAGTAAGACAATGAAGGTCATGAATGTAAGACAATGAAGGGTAAGTATATATGCAGTTGCTGAGAGTTCATTAATGAACTTGGCAATTCTGTGTTTCGTATTCATTATCTTTGCTTCAATGACATCCATCCTATATTTTGGCTCAAGCCCATAACCTTGTAATCTCTTTTTTCTGTTTCTTACCCCAGTGCAAGAATAAGCATAAAATGAATGTACGACGTAGAGGGTGCAACCTATTGTGAAAATTAACACCATTTATTGGATAATAGATATTAAAATTAAATTCACCAACCATACATACATGTGTGCAACATGAGTCTAATAAGCAGGACTGGAATGGAAAAAGGTTGCACCGAATCTAATTCTGGTTCAGGTTTTGGCAGAATCCCAGCACTTTTGGAAGAAATTCGTTTTAACTGAAACAAATCCAAACACGTTAATGTTGCGTGACTTGAAAGCGCTGAACAACTGAAGGTGACAAATTATTCACAGATGGTGCAGCTTTGTTGATTTTAGTCACATTTACATATGCAAATGAAGGTTCAGATTCAGTCAAATTCTTTGAGAATGATTACATAAATGTAAAAATTATGGATTTGGGGCATGCCTATTCTATTATTATTCTTTTTTAAACTTCATTTATTTTCTGGTCACAGTTTTTTAGATGGTGGAGAAGAGTCCAAACACGACTATGCATGGCTATACTAAAATAGAATCCACCTATCACTAGCGGTGACAGTACACCGTAAACTTCATTACACTACAGATGCATGGTCAGGGGCTTTATTGCTGACCAAAAATACTAGGTGGAGTATACTGCCCTGTAAGGGGTGTTCTGTCCAACTAGATTAATGACATTATTGTCCCTTATATTAACTATGTTATGGGGCAGATTTATCAAAATGTGAGTTTAGAGCTTAATACAAAAAAACTCACGCACATTCTATTTATTCCTATGGGATTTTTAGAAGCATATATATCAAATGGTGAGTTCTAACTTTCACCCATTGATAAATACACTTCTAAAAATCCCATGGGAATGAATAGAACGTGGGTGAGTTTTTTTCTATTAAGCTCTAAACTCACATTTTAAAAAATCTGCCCCTATGAGTTAAAGAAAACGTTTCTCTGCCTGCAGATATAAGCTGGCTGAGAAAATGATATGTGTTAAATTAGATGAAAAGAGTAACAATGCCATAATGAGGTGAGTAGGAATGGCGTCCCTTGTACATGATGCAGCATGCTGGTTACCTTCACTTTCCTTCCTCTTTAAATGAGGCTCAACTAAACGTTTAACCTAATTACTAACTAAAAACATAAAACTTTTTGCTACAGTATGTACTTTGTAGATATGTCCTATTTTGCACTCCATATTATCCACCTGATTTCCCATTTTATTTAACCATGCTTTAAAAAAGGCAACTGCTGACCAACTAAATAAAAGACCCATAGAGACCATAGCAACAGCTGACATTTCACATTTGAGTTTTGACATGTATTATTTTATAAGCAGAAAAGCTTTCTAGACAACCCATTATTATTTTAAAATAAAAGTTCAGAAACCACAGTGTATGCTCCTTTGTTGTATCCGAAGCATTCTCATGTTAGCACAGCACAGAGGTAAGTATTATGCATTTTTTTTTGTCTATTATATTTCCAGTTGTTAAGGAGCTCAAAAAAGGAGCCCAGCACATATTTCTACTGAACAAGCTTTTTCAGTTTTGTGTACAAGGGACAAAGAAAAAAGAATTTGCTAAACAATTCTTTAACTCCATGTTCACACAAGAAATGCTTGTAGGATATTCCATTAGCTTTCCTACAGAAAGCTTATTGCCTTGGCCAGTGTAGAATTAGCAAAGCTTTCCTAATGTCTGAGGGAGGAAAATAAAAAATTAAGGTGGCCATACATAGTCAGATTTAAGCTGCTTATTTGAGTCCTTTAGACTGATTCAACAGCTTATCTGGCCAAGTATGGGAACCCCCGACGGCAGTAACTGGTATCTGGCAGAAAATCCACCAGGTGTTGGTTAGGTAGGTTTTCTTTTGTAGTTAGATTGGGAACCGCATCGGCTCTTCATCACTGTAACGCCATTGTTTGGCCCTAGGGCCCAGGGGTGTATGGGGCATGGGGGCATAATGGAGCCAAGGCACACCTGAAACATGAAAGTCGCTCTGGGTCTATGGAATATCTTGCATTGATAGGAGACTGACTAAATCTTTCCTTTTTAGTGTATTTATAATCTAAAATTAGGTAAGGGAAGTTAATTATCTGCCTCTCCAGGAGATTCTAAGCTGCAATAAAGACTGCTGTAAATGTGTTTTTATTTTGTTACTACAGACAGACTTAGCTAATTTATAAGGGAAGTTATGTAAATTATGATTTTCAGTACATCCAGGGTAATACGCTTCAAAATAATAAATCTTATTTTCTTACGCACAAGAGATCAATGTAAAGTAACAGCTACAAAAGCAAATTAAATTCTGTCTTTGCATAATTAGACATTTGTATTCCATTTATTTACTAGTAATAAGAAAAGCTATAATATAATTATTTATGACTTATTTACATTGTTACTGCTGAACTAATGCAAGGTTCTTGATTCAGGAATAAATCAAATTGCCTTGTTGGGATCAGGGATTAATATTTCTCCTTTAGGGTTAATTCATTGAATCCTTTGATCATATATGTGACCTGTGTCCCCAAAAGAAGAAATAGGTAGGTACAAAAAGCAAAGTTTTGCCCAAACTATTCACCAGAGGGCTACATATGAGTATATCACTGGCATATGGGCAAATTTTGTCTGTTTTTTTCTCTACCACAACTAAACTCCCAAATTTACAAAGCACAAACGTCTATTCATTAATTAAAAAATTCAAATATAAAAAGCTCAAAAGAATAAAGACGTGGAACAAATATGAATATGAAAACCTCTAAAACCTTGAGTGAAATAAAGATTTGATAAAGATAGCAACCAGTGAGCTCTACATGACCTCACCAGTTTTTAGATGGCAAAGGTTTGTATTAGAGTTTTTCCTGGTTTTTAAACTTGATAAATAATAAAAAAAATTGTGTTTTAGAGTAATTATTAGCGATGGGCGAAATGTTTCGCCGGGCATGGATTTGTGGCGAATTTCCGCATTTCGCCATTGGTGGATTGTTTCGTGAAACGGATGAAAACATTTGCCGCGCTTCCAAAAATTGTGACCGCGCGTCAAAAATGAATAGTCGCAGGTGTCAAAAGAATAGCCGCATGACAAAAGAATAGCTGCGGGCAACAAAAGAATAGCCGCGGGTGAAAAAAGAATAGCCGTGCGACAAAACAATAGCCGCGGGCAACAAAAGAGTAGCCGCGCGACAATTTTTTTTTGACGTGCAACATTTTCACCGTTTCGCGAATCTTTTGAAAGATTTGCGAATTTTTTGGCGAAGGAAAACGAGACAGATTTGCTCATCACTAGTAATCATCTAAATATAGTGAAAAAAGTTTGATTCAGGAAAACGGAAAAAATACGAACGTTAATAAACCTGCCCCTAAATGCTTACTGTGCCCAGTAAAGGAATATGTTACACATGAACACAAAGAAAATACTAACGTAGAGGTTCCAAGAGAGAAAAAAAAATGAAAATGCAGAGAAAGTAATGTACCAATATAAAACGGTGTGACAGTGTAAACTTATGTTTAGTAACAGATAATTTTACCTTCCCTCAACACCCATTAGGGGTATCTTGTGATGAGTAAATCTGTCCCTTTTTGCTTCACTGAAAAATTTGTGAATTGGCAAAAAAATTGTGAAATGCAGATACCGCATGACTTTTTTGGCACACACACTTTTTTTGATGTGACCACAACATTTCTGCCGTGATGGCGACTTTTACTTAATTTTTTGTTGCAAAAACACGAGGGGTGTCCCATAACAATTATAGCAAATGTGGGACAGCAAAGACTATAAAGGAACTAGTGTTCTGTGCAATTATTTATCCCATCCAGACTGTGTTAGTAAGTCAGTGAGAGAGTATTTCTGCTAGTGTGTCAGATAGACCCCCATATGTCCCCATTGCAGGAGTGTTGCATTGCATTAGATGTTCTTTGCATTTTTTTTCTTTCATTGTTTTTTTTTCATTATCTTTAACTGTAGTCTTTCATAAAGTTCTTTATTGCTGCATTTTAGTTCCCAGTGGGACCCACTGCGGTGTATCCCTTGCCACCCACTAGGTGGAGGTACTGCACTATAAGATTTAAGTTTCCCAGTCTCTCGCAATTTCCATGGGGGTTGCCAAGAAAGGGTTACACAATACTACCACAATTCACAGGTAAGCAGTGCTGGATTTCTATTTAGCACTGTCCCAGACTCCCCTACCTGCTGACTCTTTGATCTGACTGGCACATGTGCATAGAATATAATGAACAGGTGGAGAGGACTACCGATTTGCTGGATTTTTGAAAAAGTATTCAGTGGTGGGTTGAGGCTTGTGTAGATAATATAGCCCTGTCCCTAAGAATATTAATTTTCTGTATAAATGGTACATTAATTCCTCATGGCCTTAGAGCACCTTGCCATTCCCAAATTGCCCCTACATGTAAAGGCACAATCCTTCATGCTCTCTGAAAGTAGATCAAAGAGTTATGTATGCCTACAGGTGCAATGCTGGCAGTGTCTGCTGGTGACGCATACAACAGGGGTGGCACATAGGTGCCATGTGGTAGCCCTTGGCTTTCAGAGTATATTGTTCATCAAATGCAATGAAGAAGGCTTTCCACAGCTCTATAACAAACAATTAGTTAGTCATTAAGTACAGGGCACCCTTGCACCTGGCAGCAATGAAGATTCTCAATCCAGCATGAGGCTCACAGTAAAGTCTACACTCCACATGGGCAGCTGCACAGACATGTTTTGTTTTGGTTCTGAACTTGAGCTTTTTCTGTTTAATATCATGTGGTTGTATACTATCATGACCGGATGGAGGTCAGCAAAATCTTTAGTATATGAAAGTTTGCTTAAAATGTATTAGATAGGCTCACTTGTAGTCAGAACTCCTGAACCCCCTAAACTCAGATGTCAAAGCTCCACCTGCCACAGGTCCAAATCTTTGTGCTCCCTGAAACAGCTGCACCTATTTGTGTATGGCATCTAAGGGAGCAATATTGTTATCCTTAGGGGCATATTCATGAAATCACGAGTTTGAATCCCAAAATGGGTAAAATTCGAATTGGATACTATAATTTCTGATGATCGCAAATATCACGAAAATGCTTACGAAAAAATAACAATAGTCACGATAATATCGTATTGGCTCTCCGAAAGTCACGAAATTTTCGTACCGAACGGGAAAACCTTTCCGACTTTGATCCTTCTGTGCATGATTTTGGAAGCCTCCCATAGGAATCAATGGCACTCTGCAGCTCCAACCTGGCCCAAGGAAAGTCACGATAACGAAGCTTGAATGAATCCAAAACTTTCGTACTCGGGCCGACAATACGCAAGGTACGAAATTGTCACGCAAGGTACGAAATTGTCTCAAAAGGTACGAAATTGTCGCAGAAAATATGCTCAGAGCGTTCGTACATTAATAAATGTTCCCCTTAGTGTTCTATGACTTGCGCTCCATCCCAAAGTAAATGAGTCCTTAAGAGCCCGTACTGACACAGGCACATCTAAGCATCTCTGTAAGAGCCCTTATATGGGATCCTCCATAAGGAATTACTGTGAGAAGGATCTAAGCAGTACACAACATATTTGGAAATGTCTAAGTTTCTAAATGTCTCTAAGAAAACTGCAGTGGGGAAACTATAGGCCTTGTAGTCACTTCATTGCTTGTGTAGCAAAGTGCCAACTGCTTAAATTTCTTTCTCCAAAAAATCAGCAGATTAATCATGCTTCCAGCTAACATATAGCTGGGAGCCAATCAGGGTTGCCCCACATAAACACAAACTTGCAGTACTAAAATTTTAGCTACACCCTTTGTATTTGCAAATATGATAATGAACAGTCAATTTATTGGGGGGTCATTGGAGTTTGCCCTAAGGTAAACCCTACACTCCTTCCTGCCCCTGCTTTGCACTGTCATTGCTTGATATGAAAGTTATGGTTTTTTGTATGCTACATAAACTATGTAAATTTAGGGGCCAAAAACTAGTCAGTATTAGTTCATGAAAATCGTTTTTTAAAAAATGTGCTAATAAGTCAGTCTTTGAATTGGCTTTTATTGGTGGTCAGTAAAAGTTGCCCTTGGCTGCCCATAAATTACTAATAGAAAATGTATATTTAGTAATCAAGTTGGGCAAAGAGTTAATCCTAAAGAAGAATGTGGAACTGTGCTTTTTGAGCTGGTATTCAGGATTCTCAAGAAGTCAGTTTTCTAAACAATTTATTTTCTTATTGTACACCAGGGAAGAGGAATCGCTAAAGGCTTGTAATTAAATTGTAACATAACCTTGGGCCTAAAACACGCTTGACTGACTGAGGAAGAAGTTTAAAGATATCTGCAAGGTGAAAGTGCATAAACCACCAGGACCAGATGGCATATCACCAAAGATAAATGGAGAGTTTAGTTTAGAGGTAACCATGGCACTATATTTAATCTTCAAGCATTCTATGATCTCCTGCATTGTGCAGAGAGACTGTGGAATTATTTAACAATTGCAATGTGGTACTTATTTGCATACATCTACTATGTGGATAATGGCCCTGTCTTTTTGGGCACTAAACTTACCAAAGCTATATACAAATTTCATTTAATTGCTTATCCACTTTATCTGTGTTACAAACAAAAAACACATACTAATTGCATATTATACTAGGATCAATGAAAATAAGTTTTTAAAATCATTACTTCAGTTCTTGGTATAGCAGTAATTTTTTCTCTCCACTATTACTATGTATATTTAATTATTTGTTCAGGCCTTGGGGATAACTGGGGATGTATTAAAGTAAATTGTTTATTTTCAATCTATTGTTTTTCAATCTATTGTTTACAATTTGATCAATGTTATGCTTTGTATTAACTTGTTACTATGATCCTAGCAAGTTTACATACAGTTGAAAGGCATATTTATTTATAGAGTGCTACTAAATTGACCAAATCTATAGAAACGACACCCTAGAATACCAGTCCACCTCCACTTTCAGACATTGTTGCTCCCAGTGGGCCCAAATCAAGTGCTCATTTTTGAATTTCTGAAATGGAGGCATATTTAGAGTCTTAAAGGCCATGTATACTGCCAAACAGAGCCTCCTGTAGTCTACCAGTCCATAGTGGGATACTAAATAACCAATCACAGTCCTTATTAGTCACCTCCTGTGAATGTTTTTATGCTTGAGCTGCTCCTCAACTTTTTTATATTTAAATGTTGCTCATGGGTAAAAAGGTTGTGGACCCCTGCACTACTTTACTAAAAATTAGATTTGTGATTAATTTTGCCATCCCAAAAGAAAGATGCTTTCATTAGTAAGCATAAATACTTTGTGGCCATATAGATTTTACTACAAATTAGAGTATTAGTATTATTATTATTCTAACCTATGCATTACTCTAATTTATTAATCTATGGTAAATGGCATTCACAGGTTTCCAGATAATAGTCTGACCTATAACCAAGAAACAAAATGCCACACCATTCATTGAATAAAGGCATGACAGCATTTTCAAATGGAGTGGCATGGTGGGGCACTTTTTCCTGGTGCAACTTTTAGGGGTTCAATCAATAGGACTTTTGCTGAACATACTTTTGCACCAAAAACCCACAACTAGGCTAAACCTTACTCCACTCTTCATGAGTTCCAAGCTCCTTCATTGTCCAGAATGGTTTTACTGATTACCCTAACTCCTTTAATTCTGAGATTAACCTTGACTTAAGATATATGCCTGTTACTAGCAAACCATCACTTAATGATGATTTGAGTATAAGCTCAGAAGTCACTGGCAACTTCCCTTCTATATATAACACACTAATACAGTCAACCTGTCAGACTAACCAAATTGTCTTCCTTGACTTGCCCACTAACCCATGACAACAATGGCCATTTATAGTCCATAGGCCTGAACAATTTTAATACCGATGTATAGCAGTTGAGATGTTTTGCTCACAGCTATTCCTGAGCAAAACTCAGGACCAGACTTAAAGGAACAGTAACACCAAAAAATGAAAGTGTATAAAAGTAATAACAATATAATGTACTGTTGCCCTGCATTGCTACAACTGGTGTGTTTGCCTCAGAAAGACTACTATAGTTTATATAAGTAAGCTGCTGTGTAGCCATGGGGGCAGCCATTCAAAGGAGAAAAGGCACAGGTTACTTAGCAGATAACAGATAAACCCCCATTATATGGGGCTTATCTACGAGTTACCTGCTATGTAACCTGTGCCTTTTCTCCTTTTTTCCAGCTTGAATGGCTGCCCCCATGGCTACACAGCAGCTTATTTATATAGTAGCTTTTCTGTAGCAAAAACACCAGTTTTTTTGCAGAGCAAGAGCACATTATATTTTAATTACTTTAAAATACTTAATTTTTTTGATGTTACTGTTCCTTTAAAAATCTGTTATATGTGCAATTTTCAGTTTCCTTTTTATTTAATATATACTGTAAACTTATTATAAACAAGAAAAGGACTGTGCCTTCACTGTACAGTCAGAAACCATTTGGAAAGTTTTGAGAGTATAGCTATAAACAATATATAACTATATTTAAATCAAACAAGCTATAACAATATTCAAATCAAAAATGGCGTGTGGTAAAACTTGCAGATATTGTCAAATTTCCTTTTCAGTCCATCCAACAATAAGACAACTTGTGGTTTGTGGCTGACTGAAATTCATTGCCATTTTCCTTCGTACTGACTCAGTTCACTAGGGTTTTATGATTTCATAAAGTTGATGGAAAGCTGTCTGATGCAACAGCTGAGACAACAGATGAGGCGCCATTTTATTCATGTTAAACATGAGCATGAATGTGTCAGGATTAATCGTCCATATACCAGAAACAAAAATTTATAGAAGGAAAAAAAATAACACATCAGTATCTTGTCTGCTATTTCCACCATGATGAGGCCACCAATGTCAAACTATATAGTGCATATCTATAATTACTCTTCAGCTTCCTGCATAGTAAGAAAGGCTTTATATTAACTTCTGTCCCATTAACTTTGTTGTCTAAAAGCAGGGTAGATAAATGGACACTTACTCCTGCATACCTGATGCCTGAAAGCAGTAATCTACAAAAAGAATTAACTTGTCCTCCCTAGACATGAGATGAATTTTATTATACAAGATCAACTGCCTGAGGGGCTTCCAAAGCAATATCTGGCTGAGGAATAAACAGGTAGCAGTAAGGCAGGTAGGTTTTTTTCACCCAGGGAGCTTGCACATTGTGTGGCTCTACAAGATGTAAAAATGTAAGGACTGTTTTCTTTTCTTTGGATTGTCACAAAAATGAATTTCACTGATTAAAAATAAAAATATCACAGAAAATAAAAGCAGTGTAAGTAGTAGTGAAGGGGTTTAGTTTGTATCTGACCTTGTCAGACCTGTGTCTGACCTGTGGGCTAGAGATTGTATTGGAGGGCTGCTACCTGTTAGGGTCATTTGTTGTTTGTATATTGTACTACTAACAAGAGAAAAACAATTAAAAGTATGGGACCTATTATGCAGCATGATCGGGACCTGCGGTTTTTGGATAAGGGATCTTTCCATAATTTGGATCTTCATACTTTGTCTGCTAAAAAATAATGTAAACATTTAATAAACCCAATAGGATTGTTTGGCCTCCTATAAGGATTAATTATATCTCATTTGATTAAAATGGAGTCTGTGGGAGATGGCCTACCCATAATTCAGAGCTTTCTGAATAGCGGGTTTCCGGATAAAGGATCCTATACCTGTACAAAAACGGTAACTCATGCATTTTAATAACAGGCCAGCTAGCACCCCCTTACAAACAGCTGCAAAAGTTTTTGGGAAACTTGCAGCCACCTTCATGGGGGTGACTTCCTAAAGTTGGGGTTTTTTTTTGCATAAAAAAATGTTATTCAGTAGCCTGGTAAACTGAGAAGGAAAAAGCAAATGGCAAACAAAAACAGTATTCAGTTCCAAGTTCATATGAAAATATCTTTTGAATCTTTGAAACTTTTTAATTAACATATAGTGGAAAATGGCTTAGAATTACATTTTCTTTCATTAAAGAAATTTGAAAAAATCATTTTTGTTGGCCATCCCCTTTAGCTTTATGTAATTCTGTACACATTTAGTGTTGCCTAAATTTCTTTATTACTACAAATTGAGAATTGGCACTCCTTAGAAACTAACAGTTTAAACTTGATTTGACTGAAGATATTATATTTTCTATTCTGCAAAGTTACATTTATTGGAATTGCAATAAAATGGAAGCACTGAGCCATGCAGGACCATCTATACCAATTTAACAGCTTTTTAATAATTTAGGTTATGTAAAATAGCGTTGCAAATATAGTCCTGAAAGCCCAGCTATAAAAAGCATAAAAACAAATATACCATGCAGTGTGTGCTGCATTTATTAGCGGAAGCAAAGGTACTTTTAATTGCAAAACTTTATAGAAGTTTGTACTGAAAATAACTTGGTTATACCAAGCTGTGTCGTCTTCCGCTCCATCTTCATAAGTATAACTCATTTACTTTGTTACAATGATAGTTCTGACCGAATAGGTAAATAGGCAATTACATAGGCAGCTTTTGGGGGGCAGACATTGGGTGCTGTTGGTGGATTGTTTCATGAAACAGGGGCAAACATTTGCTGTGGAAAAATTTAGCGCGCAGCAAAAAATTCAGCGCTTTGCAAATTTTTCAATGTTTTGCGAATCTTTTCATAGTTTCACAAATTTTCCAGCAAAGTGAAACGGGACAGATTTGCTCATCACTAGTCCCCAGCCGCCGGAGAGTTTCTGGGGAAATCCAAACTGGGGGGAGCACGCAGGTGCAACGTGCAAAAGCGATATATGGACCTTAGATTGTAAGATGTACTAGGGACTAATCTAAATCATGTATAATCTCTGTAAAATGCAGTGGGATATGTTGGTACTATATCAATTCAGGGTGATTTACTTAAATGAAGGTCCAATAAATGAGATAAGTGATACTTTTTATCACATTTAGAGAAAACATATTTACTCTGGCTATGGCCTAGCATGATATAAGGAAATGATGTGAAATAAATATCAGTCACAACCATAACAACATAAAACATGCAAATCCATGTAAACTTGCAGTTTTGTTTATTGTATCTTCTACTCAATGTAACTCCAGGAGTCATGGTCAGACTTGGGTGTTAGACTATTGAGTACTATTCTCAAGCAGTACAGAGTGACCAAAGTTCATGGCAAGGCATTTTCTGGCATTTTTGATGCGGTAACAAAATAAGTCACATATATCCCATGTATGTCATTGCCCATGAAGTGAAAATGCCAACAGATAAAAGATATTGCATTTCCTCAATACCCTGCCATTTTCCAGTCCACTTTGTCACTCATTATTCACTCCCTTATTTTTCATTAAATCACAAGAAAACTAGAACTTCCAACATTACATCAGCTTTATTATTATTTTATCATCACATATTTACAAAGCACTAACAGTTTTTGGAGCTGAAGAGTAATGAGAAGATTTTTTATTATATTACTGACAGATGCACACAACAACCTAGAAATACTAACCAATACAGCAGGTTAACAGGGCATTGCTTGTTAGAACTAAAAGGCTCAGAAATCAGGTATTCCAGCTTTGCAAAAATCTGTGTGATCCAGAATGAATTCCATTAAAGCAAAATAATACACAAGTGTTTGGCTAGCTAATGGTGCCCATATATAACATTGTGTAAAATATTGCTGCATTTCTAACTTGGCACGCCATGTTAAAACTCTTATATTAATAAAGCTTCAGAAATATTTTGTGCAAAGGTCTGGTAACAATTGTACATATAAAAACTGTGTAACAAATACAAAAACAAATTCTTCTTATTAATACGACTGCTTTTATATTTCATTTTTTAATTGTACCAATGCAAGTAACTAACCCCTTTTTCTAGACCTTTTTTAAATTATAAAATTAATCTACATATTTACACTTTCAACGCTTACAGTACCTATAAAAGATTTTGATAAATAATGAGGCTTTTATAAAAATGGAGCAATTTCCTTTTACATAAACACAGCAACATCTATTTTTCATTATGCAAACACCTTACATATAATATTTGCTTACTTAAACATTAATACCATTCTGTCTGTTATACAAAGCTTGCCTGTGCTGCTTTTATCTGACAAAAGGCTTTGCATTTACTTGTTAATATATGTCAGAGTGTAAAAAAACACCAAAACCTTGAGGAAGAAAGCAGTATTCTAAAAAGCCATTCTAAACATAACTATTAAGCATTCTCAATATTTCAGCTGATCATGGTACATTGTGCATTAACATTTATATAGCGTTTCATCTCTTTATTGTGTTCAGAGCCCCAGATGGCAAAGTCCATAAACAGACAGCAGACGCACATTATCTCAAGTGACTTGTAAAGTAGAAAGGGGGAGTAAAAAGTAGCGCAACTAACAATACCATTGTGACAAAAGGTTATTGGCCTTTTTTCCATATTCATATACTTTATTCAGCCACATGGTTCCTTTCTTGCCTCTCATTTCTTACATATCCATTCTCTTGTGCGCAGATGTTTTAGTCAGCTTTATGACAGAATAATAAATCTTTAAGGGAAATCAACATTATTTATCAAAATGTCATCTGCCAGGGGTTTAGCTTCAAATTTTCTTTTCAATTATTTTAGTATTTTACAGATTATTTTATTAATTTGCAGTTGTTCTGAGTTATTATTTTCCCTCTGGTAAATTATTTTCTTATAGCAATAATGGAAATATTAGAATGAACACAGCGTATCTACAATCAACCATATACAGTGATTGTGTAAAATCTAGAGTATATCTAGGAAATGCTTTGCTGGACATACATGGGCTTTTCAGCTCTGGATTGCAGCTACAGACAATAGGCTTCTCCCAGCACACAAGAAATGTTTAACTTTTCTAGAAGGACTAAAACATTTTGTACTTTGCAGACTGCTTTCTATTCAAACACAACCTCTTTATTGTGGGTGGCATGATAGTGTTTTAGCTTCACCTTATAGGATCAAGTACAAGGTACTATTTGATTATTACAGAGAAAAAGGAAATTATTTTTAAAAATTAAAATTATTTGCCTACAATGGAATCTATGGGAGATGGCCTTTATGTAATTTGGAAATTTTTGGATAAAGGGTTTCCAGATAAGGCACCGCAAACCTGTATACATATCTTATCATTCTTTTATCCTGTCTTTGCAAAATTCTACAATTATCCTTACCTACTGGAAACACCTAAACTTGAGAGTGAGCATGTGGGTGTGTGGAGCCTCATTTAATTGAAGGGGCAGTGCTAGTGCAAAAACAGGTGCAAATTGTCAGCTGCAGTAGAACCATCATATTGTAGATTAGACAAATTCTATCAGCTGATTGGCCGGATTGGGTTAGTAGATCAGATTTTACTCCTCTTTTTACATAACCACTTATATCTTTTGCTCCAAATAAATAGTGTGAAAGAATCACGCCCAAACAGGGCCAAAACTTGAGCCTATATTGGTGCATGATTTGTACAGAAACTATGATACTGTGATCCTGGTACACTGCATTTTGAGATGAAAAGGGGCAGCACAGTGGCTCAGTGGGTAGTGCTTATGTTTTGCAATGTCAGGGTTCTGAGTTCAATACCAGTCAGGGCACTAACTTCAAGGAATTTGTCTGTTCTCCCTATGTCTGTGTAGGTTTCCTCCAGGTGCTCTGGTTCCTTCCCCTCTTCAAAAACATACAGGCAGATTAATTGGTTCTATTTTGTATGAATGTGATAGGGACCTTGGATTGTAACTATTCAAAACTACAATATATGTGCCACTTCAAATCACCTTAACCAACTAAAATTCAAATAAATAATTACAATTCTGGCATAAACCCAAATCCAGATTTTACTGAAAAGAGTTACTATTAATAGTTTGTAACTGAAGTGTCTATGTTTCCCTTTGTATTTCTAGGGGTACCTCATAAGATAAGAGCTTGGAACGACCTTGGATTGTAAGCTTCACTGTGGAAGAGGCTATTGTGAATAATGTATAATCATTGCAAAGTGCTGTGAAAATCTGTCTGTACTGTATAAATACCAGGAAATATATAAATAGAAAAATGGCAAGTGAACCCCCACCAGCACGACTGATAATGGAAAACTCAATGTAGTAATTTATAACGTACACTATAGTTTTAAAACAGTAAATAGCAGATACCTATTTGTAGAATTATTTGCATTACTTTCGAAAAATCATACTTTTCCTAATGTGACATGTTCATATTTTTGCTAATGTGGCATGTTATTCATAGAAATAACGAAAAAGACTTTCTGAAGCTTGAAACTATCCAATTTAAACATTGGCCCATTTTCATTCTCAGTCTGAAACAAAATGAACACAGTTTGTTGATGCTTTAACAGTTTCTGTATGCAATAAGTTAATGATCTGTTTCCATAGAAGCGAAAGAGTCAGGGAAGTTAGAAATCTGCACTGTAGCAGAACATTCTTCTTGGTTCTTTGGCCACTAATAATGTTGCAGGTAATAAAGACACTGAAACAATTTAAATTTAAAGCATAACTGAGAGTATTAAGAGTCTGATGATTATTAGCTTTAATTTATTTACTGTCAACATGTTATGCAGTGCTTTTACCGAGATTGTTTGGAATTTGCAATTGTGTCTTTGGAGCTTACAAATTAAGGTCCCTACCATGCATTCCCATTATGGTAAAGTACATCAAGAGCCTGGTATATTTTTGGAGGAAACTCAGTGGCAGGTCGCCACAATAGTCTTCCAAAACAAGGTGGCTTTTATTTTCAGCCAGAAGCATTAAAAGCAAAAATAAAGACAGATTTTTCTTTAGCATAACAGCCAATATGTCATCAACTTAAAACAGCTTGCATGATCAAACACCAGTAAACTGTTATCAAATAATTGCATTTTCTGTCTTTACATTTATATGCCTGTACTGGAGTCATTTGTGCATTTATGTAATAAGGTTCACATGAGTGCACCCCTACAGAGAATATTTCTGCCCGGGTCTGGCTGTGTTCTGCACTTTCAGTGCAGTGTTGACACTGCCCAGCCCTCTCCTTACTGTCTGCTATAGGGCAGGTTGTAAATATAGGGCCCTTATGTACTACCACTTCCTACAATCCACTTCTAAAAGACACCAATGTGCTCACTCCCATTATAAATACAGTGCTGCCAAGTGCAGACAACACTATTCATTGGCATGCAAAGACCTGCAATTCATGTAGGGTTGAAGGTAAGTGCAAAGAATGGAGTGTAAATCATACAGGAAAGTTATATTGCTTTTTCAGTTCAGCAACAGGCAAATAACAAGCTCTCTAGTTTGTCTCTATACTGTATATATATATATTTGGAGATTAGTACATTTGTGTTTCTCACATAAGCCACCCTTGATTGGGTTGTACATTTGCAGTTTTCCCAGAAGTGCTATGAATGGCTGTTATTTACATCTGGGCTTTTACAGGTATTTGGATCTGACTTAAGTGGACACATAATTGCTTATCAATAAAATTACATTGCATTCATGTTATTGAAAACAATAGTTGAATATATAGCAATGAGCTTCATATTACTTTTTCATCATCTCTTCTTACATATTCTAGTAAATGTGAAAACGAGCAAAAAAAAAGAACTAAAACAGTCTGACTGGAAATAATCTATTAAATAATGGAATACACGATGCAGCGGAATGATGACTGAGGAAACATCTGAAGAAAAATGAAAGCCCATAAAATCCACATGAATGGAAAATTGACATAACCACTTCTGCATTCAAACCTCCAGCAAACAGGATACGTATATTACTAAATTCATTTTGGTAAATTGTTCTAGTAGATGCAAATATGACTTTGTTATATTTTAGCAAAACAGAAACACAGATGGAATGAATGAGTAAATTACAGAAACATAACGTTATTGAGCAAAATATACACATTTGAAAAGGCAAATCTCATTTATGTAGATATATACTGAGGAATGCATTAAAGAATGATTCTATTTACATGTAACAGTTTTGGGGTGTCACTCAAATGGTAGCCTTGGCAGTCAATTCTCAAAGTAACAGATACCGACATCCAGGTTAACTTTAAACAAAACTAGTCTGTTTTATTCACAAGAAAGGTTTCGAAGAGATAAGTAAATGGTAACAATGCATAACAAATAATCATCAACTCACAGATTTTGTTCATTGAGCAGAACATTCTGATTCACTGGTAGACTGGCTACATTGGTCTTTTCACTGCAGCAAAGTCCTTGCCCCACTTAGGCAGTTAGGCCATATAACAGCCCTGGTTCCGGAGAATTTTTTAATCTCCCTGATTCAGAAAGTACCCCACTTCTTATCTGATTGGATATACACAACCTCTGTTATTCTTCTCATATGCTGGGTCTCATAGAGCATTCTAGGAGATATGTACCTTCCCTCTAGTGTTTTCCCAGACAATGTGGCACACAGTTTAGAAGAAAATCAGAGGTCTATATGTCAAAGTTAATCAGAGGAGAATATTGTGTGCTTTCTCATACACATGGTTAAGATAAACTTATTGCCTGACCATCTGAGCAAGTATGGAATGTCAGGGATTGGTTTGCATGTAGCCTGTCAAAACACAAGAAATGTAATCTTCCAATGTGCCTACTGAGCAGATGAGAAGAGCTGAGATTCTCTCTTTTCTCCAGATCCACTAACTAACTAACATCCAAATCACACAAAGCTGATCACTCAGATAACTCCTAGGTCAGCCTGTGTATGACCAGAAGAGGCATGTGCCTAGGGTGCAATGGTTGGGGAGGTACTGGATACATACCTCTGCATACCTGCACTCCTCTAGTTCAGGCCTTGAAGGATCTAAAACGCTAACACTTTCAGTGATCCAATGCACTCTCCTCCTGCTCATTAGTGCAGGCATGCAAATAGGTTGGCTAGGGCACCTATTTCACTTGACCTGGCCCTGTATGTAGCTATGTAGGGTCACCATAATTCTACATGCAATAATCCAGGTGGAGATACATTGCTCAAATAGCATATATTGGGGCTGATTCACTAAGGTGCGTTAAAACGAGCGCTATTTATAGCATGCGTTAAACATTTTATCGCGTCTAATTTTTCGCGTCTTAATGCACGATTCACTAAAATGATACTTGCGTTAATTTAGACCCGATGCTGTTTGCGGTATTTTAGTCGCCAAGACTATTTTCGTGCGGTATGTGACACAACGCACGCTAATTAACGCAGCACACATAAATTGTCACCGCGTGCGAAAAAATGCACGCCATATTAGCCATACACACCATTACTTTCGTAAAACTACTTTTCTGAAAATGACCATTTCCCTGCAAACTGGAGGCTACATCACTCTAGGGCCAACACATACTTGAATAAATACCACTGCAAAGTCCATGTTGTGTTGCCAAAAGCTCATGAACCGTACTTTTCTATAATTACCGCCTGCCCCAAGTAGGTGTTAATTTTCGTACAGACTAATGCAACATTTAGCGCGTCTGAATCATGCGTTAGTGTTATTTCTGCGCGCTAATTAACGTGATGCGTTAAAATTAACGCATTCGGTTGCACGCTATTTAACGCACATGATATGCAACTTAACCCATGCAATAATACTTAAGCGAATCGCACAGGTTTTTTTTTGCGCCAATTTTAACGCAAAAAAACATGCGATAACGCTTAGTGCACTTAAGTGAATCAACCCTATTGTCTTGTGCATGTACAGCAACATAAACAGAGTATAGTGTCAGTCACCCAATGATTAAACTATTAATGCTACAAATTTAAAAAAGATATATACTTTTTATACATTAATAGGACAATGAAAAGCTAAAAATAGAAAGAGAAAATCATTTGCCTTTATGTTTACATGTCCTTACAAGAAGTATTTCCACTAACACACTGTGGAGCGGAGGAATGAAGGGCTTTGAATGTTAGCAGAATGTATGCTAAAAAGCATTATTTGCATTGAGAGTGTACTCCCCTTGCCTTTGACTAAGAAAACAAGTTGGGAAAATAGTAAAATTTGAGCATTACAACAAATTCTGTTCTTTATGAAATTATGAATTTAATAGAAATGTTTCATTCTGATACTAATCTAAAACTTCTTCTACTTGTAATATTTTCTAAATTGTCCTATTTGTAAAATTTGCCGTCCATTGATATTTGCAGAAATACCAATGAAATTTGTCTGTCATCTTAGACCTGTTGAAATCTCCTATTTCTTTTTACTGTGCAGCAAGAAAATGGGTAAAGTAGTTGAAATGCTATTACAATTGCTTCTGTGGTGCAATTTCCATTACTACTTTGACAACTACTTCTTTCCTTCTGACCTTGTTGGAAACTCTTTCAAACTTTATAAACAAGTGACAGCAACATCAGTGTAAAAGGGCATTTTCTCAAATTCTTACTCACGAGCACTAGAAATGCATTTACCTAGAAAAATACACCCAAAATACATTAAATAGAGTGAAGACAATGGGTAGCGGCACAACAAATACATTACATACGGTGAGAAGCAGTAGGAATTTAGCCTAAATACAATGAGAGGCAATTATTTTTTTGACACCCCAGACCCATTTACCCTTCCAGAAAGCAGGTTTCCTGAAGGCTTGGAAAGATTTTAGCATTGTAGAAATCAAAATATTTCAAAAATCATTTGCACTGCTAAACGTGCTCACTTGCCCCACCTAATGGTACATAAAGTACATTAAGTATGAGAAAAAATAACTTATCTGAAAAGAGTTGTGTAGGGCTACCTCTCTCCAAAAGCTCAGAATGAGGTACAATGCACTAAGATTGTTGCCTACACACCAATATTGGCATTTGGAACTTCCCTGCTTTCCAAAGTGGGTGGTGCACAGTGGTCTTTACATTACATTACATTAACATTTATTTATAAAGCGCCAACATATTCCGCAGCGCTGTACAATAAGTGGGTTACATACATTGGACATACAGAGTAACATATAAAACAACCAATAACCGATACAAGAGGTGAAGAGAGCCCTGCCCAAAAGAGCTTACAATCTACAAGGAGAAAGGGTTGAGACACAAGGTGTGGGAATGGGCATGACCAGAGTTGTGAGAGGTGGGGCACAGGGTATTGCTAAACTAGATTAGGGTAAGCTTCTATGAATAAATGTGTTTTTAGAGATCTCTTGAAGGCAGAGAGATTGGGAGAAAGTCTGACAGTTTGTGGGAGCGAATTCCAGAGAAGGGGGGCAGCCCTTGCAAAGTCTTGAATGCGAGTGTGTGAGGAGGGAATGAGAGAGGAGTTGAGGAGCAGGTCAGTAGAGGAGCGTAACAAGCGGGTTGGATGGTACCTAGAGATAAGTTCAGAGATGTAGGGTGGGGCAGAGTTATGAACTGCTTTGAATGTGAGAGTCATTAGTTTGAATTTTATCCTGGATGGTAGGGGAAGCCAGTGCAGAGATTGGCAGAGTGGCACGGCAGAGGAGGAGCAGTTGGAGAGGTGTATGAGCCTGGCAGCAGTATTCATTATGGACTGGAGATGGGACAGTCTTTGGAGGGGAAGGCCAATTAATAGGGAGTTACAGTAGTCCAGGAGATCTTGAAAACAGGTCTTGGTCTTGAAAACAGGTTTCAGTATACATTAGTCAAAATGGAACATGCATTACATTGAGTGTCTAAGATGAAACTTATTGCGCAATTATGATATTTTTTCAGTCTAGGATCAGGTGTGTTTGTGTAGAAAAAAAACACATTTAACTTCATTTCATTCATGGTTACTCATTAAAGTTGCTTCAAGACTTACTTTTAACAGGGGTGAACAAACTGCCATTGCGATTTTTTTCGGCGCCTTTACGACTTTTCGGAAATTGTCGCGACTTTTCCGTTACCAATACGATTTTCGCGAAAAAACTCGAGTTTTTCGTAGCCATTACAATTCGCTCGTATCTTGTCGCAACTTTTTCGTATTGAGCGCTCGTAAGCGGCGGCCGAAACTTTCAGACTTAGCATGATTTTGGAAGCCTCCCATAGGACTCAATGGCACCCTGCAGCTCCAACCTGGCGCAAAAAGTTGCGCCTTTTTCGTAGCCATTCCGAAAGTTGCGCAAAATGTTGCGATTTTTTCGTAGCGTTCGGATTCATTCAAGCTTCAGTATGGTGACTTTTCTTGGGCCAGGTTGGAGCTGCAGGGTGCCATTGAGTCCTATGGGAGGCTTCCAAAATCATGCTAAGTCTGAAAGTTTCGGCCGCCGCTTACGATCGCTCAATACGAAAAAGTCGCGACAAGATACGAGCAAATTGTAATGGCTACGAAAAACTCGAGTTTTTTCGCGAAAATCGTATTGGTAACGGAAAAGTCGCGACAATTTCCGAAAAGTCGTAAAGACGCCGAAAAAAATCGCAAAAAATACGAAAAAGACGCAAAATGTTCATTTTCCTATCGGAATTTTTCCAATTCGGATTCAAATTCGTGTCTTAGTAAATCAGCCCCTGTGTGTAAGAAAGCTGTTTTTGCACTACACTGCTGAATAACTCCCAGGCATTCACTCAGGATGATGGCAAGTGACTTTTAGATGAAGCTTGTGAAACCGGTTTTAGGCAAAGTACCTTAGAATTATTTAAACTAATTATATCAATATAAAATTAGTTATTTAAGCAGTCTAATTCATACAATACAGTATTTACCTTAAATTAAATTGCTCTATATTGATGTAGGGATACATCACTTGTTATTTTTAAAACAATAACTCTATTTTATACATTTATAAATATTTATAAATATTTAATTGTTGCTCTTCCTTCTTTCTCATAATTTCTGCATGAGCTTATCACAGATGTATACTGTCCCTTTAAAGATGGTGTCCTATTAAGTATTGCTGTTGGATGTATTTTATATAACATATTGTCTCTTCTGGAAAATGTTTCTCTCATTATGAGTTCTAGTTATTAGAAGTATGACATTTTATAGAAAGTTATTGTGTATCATTAAAAAAGGGCTATGATTCATATATTATAGTGAGGCTATTGGATGGCACACCTTAGGCTATTGCTACACAGGGGATTCTTCTCCCAACAAGTCTCAGGAAATAAGCCAATAATACTTTAAATTCTAGATTTGATTTATTATAGGACATACAAAATACCACGCAGCATCCACTGACTTGTAGCCTGCAATTTGTTGCACGTACAACATGATATATTTGCATCCTGAATCAATTGCTGATGGTCTGCAGACAGATTATCTGTCATTTCTTTTGCTTATCCAGCATGACACAAGGGAATCACATCAGATATGTCTAATTTGAGTTCTATATATCCTAGGCCTTTATATTTATCAGATATTGGTGATGAGATAGAAAAGCTATTTAAGTATTCAACTGAAACTTCAGGTTATTGCACAAGGTTATTTATTTGGTTGACTTTACTTTCTTTCTTTGGGTTGCAGATAGCTTGTTTGAGCTTTGGGCAATAGTTTACAGATACCAGCAGATGTTTCTGATTTGCTTCTCTTAATTGGAACATATTGGATCAATCGTTTCCCTCTTGTGTAGATAATTCTTAAGACTTAATGAACGACAGTTGTTTTGAGGCCAAAATTTCTCAGCTTGATAGCTCCAGATGAATGCACAGAATTATAAAATCTTTATATAAATTCTTCATCCATTTAATGTCTGTGACAGTTGTGTTTTGGTAAAGTTTTTTTGTGTATATATCTTGAACTATGCAGAATTTGCCCCATTAAGACTTTTTTGAAGAAAGACTTATTTTTATCCTCAAATCCCTGATGTCTGGCTTCATGAACCACAAGACTGATCTGAAGAAGTTGTAAGTATGCCGAATAAGGTGAAACCTTTTTAGTGACTATATGCAATAGTGAATATGGTGAAGGGATATGACTAAATATGTTTAATTAAAGAGAACTGGCTCTATATAATTACTTATTTTTGCAAAAAATCATTATCAGTGAGGTAACTGTCCCAATAAACCTGTTGTATGTCATCTAACTTTTACAAGGCCATTATTCACTTCTGCTTTGAAGATTAAAACAGATTTTAAATTCGTTTCTAAGTGGATTATTAGACTCTTCAGGACAAATTAAGTATAGACCCGTTTAAATTGGGGGCAATGTGGGTAATGCAATTGAGGTGCTACTTTTTAGCTTGCAGTAGGCAGCGATTCTTAAACTTTGATTTTATATTATATTAAGGTAAGAGATATATAGAAATATTGGTGTAAATGCCACCCTGGTATAGTTCCAGTGTATGAAGGACAGCAGTTGTGCTTACCTTAATACAATCTCGAAATATTTAGAAGAGCAAAACGAAAGTGTCTGAAAACCTCACCCTAAATGACATACCAAAGCGTACCAACACCCCCCTCGGAACCTCTGTATGGAGATAAGGGATTCACCTCATCCTACATGGGACTAGATGTTGGGGGAAGGGGGTTAAGGGAGTAGGTGGGGGTGTAATATGAGACAGTGAAATTATGTCACAGGGCAGGGACATGGGCGGAGTAGGCGGGGTATAGGTGGGTCTGTACTTATAAGGAGCAATCCTTTAGCAGAGAGGGTCAGGGAAGGATGGGATTACAAATTTACTGGCAATTATGTTGTAATTCTACACTGCAATTAGCTGGTGATTTACCAACTAGGCGAGTCAAGTACCGGTACACTATATATCAATAGCGTTGCTACAGAATACAATTGTCAATTGTATGTATTACACAACAGCCATGAATATTCTGTAAATTATAACCTTATTAAAGAACACCAAATAAAATTGGATCAAAGAAATTAAACTAGAATACTGCTGCCCTGCTCTGGTAAAAGTTGTGTGTTTGCTTTTGAAACCCTACTATAGTTTATATAAGCTGTGTATCCATGGGGGCAGCTATTCAAAAGGAGAAAAGGCACAGGTTACATAGCAAGTAACAAAAAACTCTGTTATCTGCTCCTTTTTTCCAGCTTGAATGGCTGCCCTCATGGTTACACAGCAGCTTATTTATATAAACTATAGTAGTGTTTTACCAGTGGAGGGCAATAGTACAGTATATTTTAATTACTTTAAAACACATTTTGTGTTTTTACTGTTCCTTCAAGGGTGCTTAATGATATTATCAGTTATAATCGGTGCTTAGTGATATCATTTGTGTCAATGAGATTTGTGGATTATAAAAAATAATATACCCCCTGCTGTACAATATGAGGCTTTTATCAAATAACTTGGTCATCAGCCTTGTTCCTTTATATGTTCATGGAACCCCTGAATGACATATCCTTATACAGGTATGGGACCTGTTATCCAGAATGCTTGGGATATGGGGTGTTATGACTGTCACTGCCATCCAGCAGAAAAGCACCATTGCAGATGCACAGGCATTGACGAAAAGCAGTCCTTGGTGCATATAACATATTTGCACAGTTCCATCTGTCTGCTGGTGACTTCCATCGGCCTTGTGTGGTATCAGCCTAACAGCTCCGGCTGTGGGAGAACTAATAAAGCCACTCAACTTTTAAATTGCATAGGTCCATGAAATTTAAAACTCTAGTGTGACAACCTATAAGACAATTAAATACAATTATACAAGACAATTCTGTGACGTACTAAGCAGACATAACCTTTTGATTGCCATTTAGCTAAACTTTAATGCACCACCATGCAGACGTTTTAGTTTTCAATCAGAAAGTCTTGTATTTTATTTGAATCGATGTCAAAAATAAAAACCTTCACATTTTAACAAAAATGGTAAAAATGTACATTATGCCTTATAATATGACCTTACATAATATCCCTTATCAATACTTTAAGCAGTTTTTCCGCTTTTATTCCAACTATAGCACAAATCGTTGGAGTTCAGTAAAACCAAGAGAAATGTCACTAAATATTTTAGTTGGCAAGCCTCTCCAGAGATGATGTAAGGTGAAAAGATCTCGGCATCAAGGGATAGCGAATGAAAGCGCAAGGAATGATTTTCCATTTCATAGTTTTGTTAAAAAAAAAAAAATTTCCATTTATGTTGTAAGGGTCAGACATGAATAGCTGGTAATCGCAATGGAAGCTTCTCATTAGTTATATACTGTATTATTTTAAAGGTAAAAAAAAAGTCTCTGTCATAGGTATCCTGAATTTCTATTCACAGACATATTAAAGTCTAATTAAGGGTGAGAAGTGTAAATGTTATTTCCATTTTGTATCTTTTACAGTAATAGTATGGCAGTAGTCTGAAAACTAGAACTTCTATTACTGGCACTCATGTGTAATTAGTATAGTAATTAATATTGTTAATTATTATTAATGACTGATGTTATTGGGTATATCTATAGAAAACTATTGATTTATCTACATATCAATACTAGAACCATTGCTATATAGTTATAGCTACAGCAAGCATGTACAGTTTTTCTGAATCTATGGTAACAGTAAATTATTTGACTGTATACAAAACCATTTCATTTGTTGGTTGTACTAAACATGAACATTTCTAAACATGAACATTTGGAGCCTTTTTGGCCACTCCCCTAATACGCCACAAACCAACATCATCTGCCCATAATCCAAGTCACTGGTTGGTCCTCTACTTTGTGTTGCCAAAAAAGCCACACAGTCAATGTTTATATTTGTTACGAAAACTAAATAAAGCTAGTCTTCTTCCTTCTATCCTCACATCTTTTATTGTGTGATACTTGAGAATGTTTATGCTGTTATGTTACAGTTTGGTTTGGTAATTGTACTGCTGCTGATCAGAAGTCCCTGCAGAGAATAGTTAGGACAGCAAAGAGGATAATAGGAAATTCCCTCCTGTCTATTTTTCTTTATGGAAAGCATGTCATGCGCTGTGCAAATAGCATAGTAGGGGAGATGTTCCATCCATTTCATGCATTGTTCTCTCTCATACCATCTGGAAGAGAGAAGTATTCAAACTGCAACAGCTAAACATTGTAAAAGTTCTGCCCTCAAGCAATTAGAGTGCTAAATTCACTGCTATGATGAGGTATTTGATTTATTTTTAATTGTATTTTAATCTGCATCTGTATTAATATTTGCACATGTACATGTCACTTTGGGTACACTGAATTTGGCCCATGGATTACACATGGTAAATTGCTATTGACACACATATACTGTATGCACATGTCACTTTGGGGCAGTCAGTTATAGATAAATAGAATATGGGCCATAGATCACACTTGGTAAAAGCTTATTTGGCACAGATGTGCACATCACTTTGGAATAGTTTCTATTGGCTCTTTGAACAAATATTCTGAAGTATAAATATGGGTTAGAATTTTTTATAGATTTAAGGAATCAAATGCACTAAATTAATGAAGCACTGATAGAGAGCTTGTATCTAAAGTATGCTTCTATTGTTTTTATTTTATTTTTGCACTATGAGGAGCCTTGGTGAGATATGATTTCAATACGCTGTAGTTGGTGCCTATCTGTATTTACTACTGATGAGCAAATTTTTAGCCAGGCATGGATTTGCAGTGAAATTCAGCATTTCGCCATCATTCAATTTTTTCACAAAACTGTGAAAAAAATGCCGGAAAATGCCAGAAAAAAACGCCAGTATGTTTGGATTAGGGATGCACTGAATCTACTTTTTCGGATTTGGCCAAACCGCCGAATCCTTCGTAAAGGATTTGGCCAAATACCAAACTGAATCATAATTAGAATACGGTAATTAGGTTTTGGAAGGGTTAAATGCAGCCACGTGAGAAGCAAGAGTTGTAAAATTCTACATGACATGACAAAAAGTCATTTAAAGTCATTTTTAGGATTCGGATTCAGTTTGGCCAGACAAATCCTGTCGAGAAAGGATCCTGGATTCAGTGCATCCCTAGTTTGGAATGTGAAAAAAAAATGCCCATTGACTTTAATGTATTTGGAGTGAAAAAATGAGTTGTGTGCGTAAAAAAAAAGTTGCGTGGGAATAATCAGGGTATATTGCCTTGCACCGTGTTATATTAGTAATTTATTATGTGCATGGGCATACATCTTCAAAAACAGGGGTTTTTAGTAACAAGTTTACAATCATAAAATTACAATGCCACCATACCAAATAAATAGTGATAAGCAAATCTGTCCTGTTTTCTCAAAAAAATTTGCAAAACTGCAAAAATTTGTAAAAATCATTGAAGTCAATGGGCGTATTGTTGTGGGTTTTTTGGTTGCCATTGGAGTCTATTGGGAGAATGTAATAAAAGTCGCTAATGGAAAAAAAAGCGTAAATAAATAAAAATTTGCATTTCGCAATGTAATATTGTTCATTAGACTGCGAACTTTAATTGCGCATTGCTAACTTTTTAAGGCATGCTTGAAGGTGGCGTAATCTTTTGGAGCAAAAGTAACAACTTTTTCATTAAGAAGTTTTATTACATACACTGCGCACATACACTGCGCACGTCACAAACAATAAAGCTCGCAAACTTTCTTCCATTGTCAGAAGTGGTCACTAAACAAACTGTTCATGTTGGAGTGGTCAGATAGATTTCCCTGTCTCCTTTTCTATTTTGCATGCCCTTCTCTACCCTGCCTGTGTGTGCCATACTCCGCCTGCCCTGCTCTTCTCTGCCTGTGTGTGCCATACTCATTCTGCCCTGATCTACCCTGCCTGTGTGTGCCATACACTGCTTGCCCCGCTCTACCCTGCCTGTGTGTGCCATACTATGCCTGCCCTGCTCTACCATGCCTGTGTGTGCCATACTACGCCTGCCCTGTTCCACCCTTCCTGTGTGTGCCATACTCCGCTTGCCCTGCTCTACCCTGCCTATGTGTGCCATACTTTTCCTGCCCTGCTTTACTCTGCCCTTTGCTCCTTGTGTGTGCATACTCTGCCTGCCCTATACTGCCTTTGTGTGTATTACTCTGCTTATGCTGCACTGTTTGTGTGTGCCAAACTTTGCCTGCCCTATGTTGCCTGTGAACCTGGTAGGGTTTGTTCTTGGAATTAGCATAAGTATTTTCCTTCAGTTGATCCACTGCACAACATGAAATATTTATTCTATGTAGTCTGAAATATAAGATAGTCTACTCTAGTAAATCTGATCTCAGTTCCAATGTTACACCAATGATTAATAGGAAATGTAGTGGATTTTCACACATAAACAAGCGAATTAACAACTGATGAATGCCCTTAAAAGGATACATGATATGGGGGGGGGGGGGGAGCAGCGTCACACAGAAGGTGCAGGATGTGTGCATTCCTCAGGATTCTGGAATAGCTATAAGCAATTGCACTGCTCAGTGACTCACTTCTCTTATTCTTTGGAATACCAAGGTGGAAAAATACTAAGCTGAAATATGTAATACCAGTGCTACTTCCTGTGCTTGTGAATGTGAAGTAAATGTGCTTTCATTCACAAGAAATGAAGAAATCTCAGCAGCTGGACAATCTCTATGGAATGTTGCCAGTGATTGGAAAGCTGAAACATTTTTATATCATTTCCCTAGTTAAGGGGGGGGGGGGGGGGGGCTGTACTTATTACTCTATTGGAGTGATTTCCTATTTTGTATCAGCTTTGGAGACTGTGCTGTTTTTCACTCTTTTATATTCTATAATAGGAAGTTGTCCGTATAATTATGCCCATATGTGACAGTATAGGTTTACTAAGTGACTACACTTAGCAAGGAAATTAAGTACAGGTATGGGATCCTTTATCAGCAAACCTGTTATCCAGAAAGCTCCAAATTACATGAAGGCCAACTCACATAGACTCCATTTTAATCAAAAAATGATTTCCTTTTCCTTTGTAAAATTTAAACGGTTGCTTGTACTTGATCCTAACATACCATCATAAGACATAATTAATCCTAATTGGTGGCAAAACAACCCATTTGGGTTTTATTAATGTTGAAATGATTTTTTAGCAGACTCTTGGTCTAGAGATCCAAATCATGGATATACCCTTTATCTAGAAAACCCTAGGTTCAGAGCATTCTGGATAACAGGTCCCATACCTGTAATAATAGTAACTTGAAAACCCTATTGGAGGTTAAAGAATGGTTCAACCTTGTACCCCAATGACATTCCTCTACATGTAAATTCCTTAAAACAAAGGCTAGCCAGTATTCTTTCACTTAAATAGGCCTATATTTTATGTAATAAACTTGGCCCCCATAGAGAATTGTTTGTAGGAAGTTTAGTTATACAAATGTCACTGTAATGACCCGTTAGATAGGGTCCCAAAGAGGCAGCTGGAACAATCTACTTTTTCATGAATAGGGAGGCACCTGCAGGTACCAATCTTCAACAATGCCCTTTTGGGGCCCCAGAACTTTCTGCTGAGTAAATCTATAGGGAGCCTGAACACTTTGGAGAAATAGTTTGATTACAAGGTAGAAGAAGGGATCAGGCAGAATTTTAGCCATGTACAGTCACGGTGAAAGAGGGCAGCAAGAATTGTAGTCAGGAACAGGCAAGAGTCGTCAACAATAAAATCAGGCAGTACTAAATGCTTGAGCAGAATCTGTAAACAGAAGCCACCTTGGGTACTGTGTAGCAGAGCAAGAGGGCTTTTAAACAATAATTGGTGGCAAAAATAAATTTTTTAGCACATAAGGATGACGTCAAGGCTCTTTTCAACATGACATCTGACATCATGCCACATGCCGCCACAAGGAAACAGACAGCACAGACAGACAACTGAAGACCAGTGTGCCGACAGGTAAGGGAATCCACCAGTACCGGGGCGTCTTACACTCATCCAAATAGTATGATTGAACTCAGTACTGATGCTGGAGGTACATATCAAGGGAACTAATCTTTGCACATTTCTGTGGAACTTCCGGCTGCTTTACTTACTAGCAATAACTAAGTTTTGCTCTTAGATTGCCTAAATGTAGGATACAGCCTACCACTCTCTACTGTTCACTCTTCTCCAAATTCTTACCTTTTTACTGCAGCTTTCCCTAACTCAGGCTTCCAGCAATATCCATATACCTCAATGAGAGGATAGAAGAAGATAATACTAACCTATAATTTTATCATTAAAGCGATAGTATCTGACATGTCTTTTGCCGTGGAACTCTACATACCTCCCAAAGGTCATGCCTACACCTCATTTGGGTTACACATTTTTCCCACCTCTGAGCCCTATACCTCAAGTTATTATAGCTCAGTGGTAGGGCTGGGTTTGGGGTTTGATTCCAAGTAGCACATTATCTGCATTGAGTTTTAGGGCTTATTTACTGTTTCACCAAAGTGCTGGGTGTAAATGTTTGCACCAGTTCTTTGCACATTGTTCTTTGGCCCACCCTAATAAATGAATACTTGTATGTTCTCCCTTTGCTTGCCTATGTTGTTTGGTTTATTGGCTCCTGATAAAACTGAACCTGGTGTGTGTTTGAAGTAAGCTTCATTGGGACAGAGACAATCTTTGTAAAGCATATACCTTGAAGCACTTCTGCATGACATCTATTCTGGAATACGGTTACTTGAACTTCTTTGCTTTCTATATGAATTAACAAGCTCTTCCTCTATGCAGCAACATATTTTAAGGCATCCTGGCTCCTACTATATCTGCAGTACTTGAAAGGTTTTCCCAAAAACAGTGTCATGTATTACAGGATACTTTTGATCTTCTGCTAAAGCTGACAACTAACCTTGTCACCATGCTTCTCTTCCCTGGAAAAAAAGGCAATTTCAAAGAACACTTTTCAGCTTTTGCTGTAAAAGTAGTTTTATAGTTTGACAGTATAAAAACACCTAAGATATGTAAATTGATGAACTAAAGGTAAAATTCAATCAAACATGAGTTCAGAGAATTGGAAAATGTTTTTGCAAAGAAAGTCGGTTAACAAGCTATGAATATATACACGTCTCACAAACAATTTATTTCATCCATTACTGAATATTTGTCCGAAATAGGTCAGATTGGTCAAATTTGCATTTTTCTGGCTTAATCTCCACCTTAATTTTTTTGTGTGATGGCAGTTGGCAACATAATAAATTCTTGGTTTTAAAATCTGAATTTAAAGGCTCATAAATTAATAGATTAAAAGGCAAATTCTATTTACAGGGCAGCTTAGAAGCCCTCCATGGCTCCAAAGTTGTTCCATATCCACATGAAGTGTTTGTGGTGACATCTAGTGATGAGCGAATTTATCCCGATTCGCCAAAAAATTCCCAAAACTGACGAAACATTTGTGAAATGGCGGAAAAATTGTGAAATACATTGAAGTGTGCCGATTTTTATGCAGGCGACATTTTTTTTCTCTTACTCTAAATGCATAAAAATTTTTACCAATATAGGGCTGCTATACCTTAAAACCAATATACGGTATTTACCAGTCAGCTGTTTAAAGACAAACATCTGATTAGTTGCAATGGATATGGACAGGACACAGCTCTCAGGGTACAATGCTCAGAAGTGGGGCTAAGGTGCTCAGTCGGATTGGCCTGCCCCTGTTCTGTATTAGAAAAAGCAAACGTAATGTAACAAAAGTTCCAAGTGATATCACTGAACACAGTTACTGGAATAATAGGGAGAACACTGCTGGATACGCAGCACAGATTTAGAATATGCTTACTAACATATTTCACTGACCACAAGGCACAGGAAACTTTTGAGGTCTTGCATCAAACAACCTCACTAACTCATATCTACCATCTGACTTGTTGATAGCCCATGGTTGATTACAAATCTCTTTGTAAATGCTTATGGAATTTATATGCTACCTCAGCTCTGTCCAACTTCTGTGGCAATGAGGGCCGGAAATTTTCTGGCCAACACGGTAGAGGGCCGATAATGGAAGCCAGTTTGGCCACTCCCCCCATTTAAACCGCACCCACTTAAAACCACACCCATATTATCACAAGAGCTTTTAAGACTATACCCACATTAATGGTAATAGTGCAGCAAAACCCCAAATGGTTGGTGCTCACTGTAGGGATATCACCCTTCATTCATATGTGAAAGAATGATATTATGTCATATTAAGACACAACCTTAATTCCCTATGCCTCGACTTCCCCTGTGGATAGCACAGCAACGCCCAGCACATAATTACACATCTTAGGGACCATATAATGACAATTTTCAAATGCTAGCAAACTCCCAGAAAAAACCCCTGCAGGTTCACCTCCCACAGCAGCATAGGGCAGACAGAGTATGGCACATACAGGTAGCATATGGCAAGCAGAGTATGGCACACACAGGTAGCATATGGCAGGCAGAGTATGGCACACATAGGCAGCATAGGGCAGGCAGAGTATGGCACACACAGGCAGCTAAGGGCAGGCAGAGTATGGCACACACAGGCAGCATAGGGCAGATAGAATATGGCACACACAGGCAGGGTAGGGAAGGCAGAGTATGGCACACACAGGCAGCATAGGGCAGGCAGAGTATGGCACACACAGGCAGGGTAGGGCAAGAAGAGTATGGCACACACAGGCAGCTAAGGGCAGGCAGAGTATGGCACACACAGGCAGTATAGGGCAGACAGAGTATGGCACACACAGGCAGTACTCTGCCTTCTCTATGCTGCCAGTGTGCCAAAGTCTACCTGCCCTACCCTACATATTTAAACAATACAGGGGGATTATAGCCTGAATATGAGGTGTGAACCATGCAGGGGGCCATTTAATCTCAGTACTGATACCATTTGAAGCTTCCACCAAGGTAAACCATCAAAGCAGCCAGACAGATGGGGGGCCGCCAGTTGGACAGCCCTCTACTACCTGAATGGCATTCTACTAAATAGATCTTTATTGTCAGATGCTCAGGGCTTATGTTATCCAACACCAGTGATTCAAAACCAGAATGCATTGTTAAAGGCAAATATAACCCCCTTTTAAAAATTAGCTCATTCAGTTGGACTTGTGTAGAAAAAGTGCATACACACTATCTGAGCTTCACAAATAAGTATAAATGTACAAACCCTTAATTAAATATACTTGATTCCACACATTGCAAGGAAGCCATGTTACAGGCAAAAACATTTCCCAACCTCCCTTAGGTTCATTGTATCATGCAACCTCTTATTCTATTTTGAAGTAAAGGATTTCTGGGACTTAAAGTCCCTCTGCTTTCCATAGTGGGTAGTGCACATACATGCATTTTGCTTACTGCAGCCTAGACAAGCCTTTGCTGAGTCTTGGCCATGTACCTGGCCCTGATAAATAGAGTGCTCTGCTAAAACACAAATACCCACACCTATGAGGGGTCATTTACCAGTTTCCTGGAAGCAAGTACAAGGGTGCTAAGGGGTGCAAGAACACTCATCTATGGGGCACTTGCTCCCAGGGGTGAGCAAAAGCAGCATAATGAGGTGCACCCCAGTCCTGTGCTTACTGCCTGCCTATATGCCTCCCCTTGTCTGCCTGTCTTTTGAATCGAGTGCTGTCTAACTCAGGCAGCAATCAATTCAAATTCACAAGCAGTACATGTGTAGGTTGGCTCAAAATTAAAAGGAAAAACAATAAAAAAAAATATTATTATAAGAAAAGTAAATAAACAGGGACCCTCTCGCATAACAAACCTCAGTCCAGGTCACAGGCAAAGCCGCATAAACAACAATTTAAGCAAGAGAAAACCTCAAGAGTCAAAATATGAAATCAAAAGTCGCAACAGCAGCAAAGTAACTGTTAAAAATAAATTTTTACTTACTTATAGGCCTATGAGTAAGTGCCCTTTTTGGCACGAAACACATTAGGCCTTATATGTCCTAATAAAAGTTTATTTTGAACTTAGCTGCTCTTTCAACATTTGAGTTTCATATTTTGATTTCTCTTAAATTGTTGTTTAAGCAATCAATTCAAAGCACAGTCCACAGGACTGTTATGTCACCTTGTAATCTACACCCTATACAAACAAGTCAGAATTGCACTATTTATTGTGACCAGTTCCATCAAGTTCCCAATATACCAGGGTTTTTCAATATTACAAGCATGCCATATTTTAGACCCTGAGCCTCCTTCTGTGTTGTGGAAGGGATGAGTAGCACTATGCAATTTTATAATTTCCTTCAATATTTAAAATAATCAGTGACTTACCAATGTGCCCTGTCATAAGTCTCCACCCACAATTTGAAAAAGCCTGGCATTTATTGACGAATAACACATTTCTAACAAATAATTTGGATGATTGGAAGTATAGAACATAATTGTAGGCTAATTAACCTTACACATGTTCCAGACATATTTTATATTTAAGTCAGATAACTGAAATGTAAAACAGAACAGCCTCCTTGAAAATGGAACATGCTGGGCCAATTCAGTACCTTGTTGTGGATGTCACACAATTGTCCGGTAGTTCTATATAAAGGAAATCAGCATGAATGAGACATACTGTGGTTAACTGTATAATTCAGTAAACACAAGTAGTGGCATTTTCGTGACAAAGACATTCTACTCTATCATATATGTAAAAAATAATAGTGACTTTTCACTTTGGAAAAACAAGTCATGACGAGTTTATCATTAAAAGAATTTATGCAGTTTTTGTGTCATTTCTAAAGAGCAATTTAACCTTTTTCATACCAAAGATTTCCATTAACATTGTGCGGTGCTCACTACGCTTTAAAGTAATGATTCATATTAAGGGGGTTTACATTACTATTTTATAACATTAGCATATACGTCATGGCCCACCCTGGAAAATGATTTATAGTGCTCAGTCAATTTGAACATACATATGAGTTGTTTTGTGCATAGTGACAAAAGTGTTTAAAGGGATTATGTCATGATTTTTATGGTATACTTTTTATTTCTAAATTACACTGTTTACATAGCAAATAATTCACTCTACCATTTCAAATTTTATTCTTAAACAAAAAAGGTATTTTTTTTGTTGTAATATTGGTGAGTAGGCAGCCATCTCAGTGCATTGTACCTGAGTCTGAGCTTTCAGAAGGAGCCAGTGCTACACATTAGAACTGCTTTCAGGTAACCTATTGTTTCTCCTACTCCCATGTAACTGGAGGAGTCCCAAGCCAGATTTGGATTTCTTACTATTGAGTGATATTCTGATATCTACTGGGAGGCTACATAAAACTTACTAATGAGAGTCTAATGTGTTGAATTGTAACAAATCAGAGTTTTGTCAAAATGACTTACTGAACTGCTACTGTGAAGATTTGGGAATGTCAACAAAATTGTATTCAATGGGAAAAAAATAAAAAATAAAAAGCATTTTAACATTCATTATTTGCAGTGTACTTTTTAAAAAGTATTACATATTTGTGAAGTCACCTACCCTTTTAAGTGTAAAGGTGGCTATTAACGGGCCATTTTCAGCTGCCAAAATCAGTCCTTTAGACCAGAGCTGTCCAACTTCTGCGGTGCCGAGGGCCGGAATTTATCTTGCATACATGGTGGAGGGCCGCTAATGGAAGCCAGTTTTGACCACCCCCCCTTTAAACCACACGCATTTTATAATGGTGGTAGTGCAGCAAAAACCCAAATGCTTTGTCCTCACTGCAGGGATATGAACCACCATTCATATGTTAAAGAATTATATTATGTCATATTAAGACATACCCTTAAATCCATATGCCTCCTCCTCCCCTGTGGATAGCACAACAACCCCCATCATATAATTACACACCTTAGGGACCATTTAATCTCTATTTCCAACTGCCAACAAACTCCAAAAACAAACCCCTGCCAGGTTCACCTCCCACAGGCAGCATAGGGTAGGCAGAGTATGGCACACACAGGCAGCACTCTGCCTGCCCTATGATGCCTGTGTGTGCCATACTCTGCCTGCCCTACCCTGCCTGTGTGTGCTATACTCTGCCTACCCTATGCTGCCTGTGTGTGTTCCATATCCTCCCTGCCCTATTTTGCCTATTTGCCACACTCTGCCTACCCTATGCTGCTTACATACAGGCAGCATAGGCCAGGCAGTACATACAATGTCTGAGGTGTGAACAGGAAAACAATGTGGGTGATTACAGCCTGAGCCTGAGGTGTGAACACTGCAGGGGGAGAACAATACAGAAACTAAAAGGTGTGAACAGTACAGGGGATTACATTTTTAAACAATACAGGGGGATTACAGCCTGAATCTGATTTGAGAACCATGCAGGGGGCTAGTTAATCTCAGTACTGATACCATTTAAATCTTACAAAAATTAAGCCATCAAAGCAGCCAGACAGGTGGGGGGGCCACACAGAGGGGGGTCGCGGGCCGCATGCGGACCGTGAGCCGCCAGTTGGACAGCACTGCTTTAGACCAATTTGGCAGCTTATCTGCCCATGTTTGGGCACCACCGATGGGCCTCTAATTGACTGAATTAGCCCAATATCGACCACCCATTGGTGGGCATACCAGAAAAGATGCTCTCACTTGGCCAACTTGCCAAACAAGCATATCTTACAATGTGGCCACCTTTATAAGCTGTTTTATCTGCCTAAAGCCTAAGCCACACTGGCCTAATTCTGGGCCCGCAGATAAACGGAGGCTGAGTATCCGCCACTATGTTCCGATCAGCTTTTAGATGTGCCTGTACCTGGAGCCACCACATCAGCCTGGGTGCAGGCACACAGAGTGGAAAAGAGTATGCATTTTGGTGCTGAAATCTGCTCCGTGTACCTGCACCCAGCCCGAGGCACCTAGAGTTCTAGGTGGCATGACGGACACATTTTACAGTCATATCCCCACATAAGTTACTATTTTTTGAGGAATGTTTCACCCTGATCATTTAAATACAAGCCTGACCATATGTAGTGAAAACAAAAGCCAGTTTTATTGACAAAAGGAATTCACCGCACCAATAAAACATAATCTAAATGTGTAGACTCCTTGAGCGAAGAATTATTTTTTTGTCATTGTCACAAAATGCAGGCTATTACTGCTATATTACATGTTGCTCTATGGTTAATACAGCAATGTTTTCAGAAATCATGGTGATTCAGTAAGTAGTACTTCTGCCTTGTTACACTGTGATCCTGAGATTCTGGCCTGGGAGTATGTATATTCTTCCTGTATCTGTGTTGCTTTCCTTCTGGTTGTCTGGTTTCCTTCAGCACTCCAAAAACTTAAATACAATTTACTTCTAATTAAATTAACCCTATTGTGTGTGAATGTCGTAGGCACCCATTGTAAGCTATACAGGGGCAGGCACCCAACAGTTTTTATAATGTGTTGCGTAAATGTGTGGCAGGTCCCTGTCTTCCAGGTGGCGCATTCTCCGAAATGGTGGTGCCCATAGACACCAGGTGGTTTCCTGGCAATGGAGCGCTGGCGCGCTGAATTAGACCAGAGACTTGTTTAACCCCTTGGATACCGCGTATTGGATATTTTGAACCCAGGTTCCTCTTTGGTCCTGACCTCAACCCTGTTAAAGGTTGTTGGGCCTTGACAATATTTAAAAGACACAGAAACAGATAAGAAAAACATAATAGTAGAGTGTCTTCTGCCATACTTCACTTCTTCTCTAAATTTCTTTTTTACACATACAGTAAATTTTTAGCCTTGAAACTGGTAAGCCTACTTTTGTAAAAAAATATTTACATACTATGAATACGTGCATGAGTCTACTTGTACTACTGATAAGAAGAAATCCACGTTCACTTTTCTAAACTAAAAGCAGGAAGTAGTGTTCTGGCTGTTATGTTAGACATCTGCCCACTCCAGCCTTTATAGATTACATTTTTGGCTAACTATCTATATTGCAAACATTTTTTATTTTGCGCAGTCTATTTTACCCAGTTTCATTTTTACACTGATCTGTTCCTTTAAGTTTGCAATGCGCAAATAAAATTTGCAATGCAATAACAGTTGAAATAAATAACTTTGTTGAAATAAAGTTAAAACAAACTGTAATAAGGGCAAGCAAACAGCAATGGAATCACAAAAAAGTGTAACATGCTAGATGAAACATGCACTTCTGGCAGATGGAAAGGATGCAAAAGGGCAATATTTACTGATATATTCCAGTTTGGTGACATTCTTTAACAGGTCACTTAACATAATTATCGACGAGCGAAATTATTGGCGGATTTATTTGCGAAAAAGGCGAAAAAATTAGTCATAAATAAATGCGGCGCGTGATCAAAAATTGTCGTCCACGCATGTCAAAAAACATATTTTCTCATTACTAAACATATAAACTATCTGTTGGTTAAGTATTCATTCTGGGGGTATAGTTTTGCTCTGCTCTGAAGATTTATAGCAGGTTAGCACACAATTGGGGGAATATAATAAAACTCCTAAACAGAAAAAAATGCACTGAAATAAGAATATAAATTTGCATTTAGCAATGTAATATTGTTTATTAGACTGTTATTGCATTGCAAATTTTATTTGCGCATTGCAAACTTAAAGGAACAGATCAGTGTAAAAATGAAACTGGGTAAAATAGACTGCGCAAAATAAAAAATGTTTGCAATATAGATAGTTAGCCAAAAATGTAATCTATAAAGGCTGGAGTGGGCAGATGTCTAACATAACAGCCAGAACACTACTTCCTGCTTTCAGCTCTCTAACCTCTTAGTTAGTCAGTGACTTTAGGGGGGGCCACATGGGACATAACTGTTCAGTTAGTTTGTGAGCATGCAGGTCAGATTTAAATGCAAACGAACTGAACAGTTATGGCCCATATGCCCATTATAGATTACATTTTTGTCTAACTAACTATATTAGTTAGTTATTTTCCCCAGTTTTATTTTTATACGAACTCTTCCTTTAAGGCATGCTTGAAGATGGATGTAATCTTTTGGAGCAAACTTGCAGGAAGGGACCTTGGAAGTGGGCCAGTGGAGGGGGGTAGAGGAGAAGGTAGGAGAATAAGGTAGGGTTTTAGTTCTCCTTTAATTTTACTTTAATATCACAAAAGAATTTCTAAATTATTATTCATGATACCACATATGACTGATAGTAACTGATAGTAACTGATAGAAACATAGTACAATATGCAGTTATCTTACAGGGTTCTTTAGGTAAACCATCACATGTTCTTAAGTTTAAACATGTGTATAGTACACCAATCACTATATTAAATGAGAAAAAAATAAATCGCTGGATAAAATAGTGTTACAACACCTTTACAACACACCAGTGCTGATATGGGATCTGGTTTTCTCATGAACTGAATCAAGACATTTGTAGCTGATATAACACCAAAAGGTTTGTGTCAGCAGTGGTAAAGTGAAGTTCTAAATCTGTTCTGCAGCTGCATATGTATCAAATAACTTCAAAAGCGACCAATTTTCTTTGCATAAAGGGGTTAATGTTGTCAAAAACATCTGAGCACTGTAAATGCTTTAGAACATTTTATTACCTTCTTAAAACTGCCATGGGTTTTCTCACCTTAGCTACTGCATAGCCATAGTATTTTGCAATCAGACTTCTCTAATACTAATAAATTTACCACTCTACTGCAGAAATGGAATTTCTTGAGCACCCTACCACACCATGCACATTTTACATTTTTAAAAGAGATATTGCTTTAACCAAAGTAATGTTTCTTGTAGCTAGGAGCCTTTTGGTAGCCTACAATATTTCTTTTGTTGAAGTCAAATCTATTTCTTTCAACAATAGCTTTTTTAAAAATCTCTACAGTGGATGGTGCTGTACAATGTGTTACTATGTACTGGACTCAATGGAAAATGGCTATAGTGGTACATGAATTGATTATTTTATTCCATCCCAGGTTGTGTGCTGATAACTTGTTTTGAGAGTCTACTCTACCATCCAGATTTTAAGCCTTGAAAAGATATATTTTATAGCAACTACATAAAAAGTCATCCTTTCTTTAACCTGCTGTTTTATTGTTATACCAACCCTAGAAATCCATAAATGCACCTGTTTCCTGGGCTACAACAATACATTTCCCATTCACTTCACATTATTTAAACTCTAGCAAGTATTCTTGTTCTGCCATATTCATACAACTCAATGACAAATTCCTAAAAGACAAATGTAACATTTTCTATACCACAACAGCACTTATGGCTTGCAGTAATGTCTGTTGGAGCTTGAATAAAGTGTTGCATTAAGTTAAGCAGCTTGCATCTCGGACATGTTATCTTTGACTCTTCAGTACAACCCTGTTTACAAAAAAGTTGGGACACAGTGTAATGTATAAATAAAAACAAAATGAAATTATTTGCAAATTATTTAAACCATATATTTAATTGCAAATAGTACAAAGACAACATATCAAATGTGAACCTGAGTTGTTTCTGTTTTATGAAAAATATATCCTCATTTTGAATTTGATGCAAACCTCTTCTTTAACAACACTCCTTAACTATTTGTACTGAGGGGCCCAATTGCTGTAGTAAAATATTGTCCCATTCTTGTCTGATATAGGATTTTAGTTGCTCAACAGTTCCGGGTCTCCTTTATCATATATTTACTTTTATATTGCCAAATGTTTTCAATAGGTGACAGGTCTGCACGCAGGTCACTTTAGGACGCGGACTCTTTTACTATTCAGCCATGCTGTTGTGATACGTGCAGAATGCAGTTGTTATTATCTTGCTGAAATAATTAATGCCTTCCCTGAAAAAGATGTTGATTGGGTGGCAGCATATGGTGCCTTCCCCAGAAATGCAAGCTACCCATGCCATGTGCATTTATGCACCCTCTACCATCATGGATGCTGGCTTTAGAACTATGCGCTAATAACAAACCAGGTGGTCCTTCTCTTCTCTGAGCTTGGGCCCAGAGATCATGTTTATCTATGATTTCTTCTTTGCATAGAGTTTAAATTTGCATTTGCCAATGCAAACTGTGTAGTGATTTCCACTACAGAATCTGGTCTGTTTTTAATGAAGTGGCATCTGAGGGCCAAAAGATCACAGCCTTGTCACTTGCATACAAAGAGTTCTCTGGATTTTCTGAATTTGTTTGCGTTATTTAAGTCGCGAAGACTATTTTTGTGCGGTATTTGACACAACGCGTGCTAATTAACGCAGCGTGCACAAACTGTCACCGTGTGCGAAAAAACGCACGCCATATTAGCCATACACGCCATTACTTTCAGAAAACAACTGTTCTGAAAATAACCATTTTCCTGCAAACTGGAGGCTACATCACTCTAGGGCCCACACATACTTGAATAAATCACACTGCAAAGTCCATATTGTGTTGCCTAAAGCTAATGAACTGTACTTTTCTATAATTACCCCCTGCCCCAAGTAGGTGTTAATTTTCGCATAGACTAATGCAATATTTAGCATGTCTAAGGGGCACATTTACTAACCCACAA
Source organism: Xenopus tropicalis (assembly GCF_000004195.4). Classification (NCBI taxonomy): domain Eukaryota; kingdom Metazoa; phylum Chordata; class Amphibia; order Anura; family Pipidae; genus Xenopus; species Xenopus tropicalis. The sequence goes on along the minus strand of NC_030678.2, from coordinate 103,220,262 downwards.
ACGGGCCGAATGCGTCCGATTGCGTTTTTTTCGTAATGATCGGCGTCCTTACAATTTTTGCGTAAAAATGCGAGTTTTTCGGCGTCTTTACGATTTTTGCGTAAAAACGCGAGTTTTTCGTAGCCATTACGAAAGTTGCGCAAAGTCGCGATTTTTTCGTAGCGTTAAAACTTGCGCGAAATGTCGCGCCTTTTAAGTTTTAACGCTACGAAAAAGGCGTGACTTTACGCGCAAGTGTTAACGCTACGAAAAAATCGCGACTTTGCGCAACTTTCGTAATGGCTACGAAAAACTCGCGTTTTTACGCAAAAATCGTAAAGACGCCGAAAAAGTCGCAAAAAATACGAAAAAGTCGCAAAATGTTCGTTTCCAATCGGAATTTTTCCAATTCGGATTCGAAATCGTGTCTTAGTAAATCAGCCCCTAAGTGTTTGTGAATTATGCGTTAGTATTTCTGCGCGAGAATTAACGAAATGCGACTTAACGCATGCGATAATACTTTAGCGAATTTTTTTAGTGTCAATTTTAACACAAAAAAGCATGCGATACCGCTTATCGACCTTTAGTGAATCAGCCCTACTGGGTTTGAGTATTCAGATACCAAAACCACATGACAGTTCGCAAACTCTTGTGTGGTTTCTTCATCCAAATAGCATGCTTCATGCAAATCGGATTTTTCTTTTCCCTGACAAAAAATGTAAAAGCTCAGCACCTAAAACCTGCCAAGCTATTTATTTTTTTTGTTGGGGAAAAATAAAACCAGATTTTCACAGTGTGCTATTCAGACAAGGAAGCCACGCGAGAGTTTGGGAATTCTCACATGGTTTAAGTATCTGAATGCTTGAGCCTGAAGGCTTGAACATTCTTAAAGGAGAAAGAAAGGCAAAGTTTATAAATGATACCATTAAATAGTGCTACTATTGATAAAGAAAAACGCTACACTTTTGTCTCTATTATAACTAGAAAAACTTATAAAATCTTACTTTAAAGTTTCAGCTCGTTTGAATGAATGGCGTGGCCATCTTGGAAGTGGTATGCCCACTTCCTTTCCTTCAGCGTCTACACTGCGCATGCGCAACCTTCCTCCCCCCCTCCCCAGGTGCGCGTCCTCCTGTGCGCATGCGCAACCTTCCCTCATCAGCGCCGCCGGATCGCTTCTGTTTAGGGGCCGGCTCAGAGGGTGATGAATGGAGAGCGCGCCTGCTTGTGAGCGCCCACTGTTTATCCACATTGTGCATGAGCCGCCTCTGTTCACAAGTCGTCAAGTCTGCGCAGGAGAGAGGCATCATGGGAACTTTATTCACACAGCTCGGTGTTTTTTTGTCCGGTTTGGCTTCAGAACCTGTAAACCATCACTATATGGGGAGACTTAAGGGCACCTTTGAGACAATGGATGGTAAGCCTGCAGCTTGAGATTAATTTATTTGTAGCCTTTCCTTCTCCTTTAAATGTGCCCCTTGATGTTATAATATACTGTAGCTGATGAAATCCCCAAACTCTTTGTAGTTTTACGCAGACATTATATACTGTAGCTGATGAAATCCCCGAATTCTTTGTAATTTTATGCAGACATTATATACTGTAGATGAGGAAATCCCCAAATTCTTTGCAATTTTAAAGGGGCGTTTCACCTTTATGTTAATTTTTAGTATGTTATAAAATGGCCAATGCTTAGCAACTTTTCAATTAGCCTTCGCTATTTATTTTTTATAATTTCTGGATTATTTGCCTTCTTCTTCTGCCTCTTTCAAGCTTCCAAATGGGGTTCACTTACCCCAGCAGCCAAAAACTATTGCTCTGTAAGGCTGCAATGTTTTGTTATTGTCGTTTTGTATCACTTATGTTTCTATTCAGGTGCTTGCCTGTTAATATTCTCATCTTTCATTCAAGCCACTGCCTGGTTGCTAGGGTAATTTGGAACCTAGCAACCAGATAGAGAGCTTCTGGAAAAAAAATCTAAATAATTTAAAAGCTACAAGTGAAGACCAATTGCAAATTGTTTCAGAATATGAATCTCTACATCATACTAAAAGTTAATTTAAAGGTGAACAACCCCTTTAAGTGGAGGAACATTATTCTTACATTTACTTCCCAGCTTCTCTCGGCTGCTCTTTTTAAAATTACATGACTCAGTCTTTTGTTGCCTCGTCACATCTATTTTTGCTGACATCATGTGTTCTTTTTGGTTTGTTTTCAATTAAATTTAGGGATTAAATGATTTGCAAATCATCCCATTGAATTCTCGATTTATTTGGAAATGGGGTCATAGTTATTTGCCTGATATTTTCAATCTCTGCTGCTGTTTAATGTGAATTCACCGAAGCTAGAGATACATTAAATCATATAAATTTCAATTAGGTGTAATGAATGTCATTTTTTAATTAGAAACTCATTTACAGGCATTTGTTCCACATCAGCTTGCATAGGGTGTTATCCTTCAGATATATTTGAACTGCTCAAAATGCAAGAGTTTTGATAAAGAAAAGACTAAAAACTACCTAATGTAAGAAATTACGATCAGATCTTGTTCATTTTCTCGCCCACACAGGAGACAGAATTAGTTTTCTACACATGTAGTCATTCCCAGAAGACTTTTAGCAGCTGTAGAAAAAACAGCTTGTAAAAATTATGCTTCATCCAGTTTTGTCTCTGATGATCGAATTACCATTAAAAAAAACAAAACAAAACAAACAACACTTCAAAAAAAATATAAGTGAATTATTTTACTTTTGGCACCAATATATATATATATATATATATAAGAACACTGCGGCTCATTTTTCTGCATGTGTATATATATATATATATATAACCTATTAGGTAACTATGATGTTTTCAGAATAAATATCACAGTGCACTATATTAGAAACAAATGAATCTGCCCTGAGGGAACATACAGCAACCTTCAGATCTTTGAAAGCTGACAATGTTTGAAGAGCAGGTCTTTTATGAAAACATGACATGATAGGAGTCACCACATTTCAGCTTTTACATATAAAGGATGTTATTTCTATTTCATAAAGAAGTCTAGTTGCAAGGGATGGTACAATCTAGTAAGACTACTCTAAGGCAATAGATAATGTATCTACAGTATGTCTAACGGAAGCAGAAAAAAAAGTTTATAGAATTGCAGCAATACACCAAAATTCATTTAGCTCTACTGGGTTTATACCATTTAGTTTTCTTATTCACACTGTCTGCTTTTAGTAGAGAAGCTTTATAACATCCCCTCCTTTTTCATCCCTTTTGTATTATTTTTAATACTGCCATTTCAGTTTGAACTGGTTATGGTTGTTCATCTAAAAGTGCCTTAACACTAAAGTGTCTGTAGGGGAATCTGATGTAAAATTCCTTATATCTGGTTTGTTCCTTAATGAGTTCCTTGACAGGCTGCAGAGTCTGCCGTCATACACTCGTATGTGCTAGTAATTTAGCTGAATGTAGTGTAGTAGACACCCAATATAAAAAGTGCACAAATGGTGAACTTTGACCAAACACTGTCTGCTGCTAATGATATATCAAACTAGTAATGTGTCCTAATTGTAATTATCTTCTTTATGTCAGTAAGACGATGCCTTACTGTTTTGATTTTCCATTAGTGATTAACAATTAGCAGATAGCTGTTTTTAATGGTTTATTTTTTCACATGGACTAGCTTGGTCCAGTGCTTAAAGGGGATTTGAACGTCTTCTTTGCATATTGAAAGCAAATAAATTCTAAGCAACTTTCAGATAATCATTTAGTAAATATTTCAATGTTTTAAAGATATTTTAGCATAATTTATATATTACAAATTTTCAAATTCAAAAGATGTATTTGTTTATCCTTCTCTTGAAACAAGTTAGCAGAAGTCTGTTCTCCTCAAAATCTGTTAATCGGCTGGCTTTTTCTGTTGCGTGTTTCAGAAGACAGAACCAGTAGTGCATGGAATATAAACAACCAGTCAGATTCTACTTTCACCAGCAATTACATTTTCAAATAACTTTAAAACCATTGAAAACGCTTCATTGATTTATATTGGAAAGCTGTGTAGACCTAGATTTTCTTTCACTATGCAAAAGAAAAACAGTTCTTGAGAGGAGATTCCCTTTAATGTAACAAATACCTTTATCTAATTATTCAAAGTACAATAAAAGAGTATAATAAAATATAGGGAACCTGACTGTATTTGTTGTATGTTTAGCACTATGTGCCCAAGTAGCATAATATAAGTATTCCAGCTTGTCATACACAGCAAGATCTGCTCATTTGGTGAGGTCACCAAACAATCGCCACCACATCTGTACAAATCTGGCTCATCGGCTTGTTGGCCTTAGAGGGGCTGTGTCTGGATAATAATGGTGTAATCATATATTGCAATGCTAAGGCTGATGATCACATTTTTGTTTTTAAATACACACATGTATATATATATATGTTTATATCTATATAGTTTTGCATTCAAATTTTTATTGATTTAACTGTACATCAACTGAAAGAACCCTTCTAACTATATGCCCATATGACATAGCATGTTTGGGAAATAATATTTTGTTAGAAATAATACACAGGTAGCAGTGTAAATTAAACATCATTTTAACTTCATGATAATGATAAGTTAAGATCATGGTTCTTGGAGCAAAATTTAGTCTTAGTCCCTCCTTCCTCTAAATAAGAAACTGTTTCCTATTTCCACTACCCCTATGTAACTTACATTGGTTGGCCATTCAGAATTTAGACTCTTTTCTTCTGTAGGGAAAGTGAATGCCAACCTTCTGTAGAACATGCATATTTTTGTATCAGTCTAATGCAATTTATTAGTTTTTATGTACATAATCTTAAAATCAGAATAAGAAAATTGTAATATGTGCATTTTTTCAAAATAAACACAACTAATAAACAAGTACAATTACTATTTATAACAGCACTTCTTTACATAGGTTCCCAGAAGCTTCTAAAGTACAAACTGAACCATACATCTAGTACCCTATGATTAAGAAACGCCAGTTTACAACCTAATTTTTAAAGCAAATAGCTATCAAGCCTTGAGTCATTCTCAGATACAAAACCTTCTGTAACAACATAGAAAGGTCATATATGTATTGCCCTGCTTAATGCAGTTTCTAGAACTCATTATATTTGCAGTGGATATATCAGATTCACTTGTTAGTAGTTACTCCTAACGTAATCAGATGATTTGATAAAGATATTTCATTCAATTTTTCATTCAACTTTTATCCCTGGAAAGAAAATGACAAAATGATGCTATCTTCCCGGTTACCAACATGAAAAATAATCTGATGTATATCCTTCAGTCCTGTTCTGAGGGAAATGGCAATGCAGACTGTTCTTGCCAACCCCTCTAACCAGTCCAAGAGCAGCAGGGAAACAGGGAAAAACAGGAAAAATTAGAATTAGAATTACCTCTGGCAAAAGGAAAAGAGAATCATAAGGCTATATGATCTGTAAATTCTAATGAAATGATCTCTGGCTAATAGTTCGTTTTTGAATGTCAATTTCTCCACTATTGTACAGCGCTATAGAAAATAATTAGAAGTTAATTCATACCAATCTGGTTAATGCCTTGAAGGGGCATTCAACTTAAAATTAATTTTTGGTGGTGGTTTTTGAACTATTAAAACAATTTCTATTCTACCTTTCTCCAACCTGAAATTTAAATTGATATCCCAGCAACTATAAAGGTAATTTTGAAGCTAATTTGTAATGCTACTATAAGGGGCAGATTCATCAAAGTACGAGTTTGAATCCCGAAATGGGTAAAATTCAGATACGATAATTTCTGATGATCGCAAATATCACGAAAATGCTTACGAAAAAATCGTATTAGTCATGATAACACTTTGGTGTCTATACTGCTTAGTTTCCCTGATGAAGGTTCCAGTAAAGGACTGAAACATAGGATAAATAAACTTCCCCTTCTGCATTGATCAAGTCTTTACTTCTTTTTGTGAGTGCCGACATTTTTGCTTTTATACAATTTATTTAAGGTCTGGCACCCATGTATCGTCTCCTACTTTTGGAGTGCTCCCCAGCCCGGAATTATTAGTCATGATAATATCATATTGGCTATCCGAAAGTCACAAAATTTTCGTATCCGAACGATCATAAACAGCGGGAAAACCTTTCTGACTTTGATCCTTCTGTGGTGCTGTTCTCTCTGAACAGGGGCACCAGCCCGGCTGAAAAGGTATGCAATTCAAGTCACTTGGGGGTGCCTAACATTTTGGCACCCCCAAGTGACTTTGCCTTTCCTTCTCCTTTAAGGGCTCTGGCACATGGGGAGATTAGTCACCCACGACAAATCTCCCTGTTCGCGGGCGACTAATCTCCCCGGTTTGACATCCCACCGACGACAATGTAAGTCGCCGGTGGGATGGCACACGCTGCGCAGGCGATTTTGGCAAATCGCCGAAGTTGCCTTGCGTGTGCCATCCCACCGGCGACTTACATTGTCGCCGGTGGGATGGCAACTGATGGCAACTCGGGGAGATTAGTCGCCCGCGAACAGGGAGATTTCTAATCAGGTTCTTTCCTGTCTCTCAGTCTGTCTTTCAAATTATTGCCTGGTTGCTATGGCAAATTAAACCAGCAACTGGATGCATGTTGAAATTTTAAACTGGAGAGCTGCAAAACAAAAAATTAAATAAACAAACACAAACTATAAAAAATCTGCCCATTTAATACAATAAATACACTCCAACAAGCTTCCTAGAAGCAATTAATAAATAAAGTATGTACAACACAACCTGCTATGACCTGTATGAGAATATATGATATTGTAACTTTTAATATATTAATATTGTACAAAAGGGGGTACATTATTTCCTATTTATATATGTATACAAAGAGAGGGAGGTTTGGACTGGGATTGGACTGGGATTCAAAATAGGCCCAGACATTTCAAATACACAGAGGCTCAAACATCCCACCATCGTCCAACTAGATAGTGATTGCGACTATGGCATCTCTAAATAGTGATTATGGCATCTCCCAGCAGACCCTCTGCTATTTGTAAGAATCCACATATTACTAGTCAGAGCCTGAGAGATAAGCAAACCGTGCATAGTATGACATCAGTTATAGCCTAAAGAATGTGCCATTGGATATTTAAGGGAGTAACAGGTAACAGTACAGAAAGTGTTAACAAAAAATTACCTTTTTTAAAAGTTGCTTGAGAAACAATGGTGTAACTAGATGTTACTGGGCCTCACAGCAAATTCAGTTTGGGGCCCCTAAAGTTGACCTATTCTACCAATATTAAAATTAAAATTGCTTAATTAAGAGTGAATTAATGTGCCCTATACACTCCTGGGCCCCAGTGCAACCGCAGGGTTTGCTTCCTCTATAGTTACGTCCCTGTTGAGAAATGTATTTTCTATTGATTTCTGTGCAAGCAGTGCTGCATGTTTGAAGTTACTGCAGTGATAGCACATGCTTGCTGATAAATGTGCTCAGGGGAAAGCCGCATTCGCTTTGACTCATTGCTACTCATTTACTCCTGTCACTTTAGATCAGCCCAGATCAGCTGTGATTGTTATATTCCAGTGAGTAGGTTGCAAGGTATCTTCCAGAACCACAATGTTAAATATAGGTTTAATGTAACTGCCAGAGCAGAACTCGGAAAATCTGAGTAGAACAGAAAATAACAATTCAGCACGAATATCAAAACCCCATACCACTCATTGTAATTGCCAATTGCCTTTTTTTTATTAATTGTTTGGTTTGCCCTGAATCATAGACTAGGACCAAAGAAAAACAAAATACAAAACAAAAGTCAATGTTATGGCTATACTATACATTGTACAAAAATGTCAAACTGGTGTTCTTGAACTATAATTTCAGCAAGGGCAGACAAAGTTAGCCCTCAAAAGCTGGAAGTCTGACATTTCTCTTGTAGAATAAAGTTACCAGATCACTTCCAAAATCAGGTCTTTCAAGGACATTTTTTGAAGTCTGAAAATGTATTTTTAAAGGAAACTATACTTCTGGACAATGCAGGTCTCTATAAAAAATATTTCACATAAAACATTCCAAATGTAAATAACTTTTTCTTTTTATAAAAAAAGCATTTTCATTTAAAATATAGGACAATACTGTCCAATTTCTGTGGTATCGAGGGCCAGAATTTTTTTTGCCTACATGGTGGAGGGCCAGTAATGGAAGTCAGTTTTGACTTATAAGGCCATGGTAGTACAGCAAAACTCCAAAAGATTGGTAGAGGGTTATGTGCCGGATGGGCGGGCCGCATTCAGCCTACAAGGGGGATTGTAGGCTGTTAGTTGGACAGCCCTGATATAGTAGATTAAATTGTATGTGCTATTGGTTAAATCCATATCCTAATACACTGCCATTAAAGGACTAAAGTCAATCCCCCTGATTTGTATGAGAAACCAAGGGTACACACACATGGCAGGTTATATCAGCCAATAAATGGACAGGGCTGTGTCTTTTACTACTACATTGCATCGTTAGGTGTTCTGTGAGTACTTATTGTACAGCGCTGCGGAATATGTTGGCGCTTTATAAATAAATGTTAATGTAATGTGAGTGAGCATCACATAGTTACATAGTTACATAGTTACATAGGGTTGAAAAAAGACCATTGTCCATCAAGTTCAACCCATCCGAGTAAACCCAGCACACAACCTATACTAACCAATCTATACACTCACATACATAAACTATATATATACAACCAGTAATACTAACTGTAGATATTAGTATCACAATAGCCTTGGATATTCTGCTTGTTCAAAAACTCATCCAGGCCCCTCTTAAAGGCATTAACAGAGTCTGCCATTACCACATAACTAGGAAGGGCATTCCACAGCCTCACTGCCCTCACCGTGAAAAACCACCTACGCTGCTTCAAATGGAAGCTCCGTTCCTCTAATCTATAGGGGTGACCTCTGGTGCGCTGATTGTTTTTATGGGAAAAAAGAACATCCCCCAACTGCCTATAATCCCCTCTAATGTACTTGTACAGAGTAATCATGTCCCCTCGCAAGCGCCTCTTTTCCAGAGAAAACAACCCCAACCTCGACAGTCTAACCTCATAGCTTAAATTTTCCATCCCCTTTACCAGTTTAGTTGCACGTCTCTGCACTCTCTCCAGCTCATTAATATCCTTCTTAAGGACTGGAGCCCAAAACTGCACTGCATACTCAAGGTGAGGCCTTACCAGGGACCTATAAAGAGGCAAAAATATGTTCTCATCCCTTGAGTCAATGCCCTTTTTTATACAAGACAGCACGTTATTTGCTGTAGTAGCCACAGAATGACACTGCCTGGAATTGGACAACTTGTGATCTACAAAAACCCCTAGATCCTTCTCCATTAAGGAAACCCCCAACACGCACATCACAACATCACATCACAAAATGGTGGGTAAAGGTAAAAGGTGTTTTTTCTTGATGTGCCAAATTTGAACTCTTTGATATTCCACATAGGAATTAGGATATATATATTATCTCTTAGGAATGTACAATTCTTCTTTAATGGCTAGCTGCTAAATTCACTGGTAGCCATCTCTGACTGTATATTCAACTGTCATGTTTTTCATAACATTTTTCATTCCAATACAGAGTACGATCAGTGGTGTAACTTTTACAGAGCCGGGCCCACCAGCAGGATCTCCTGCCTGTCCACTGGCTTCTTTGCGTTAGGTTGCCAATTAAAGCTGGAAGGAAGGGAGAGGGATGGTCTGGGCCCCCATGTTTCCCCGACCCCAGGCTGCAAGGTCTGCTTAATGAGATACATATTAACTGCCTTTTGAGACAATGAGCTTGCCAGTACATGTGCAGACAATATCTTCAAATTCTATTTATTCACTACAGGGGATACATATATAAATGGCCAGTAAAAAAAAGGGCCAAGGTTAACAAGATACAGCCCCCATATCACATTTTTTAAAAAGAACATAAATGCTTTATAAAGGAAAAATAACTATCCTCTTAGTTTAACTAATATGTTTTTTAATTGTTGAAACGTCCTCTTCTTTTACCAATATTATTATTGTGGCTTATTTTCAAATGTAAATGCCTCTCATGAGCTGATTATTAATTAAATGAAACTTAAAGCCTAAGGCATGGGAACAGATATTAATAACAAACTCATGAAAAAAGTCTAAAAATGGTTAACATTGAATGGACACATCTGGAGGCAGGAAGTGATGTTGCTTGCCTAGGTCAAGGTGAAAGGCAGGATACTAAGATTGTTTTGGTATTTTCCACCAATGGCAGTTATTTTAAGACCAAAAAAAAAATCCAGACGGCAACAAAGGAACTGGAAAGCTTTTTTCTGCTTGGAGAGTTCCGCACTACTAAATAAAGGCTTTCAAAATTAAGGGAATTCCCCAGTTGAAAAGATGGTTTGAAATGCAGGAAAACAACATATTTTTTATGCAGCCTGCACCTTTCAAGAGATTCTCAGGCAACGAGCTGTGGTTGTTTATTTCCCTTAATGGATAAAAGATTAATACATTACTACTAATGTTTAACAGCAAGGTTTTAAGCAATAAATAATGTGCCTATCGATGCTGTAGAACTTAAACTCTACCCAAAGACATCTTGCCTATGCCTAATGTTTTCTCTTAGGGTAGCCATCCAAGAAAATATTTGATAACATATCCTAGTTGTAAACTAATTGTAAAAACAATCAAAAATTTTACAAATGGTATATTGATGAAGGAGTTAGGACAGATACTGCATGAGTAGCTATCCACATGCATGTTTATATGCATATAAACATAAAAAAGGATGTACTCTATTTTAAACTGGTAAAATAAAACAAAACATAAAGCATCAAAAACACTACTATTATCAAACACCTGCGTATATAAATATCCATTAATAAATTAGTTATATAAAAATATATAAAGATATAAAAATAGCCTTAATGTCACCTGGGATGGTGATTTGCACCTGGCACTATAAGACTACAAGCAATATATAGTATATTATTGGTGAAGCCGTATCTCATCATCTCAGTAGATTTGTATTAAGGCAGGCTAGGGGGCCTAAGCAAAAGTACCTAGGGGTGTCTGTAGTAACACAACCTATGGTGAAAGCTGTGTAGTCTTAGGTTTGAAATGCAAATTAAGTAAAATAGTGTTTCTATTTGTGTTCTTATGGTACAAAGTGGTACATGGTGGTATTCCAAGGGGGAGATTGGCCACCACCAGTTACAAGGCATTATCTGAGTATTACAAAGGAAAAAGAATAAATAAAAATTAAGAGTTGTTTATTTAACCAATGCACAGCGAGAAATGGCATTTCCAGATTTCAAATTTGTGTATAACATCCTGTAAGGCACTAAGCATGTTGGGCATTTATGTTTGATGTCTTAATAAATCTGATGACACCTTTCCTTTAATTAGGATGCCTTATATCAGCCTAATATTGTTATATTTATACTCTATCTCTCTCTCTCTCTATATATATATATATAATATACATACAGTGTATTGTCAGACCCTAAAATCAGTAACTGACAGCAGAGAATAACAGAGCATGCGCAGGGAATCAGCAGAAAGGAAGATGGGGAGCTACTGGGGGCATCTTTAGCGACACAGATTTTCAGTGCTAAAGGGCTGTGGTTGCTTTGGGCTGGTACAGAAGCCCAAAACTAAATGTACAATATTTCTGCCCTAGTTCTACTTCTTTAGTTCAGCTTTAGTTCTCCTTTAAAGTCATACAAAATTGTATCTGTGCATTAAACTCGGCAGATAAATGTCATGTCATCTACTTAGATTTTGCTAAAGCGTTTGATACAGTACCTCACAGAAGGTTAATGATCAAATTGAGGAATATTGGCCTAGAACATAATATTTGTAATTGGATAGAAAACTGGCTGAAGGATAGAGTACAAAGAGTGGTGGTAAATGGAACATTTTCTAATTGGGCCAGTGTGGTTAGTGGAGTACCGCAGGGGTCAGTCCTTGGTCCTTTGCTTTTTAACTTGTTTATTAATGACCTGGAGGTGGGCATAGAGAGTACTGTTTCTATTTTTGCTGATGACACTAAATTGTGCAAAACTATAAGTTCCATGCAGGATGCTGCCGCTTTGCAGAGCGATTTGACAAAATTGGAAAACTGGGCAGCAAACTGGAAAATGAGGTTCAATGTTGACAAGTGCAAAGTTATGCACTTTGGTAGGAATAATATAAACGCAAACTATCTACTGAATGGTAGTGTGTTGGGGGCATCCTTAATGGAGAAGGATCTAGGGGTTTTTGTAGATCACAAGTTGTCTAATTCCAGGCAGTGTCATTCTGTGGCTACTACAGCAAATAAAGTGCTGTCTTGTATAAAAAAGGGCATTGACTCAAGGGATGAGAACATATTTTTGCCGCTTTATAGGTCCCTGGTAAGGCCTCACCTTGAGTATGCAGTGCAGTTTTGGGCTCCAGTCCTTAAGAAGGATATTAATGAGCTGGAGAGAGTGCAGAGACGTGCAACTAAACTGGTAAAGGGGATGGAAGATTTAAGCTATGAGGTTAGACTGTCGAGGTTGGGGTTGTTTTCTCTGGAAAAGAGGCGCTTGCGAGGGGACATGATTACTCTGTACAAGTACATTAGAGGGGATTATAGGCAGTTGGGGGATGTTCTTTTTTCCCATAAAAACAATCAGCGCACCAGAGGTCACCCCTATAGATTAGAGGAACAGAGCTTCCATTTGAAGCAGCGTAGGTGGTTTTTCACGGTGAGGGCAGTGAGGCTGTGGAATGCCCTTCCTAGTGATGTGGTAATGGCAGACTCTGTTAATGCCTTTAAGAGGGGCCTGGATGAGTTTTTGAACAAGCAGAATATCCAAGGCTATTGTGATACTAATATCTACAGTTAGTATTACTGGTTGTATATATATAGTTTATGTATGTGAGTGTATAGATTGGTTAGTATAGGTTGTGTGCTGGGTTTACTCGGATGGGTTGAACTTGATGGACAATGGTCTTTTTTCAACCCTATGTAACTATGTAACTAACTATGTAACTATGTTTGAGTGTATTTCCTGCTGAAACTTTGTTAACTAAATGAAACCGTTATACACTCTCTGCACTTTTATGTAATTTCATGTTCATTACTTTTTAAGTATTGTGATGTAATTAATTATATCTCGCAAAAGTATATAAACTTAATAGTAAAGCTTGTTATTATGATAAAGCTGACAGGGATGGTAATAAAAACACAACAAAAATTACCATAACTCATGATTCTTTCTTGCTTCCTGAACTCTTCTTCCTGTGTGAAGTTCATGCTATGTTCTCAACCGTTGTTCTTAGAGGAAAGAATAGAAAAGAATTGTCTGCCGCTGTGACAATGACACTGAACGTATGAAGGCACACACGTATCTGCCATATTCCAGGAAACCCAGCATGATTGCAGTATGAAGGGCAAAAAAGCGATTTAGTGCTGTTCTTAAAAGAAATGCAGTCTACAACAGATCATAGAATGGTATTATAGCAAAGGGAGATGTGACATTACAAACTTCCAGGAACTGAAGATTTGCTGTCTGACTGCATGCCCCTGGCTTGCACTTTACCCTGCCCTAGATTTTGGGACATTAGTAGCCTTGGATCAAATAATGGAATTTAGTATGAAAGAATAGTGTTACAGCTATCCAGCAGATTTTTACTCACATACAATCTACTCAAGGCCCAATGTTATTGTTTTGATGTGAACTAGCCTGCTAATCACAGACCCTTTACATTAAATATATAATAGTATGTATAAACTAATATATACAGAAAAGGGGTTATCTACCCTTCTCAGACTGTTATTTTATACATCATAAAATAATATGCCATAGAAACTATATAACTTTTATGTTGAAATGCTCTGTTAGTTAAAATGTAAAGATTTATGTTAACGATATTTGGTAATTAATGAAACCAATAGATATTTTTGCTTTGATATCTTATGCAAAAATTAATAGTAAAACATGCAGAGAAGAAATAATGACAGGACATCTAAAGAAATTCTCAGCACTCACTCTCTCACAAAAGACACACAAAAGTACACATATATTTTTGATGATTTCTAAAACTTCTGAAACCTGATACTGTTGTACAAGTTGCTAATGACTTTCTTACCACTAAAATAAATATTTACAAGTCCAATTCCTGTCAGTTCCTAAGCTTAACCCCCTCCCCCTGTTTTAGTTTCCATCTAAAAAATCTGTTCTTTTTTTATTACTGCTGCATTGTGGCAAAAATCCTTTGAACTTCCTACATCAATCTCCTTCTGCTAGAGACAAGTTAGCTTTTCTTCTGAACCACCAAAAATATTTAGACATGGAAGAAGGTATTTTGACACTTGGCCATAAAAAATATTTAAATGGGAAAATATAACCAATTTATATGCAGAATATTTCTTCCATGTATTTGTATTTTGTAACTAGTCTATAGAGAAATTCAGTTGAGCTCAGTAAATTGGCATCTCCCAATCCTTTTAATCCTATTAATCAGGTATGCAGAACAGCAGGGCCTCATTTACTATTAGGGCTCTGGCACACGGGGGAGATTAGTCGCCCGCGATTAACTCCCTGTTCGCGGGCGACTAATCTCCCCGAGTTGCCTACCCCTGCCATCCCACCGGCGAACATGTAAGTCGCCGGCGGGATGGCAGACGCGGCGGCGCGATTTCGCGCAAATCGCCGAAAAAGACTCGCGAGTCTTTTTCGGCGATTTCCGGAAATTGCCCCGCCGCGTCTGCCATCCCGCCGGCGACTTACATGTTCGCCGGTGGGATGGCAGGGGTAGGCAACTCGGGGAGATTAGTCGCCCGCGAACAGGGAGTTTTATCGCGGGCGACTAATCTCCCCCGTGTGCCAGAGCCCTTAAGGGAAATATCCCTATCCCCCTTATGTAATGAAGGGCTCAAAGTTTGTTCAACAACATTACCCTGTAGCTACCAATAGGATGTTTGCATTCAGCACTGCTGAATGTCCACACTGCAACAACAGAGACCTGCAGCACTTCAGGAAAGAAAAGTAGGGTGCAAAGTGCAAAAAAATATCAGATTGTCATGTATTTACACTATGCACACTGCCTTCCCAGCCAGTAAACCAAGCATGTAAGGGCTCTGGTACACGGGGAGATTAGTCGCCCGCGGCAAAACTCCCTGCTCGCGGGCGACTAATCTCCCCGAGTTGCCTTCCCTCTGCCATCCCACCGGCGAACATGTAAGTCGCCGGCGGGATGGCAGACGCGGCGAGGCGATTTCGGGAAATCGCCAAAAAAGCCTCGCGAGTCTTTTTCGGCGATTTGCGCGAAATCGCGCCGCCGCGTCTGCCATCCCGCCGGCGACTTACATGTTCGCCGGTGGGATGGCAGAGGGAAGGCAACTCGGGGAGATTAGTCGCCCGCGAGCAGGGAGTTTTGCCGCGGGCGACTAATCTCCCCGTGTACCAGAGCCCTAAAGGGTCTGAATTAGTCCCACTGCTGTAATTCTAGACATAGAACACTGTGCCTTATCAAAAGTAGTTTTTAGTAGTACTTTTAATCATAAATGTCCCAACATATATGTTTTGTTTTTCTTTTCCAAGAGATCTCAGTTCAGTCTTATTTCTGTCTGTAAGTTACCCTCCCGTATAGATTGTAAGCTCTACGGGGCAGGGACCTCCATCCTCTTGTGTCTTTGACTCTTAACTTATTGCAATTGTATCTTGTATTTATTGTTATACTTTGTATTTATCTATTATTATCTTAATAACCCCCTGTTTGTATTAATGTATTCTACTGTACAGCGCTGCGTGCATAAGGGCTCTGGCACACGGGGAGATTAGTCGCCCACGACAAATCTCCCTATTCGCAGGCGACTAATCTCCCCGAAATGCCATCCCACTGCCGAAAATGTAAATCGCCAGTGGGATGGCATACGCGGCGGTCGGATTTCAGTGAAATTTCCTTGAGAGGAAACTTCTGCGATTTCAGTGAAATCGCGATGCCGCGTATGCCATCCCACTGACGATTTACATTTTTGCCAGTGGGATGGCATTTCGGGGAGATTAGTCGCCCGCGAACAGGGAGATTTGTTGCGGGCGACTAATCTCCCCGTGTGCCAGGGACCTAAGTAGCACTTTATAAATAAAGATATACATACATACATAGATACAGTCTTATCTCAGTAGGTTTTGGAAATGCTAGATTCACACTTTTAACCTCAAATGTACTTAACAGGAAGGATATGTTGTGTCTTTAAAAAATATAGATTGTTTTGAAGATCAGGTAGAAGATGGTTGTCCACAAACACAATTTGATTGTTTAATTAGCTATATATATCAGGGCCTGAGGCAATCAGTTTGGGTTGCACTCATGTACTTAAAAAATATACATTTTTACTAAGTTTTACAAAATATACCTTAATACGACTAGTGAAATCCTCATCAAAAAAGTTTGCCTAAGCTTCATTAATCTTAACTTTAAAAAAGTGTATAATGTTAAATACTATTAGTAAATAAAACCTTGTATTATGTGCCTAGATATTTTTCAGTTCTCTGCACTTATCCACAACATTGATCCATAACCTTTATACCTTCTTAATTTGCACACTTTGTTACAATATCACTATTATCATACAGCTCATCTTGCATATGCATGGTCTTGATTCAGGAAACACTCCTGTTACTGGAACACCAGTTAAAAGAACAGTTCAGTATAAAAATAAAACTGGGTAAAATAGATTGGCTGCTCAAAATAAAAAAATGTTTTTAATATAGTTATTTAGCCAAAAAATGTAGTCTATAAAGTCTGGAGTGGGCAGATGTCTAACAAAATAGCCAGAATACTACTTATTCCTTTCGGCTATCTAAACATGTGCCCCCCCCCCCTTGAGGGGGGGGCACATGGGACATAACTGTTCAGTTAGTTTGATTTTTAATTTGACTTGTGTACTCACAAACTAACTGAACAGTTATGTCCCATGTGGCCCTCCTTAAAGTCACTGACTAACTAAGAGGATAGAGTGCTGAAATCAGGAACTAGTGTTCTGGCTATTATGTTAGACATCTGCTCACTCCAGCCTTTATAGATTATAGGAGCAGGACTTGTAAGGGGACTTGCTAATTGTCCATTTTTTGGGGGGACAGGGGGAATTATGGCAGTGTCTGCAAGTTTAGTTTTAGTCCTGTACTGATCTGTTGGTCACAAATGTAGATACTAGGTAAGGATCAGCAGTTGCTTGAGACTGTCTTAAAAAAATACACCAAGCTTCTGAATCTATTAAGGGATTCTGAAAGAAGCAGTAGTGTAGGTAAAGTGTAGGTAAAGTCTGTAGTACCTTAGATCAGTAAGATAAGTGTAAAATTGACTTGTAGTTCCCTTTGATCATTAAAAGAATGATATAAGTATAATGTCCACTTAGTAATAATACTGATGCTAATAAGTTCTAAAATATTATTGACTTTTGTTTATATAATATCTCCCAACCCTGATTTACTTGTTGTATCACAGTTAAAGTATTCATTCATCTTAAGAATTGTTCTTGAGGAAGTATGAATGACCCAGGGATATTTTTCCACATTGTTTCTATGACTTTCTGCTATGTAAATGAGAGAAACAGACTGATCCAATTACATGAAGTATCGCTTGCAAGCCTCGGCATGACTGCTGAGTGAGAACTACATCCTTCTTATTTGGCTGCTAGTATTTAAGGTTTTTGCTGGGTTTTATTCAAACTCAAACAAGAAAGCTTAGTATTGGAGAGAGGCCAGAGGGTCAAACAAGTTACCAGAAGATCAAGCAGTAAGTAATCGACAGGTCCAAATCAGGGTGGGTAGAAAAGGCTTAGAAGTAGAGTTCAGAAAAACAACTAAGTAACTTAATAACTGAGCAGTTAGTGTAGAGTAATAGCATTTTAATATCTTTTAGAAGTAGAGGGGGGAAAAAGGTAACATCACTGGTAATACTTCACTCCACTTTTTATACAGCATGATAAATAGGTCCTATCATACTCATAATATGTTAGTGCAGTGCTGTCCAACTGACGGCCCCGCCTCTGTGTGGCCCCCCCACCTGTCTGGCTGCTGTGACTGCTTACCTTTGTAAGCCCTAATTGGTATCAATACTGAGATTAACCTGCCCCCTGCATTGTTAACACACATTTAGGTTGTAAACCTCTGTGTAGTTTAAACATGCAATCCCCTGTGCTGTTCACACCTTTTAGTGCCTGCATTGTCCACCCCCTGCATTGTTCACACCTCAGGCTCAGACTGTTTGCACCCACATTGTTGGATATGGTCAGGGCCGGATTTGTAAGCCCCGAGGCTGCCCCCTGTTCGTCGCCCCCCCCCCCCTCGCTTCGTATGTGATTGTAAAGACCCACGCATGCATGATCGTGAGATTGCACATGCCCCCGCGGGGGGGTTTGACGAACAGGGGACAGTCATCGCCCCCCCCCGCGCGCGCATGTGCAATCTCACGATCACGAATGCGCGGGTCTTTACAATCGCATACGGAGCAGTGGGGGAGAGGTCCCCATTGCTCCGTATGCAAGAAAAACTTTTATATTTTGGTGCGGCATGCCACCCCCCAATTTGTGCCGCCCTAGGCCCGGGCCTTTGTGGCCTTTCCACGAATCTGGGCCTGGATATGGTCTTTAAAGCTCTTGTGATAACATTGGTGTGGATTGAAGTGGGTGCGATTCTGGTCCTCTGTACCACTAATGTTGGACAGCACTGCCTTAGTGTATTAAGCTTTCACTATAAATACTAGTTTGCTTACATTATTTTATTTTAAAAAATGGTGCTTGCACACCTAGCATCTTTATATATTCACTGCAGAGCAAACTGCCCAGCAAGGACAGTACTTTGATCAGTGGTCAGGCTATGTAGTCAAAAATAACCAGGTTGACAAAACATTATGTGCTAGGCCTGGTCAGTTATATGTTGTTGATAACATTGGATTTGTTTGTGAATGCATTTGATAAATGATTATTTTATGATCTCTAATCAATAATAATCTAAGAATATCTCATAATATTTTATTGTAGCTATACTATTTTTATATGGATGAAATTTCTGATATTGTCAAGTAACGTCATGAGAAATAGCAATATTATATTATTCAGGGTAATCATCATATCCTGCCAAACTAGAGCCTCATCGGGATAGAGTATTCCTATAATAGTATGTATGAAAGCAATGAGTTCAATGCAATGCTTAGGAGAGCAGCGTAGCATTCACAGTTCACTTTGAGATCTGACCACCAATGCCCTGCAGAAGAGAAGGAGTTACAGATGTGGGCAGAGGTCATCTCCCTCCCCCAGGTTCTGAGCTTGTTGTTTTTGTGTCTCCTTCCTGTGTCTGCATCATTTCAAGGCAGCATAGTTGTTGTCTTGGCTGCTTAGGCATTGTTTGTGTGGGTGCTGTGCAAGAGAACTATAAGGCTGTCTGGTATATAAACACAGTAGAGAATTTCCCCTATATCTCTGTATATAAAGCAACTAATTAAAGCAACAAAATCTTACATTTGACAGCCAATTCTAAATAAGATGAAAGTAAATAATACTTTCAAGTTGTACCGTCTTGCAGAATAATACAGTTCCTAGTATAAAGGCATTATTTATTAAATCAAAAGGATACCCATTAATAAGTATGGTTTCCTTCCTCCACATGGTTTATTTTACACAATATGTCCACCATTTTTTTTATTAAAGGATTTGTAGTACCTTTTTTAAAAAAATATCAAGAGGGACACTAGCAATCAGATAGCTGCTGAAGTTTTAAACTGGAGAGCTGCACAACAAAATGTTAAAATAAATGTTATGTATGGTGCATGTAAATCTTCTCAGTTGGGTGCGTTGTGGCCAGCTGAAAAGCACTACAAACTGCCTCCTTTGGTATTATCCTGGTATCTATATAGTGCCAAGACATTTACATTGGATGTGCCCACATAGGTACATCCAGCATAAGATGCCAAGATATTGCAAGCTCTTTTGGGCAGGGTTATTGTTTGCATTATATGTAATTCTGTATGTCCAATGCATAAACCCATTTATTGTACAGCGCTGCGAAATATGTTGCAAATTTATAAATAGATGTTCTGCACTTTACACAGATGCAAATTCTAAGCAAACTGTACATTAAGTTTTTGTCCCCCTCAGCTTGTTATCACTTGCGACTATCTAATTGTAAATTAGACTTTATATGACTTGTCATACCAGTAAGAGGGAAACTCTAATGCTATACTATGTTAGTAAGTACAGAATGCTGTAATGGGGTGTTCACACACAATACGTCTGCATCACAGGAAACACTAAATAAAGGTTATGATTCAAAATTGTAGGACAAAAACAACTCAAGCAGTGGATTCTCTGCATGACAAACAAACTGTAAAATAACTGTATGGGTAACCCCAAATGAAACTAGAGTGCGCTAATTTGGTAGATACCAACGGCTGTATTATGTAATGTATTGATTACATGTGTACATAATAACATAGCAATAAACTATATGAAGGATAAGGTCATTAGCCGTTCACAAAGCTGGTGCTTTACTGCTGCCAGATAAATATATAATTAAAATCTGATTCAGGGGGACTTCTGTTGTGAGGCAAACTGAGAACCTTGCCTTAGACACCACTTTGCTAGGGGTAGGAAAAATCCAACAACAGGTAAGTTAATTGTAGAACGTTCTGTTCCATAACAGGAAGTTTGTCTTTTTCTTTTAAAACAAGAGGTAATAGTGTTCTTTATTCAAGTGGCCTCACCCTCTGTACCATATGGTTTAAGAAGGAGAACATTTAAGGGGAGTGGTGGAATGGCTGCTGCTTCAGGAGGCAAAATGTCTGTATGTTGATAATTTATCTTTTTCTGGAATGGATGTTAACATGACAGAATGCTGCTATTTGCAGCATTTCATGATATTGATATGTAACATCCTGGTAAGAGGATACTGGAAATCTAGACTTGGGGAGAAAAAGACGAACTTTAGCATCTAGTATTGTATTTTATTTAGTACCATGTGTAGATAGTTCTTTAACAAAATACAAACAGGGGTACTGTACATGACTAGCAATCCATAGATTCTGGCAAATGCCAGAGGGGTTGTTGTAAGATGCCATAGACAGTCAATATTTATTAGGCTTGTGGGGCTGTTTGGGCCACTGTGTACTAGAAAAGTCAGGGCCTGTTGTGAATCCCAGTCCAGGCCAGTACCGTGTATAAGTGATAAAATGTACCATACAATAATTGCTATGAGATTCAATACACATTTGGAAAGAGATCCCTGCCCCAAAGACTGTACAAGCTAGCCCAAAGTCATCACTCCATATTTATGTAACAAATATTTGCACTTGATTTATTCTGGCTCCACTTTTGAATCCAGCACTGGGTTTTGATAAGATATTGTGACAGTGCCAAAGCCTTGCATTATATTTCTTTGTCAATTAAAATCTTATGGAATAAAACCACTGGTAGATTGTTTGAACATACTAACATATTTCCAAGGATATTGCTAAATATGTATACTGCTTGATTTTAGTCCTAATTCACTCAACAGTAAGTTTTTAAATTGTGAATGGTACCTATTATTTAAACTGACTTTTTTGATTTTGCATTTAAATAGTGAAAATGAAGAACTGAGAATCTCCACAATACCCTCCTGATGTGTTTATCATCTTCGAAATAACCAGAGTTAATTAGGTTCATAATAGCTGGGCACATTTTCCTTTATACTTGACATATATACATTTGCTATTAGTTTTGCAAACATATTAACTGGATATCTATTCCTCTCCCAAACCCTGCTGGGTGACAAGCCTTCTGTGAATTTGCAAAGAATACAAAGTGGCTGTTGTTAGATAAGCCTGGCTACTGCAAGGCCAAATTCACTGTGTAATTATGTGCCAAATGTTGTTTGCAGCTGCCAGCCTGTGCCTGTGCCTTTTGCATATTGCCAATGTATATCTTGATTTAAAATCTAAATACTTCAAGGCTTTGTGCAAAACATATCAGAAACCCACAATCCCGTGTATGTGTAACTATGAATGGTGTGTGTTTACACGAGATTTGTCTCTGTTTCAGCTATACACGCAGGCAGAGAAGTCAAGGGCATAACGTGCATATTGTCCTGTCACGTTTGGAATGAATTAGTGACACATTTGCGACCCTATTATAAGAAATCAACTTTCCAGTCCTCCCTTCACCATCTGCCCGTCTCAACCGAGCGCTCCCAGTTGTACTACATGACAACGTGAAGGTCCCAAGTGTGTCTCACTCCAGTCCCCTCCTACTATTCTATGTCCCATATGCTCTCACCTTAACTCCCCCCCCCTCCCGAAACACACACAGTTGGATACACCCTGACCGCCCCCACTCAGGCCGCTTTGCTAGATGCCCCGTCCCTTTCTGCCCAGGGGACTTGTAGGGCGATGTGCGTGTTATGTTTTCGCATCTGGTTCTTTAAAGGGGCCGTGCAGAAGCGAGCCTCCCTGTTCTTCCCCTCCTCCTCCGGTGACCTCACCAACTCAGGCTGCAGCTCGGATGAGGAGGGGAGCAGAGAGTTTGCTGAGCCCATCAGGCGCTGAAGTGTAGGGGGCGTCCAGGCAGCACCCGGGTGTGCGCTTATGCAGCGGGGGCTGTGGAGACCCCGGGTATTATATGTCTTTTGTGGCCTTTGCTGAAGGTTTCCCTGCGGCTGCCGCTTTCACACTTTTCCTCCTCTCCCTTCTTCCCAAGCCATGGCCAGCAGCAGCAGCAGTAGCAGTAGTACTAACAGCAGCGCTGTAACCGGGCGTCTCCCGGGGGCCCGCAGCGCTAACCCACGAAAGGCCCGCATACTCGGTTTGTTTGATGCCATCCAGGATGCTGTGGGACCTCCTAAACAGGCAGCGGCCGACAGGAGGACTGTGGAGAAGACCTGGAAACTGATGGACAAAGTGGTAAGAGCAGGCGGGAGGGGAAAGGGGGGACCATCATCTGTGAGTAACCAGACCCCTGCATTACTCCTGAGGGGTGGAAGGGCTATTGTTTTGGTAGTAACTAGTGTGGGGGAAAAGGGGACATAAACTTACGTATGGAAAATGCTTGCAGGGCTCTTTAACCTAACATTGATAAACTTTATTTTTTTTGATGCTCAGAGGCCACTCGGGGATAAAAATAATACAATGGTGGAAACATTGTCAAGTGACATGCCAGTTCCCCAGGAATACTAGAGGTACTGTCAGGCTTGGTGGATCTTTTAGGGCCACAGCTTTGCTTGTAGTGCCTTGGGCCTCAGGCACACTGTAGTCTGTAGGGTAAATCATAAGGTTTTCCAGTGGCCTATATCCCATTTACTCCCGAAGGTTGAGTGCTGAGTGTGCAGCTCAGTCTGATTCACTAGTCTGTGCAAAGTTGCAGCATTTTGTAACTTTGCTGTAACATCTGTGTTGTCCAACTTATTGCATGTAGTGGGACGATTATTTCTCATATTGCATGTAGTGGGACGATTATTTCTCATACAGCATGTTTAAGTATGAGATTAAGTTTTAATAGTTGTCATACAATAACGTTTATGTAGCCTCATGTAGGGCCATAAATCCTGTGGAGGGCCACATCCAGCCCACAAGCCTCCAGTTGGGCAGCCCTGCTCTAACTGGTCATGTTGGATCACAGATTTGGTGCTCAACTCTGACTTCAGTAGGTCAGTGAATGCAAGTGGCCCTGCTCAGAGGCCACTCAGTGATACTAATACTATGGTGGAAATGTCAAATGACATGCCAGTTCCTCAGGAATACTAGAGTGCTGTCAGACTGGCTGAATCTTTAAGGTATTGTATGATGAGCACAGTTATACTGGATGACTTGGGCCTCAGGCAGACTATAGACTGTAGTCTGGCCGACTGTCTAAAGTGTGTAGGGTAAATCTGATTTACAGATCAAGGCATTTGGATCTGATGCAAACTACAAACAGCAGCTCCAACTAAAACAGTATGCTTGTGCTTGTTTGCAAATTATGACCCCATCACACATATAATGCAAAATAATTTACTCTAGTTAAAAATTCAATGCAATGAGTAGTCTGTGTTTTCATACAAGAATGGTGCACATTCTCAGGGGCTGCCCACCATGCTTTTCCCACCTTTCCCATTGTTTCCCAAAAGTTAAGCAAAAGAAAATCTCAGTACCCACATCCTTTTTAAAGGAACAGTAAGACCAAAAAATTCAAGTGTATAAAAGAAATTCCAATATAATGTACTGCTGCCCTGCACTGGTACAACTGGAGTGTTTGCCTCAGAAACACTACTATGGTTTATATAAAGAATGCAGCTGTGTAGCCATGGGGGCAGCCATTCAAAGGAGAAAAGGCACAGGCACTTAGCAGATAACAGATAAAACACTATTGTATTCGACAGAGCTTATCCGTTATCTGCTATGTAACCTGTGCCTTTTTTCCATCTTGAATGGCTGCCCCCAGGGCTACACAGCAGCTTATTTATATAAACTATAATAGAGTGACTGTAGCAAACACACAACTTTTACCAGTGCAGGGCAACAGTACATTATATTTCTTTTACTTTAAAACTCTTTAATTTTTTGGTGTTAC
This sequence comes from Xenopus tropicalis, assembly GCF_000004195.4. Taxonomy (NCBI): domain Eukaryota; kingdom Metazoa; phylum Chordata; class Amphibia; order Anura; family Pipidae; genus Xenopus; species Xenopus tropicalis. Next base: position 103,195,741 of record NC_030678.2, on the reverse strand, counting down.
TGTTCCTTTAAACACTGCACTACAAACTGTAGCATGCACAAGTCGATGAGTGTGGGCAGTATGTCTAAATGCTTACTACTGCTCTGTGCTCCAACCTAAAGTAGAATATTTTTTGTCACAGCTCATTGTAGGAGTCATGGGCTTAGAGCTTGGTTATACATTTAAAAATGAAACTGCAAATTTAAGAAAAAAGTACTTCATAAAAGTATTTTTTCACTTATCTAAAAACCCATTACCCAGAAAGCTCCAATTTATCGGAAGAACATTATCCATTTTGAGGAATTAATTCTAATTTTTTTAATGATTTCCCTTTTTTCTCTGTAATAATAAAACCATACCTTGTACTTGATGATAACTTAACTGCATGAATCCATATTGGTGGAAAAATAGTTCTGGTTGGTTTTATCCCAGGCTGGTGCTTCTGTTAGGAGAAAAATGCACCAGCCTGGGGTAGCTGCGAGTCGGCAATACTGTTCTATCTTCAGGATCCCGGGGCCAGCGCTTACACAGTAGAGTGAAAAGGCTGGCTTTTTTGTTAAAGTTTTTCATTTTACTGTGCATACGTGAACGGCGCAAGGAAGGAAGAGGATCGCTGACTTAAGGTATAGTGATCTAAATTACTGATAGACGTCTTATCTAAAAATATCCAAGTCCCATGCGTTTTCTATACTAGGTCCTATACCTGTATATTTAAAAAGCCAAGCAGCATATTAAAGTGCCAAGGCCTTTGGAGCTTTTTCTGAGTCTGTTTCAGTTGTTCGATTTCCCCTGGAAAGTAAAACTTTATCTGTATGCATGTATGAAGAGACTGAGGATGATAACCCTAATCCGCTGGAGGCTTGTGGTATTATTCTGGGTACATATATTCTTTCAAGTTGTCCAATTATGGCAGTGCAGTTACAAAGAATATGACTAGCATTGTTTTTTCTTATACAGTTTCTAGTGGGTTGTTTGTTGCTTTGTTTGTTTAGGCGGTGGCAATATGATGGAGGTGACTATGGGGATAGCAGTGTGATTCTTTGCTGCCACATATGTCTGGAAACAAAAAAAAAAATCAAGCGAAGCTTGGAGGAGGAATAGATGCCGCTTCTGTCTCAGCACATGAACAGTACATTTGTATAATGTGTATGTGTTATTATAATTATCAAATATTTATAAATCACCAATATATTCTGCAGCTTCTTGTTTGCAGGGTCATAAGGTGTGCCCAGGTTGTGGCACACTAAAATTCATCCCTGAATATGACCCTCAAACCCTTATTGTTAATGGGGCCAAAGGGCTTTGATTTCCTTTATTTATTGATAATTATATTTTTAAATGATTGATTGCATTTTGTAGATCACATTTTATTTGATGGGGCAGAGCTTATCATGTATTTGGTTCATATAATTACATTACTAGATCAGTCGTACTTATACTTCAGATTATATACATTTGAATGCTCTTAATTGCTTCATTGTGTTCAAAGTGTGGTATGGTGCTCAAGGTGTGGAGTGCATCTTAATAGTGTGCCACATGAGGGTCCTCTTGGAGGGCTAGCATGAATGCATAATGAATGGACTACTGCTAATTTACCTAAAACCGATGGACATCATCACAGCGGCCAGACAAGTGGCCTCACCCACCTGTCTGGCTGCCGTGACTGCTTACCTTTGTGTAAGATTTAAATGGTATCAGTCCTGAGATTTGCTGGCCCCCTGCATTGTTCACACCTCAGATTCAGGCTGTAAACCCCTGTATTGTTTACACCTTTAAGACCCGTATTGTCTGCCCTAAAGTGTGCTGCTAAGGCGTGAAATTATGTGCTGGTGGTTGCTGTGTTATTGCATATGTATTAAATGTGTGGCTTAATATCATTTAAAAAAAACTTTTTACATAGGAGTGATGGGGGTTATCCTTGCAGTGAGTACCAACCATGTGTTTTTCCTGTGCTCTCACCATTAATATGGTTATAGTCTTTAAAGCTCTGTTGATAACATGGGTACGATTTGAAGTGGGTACAGAGAGCAAATAGTGCTTGTCAAAACTGGCTTCCATTATCGGCCCTCTACCATGTAGGCCATAAAAATTTGGGCTCTTGGTACCACAGAGTTGGGCAGCACTATTTTAATATATGAATGTGCCAGGCATGGGTACAGTATTTAATACATTTATAATGTGTCCACCTCTCTGTTAAGTGCATTTTCTTAAATAATACAGGAAGGAGTGCATCACAGTATACATATCCAGCACAGTTTTAATTCACCATGTAATCTATAAATTTGTATTCTAGTAATAGTCGTACACCATTATCAAAGCCACATTTTTTAAGATCATTGTTCTCTTTTGTTTTAATAGTTGTATATGCATGTGTATTTGTACATTTTGATCTTTTCCCTATTGGGCCATTTTTTCTCATTTTAATAAATAGGAGGGTGAAAAATCTTGAGGCATGGATAAGCTGGTGTGTCCTCAGGAATGGGCTGAGGACCAGATGTGTCTGCTGATTGAAAGCATCCTGTGTTATTAATAAACTGGATTGAGACTTAATAGCATTTGGCTTCAAAAAAGTTTATTTTTCCTCAGGGTAAACACAAATGAGAAATACACAAAAAACTATTTGTACCTCTGGTAAACACTGCATTTTTTAAAGTTTGTAAATGTATTTTTCAAGTACACAGCTTTTAAGCGAACCATATTGCTTTATCTCTCAGTGATTAATAGTACAAATGTCAGTCTAATAAACGACACAAATTAGAGTTCCTCTTTAGATATAGACCACAAATTAATCAAGATATTCTGAAGTGTGATAAACTCACTAATTCTATTAGTCCTATATTTTAGTACTTATATCTTTGTGTATGTATGTTGATAAAGACAGAGATGTTGGGTTTTTTTGGGTTTAATTATTAAAGGGAAATATACTCCTTTTTGGCAAGGACTTTTCTTAATTTTTTTACACATATACCTGATTCCACCGACTAAAGGAGACTCTGCTCACAGGGACCATTTCCCCACCCGCCATAGGCTTGCAGTTAATGCAACCCCTCCCTCACCTTGTTCCATTGTGAAGTGTTGAATTCTGGGACTTAAAGTTCCTTTGCTTAACATAGAATCTGTGCAAGACCCACTATAAAATGCATTTCAGAATCCATCCCTTTGCAATGGAACATGACGAGTGGGTGGGGTAACATGCTGTGAGCATAAGGGGTTTTGGGAAATGGTTCTTATGAGAATCAAGGTTTCCTTGCAATCTATGGAATTGGTTATATCTGTGTATTTTTAAAGTTCAATTAATGTCTTTGCACAACTGAATAAGCTCAAGGGTGGGTATGTTCTTCCCATTCAATACATGGTTAGTTTGCCAATATGTGGCTGGTCAAATTACACTTAAATAAGGCAGTGCTGCATACATAAGTAGTGGTATATAAATACAAATATCCAAACATACATGGGGACCCTTACAGTCAGTTTCTTAATGCAGTATTTCCTTTGAACTTTGCAGCAAGGGAGTGACACAAAATGAAGCAGGCTACAGATGGGGAGTGGGTGGACATGTGTTTTTATTTGAGTCTCTGGGACATCACAGCTGATGTCCATGGTACCACCAGAAAGCCACTCTGCTCAAGACAGTGTAAACAAATCACTCATTGTCAGGAGGGATGCAGTGAACACATTGATGGGCTCATAAATCAAGAGTGACAAGTTGCAAAAATGTGACAAACTCCATGTTTTTGCACACAGTGCACACATACTGTGTAGTCTCCTGGCCTAGTTTTGCAACTGTTTCAATAGGTGCACTCGTGATGTGCTTTTTCAGGCCAGTCTCTGGTATTGTAAATTGGAAGCTTGGTGTTCTCTTATTAACAAAAAAGTATTGCAAAAGGGATTATCCCTAACCAATAATATTAATGAATCCTAGTGCATCTTACAAAGGGGTTTCTGTATTTGGAATTGCTGAAAGAGAATTTCCTTTCTGCCTCAATTTAGGATTGTTGCAATAGTGTGAGTATGGCTTGAATTAAAATTAACTTGTCTAAATTCCTTTTAATGAATCGCTCACTTCAGTTTGTTGTATTACTCAATGGAATTTAGCTGATTAGAAGAATGGAATGGGGAAGATAAGGCTTATTCATAGCAGACTGAACTGCTGTATGGAAAATGAAACTACCAGACTACTTTATAGCTTATTAGCCATCTCTGTACTAGATAAGGTGGATTTCTAGATTAAATTCAAAAGTACTATTATGGTATATGAAATGGTTTCTCTGTAGTACAAAGTCTTTTTCACACTGCAAACATACAAGTAAATATTGTGTGTGGATGTGGAATTATTACTGGTATAGGATCCGTTATCGGAGAACCCCTTATCCAGAAAGCTCTGAATAACATGAAGGCCATTTTCCATTTTAAGCAAATAATTCCCAACTAAGATATAATTAATCCTTATTGGCGACAAAACAATCTTGTTGGGTTTACCTAATGTTTTAAATTATTTTTTAGTATACAAAGTATGAAGAATTATGGAAAGACCCCTTATACAGAAAACCTCAAGTCTTAAGATCATTCTGGATAACAGGTCCCATACCTTTAAATTATTTTTAGAATTAGACACCATGCTGGTGTGATTTATAGATACTTAAATGTGTGTTGAACTTTGTTACCTTGTGTATATTATAACCATCTTGAATAATTTGTTTAAATGTTGCAGTGCTATGTGGAACCAATATCTGAAACAAAACAAAACTTTATAACTGAATTAGTTCAAACAGTGATGTATTACACAGGTAAATTTGTTATCTTGTACCTTCTAGCATTTTGTAGCTCTGTCTTAATTTGCAGGTCAGAAATAGCTTTTAGCATGCTGTTTATTAACAAATATCAATTTATATTCTATTTTACATACTTGTACTTTAGCAGATTTGAGGTATGGAGATCCAAATTATGGAAAGATCTGTAAAACTCCAGGTCCCGAACATTCTGGATGACAGGTCCCATATCTGTACTAAGATTTGTGGACATTTAATTGTTGGCACGCTGTCATTCACATCCGAGTTTGTCAGCAAATATTTGGTAATCTTTACTTGATTTGGCCAACGAATCAGCCTGTTTTGGGAAAAGACCAAAATAACCTCATAGCTTTTTGGCCAAAATACATCTGATAAACAATTGACTTGTTCCACTTTAAGCTGCCAACTCAGCCTCTCAAGACCATGTATGATTAGTTTTAGTCTTTTTGAACCATGCCTAGCCAGAATATCTTTGCACAGAACAATAGAGAAAAAAAGATGTTCTATAGGATGATCTCTCAACACTGCTCCATAACGTTTCAACAGTGATCGGTTAGTTTTACATCATTTACCTGGGGTGGCCATTGGTATAGAATTTAGATTGAAATCATCCCCTGACTGCTTGTGCCCTGTGAATATCTATATTGTTATCTTGGAATTTCCTTCATGATTAATCTGCATCATTGGATGAAGGTGGTTAATGTAACTGGCCCCAAATCATGACAATTATAGGCATCCAACTGATAAAACCCTCTATACTGGGAAAGCACTCATGCTTGTATGTGTTTTATGTTGTGTGTTATGTATACTGATACTCGTTGAGTGAGAAGTGACTCATTTGACCAGATTTTTTTTTTCTGTCCTTTGCACCATCAACTTGAAAAAAATTTCTAAGAAGGAATTCTTTTTGTTCAAGTCGACTAGAATTCCAGTTCTGTTTTGTCTTGCATGTTTAACAAATGCATTGCGACCAAGGTTGAAGAATATTACTTTTCTATACAGACACCCTAGATTAGGCTGATGTCTAACCCTCAGACCTTCATATACATGCCAACCATTGCCTTTATTTAGGGAAACCTATGAAATATTCCTAAGAGATTTTAGTCCTGTGTGCCGCTGCCCTTAAAGGCTGATATTGATTTGTATGCTTCCATGCCACTATTCCTCATGAAACAGCAGCAAGCTGAACTTAACTGTAGCTTCTCCATATGTGGCCCTACTATCGGCCCTTTTCAGTTATTTATTTATTTTTTAGTCATGGTGGCCAAAATAAAGTGCAGTATTGTAATCTAAGGTTACCTGTTTAGTTGGTATGTAGTAAATAAAGCTAACTTTAAACAGAATATTTCATGTTCCGTCAGATAAATCTGCAATGAAAAATATTATTCGGCTTTCACATCACAAAGCTGTTTTATGTGCCCAGAGGTACAGCACACCTGTGACACATAAGATGACAGCCCATGTGTTTGTCTCCAGTACTTGCACTTTATGACATCTGTTCTCCTTTTTCTGGCTTATTTGCTTCTTAAAGTTGAACAGATTGCTTGCTTACTTGCTTATGCATGTACACTCAGCACCGACACTGAGAGGGGGGAGCCTTTACAGGGCCACACACAATGTGTAGGAGACCAACCAAAGAAACAAATGTTACAAGGCACATGTACCAAAACATAGTTGGGTGAGGAAATATCTTTGTTCCTTTCTTATCTTTTCTCTTATTTACAAACACACATTTTGCTCCTGTATTATATTTATTTATTTTAAATTCTCAAATTATAATCTGTCAAATTTTGTGTTCTTTATGCAATCAGATGCAGTAAATTACCATACTTCTGTTGTGCAGTTGTTCAGCTTTTCCCATCTCAAAATGTTGTACAGTCTATGGCAAAGTAATTTTTATCGATTTGTAACTTCAAATAACAAAGTTGTATTCACAATAACTATGTGTTGTCTCTACTCATAACCAGGAGGGACACAATGTCAGCCTGGTTTGAGATTGGAGTCCCCTGAGGTGTAAGAATGTACATAAGTTAATATTGTGTTCTTGTGCACATAAAAAAAATGTCTCCGCATGTTTAAGTACAGAAAATGAAGACACATTAAGTAAGGGTCTTTCCATATCTTAGTGGTGCTACATACAAAGTTATTGCTTGATAAGCACAAGCAGTCGTGCTTTGGATGAGGTTGCCATTTAAACAATCGTGGCTGCTGCCACTGAGATTTTAATCATAAATATGGAACCAAATAAGACTTAACTGTTCAGAATAATCCTAACCAGTATGTTAAATGCATCTTCATAGCAGCATAAAATGACTGTAAACTTTTAAACTGGATGTAATAATTTCATCATATACAAATTTCAGCTTTATTAACAGTTGTACAGTTCCATTGGATTGAAAATCTGTTCCGCCAATGTCTCCCATCATTGTGCGGAGGACCATTGGCAGTTCCATTGGACAGAAAATCTGATCTACTGATGGCTTCCATCAAAGTGTAGGGAGGCCCAGGTTCAGTAGGGACTTTATCCTTATATTGAGCTTGAAATCCTCTTGCCTGGTCAACTGAGATGATCGGTGCAATTATACTGTCCAAATGTGTCCTTCAGTTGTAAAATCTATCTGATAACTCGGATATCTATCTGAGTGTTGGCATACGTGTTGCTTTTACAGATCAGCAGCTAATATTTAGTCTATTATCGCAAACTGGGTTGACTTGTAAATTCATCATACACAGATTAATCCTTGTATTCTTGGTTTAAAAAGGTTAACTAAAGTTAGTTATGAGAGCAGACTATCACATTGCATCTTCCGGTACATAAGACATTAGCCTGAGAATGCTGGATTGTAAGTGAAGGACCTTGAAATGCAAGAATTTATCATCTTTGCATTCACCCAAATATGCAATCCTCTTCAAAAGATTTGCCACTCAAGAAAGTAAATATAAAATCTTATTTACATATTTATATGGAAGTAAGATTAAACTTTTAATTTTTGACACGTGAATGGAAGCCAGCTGACCCTGACAGATATCCTTGAACTATTTAAATTTACTGGTTCAGGGATCGGGTTTGAAGATGTTATCTGCCGATGTACCATGCGCTGACTTATGGTACATTGATGGATGATTAATTTCCTGGTTTTTTGAACATTCACCTGTTTTCCAGAAGAATCAAAACAATATTAAGGCAGCTATACTGTGTGTGGCTCCTCACTCTCTGCCTTTTTGATCTGTTGGCTGGTTGGCTGGTTCGAGAGCATACTTGGTCTTAGGGGCCCTGTCACCCTAAGAAATTATTTCAAGTAATTTTGTATTGTGCATGTTGGATGCGCAAAATAAAAAAAACTGTGCATACACTCTCTAAATTATTTACATCTTGATTCCTTCATTCTTTTGGAAACCACAATCATAGCAAGCAGGCAAGTTCAATTTTGTGGAAGCTTGTATCAAGGCAGATTTTTGCATCATGAACCCAAAATCCTTTGTATGCACCAGAAAGTAGGTGCTAATGCACAGGCTACACAAATTTTAGGCAGTGCGTAGAGAGGGGACATGTGAGGAGTGCAGTGACATCTAGGTAGTGAGGAATTGAAAGTGATTGCTATGCCTTACTCACAGAGCTGATTGACAGCTGAGATTATTAAATATTATACAACTTTTTATGTCTGAGGGACAGGTCCCCTTTAAGGATTTGTCTGCCTTCAAATACTGTAAAATGTGCAAGGTTTCATCCAAACCCTGAACCAAATAATCTTTAACAGGAATGCATTGATAAATGGTAAATAGGAATATTTGTCCCTCACTAAGAAAAAAAGTATATTTTCCTAATTCATCATATTTTCTTTAAGGGTATAATTAGATCTTTGAAAAAATCTGTATGAGGCATATGTTGTTTTGAATTTGCCAGAACATTTTAAAACATTTGTTTTTGTGTAGAAATGCATCAACAGCATATAAGAACTGGAAACACTGACACATCTATTTAGGAAAACATGCCTTTTTGCAATCAACTAAGATTTTTTTGCAATCAACTAGGAATTCTTTTATTTTGCTCTTGTCCTGATAATGTAATTTATTTCTGTTTGGGTTATTACATGATTCTTAAGGTGGCCATACACGGGCCGATTGTAGCTGTCGGTATTGGTCCCTTAGACCGATTCGGCAGCTTATTGGCCCATGTAGGGACAGCAACGTTGGGCCTGCCTGACCGATATCTGGCCTGAAATTGGATTTAGTCGAATCGGGGACAGCATTGGCTCGTTGATGCGGTCCCCGAACGGACTGCGCCCATTGCTGTTGTTAAAATTCGATAATTTGGCTATTTTGCAGACCCCTAAGTGGACTGGCAGTCCGGAAGAGGTTCTGTTTGTCAGTAAACCTGTTTTTTATGTGAAAGCTTGCCTCCAAGTCAAGGATTTAAAAATAAAAACATCTTTTGAAGCCACTGGGAGCAACATCCAAGGGACAGGGGAGCAGCATGTTGCTCACGAGCCACTGGTTGGGGATCACTGCTCTAAATAGAAGGTCATCAAAACATTTTGCTAAGTCTGGCAAAAGGAAGGCGTTTTGACATAGGTGACAAATCTCTTATGCCAGTACCCTAAAAAATTGTCATTGTGGTAAAATTCCTCTTGCTTAGACTTGCTTGCTGCAAGTAAAACACATTACATGCTTCTATCTGGCTTAACCTGAGCATGGTGTTTTACGCAAAAGCTTATTTTTGATACTCTTGGAAGCTGAGTACAAGGACCATTTCACCTGTGACACTGGGCAAATTTGTCCATGGGCAGTAGCCCATAGCAACCAATCAGTAATTGACTTTTTTGACCAGTTGCAGGTAGAACAATGAATGCAACAATTTAATTGGTTGCCATGGCCATTTGATTGGTTGCAAATTTGCCCAATGTTTCTAAATGACCCCAAACTTGCCACTATGCACTTGCATAGAACATAGGTAGTGAAAGTAAACAAAACATCTATCCTATTGTCTAACAAGTCCAGGGTGCTTCTTGGAGTTCAGTGACAGCAATGGAAATAGGTATTATTAGGAAGAACTCTTTATAGATCTGAAAACTTTTATTAGGAAGAACTCTGTAGTAGTAACTCTGTCAACATAGTGTTCCTTACAAAAAAAGCAAAGTCTTAGCAAGTTTTCTTGAAGACTGAACTGAGAATGATGTAAGAAACCTTTATGTGAGGGTTTGAAAAAAAAAATGACATAGAGAAAAAATAAGACGCCCTCTGTCATTTGAAAAAGAGTACTTTAAATGATGGGATACGTTGTCTAGCTTCTGTGATGTTAAAGTAAAGTCTTCACTTATAAACTGATTTATTTTTAAATGCTCATTTTCTGCATCTCAGCCTAGTAAGCACTATTGTGCAGGAAGTATCACATCTGGGGGCACTTAAACATTACATTACTTTGTTTAACCATCTGCAAATAAATAGTTGAGTGTTTCAGATCATTCAGTGGGACAGGGCTTCTAGATGACTCCCTTTAATAAACAGGTTTAAGATACATATGTTTTTAACAGGTAAAAGGTTATCTCTGAGTTTTAGTTTCTAAAAAAGCTAGAGCCTATTCCAAAAAGCTTGGCAAACTGCCTTAACACCCCTGCTGCAATCCCTGGACTGGGTGTCTGAACTTTTCTATATAAGTTCTGTGAGCCAAAAAGGAGTATTTTGTATTAATTCTGCCAAAAAGGAAAAAACGCCTACACCTTCATCATCAATAAAACCACAAATAGAGTGTCGGCATTGAAAACAATGTGCTAAATTTTGAAACTGATTCAATAGTATCAAAAGTATAGTGTTCAGCTGTTAATCCTATGCTACCCATAGTACATTTGTTTTTATTCTTTAACTTAATGTTAAAAATATTAGTATTGAAAATACTCCTTAAAGGAGAACTAAAAAGTTAAAATCTCTGCTAAATGTTAAGCACCCCCGTGTGACCATATTTGTTTACCTGATACCCCAGCCAGTGCTTCTGTTAGCAGGACACTGCATCAGCCCAGTGTATTTCTGTAGGAGCTCATTCACTGCAATCTTTTTCCTCTTTGGCCTTCTATTCTCTGGTCCCAGGCAGACACATATGCAGTAGATTGAAAAAGCTTACTTTTTGCACCTCATTTTGACTTTCGCTCTACTGCACATACTCCTGCTCAAATGGAATGAAGAGTAGACAGAAGCAGCTGAAGAACATGGAAACAAGGAACATCAAAACAAAAAATACCCTGGGCCAGTGCAGGTTTTTGCAAACAGGATCACCGGACCAGGTATGGGGTACCTAACACTTTGGCACCCACAAGTGATTATACCCATCATTCTTTAACGCGATACTAACACTTTCCTATTAGTGATGTGCGGGCTGGTTCCCAGGATAACCGCATGACACTGGTGTTACATATGCTGCCATTCTGCTAACCTATGGCCGTGCTAAAGGCTCTCTACATTTTGGTCACTTATTTCTGCCTCTTATTTTAGCTAATCTATATGTATTTTGACTGCTTCATTTTTTTCCTTTTCTGCATCTTCTTTTTCTTGGCCATGGAGTTATATGATTTTATCTACCATTTGGACACCCAAATTTTGAATATACTCATTGTTATTTTACCTACTCAAAACTTTGATCACTTTGATCATCAACTTAATGATCTATACACGGGGATGTAATCTACCGTGTACACCTGTTATGTCATGGGGTGGGTCCTTGGTGTCAATTTTCAGCCACTACTCACTATTTCAGTTTGTTTGGTTTGGGGAACTGTTTGTGGTGTCTTGATAAATATTTACCCTATTTAAATAATAAATATTTACCCTATTTATCAAAGCTTTCCTGACAAAAACTATCTTTATAATTAATATGTTTCTCTACCTGATACCTTGTGTAAATTCATATATATGTGACTGGTTTGAACAGTACAGCACCATACTGTTCTAGGGGTGATTGTGCCCAGCGCTGCTCAAGAAATCTTTGTGTTTTGTGAGGAGAGAGATAAAGATGACTGGTTCTATATCATGCTGAACATGTGTGTTTTGTACTGTACAGTGAAACTCAATCAAAAGTGTAATAACGCCTATCTGCTTTCCAGTGATTTTAGTAAAAATTCCATAAAAATATCAATTGTGATTTTTGTCACATGATTCTCATGCTCATTTTCAGATAAAAACTGTAAGAAACTCAGATTTCCTATTGATTTCATTGTCTATTGGTGTCAGGCTTTTTGTAAAATTGTGATTCTGGGTTTTGCCCTTACAGCTTGTGTAAATCAAAAACTAATTTACTGAGTTGTTTAAAGAATGCCTCTGGCAGAGGAGTGAACCTGTACGCCTACTGAAGCTGGCATATGCATTATCATCATTCACTAATGTAGTTGCAGTCTCTCAGGAAATGGGTAAGCAGTTGGCTTCAGAAGAGGGAGTTTTTGCAAAATACCATAAAAGTATTGTGCCTTTTCCTTTCATCTATTTGTAGACAATGCTAGAAAAATAATGCAGAGATTCCCTTGGGCTTATATAAAGTGTATATGCCATAATATAGGAAATAAAGCTACTTTACTCTGGGAGAAGTCTGTTTAAGAAAACCGAAGGTAGAATCACTGTTGGGGGGGGGGGGGTGACGTTCCAAGTTGTTACGCCCCCACAGTGATCCTAGTTGCTTGCTTCTTGCTCTGAGTTTGCAATTCTCTTCTTCAAAATAATTCACCGCCATGGGGATACATTTTCTCTGAGTGCTGTGCAACTGCATTGTTCCCATTTTCCTGGCATTCCATGCGCTGTTCTGAATGAGGGCAAGCACCATACAGATCATCACTGGTTCCTGTACTTTGCGTATGCTCAGCTTCAGTAGATGCAGGTGAGAACTGGTAAAGGCAAAGGGTATGGTGGAATGGTGCTCAGAGAGGTGGATGCAGAGAGGTGCAGGCATAGAGCTGGAATTAATTGCCTAACAACTTGGCATCACCAAGTGATTCTACAGTTTGTTTGAATTAACTCTTTTTAAAGAAGAGAAAATTAACATTTTTTACATTAACAAAGTAAGTAGTTTTACAAGGTTTATGATTCTGCAAGTTTGTTATGCTAGTCTTTTAAGCCAGGGGTAGGCAAAATATGGCCCACAGGCCTCGTCCGGCCCGTTGGTCTTTTTAATCCGGCCCGCCGACTCCGCAAGTCTCATCACGCCAGGCTTGGCGCCTGAGGACTGATGAGCGGAAATGGCGTACCGCTGCCCCGGCCCCTCTCTTTTTAGCTAAACTCTTCAACTTACACAAATAGCGTAATTTGTATTGATCTTCACCCTTTTCCCTGCAGTTTCCCAGTCAGGTTCATTACAATATGTGCTACCAAGGTTTCTGTGCTGCTAATTGATCCAGCAATGAAAATTGCCATCTCAACATTTTCCCGCATGGTGACTTTGCCATTTATTTTTGGAGACTTGCTGGCATTTCTGCAAGAAAGTTTACTATTAGGCCCTAGTCTAAAATACAGTTCATTTCATCTCCTTACATGATGCTGATGGAATTCCTCTATCAAGCAAGACAATGAGAAATAAACTGGAAAAAGACATCTTTCCTATAAACAAACATTTTTTCAAATCAACAATGTAAGCCGAATTATTCTCAGTTACTTAATAATTGCTGTGCATGACTAACATGTTGCTTCCTTAAGACTTGTAGAAGAGCTTTTTGTTGGAAACAAATCAACTTGCAGTGGCTGCTGACTAAACCTGATATATAACCTTTGCAAAGGTTACACAAATAAAGGCAATTGCCGCCTACTCACCTACTGAAAGATGCTACACTGGCAGTTTTTACCATAGTGTGTGTGAATATATATATATATATATATATATATATACACAAACACAGACGTTTTTCGTATGCTGGGCATAAAGGGGTTTAGCAGCTCTGCAGTAGTAATGGTACAGGCTTCAAAGTTGTTCACAAGAGCTCACTTTCTTGGACCTTGTTAGGCTATCTTTTAAGAGACACTGACACTGATGCTCTGTATGTCCTGGAAATCTGTTAAGAAGCTAAGCTAAGAGTTTGTTGGAAATTATCAAGCAGAAAATGAGATTTGTATGTCACAGAAGCTGATTCTGCAGGGATAATTAATTAAGTCTATGAAGATTTTCATTCATCCAGGTCATGGTATATCTAGTATAAATAAATTTAAAGCAACTGGACTTGTTTGGTAATCATTGAAGACGTTTCACTACTCATCCGAGCAGCTTCTTCAGTTCAACTGACTGGTATGGGAAGACCTCAGCATATATACTCTTCCACTAATCCAATCACAATGGCACTATGTAACTCTTCAGAAAGGTGACATCTGAAACTCACAGAGGTGTGAATGCTGTGGAGTTACTTTGAAAGGATTACCAAAGTATCATGCAATTCTTCAAAACAGGTGTTACTTGTTAGAGTTGCATGAATGGATGTGTGAAGAGTTCTGAAACTGCCGGGGTACAGATGTTAGAACAGCATTGTATGTAGCAGACAGATGGTGTCGAAGTCCCCCGCCTCTGTTTATAGATGAAATTAAAATCAGATCCAACGAAGTGGCGGCCTTCTCAGAACACATTAACTCAGTGGACAACAACATCAAGTTCACAAGGGAGGATGTCCATGAGAACAAACTTGCTTTTTTGGACTGTTTGATATCCATCCAAGAGGGGGGTATCTTGAAAACAGAAGTATACAGGAAACCCACTCATACGGATCAATATCTGTTGTTCGATTCCCACCATCCGCTGGAACACAAACTGGGTGTCATTAGAACTCTACACCACAGGGTGGAAAGTGTGACAACCGATACAGAGTCCAAGGACAAGGAATGTAAACATCTTAGAGGAGCACTGAAAGCTTGTGGCTACCCAGACTGGGCCTTTGTCAAAACAACAGCAACTAAGCCCAACAGGAACACCAAAAGGAATAACCGTCCTGAGGCAGAGAGAAGGCGCAATATAGTCATATGTAGCAGGAGTGTCGGAGAAACTCAGGAGATTTTTCAACAAACACCACATCCCTGTGTTTTTCAAACCTAGCAACACACTGAGACAAAAACTTGTACACCCAAAGGATCCAACACCAAAGGAAAAACAAAGCAATGCTGTATACGCAGTCCAGTGTAGCGAGGAGTGCACAGACCTTTACATTGGTGGAGACAAAGCAACTGCTCTCCAAGCGAATGGCTCAGCACCTCTGTGAGTTTCAGATGTCACCTTTCTGAAGAGTTACATAGTGCCATTGTGATTGGATTAGTGGAAGAGTATATATGCTGAGGACTTCCCATACCAGTCAGTTGAACTGAAGAAGCTGCTCGGATGAGTAGTGAAACGTCTTCAATGATTACCAAACAAGTCCAGTTGCTTTAAATTTATTTATACTAGAGATAATTAATTAAATAACTGTTTTGGTTCTCGAGTTGCCATGTAATGTGAATCTGGATTAATTACTAAGTACCCTTGTATTGTTAGTATATTGTGAGTCGGTCCTTAAATGTTTGCAACTGAGAGGAGTTAGTAAATTACCAAAAAAAAGATGGGGATTTTCTGTGGGCATCTTTAGAGGAACAGATCTCCACTGCTTAAAGTGGTTGCATTGGGGTTAGTATTGAAGCTTAAAGGTAAACTCACTTAGGGGTGCCAAAATGTTAGGCACCTCCAAGTGACTTTAATCGCCTACCTTTTACCCCGAGCTGGTGCCCCTGTTGGGAGAGAACAGCACCAGCCCGGGGTACCTGCAGCGCTTCCTTCTTCCTGGTTCGCGAGCACGCGCAGTAGAGTGAAAAGCCGAACATTAACAGAGAAGTCGGCTTTTCACTCTACTGCGCATGCACCTACCGCATAGTCGCAGCTAAACGAAGCAGGAAGGAGGAAGCGCATCGCTACAGGTACCCCGGGCTGGTGCTGTTTTCTCCTAACAGGGGCACCAGCCCAGGGTACAAGGTAAGCGATTAAAATCACTTGGGGGTGCCTAACATTTTGGCACCCCAAGTGACTTTGCCTTTCCTTGTCCTTTAAAATATAAGGTGCAGCATTTCTAGCCTGCTTCTTTAAGTTTTGGCTCTTCAAAGTTAATATATCACAAAGAGTTATGTTTTAATTTATATTTTAAACACCATAAAACATACTTTAAAGTTCTAGTTCACCTTAAAAGTAACACTTGAATGGTTTAGACAGCATTATTTTAAATCAGTCTTTTTTTTTTTTTGCCAAATCGCGGCGCATGCCATCCCACCGGCAATTTAAATTCTCGCCGGTGGGATGCCATTTTGGGGAGTTTAGTCGTCTGCCACGGCCCTTATGTTTTTTTAATTTGTTACTGAAATCTTTGCAGCCTGCAAATGAAAATGTTTTCAGGTTTTCCACGTAAAATACCCCATGTCTAAATAAAGTGTGACAGGAGACTTGAAATGTATTACAATTTAAAAATACTGCTGTCTAAACCATTCGAGTGTTACTTTTAAGGTGAACTAGAACTTTAAATAGTCTAGTATAGTTTAAATAGTCATAATAGTCTATAGACTATAAACATCTCCAAAGGCAGTGGTATACAGAGTAGTCAGTCCAAGAGAATTGTTGGGAATTGTTTCCCATAAATGTCAGAAGGAATCACTTGACTAATGGCTCACAGGGGAAGTATCATAAAAGCACAGACTTCCGCATTATCAGCAATAATAGCTTCTGTAAGCTAAATATATCCCATTGGTAACAGTGAGAATTGATGAGCAGGGATTTCACCCCCCACGGCAGCCAGAAAAAAAAGTCAGCAAAACAACCAACCTGATATACCACTTACTTAAAGGAAATGTAACACTAAAATTTTTTAAGTAAAAAAGCTTTTCAACCCTGCACCAATAACTGCCCTATCCTGCAAACCACTTAGTATTTTAAATGCTTTAATAGAAAATATCTGCTAAAACTTGGCTTCCTGTCAATTGAACTACGGCGAAGGAAGGAGCTGTATCCACTATGCGACGATCGATTGATCGAGCCTAGCCTGTTTTAGTAGGTATTTTCTATTAAAGCAATTAAAATACTAAGTGGTTTGCAGGATAGGGCAGTTATTGGTGCAGGGTAGAATAGCTTTTTTACCTAAATTTTAATTTTACTTTTCCTTTATTGAGCAATACAAGTGTCCATTGTCATGGGAAGCTACTTCTCTATATAATGATCAGGTATTTTGAGAGTAAATGTTGAAAGATTTGGCATTCCCTTCAACAAAACTCAATGTAATCTTTGCTTCCATGTTACATAGGTAGTGCCCTTCCCAATAACTACAATGGGATGTGACTGCCTGCTTTACAAAGTGTTTTCATCAGTGTGGTTCTTCCAGAAATTATTGTATTAATCAATTGGATAAAACCCCGATACCCTTGGGTTATTGACTAAAAGTCTTTAGAATGTGACCCAACCTTTAAGGTCATTCAATCCAGCATTAACTGTCTTCCATGTTCTCACCATGTGTATTGCTTTAATATGGTGCCAATTATTAACAGGAAGACAGACACAGGAGCAAGTAAATTGTTTACAGATGTGGAGTATTTTTTGTTTGCTGTTTACTTGATTGGTTGTACTAAGACAGAGAAGCCATATGCTCAGAAGAAAGTTTTTGTGCCACTGAGTGTTCTAATAAGCAACTCCTGGTGCAAGGAGTTTGGATGTTCTTCCTATGCTTGCATGGGTTTCCATTTAAAAATGTACAGGCAGGGTTATTGGCTCCTTACTGCATTGCTAAACATTGCTATAGTCCCTATTCACCAGGTTTTGCTTGTATGACATTTGCTTACTGCTAAATTAATTGGCTGATGGGTGTAATAATGAATTTGGTTTAAAGCTAAAATCATGAGTAATATTTGGCTAAATTACATCCCCTTTTACTCTTTCAGTCAGTGTCTACGCTGACTATAGATAAAGCTGTGTTTTGTAATTTGTGTAATTAAGCTAAATATGCTTTATAGGATAGACTGGTGGGTGACTACCCATGTATTTAAAGTTGCCAATCGGGAACATCATCCTTTGCCTATATCATTGTATCTGTATGGATGTACACAGATATTGTTCATTTGTGTGAAGCTGGCCAAAATTTTTAAGCCACCTCAATTGCCATCCTTTGTGTTACAATTGTTTCTTATACATGCATGTGCTGAAACTTTTATAAAACGTGTATCAAACACCAGTAGTTGTATATGCATGGCTAGCTTTAGGGCTCTCACTGTCTACTGTGCTAGTCCTATGGACAGTTTGGGGAAGATTTATTAATGTTCGCGTGTGTTTTTTTTTTTTTTTTTTCACAATTCGAGTTATGGTTCAAAAACTCGAATGTCTGCCAAAACCTGAAAACTTGAATGTCTGCCAAAACCTGAAAACTTGAATGTATAATTTTGCCAGGTAAAAGCTTGCGAGTTTCTATAGAAGTCAAATGGAGCTGTCCTAGGCAAAGTCAAGCCATATTTTCAGTTTTAGATATTCAAGTTTAATTTGAGTTTGTAAACTCGAAAATTCGAGGTATTCAAAATTTTTTTTTGAATTGCACAAGTTTACCACATTAATAAGTAAGCAAGCATTCAATATGCAAGTTTGTTCGATTTAGAAAGTCAAACTTGAAAATTGATAAATAAGCCCATATGTATCTTTAGTGTTCACAAATTTCAACATAGTTGAGTTGTAAGTATACAATCTACATCTACATTCATGTATATTTACTGTTTGTAGTAGGTTGTAGTTCAACCCCCCTAACCCCAGCACCAGCCACAACCCCAGCACCAGCCACAACCCCCCCAACCCCAGCACCAGCCACAACCCCCCCAACCCCAGCACCAGCCACAACCCCAGCCACAACCCCCCCAGCCCCAGCCACAGCCACAACCCCCCAGCACCAGCCACAACCCCCCCAACCCCAGCACCAGCCACAACCCCAGCCACAACCCCCCAGCCACAGCCACAACCCCCCAGCACCAGCCACAACCCCAGCACCAGCCACAACCCCCCAACCCCAGCACCAGCCACAACCCCCCCAACCCCAGCACCAGCCCCAGCCCAACTTACCCAACTTGTGGTTCCTCCAGCTCCAGCGATGCGTCCTAGCAACGTCACATGCGCGCCGACGTCACATGCGCACGGGCGCAACCCGGATGTAATTGGAGAAAAACTGCAGGAGGCGCGCATACCGGTATAGCGGTATGTTCAAAAATCATATCGTTTTTTTTTTCAAAAACCGGTATACCGCCCAGCACTAATGTTGAATGTATTAAATATGATTTAAAATGATAGAATGCCACCTTCCAGAGCATCCTATGGGTTCTACTTTTTGCAGTCATGTCAAGTGTAATGCAATGTTCTTTCAGTCATTTTATTAGTACAGATCTGCATGTTTCATTTTTTTTTTTTAGATTTTGTTCCCCTTTTTTTTTTCTTTTATTGCAGCTTATATTTTTTCTTGTATACTTCTCCCTCCCTTATCAGGACATTCTTATCTCTAGCAGGAAATGAAAGCTGTTAAAATAAAACGAACATACAAATAAAAATAGGTTAAATACTTTAAAAATCAAGCACTTTGGAAATTCAATTAAATATTTTTTCTGGGATATTGTTGCAGATGTTAAAATGGTAGGTTCAACTATATCTGCTGAATGGCTTCTTTGTCTTGTTAGGCAATAATGTAGAAGACACTGAACATTTTATTTGCAATCAACAAATTTTGTCTTGTATACACATAAAAAAATCTGGCAACAAATGTGATTAATCTACAATTACTGATGTAATAGTTTACATTCTGTAATGAAAGATAAGTTATTAGTAAAAACAGTAATAGTCTTTGCCACACAAAAATGCCCGAAATTAAACCTGGTTTTAAAACAGATGCACATCTAAAATATGTGATGGTTTTTATGCCCTACAGATTATTGGCAAACTTCAGCAAATACAATTTATGGCCCCAAAATATTTGAACCGCAATATATTGAAATTGCTTATTAATTAGGGCTTTACTGGGTCCTCTGCACTCCTGGGTCCCCCTGCAACTTCTGCAGGGTCTGCTTCCTCTGTAGTTGTACACCTGCGAGAGAAGTTGGGCGAGATGATCACTACTTTTATTCTTGAGCAATTCTGTATCCTCAAGTCTCTAATGCTTCCTGTAATGTAGTTGCATGGGTTCTGTGGCATGATGCAGTTATGATAGTCTGAGAAGATCAGACATTTATAATCACTACATTCAGATGGGGGAAGATTATTTTTCAGGCATGTGAGCACTTATCAACTATATGAAATCCTCATGGGTGTAATTAGCAAGTATAGCCTGTCAGATATTAACCGTACAGGGAAATTATACTCAAAAACAAATTTTATGTATAAACATTATTTAGATTAACATTGATTCACACATGTATTTTGTCTTTTAATCTGTGTTGTAAACATTCTAAAGTATGAATTAACTCCAGGTTGGTTCTCACCCTCTTCAGTGTTGGCTACACACAGTCAAATAATAAAATGGAAAAAGTTTCAGGACTGTAAAGCATGAACAGGTTTTTTTGAACTGGTAAGCCCAATTTATAACTGGGCTGTATGGTTCAAAATGGGACAAATTGTGTATGCTACCTCTTGGTGTGCAGGGCACAGCACTCAACTCGACAAAATATTTATTCCTTATCTGAAGTGTAGGCAATGTTAGCCTGCACCTTTGGTGGGGGAAACAGATTTTATGTGATTTTTTTTTTTTTATTTGCAGCCTGCATTTTGCATCTTCTTTTCCAACAAGCCCCTTAGTCCTCGCTGATAAGCAACCGTCCTTTAGCATAATGCTACCTATATTTTGTGTTTTCTCTTTCACTTTGAAATGTAATGCAATTGTTGCCCAATATCCAAACTACTGGATCAGCCCAATTTCGTTTCTGCATGGGTGGCCAAGTCAGACAAATATACACTTGTATATTACCAGATGTGTAGATCTGTATATGTATGGACAGCTTTAGGGTGTATGCAAAAAGTTACGTTTGCACTGCTGTGTGCATACTCATGAGCAGTGAATGTTAGCTAAGAACATCATGCAGCTCACTGATCATCTATTTGGCTTTCTGTGCATGCTTAATATGAGTGCCATTATTGCATCCCTGTATCATTGTGTTGTATCCCTAGTTTAGCTCTTCAAAAAAAAAATTATATATATTTGTTTTTTTTAGAGATAATTAGTTGCCTGCTGCTAGTTTGCAGACAGATGTGTGACCCAGTGTTTGAAATTATACTATATCATAACCCTGTCCTTTGGTTGCAGGACAAGTTCACTGTGGCTTTTTTTCCATAGCGTAGTAGTTCCTTTTCCGTTCTCTAAAATTACTTTCACAGTCCATGCCTTTTTCTTTCAGTCCTTTTATAGTGTTCCTAACCAATATCATCGAAGAATAAAACATCGAAATTGATTAATGCTAAAAACTGTATGCGTGACATAAATCCATGAAAACACACAAGGGCTGATTTAATAAATGTTGAAGTTCCATATTTTCCCCAGTTATCAGTTTTAACAAACTAACACATTTATCAAATCTGATACCTGTGTTTGTTTGGCAGAATGTGTTTAAATTCTTTGAGCAGTAGGATCTACTAAGTAAACTCACTTTATATATACATATATTTTTTAGTCCTTCTAGAGACTTTTTAAGGTGCACAATTAGAAAATTTCGGATTGTTTTAGATGAAATATCTTGATGTACCTTTACTATGTTAAAATATTAAATTTGTATAAAGGCATTAATCTCCAAAATATATAGAGATCATGTCCCATGTTATATACCATCCATAATTTCAAGGTAATGTTTCTTACTTGACCTAGGGATGCCAATATTTTACATCTAAAATAATTTTTTGTTTCTACCCTATTCATATCAGTTGTAAAATTCATAGAGCACACTGTTCATAAAAGTGCCATCTAAAAATACATAAGAAGTAGGGACAGAATTTCATTTGTATTAGTGGCTGTAAAATGTCAACATTTCTTGTAGTTTGCAATACAAATCCATATAGTGTTGTCTTTGACCTTTTATTTTAGATATTACCAACAAGAAATAGTACTATTTGGCATTCTGTATATTCATAGGTCTTTTGTAATGACTTGCAGACTCTGGAAGGAACACCCCGTCCATTCTTATGTGGCAGTTGATCCTTGTCATAATCGTTTAGCTGATAACCGCTTCAGAGGACATATCTATTTTTTCAGAAAGGACAATGGGAAATTGATTTCCTCCCCATTCAGTAGAATAGCATGTTGTAACATTTTGAGAAAGTATAGAGAAGTTTATAAAATGTGCTTATAAATATGTGCTCTTTCTTTAATGTGCAGCTTTAAAATGTATTACTATTATTATAATTTACTTTCACAGCGTAGACCTATTTTACATAGCACTGGGTATATAATGAGACATTTTAAACTAAAAGTAAGGCAGTATTTACTTTGATGAAAGGCTGAACTTAATGGACATGTCTGCTCATGTGCTTTGTCCATTTTGGGGGTGTAATTCGTACTGTAAGTGTGAATTGACAACGAGAACTTTTAAATTCAGCTAAAAAAAAAAAAGGGTTATCTAGGATTTATCGAGCAACTGAAAAATGGTGTTCTAGCCCAACACGAATTTATAATGCAGTGACAATATATGTATGGTTCAGGTGATCAGCAGTATGTGTGTGTGTATCATAAAGAATCAAAATAAAGATATATAGGACTAAGTGCTCATGCCCCAGACCTTCAGCATAGGGGAGCCAATATAGGAACAAAAAAGTAGAGCAGGCAGGCACTCCGGATCGCAAAAAAGTAGATGTGTAGCTCAGGTGTCCGTAAAACCAAAAAGTACTTATATTTACATATACACATAAATGCTATAAAGCCTTACACGTTTCGTACCTGTATGGGTACTTAATCATAGGCTGCCTAAACAGAAGCCCCATAGCCATATGTAGTGTATTTTAAAGCAATTTCAGAAGGGATATTTTGCCTCCAGGTAAGGCATTAGGTTACCCCTCTCCATTGTTATGATCGGAAAACATACAATGTTGCATATTCAGGTGAAATTTAGTGATCTGCAGTATTTTATTGATGGCAGTAAAAAGCAACTTGCAGCAATCTTAAGTAGTGATGTAAACTACACGTTGAAGATATTGTAGATATTTTTATGGTAATGTGCACATGATGGGGCAATTATAAGAAAACTTATGGGATATGACTGTCCTTTAGTAGGATGATTAAATGTACATGTTAAAATGTTTTCTAAAGTGCTAGATTTGAATTCTTCATGCAAGACCAAAAACAATTAGACTTCTGCAATTTTCTGCACTTTTTATTAAAAATATGCTTTAATAGTGAGAGAACTTACAAAAATTGAAAACAAACCTTCGAGATAGGCATTCACAATGTTGAAAATGTAGTGCTGGGAAAAAGAAAATCTTTAAAGTGAGGAAGTGAGAAAGGGCAATGAGAAATTGAAGCATTTGAGTGGAAATTAAAAAATCTGGCCACATTTTGAATTATTCCAGAATTCAGCTCTAGTTGTTTATAAAGTAGCAGCACACCTGTGTTCTAACACATTAAGCAGCTTTGTACAGTTCTGTGTTCATTGCTTAGCATAACATCATTGCTTCAAATGGCACTTTATAGTTGTCAGTGCTCTATAACAGTCAAATAGTAGATTTGATTAAATTAGGTAATTTCAAATAGGCTTCCTTGCTTTCATAATCCATTCTAATTTGGAAATTATGTCCATTTTAACTCTTCTTTGCTTAAATTGTTAAACTCTGCATGTCTAAACCAAAGAAATAATAAATGATTCGGGATTAAGGTGGCAACAGAGGATTTACCCAATGAATTAAAAACTAGCCTGTCGTGGAATATAATCATAGGATTTCTATATGTTATGGGCGATAATCTTTTTGTCATAGATGGATGTGTTTTTTATATGATAATCATGTTGCTAAAAAGCAGACATATTTATGGCTTATTTGTTTTTTTTCTTTGTTCCTAGATCATTTTTTTGGTTCAGGCTTTCTACATGATAGAGAATACTTAATTCTAATTCTATACCTGCTTGCATTGCATTAGTAGTGCTGACCGTTCTTGAAACTGGAACAGTATAAATAAATCCAAATACTGGTATGGGATCCATTATCCAGAAAGCTCCAAATTACAGAAAGGTCATCTCCCATAGATTCCATTTTAATCCAAAAAAAATTTTAATTACAAAATATATTTTTCTTTTCTCTATACTAAAACAGAACCTTGTACGTGATTCCAGCTAAAATAGAATTATTCCTTATTGGATGCAAAACAATTCTATTGGGTTTATTTAATGTTTAAATTATTTTTAGTAGACTTAAAGCATGGAGATCCGAATTATAGAAACATCCCTTCTCTGAAAAATCCCAAGTTATGAATGGATTTCAAAACCAGAAACCTGTTATACAGAAAGGTCCAAATTAAGAGAAGATCATCTTCCATGGAGTCAATTTAAATAAAATAATTCTAATTTTAGAAAATAGTTCCCTTTTTCTCTAATAAGAAAACAGTTTTTAATTTATCCTAGCTAAGATATAACTGATTCTTATTGGTGCAAAACAATCCTATTGGGTTTATTTAATGTTTAAATGATTTTTAGCAGTCTAGTGATCTACATTACAGAAAGATGCCTTATCCGGAAAACCCCATGTCCCGAGCATTCCAGAAAAGGGTAATGTCCCATTGAGAGATTAATCGGCTGTGATAGAGCTCTGCTACCATGGGTGACTTATCTGTCTGAAATGCCTTTCCACCAGCAACAAAGAGAATCGCCGGTGGAAAGGCCTATGCCTGCAGGAGGAAAGTTCTTGCGACTTCGGAAAATCGAAGTGTTATATATGCCTTTCCACCAGTGTTTCCCTTTGTTGCGGCATTACCCTTAGAATGTTTGAGATATATATATGTAGAAAAAGATTACATTTTATGTGGCCTCTTTGCAGAATAAATCATAATCCATAATCCATATAACCTTGTATAAAGGGGTACTGCCAAACAATGTTTAACCTTGTTCTTATTTTGAAAATCATCCTGTGGGGACAAGCTTAGAAATATGCTTACATCTGTTTGCCTCAGATAAATAGACTTGAATATTTGTCAGGTTTTGTTGAGCAGTTTACAGTTAAATGATTACAAGAGCTGTGTGAATAGGGACTCAGCTCTTGTAATCATTATGTTCTCATGGGGCTGGATGGTTTTTGATCCTTCTTGAATCAACATTTTTGAGACAGAGCAGACAAGCTGAACTACAACTAGTCAACAAGCTCTCTGATCCATAAAAAAGAATTTCATTATTGGAAAGCGACCTTGTTATCAATGGTTTGTTAGTTAGAAATTGCAGACAGTTTAGATGCCCTCAACAAAGTGCTTATTTTGTACGTTCACTCTCCAGCAAAAGTTCTTCTCTTAAGTTCTGCTGCTAGTTTGATATCTTCAGAATTTAAATTTTTATTTAAATGCTGTATTTAGATGAGGCTGTTTTATGTGTTATATTTTTATAGAGGCCTGCAGTGTTCATGGGTATATTTTCCCTTTAATTGTTTGAAAGAAGCCTATCATGTAGTCAATACATTTAACTGAATTTTAATGAAAATATTTAAAGAAATTAACATTTTATAGTAGCAATAACCCCCTTAACATTGCTCATTGTCTGAACAGAGAGAGGCCTTTAAAACAAAAAATAAAACCAAATATTGCTAGAAATGCCATCTTTTATATTCTGCTGCTTAATGCACCAGCCTAAATGTTCAGCATCTCTAGAACAGTTATAATCCAGACCTTCAAAGATGTCAGAGGAGCTCCCCATCTTGGATTTTTTTAGGACTGCTGGTGGCACAGCACATGCTCAGTGTACTCTGGGCAGCTCTTAGGAAGCTAAGCTTAGGGGCCATTGTAAATTTTCAAGCAGAAAATGAGATTGGCCTGTGATATAAGCTGATGCTACAGGCTGATTATTAAATTCTGATTCTGCCATGTAATTTGAATTCATTACTAATTAGCCTTGTATTTTGAAGTGTATAGTCTATATATACAGTATAGGTCCCTAAACTCAGTAACTGACAGCAGTACAGAGCATCAGAAAATAAGGGAAGCTACTGGGGCTTCTTCAGAGGCACAGATTGTCCCTGTGCCTTGAGCTGTTACGGAACCCAAAACATAATGTGTAGCATTTCTACCTTACTACTTTTGTGAGCTTTAGTTCTCCTTTAAGTGTATAGTGGCCCTGGTTGAAACAACTAACTTGTCAAAAGGTAAAGATTCTTCTTCGGATAATAAAACTTCACAAGGCTAGCTAGTCATTTCTTCTTTTCTGTTCTTTATGCCGCTTTTGTTATTGTGAAATATAGTCTTCCACCCACACATACTGTTGCACCTGGTAAGCTGAGCTGGAATCACATTATGCCGGTCACCACATTAAACCCACAGATATTGTTCTTGCTCATACTTTCACTGTATTCTTTCACTGTATTCATTTTTAGTTTGTATCTTCAGGACAAGACTTCTTAGATATGGTTAAGTTTGTTGCTCTGATTCCTGTATATCCAGTTTTGTGTATCAGTTTGTCTGTGTAAAGCTGGCCATACACGCAACGATGATGGTTTCGTATGATATTCGGTGCATGTATGGCGGCTTGACGAGGCGACCGATATCGCAAAAGGCTGCGGATAATGGTCGACTTGCCAATCAGCCAGGTTAAAGGTTTTGATTGGGTGTCATTGAAGGCGCCTGTGCAAAATCTACGTTCAGGGCTGAATTGGCAGAAGGAGGTAGAATTCCTGTTGTTTCTACCTCCATATCTGAAGATTCAGCCCTGAACGTCTGTGGAGGGTGGGAACAAGCTTTTGTGCAACCAATGGTCGCACGAAAGATCGAAAATCGTTACGTGTATAGCCACCTTTAGCCTTTTTATTTATTTAGTGGTTCTCTGTGCTATAAAAAGTGTGTTGCATGTTTCTAAATGGGTTATTTGTTAATGAAGTTGGTATTCAAAACATTATGGCTTTTTTTTTTTTGGGGTATGATATTTGACAACAGGTTTCTTTCAGGTTGTAATTAGATACTTCTGCTACATTGTTTCACATGTTAGAGAAAGTAGTGCAGGCAATGTAAGCAGTTAGAGACAGATAATGATTTTAAATGCATGTACTGTAAGGCCATTACAAAGTTCTATTTAATATGTAATGGAAAGTTGCCTTGATTTATACTTTACCTATTTCATTAGATAAAAACAGGTTTTAGGTGGAGGAACTCTTTAATTAAAACAAAAATATAAAGTAAGAAAAGAGTCATTTGAACTTATATATATTAATTCAGATGATAAAAAGGAACAATATACCCCTTTTTATCATTTGTTGTTATTTCTTGAGCTAATCAGGACTAACAGAGAAGTTGAAGCTACTTCATGTTTGGATCTTGTGAGCAAGGCCAGAACTATGGGTAGGCAGAACTAAACGCCAGTTCCCCTCAACTGGCCTCCTACCCTGCTACTTTATTGCACAGTTTATTCCTTTGAAACGTGTTCCTGCTTGTAAATCTGTCACATACATGCAGACATGTGCAGCAGAGTTCACAGGAGCCTGTTTGCACCCTCTTCATTCATTCCACTTACAGAGAGCCTGCAGGTGCATGCGCAGTTGAGGCTGCTCCCGGACCTAGCTACAACTGTGCATGCTGCAGCAGGCTTTGTGTCCGTGAACTACAAGAAGAGGATGCCAACGTGTAGAAGATGGTCTTAGGACCAAACGGTTGAATTACAACGGCAGCATAGGCACCGTTGGACTGTGGACCGCATTAAGGAGCCTATGTGTTCCCTGATCCTTCTATGCCTCCAAATACACAACATCTGTATCTGTGTCTTCTAAATCTGCATGAGTTTTGTTTGTACAGGGAAACAACAATGAAAAATATACCCAAGGCTAGTGATTTATGTGCTGTGTGTCAGGTTAAATAGATATCATGGGAGCAGGAACACATGTACGTTCCTTTGTAATTACTCCAGCATTGTGTGGAATTACCCATATAAACATGCCCAGGTTAATTTATAAACTTTTTAAAAATAGCAATGTGACTTATGTTACCATTTCTTATTCCAGGTCAGATTATGCCAGAACCCAAAGCTACAGTTGAAGAACAGCCCACCTTATATACTTGATATTTTACCTGACACATATCAACATTTACGACTGATTCTGAGCAAATACGATGACAACCAAAAACTTGCACAACTGAGTGAAAATGAGTATTTTAAAATCTACATTGACAGCCTAATGAAGAAATCAAAGCGGGCTATACGACTCTTCAAAGAAGGGAAAGAGAGAATGTATGAGGAGCAGTCACAGGAAAGGTAATGTCCTTAGTACGACTTAGTAATCGGGCAAACTCTTCATTCAGATATGTTTCCCATAATGAAATGTTGCTACCTCTTTGTCTTATTGAGGTGCTTTAAGTTTTCAGAGGCTGTTTTCAGATAAGTTTTCATATTTGGATAAATTGCATTGGTTTATAAAATAATTAAAAATACTTTGCATTGTGGGTTATTTAGTTCCTACCTGCTGTCTGTAAGCTGTAGAGAATTTGTTACAATTTGTAACATTAGTGTTTTAGTCCCTCTTCCCCTGCCAGAATTTGAAATGATGCAGAAAGAACTGTTTTTCAGCTGGATTTCAGCACCATGTACCATGGCGATAACTTGTTTAGTCAATCAGACAGGTTAGAAGATTTTGGTCGGATAATGATAAAATCTATGCATGTATTGAAAATGAAATTATAGGATCGTTTTAGATCTTTGCATTTAAACATACAATTGATATACAAATGCTCGTCAGAACAAGACTAAAATCTGAACGTTTATGGCCAGCTTTAGAAATGACTGCATTAAAAGAGCAGTAATGGTACAATCACTGGCAGGGTGACAAATGTTAGGGGATTATAATCACTAAAAACTCACCTACGCTCTATTTATTCCTATGGGACTTGTAGAAGTGTATTTACCAATGGGTGAAAATTAGAACTCACCATTTGATAACTACGCTTCTAAAAATCCCATAGGAATGAATAGAATGTGGGTGAGTTTTCATGTATTAAACTCTAAACTCGCATTTTAATAAATCTGCCACTATAAGATTATTTGTATTTGTAATATTGACACAGAGTTTATTTTGTTCCTGCCAGAAAAAAAAGTCTTGTCTTGTCTTGTTTTGATTTATGATAGTTACCTAACTGGTTTTAAGACATTACACACTTTTTGACATACTAATATTTTCAACACCTTGAATATTAGCTGTAGAAAGTAAGTTAAAATACAGCTGCTGTTCATTAATGAGAGAACAAAGGTGGGGACCCCTATGACCACATCAGTCAAAAGCTAAAAGTTACATTGTTGTGCAAGTTGGTGGAAGTTCCAGCTTCCAAATTCCAGCTTAGTTAACAACTCAAAGGAACAAACAGGATAATGATGAGTTATTCTTGTATTGTGGTATACTAGGATTAGGTTGTACTAAATTTACCATTGTCCAAATAAAATGTTTTGGGTGTATTTTTGGTCGATATAGGGAAAAGAGAGATGGGGCGATTTGTCACCATAATTTTGTAAAAAAATTTACAAAATGCTACCTCTGTTCTCAAATATGTAAATCACCGCATGCGAAGGTACCCGCATAGGTAAAAGTTGCGGTTAATTTAGCAGTAGTCATTGCAACTAGATTTTAAAAATTGCGCTGACTAATCTCCCTGTCTGTCTTCACCCTTAATGACGAAACTGGTAAGTAGTCAAAAGACATACCAGATTTATAGGATGTACAATTCTGTTAAAGATTATTACAAATCACTGAGAAGGCCAAGTGCTTTTATATAGATGTAAATTTGAGTTTTTTTTGTATGCTCATTTTCTTTTTAAAGTAGGTGGTATATTATTTTATATACACGTGACAAAAAGAATAAATTGTAACTTATAACATCTCTAATTACTGTTTATAAAGCTATAGTTTACAGGTTATTCTTGGTTGTTGTATGTAAAAGATACCTTCCTGTTAAGCATCTCATTTAAACCAAAGGTATTAATGTGAACTTGGTCCTCCCTTTGCTGATAAAACATCTTTACTCTTTTGGGCATTCTTTCAGCTAGTTGGAACATTGTTTGTGGTATTTGCTTTCACTCAGCCACACAACCATTAGTGAGGTTGGGCTCTAATATTCAACCATCAAGTCTGGCTTGTAGTCTGTGTTCTATTTTATCTTATTGTGTTCAAGTGAGTTAAGGTCACGGCTCTGTTCAAGTCATTTAACATTTTTCCCACTTCCAACTCTGCAGAAAAATTCTGTATGGACTTTGCTTTGTGTATAGAGTCATTACCATTTTATAATAGCTTAGGGTCTTCTCCATACTACTGCTACAAAGCTGGAAGCACAAACTGATCAAGAATGTCTTTCTACATTGTGGTATTAAAGTTTGCTTTCACTGAAACCATGGGCCAAACCATATATAACAGCCCATATCATTAATTCTCCCCCACTAAATTGACACATTCAGACAGGTGTTGTCCTGACATCTACTGAACCCAACACTAGCAAACCAGAGGCTTAAACAAAATTAACAATAAAAACTTGACATGCTGTGATGTGGCCCACTGAAAATGTTTAAAAGCTTGAGGTTCATTCTACAGCTATTCCACCAATGAGTGCGACATTGAAATGGTTTCCATCAGATATATTGGTGCCATGTAGTGTAGTTGTTTGTAAGACCGTTATTATCAAGGACTGAAAGTTTAAACAGACATGTCTACTTGACCTATGATATAGACATAGTTGATTTCAATACTGAAGTTGTCAGCCTGCTGAGTATCTAATAAAATATGAATTTCCCTTTGCTTTGCTAGATCTTGGCAAGTAAAAAAGAATGAAGTGATGGTTTATATATAGGCACATTCTCTTTGGATGTTGCTGGTTACTGAATTTCAAGCCATTTATTGATTTTTATTTAAGGTCAACTTTACTTCAATCTGTTATAGCTGCAAAGTGAAAACTGTCTATCTGGCCTATGTATGGGGAAAACACTGAGCATACATGGCATGTGTGTCTTGTATGAAAGTATAAAGTTATAAGCATTTAAAAAAAAACTTTTCATATTTCGCTTTAGAGCTAAGGTATATATGGCTGATACTCAAAGATAGCATAATGCTAAATCTGGCAAACCTGACAATAGAAACATTTGTTAAATGTTACCATTCCTGTTTCATTAGACATAATGTCAAGAATGTAATTTGTCACTCTATCAGCCATCTGTATCCTTTGAGAAAAGTTGTAGCCCTAACTATTTGTATGTGGTATTACTACTTTTATGCTAAGAAAACTCAGAGTACAGCTTAGTATAAACCTGTTTGTTTAAATGATTAGTGTCAATGCCTCAGCACAGTCATTCTATTCTTTTCTTGCATGCAGAACACTAGTTCTATTATAACCTAAAGCCTTGATGACTGTGGTTATTACAATAGCTTTCAAAATAGCCTTTTAAATGAGACTGCTTCCAAAGGCACGTGAGCCTTATAACAAAAAGCAACATCCTGTTCATATGTTTCCTTTTTCCCCCTCTTCTAATCGAACTCTTTATGCCTCACGAGGAAAGGATTCTAATTGCTTGCAGATATCTCAGTCACTAAGCCTTTGGGGGTGGGGGAGGAATTATCCTGCTGTAGAGGAATAACATATGGCTCTTATAGACTGAAATATCTTTGTCACACGTAATAGATGACTTTGTGTATTTATAAACAATATTTACTGGTTTTGCAGAAAGCATTTAAGTCTTTTTATAAGGTCCAGTATTTTTTTTCATTCTTTTATACAAAGCCAGAATTACTAAACTGTTAAGAATATTTCCATTTGTGAAAACACCTGAAAAAATGAGTTAAAAATAGTTAGGCAACCTTGACTATGATGATATAGAGAATTCACATGCATCTGGTACTGGTACAGTCATTTCAGTATGTGAAATAAAGCATTTCTAGCCAGATAAAACATTATAAATTGTGCACCTTTGGGGCTCTGGCACACGGGGAGATTAGTCGCTCGCGACAAAACTCCCTGTTCGTGGGCGACTAATCTCCCCGAGTTGCCATCACCTGCCATCCCACCGGCGAAAATGTAAGTTGCCGGTGGGATGGCACACGCGGCGGCGCGATTTCGGCAAATCGGCGAAGTTGCCTTGCGAGGCTTTTTCGGCGAATTTCCGAAATCGCACCGCCACGTGTGCCATCCCACCGGCGACTTACACTTTTGCCGTTGGGATGGCAGGTGATGGCAACTCGGGGAGATTAGTCGCCCGCGAACAGGGAGATTTGTCGCGGGCGACTAATCTCCCCGTGTGCTAGAGCCCTTAAAGGAGAAGGAAAGGCTAAGTCACTTGGGGGTGCCAAAATGTTACATTTACAAGTTTGTGTACACCTAAGCTGGCCATTCATGTAACTGTACCAATAACATTTTGAACAGTTATCAGCATATGCATGCTAAGTGGGATGCTAAGTGGATAATCGCAAACAGTATCTTTGTACCAAGGTTGATTTGCTCATTTATCAGGCAGGTTGCAAAAATGTAATTGAAGGGACTGTTACATAAAAAGATAACAGATAACTGTGTAGAATACAATAGGAATCTATGCTACTTATCTGTTATCTGCTTAGTAACCTGTGCCTTTTCTCCTTTTTTCAATTTAAATGGCTGCCCCCATGGCTACACAGCAGGGTATTTATATAAACTGTAGTAGTGTTTAAGAAGCAAACACACAACTTTTACCAGTGCAGGGCAATAGTACATAATATATTAATTATTTTTATACACTTTCATTTTTTGGTGTTACTGTTCCTTTAAAGGAGAAGCTGTTACCGCAAGTTTGAAAAGTTTGCCCCGTGTATTTCTAATAAAAGGAATGGGCTATCTGTGGAAGTGCATCAACCCACATATTTTACTCTAAATTACTATTACAAGAGATTTGAAACTCATTCTTTTAATTCAGTGGAATACAGTTTGATTTTTTTTTTTTTGATTGATGCTGTTTTCATAGTTTAGTAACTATTGCATTTACAGTATGTTAGTGGAAAACATCTGGTAACGTTATTTTCCATTATGCTGTGCTGCAACATGTCCTATGTTTAATTTTAGCCTTAAAGCAACAGGTAAAGTAATGATTTAAAATTGTATATCTGTTTAAATAGCACACAGCGTACTTATCGTGTATTTACCAAGGGTACAGAAGTAAACATTTTCAGTAGAGCTTTATATTTGTAATGTAAAGGGCAAATAGCTTATGCAGTGATTCCAAGATTTTTTTTTTTTTGCTCAAGCTTTAATGGCACCCCTGGCACACAAGAAAACACCAAAAATTGTATCCCATTAATCTTAATGGCAGTTGCTTGGAAGTGCTGTCTTTCAGGCATATTAGTGGTGGTCTGCAGTGCTACGGAACACTTGGGCAAAGAAACCCTATTGCTCAAAATGTTAGAAAAGGAGAGAGAGTGTAAGATATATTTAAGACTATGTACTTGTAAACTTTTTACATCAAGGCAGTTTAATAAGATTGGCACTCTATTTGTACATAGTCATAGCTAGGCATTTTTTTTCTAAGCATCGTCTAAACAAGATGTAAAGCCTACATTTACCTACAGTGTATATCAGTTGGGCACGTCTCCCCCACCCAAGTGGCATCATTTGTACTGCATATATCCCCTCTGTTTTCTAGCACCATCATATTTTCCTAAAGCAAATAAGCAGCTTTCACCCAGTGGCCATTTTTCCTCTGATACATAATCAGATACATTTAAATCTGCAAACAGCATCCACACACACTGGGTTACGTGGTCAAGAACGATATTCAGTATTTACTGGTGGTATATCCAAAAAATGTCTTTTACATCATATCTTTTACATGCATAGACAGCCATTACCTGTTTTTATCCATACTTGTAAAATCACGAGTTATCTATCTGAATATTGATTTTTCTGATCCCTGTTAAAAGTTTTGGGGCTGCAGCCTGAATCCAGCAATGGATTCAAGTTTTCACATATATCCTTTTGGTAGAGTGACCAAAAAATGGCATAAAGCAGAGTTCCAGTTTATGCCAGTGGGTACTAATGCATTTATAGTAATGGTGAAATGTATGCTGAAATGAAAATGGCAAATAATGCTAGCATCTAAAATACCTTTTAAAACAAGGGATTTTCAGTCAGCTCATGATTAATGATACGATAATGGTGATGATAGAATCACAGGCCTATATCAGTCACTGTGTCTATATTTTAGAAGTATATATTTTTAATTAGTAACATAGTAACATAGTAAGTTGGGTTGAAAAAAGACATACGTCCATCAAGTTCAACCATAATGCCTATATATAACCTGCCTAACTACTAGTTGATCCAGAGGAAGGCAAAAAACCCCATCTGAAGCCTCTCTAATTTGCCGCAGAGGGGAAAAATTCCTTCCTGACTCCAAGATGGCAATCGGACCAGTCCCTGGATCAACTAGTACTAAGAGCTATCTCCCATAACCCTGTATTCCCTCACTTGCTAAGAATCCATCCAGCCCCTTCTTAAAGTTATATAATGTATCAGCCAGCACAACTGATTCGGGGAGGGAATTCCAGAACTTCACAGCTCTCAGTGTAAAAAATCCTTTTCCAATATTTAAATGGAACCTCCCTTCTTCTAAACGGAGTGGGTGCCCTCGTGTCCGTTGGAAGGACCTACTGGTAAATAAAGCATTAGAAAGGTTATTATATGATCCCCTTATATATTTATACATAGTTATCATGTCACCTCTTAAGCGCCTCTTCTCCAGTGTAAACAGACCCAACTTGGCCAGTCTTTCTTCATAACGGAGACTTTCCATACCCTTTACCAGCTTAGGTGCCCTTCTCTGGACCCTCTCTAACTCAATAATGTCCCGTTTGAGCACTGGAGACCAAAACTGAACAGCATATTCTAGATGGGGCCTTACCCCCCATTAGGTGAATATATAATTGCTTTATTATTGTGACCCAAACCTAGCCACTATAAACAATGCTTAGTCTTAAGCATTCCTAATCTTCTTTTATTCCTCGAGCTAGATGATCATATTTCAACTTTTTTTTTTTTAATATCTTACAAGAAGCAAGAAAAATGTCATATTCTACTAGCTAAAAGATTATGGGTCTGGTGGTATTTGATTTAATTCATGTTGCATATGTTTTCTTTGTAAGTGGCATATATTACAAAGGGATATGGCAAAAAAATAATTCTTCCTTTAATATACTGTAGCTCTGTGTGTAGTTAATTAAAAACTGAGATTGTAATGAAAAATTTGGCATGCCAGAAATAATCATGTTGGTAAGTAGGGTTCCTGTCACAATTTCAGATCAAAGGAACAGTAATTATAAATGTACCTACGTGTGCTCAAGCAAAATAAAATATAAGCGGAGTGTTTGAAGCTGTTTTTATAGGGTCTTTTGAAGTGCATTTTGTTTCACTTCTGCCTATTTTGAATTTAATAACAAAATTACAGTAAACTGCTTCCATTGCAGTGCATTTGATTAGCATTATTGGCTGTTACTGGAAGCTGCTTGAAACACAATCCATGTTCCTAGCAATCTTTCTCCTTTTGTGTAAGTATATGGAAATCCATTATGAAAACTGGGGGGAACATTCGTAAGAGTTTCTTACTTTAAAAAGCTATAATTGTCAATTAAATTTGTTATGGAAAGTGTTCTGTTGTAATTTGCAATATGAAAAGCTGCTTTAGAAGTGCGTGTTTTTGTTTTAAAATACTGGCTATTGTAGTTTAGGTGTAAGATTAACATAAATTCAAATAGGGGGAAAATACTGTGACGATGCTATAGGGAAATGGCGCCAATCATTTAGATTTGCGGAGTGTTTCTAAGCAACCCTACTATCTCCTGTTGCATTTCATTACAGTCATCTGTGTTTCTCATTGTTCCTCAATATATGTTCCTGTGAAAGAGATGTTTAATGTGCTTTACATGTCAAGTTATTATTTGATTAACTGAAAATTGACAAAACTAACATTTTGCTTTAGTTTTCTATATTGTAAAGCAGTAGACCAAATATTCTTTGCTGCTGATGCAGTTGGATTAGATTTTTTTTTCAACATTTTTGTTACACCTCCGGCATTACCTTTAGGGTTTACAGTCCTGACGTTTCTAATAATCCAGAGAAGGGTAAATATTTGACTATTTTAACTAATTAGGATTCAGTATATGCTAATTAGTAATGATTCAAGTAAAATCTGAGTGTTATTGTTAGAGACATGGATACTTTGACATGGAGACTTTGTATTCTCTCGCGTTTTCATGCGTATATCGGCTACATGTGCCTGCACCCGAGCGTATCTCATTAATTCGGGTGCAGGCACAAGTAGCAGGCGTACGGCTGTATTTTCGCCAAGCGTTTTTCCGCTTGCCGAAAATATCAGCCCTACGCCACGTCTGGCATCAGCCTTACAAGTTCCCTGTTACTTCTGGGGGTTTTATCAAGTAATTTTCTGCAATTAAAAAAAAATCTAATTGGGTTTTATATCTAATTAAAAGAGTGTTTACATTATTGCCTGCACCAGAAACAAAAAAATATATACAACCATCAGGTCAAGAATTGACACAAATACACATGTATTTCCACTACAGGTATGGGATCCCTTATTCGGAAATCCGTTAACCAGAAAGTTCTGAATTACGGAAAGGCCATCTCCCATAAACTCCATTATAAGCAAATAATTCTAATTTTTAAAAATGATTTCCTTTTTCTCTATAATTATAAAACTGTACCTCATTCTTGATCCTAATCAATATATAATTACAGTAATCCTTATTGGAGGCAAAACAAGCCTATTGGGTTTATTCAATATTTAAATGATTTTTAGCAGACTTAAGTTATGGAGATCCAAATTATAGAAATATCCCTTATCTGGAAAATCCTGGGTCCCAAGCATTCTTGATAACAGGTCCTATACCTGTAGAGGTATGGGACCCATTATCCAGAATGTAATTTGGAACCCCTACCTAAAGTCTGCTAAAAACATTATTTACACAGTTATTAAACCTGAAAGGATTGTTTTGCCTCCAATAAGGACTAATTATATCTTAGCTGGGATCAAGTACAAGGTTCTGTTTTATTATTGCAGAGAAAAAGGGAATCATTTTTAAAAATGTGAATTATTTGATTAAAATGGAGTCTATGGGAGATGGCCATTCCATAATTCGGAACTTTCTGGACAATAGGTTTCCAGAAAAGGGGTCCGATAACGGTACTACAAACTAACTGTGGAAACCTAAATGCTCCAATAG
The DNA here is from genome assembly GCF_000004195.4 of Xenopus tropicalis. Lineage (NCBI taxonomy): Eukaryota > Metazoa > Chordata > Amphibia > Anura > Pipidae > Xenopus > Xenopus tropicalis. The sequence continues at coordinate 103,158,619 of NC_030678.2, read as the reverse complement.
CTAGGCCATATAATCTCAACAGTGCAAAAGGCCACCTAAAATCCAAGTTCTCCAGAGTAAACTAGATGATACATACACCAAATTGTGTAATATTATACATCTGCTATAGAGAGGTACTCTAAAACCACACACATGTGTTACCCGTGGATAGCAGAAGCATCATACATACATATATCCATTTAAGATGGATTGTTGCGCCAAAGATAAAAAATTGTGGATCGTAACTAATAGTTTAAACTAATGACAAATAAATTTAGGGGTCTATTTATTAAAGTCCGACAGGTACGAATTACAAAAAAATCGTATTTGAACGTACTGTGCGTATTTTCTGCTACTTTTTCGTATTTTGCGCAACCTTTTCGTACTTTGCGACAAAATTTGTGTGACAAAACCGTATTGTCGCACCGAGTACAACAGTTTCGTATTCATTCAAGCTTCAGTATTGTGACTTTCCTTGGGCCAGGTTGGAGCTGCAGAGTGCCATTGAGTCCTATAGGAGGCTTCCAAAACCATGCACAGAAGGTTCAAAGTCAGAAAGGTTTTCCCGCCGTTTATGAATACAAAAATTTTGTGACTATCGCAAACAATTGTTTTGATACGAAAATTTCGGAGTGTAAGTAGGAAATTTTCATATTCAAATGGAAAGAATTTTCATTTGATTTGCGATCATCAAAAATGATCGGATTTCGTGATACAGATACGTACTTTAGTGATCCCTTGAACATGCACACTACATACATGTACAATATCATCATAACATTGTCTATTTACCATAAAATTCTATTGTGTCTGTGATCTGCTGATATAAAAAATAAAGATTAAAAGTGAATATACTCATATACTCCTCATCCTACAGATTATTAAAAATAATACCAATACATTGCAAGCCACACAGGCATTTTTTTTGAAGATTTGCTCAGCATTTTACAATTTTTTGTGTAAAAATTTTTTTTTCTTTTATTTGCATATTTAGATGTATTAAAATTCATACAAAGGAAGAAGACTTTCTAGGTTCCATCGCCTTGTTTCAGGATAGATGATTTTTTTATCATTATATGATTATTATGAGTTGAACCATGTTTAATATTTTCAGCTGTCTTGTTTACTACTTTGGTGTTGTGGGAAAAACTGTACCACCATATCTGCCCAACTAGGTGATTGTGCTACAAGGATTCTGTGCTGATGCTGTAAAAACTAATTGTACTATATATACTTTACATGGTTTTCTCTGTGCTTTAAGGGGGCAGTACACTACCTTGTTAAACATAAATTGAATGAGTAGTGCTTGTGCTGAACATACTTTTTGTCAGTTGTTCAATAATGCAAAATCGATGATTTTTGTTATTTATTGAGCTACACCATGTTAAGTTCTTGTGAGGCAGATAATTATAGTACCAGTGCATAGATAAACAGAAGTTTAATTTGTAGGGGGATAATCTCTACCTAGGAAACTATCTACCATATTACGTAAACACGAAAAGGTGCTTTTTTCCTGTTTTTCCTATTTAGCTCCTGAAATTAGAATTTGTGCAATAAAATAATAGGCAGAAAGTATGTATTTATTGAAATTATGTTGAACAAGGGGGCATATTGCCCCTTTAAGTGCTCACCTTGTTTTTGTAAATAGTTTCTTCCTGTAACTGTAAATGAATTATGAGTTGCAACCAGCTTAAGTCTTTTATGCTGTATGAATAATCTGTTCATGTCAATCAAGAGAATCTGCAGTCACTGAAATTCTGATGCTTTTTTCATATGTACCTATTATTTTACAATAATAGCTGATTGAAAGAATTATATGTTTCAAATTCCTACTCCAAAATTAATGTTTTGTCTGCTCTAAATCTAATGCAAAACAGTTGAGGAATTTAGGATTGTATTGGATAGACCGTTTTTCTGTCTGAATTGGTCATGCTGTGTAGTAATCTGTTAGAGCTGTTCTTGTCTTACTGTTAAGAGAATATTTAAGAGAATACTTTGTACAGTCCAGGCAGATTACTGAATGTTACCAGCAGCAGATAAGTGTCTGGTTTAAAAAAAAAACAAAAAAACTAGGTTGGGTACCCGTAATCACTAGTGCTGACAACTGGTACTGATGAGTGCAGCACAGTCCATAATTTCAAATGATTGATTTGTTACAGTTGGGATGAACAACCACTACATGTAATATCTGACATGCTCACATGGGCCACAGAATAATACAGTCACATTTATTACTTTAGAACACGCGTACCAAACTGATGTTTGGCTCCATCTTTTTCTTTGCAGTTCACTGACCACCTCGTTGTTTAAAAATAACTGTGGTCCCCCAACCTATAATATTGTTTTATGTTAATATTTTGGGAATTTATTTTCTTTAGGAATGTGTTAAATGTTTTTTTCTTTTATTAGCAATGTCAGGAAACCCATAAAGACATTTTTAAAAATGATCCTAAAAAAAAAACTTTTTTAAAGCCTTAAGTAAAGTTGCACTTAAATATAAAATTAGAACATTTTAGGTCCTGGTTGAGGTAAATAATTTATTTCTGTGTGCTTTTCCTTTCAATTAAAATGCAATTATCTTGAGAAAACAGCTTCTATAAAAGCAGTCGGGAGGGCTTTATTATTAAAGTTTTCCATAGCGCTCCTTGGACTATAATTGCTACATGCAACCAGCAGTCACACAAAAGCAAACCGCCACTTGTCTGAAAGGCACTCAATCTTTGGGTACATTTGTTTAAATAGCAATGGCAAACCAATGCTTTTGTTCCAAAGCACAGTATGTAAAACCGGAACGTGGCATGGGCAATTATTGTCACGAAAATATGAATTTTATTGTATTATACTTGTGATGTTATTGTAACTTAAAGTTTTTAATTGCCTTTCAATTCAACGTACAATAGGGGTTCATGACAAATAAAAATATAATACTTTCAAGAAAAGGTAACAAGGTTACAAAGTTTTATGTTGACCATGTAAGGCTGGATTCCTTTCTTTAATCCCCATACATGGTAAAGAATGATGTTCTTGCTTCAAGCTTGATAAAGGGCTGTATAAGACCTCAAGCGTTGCTGTAATGCGGTGCTTTTCCAGATTGTATTCAGTTCTTTGGTACCTACTAATCTCAGCCATGTACTGTGAATATTGTCCAGTTTGAAATTGGGCAGGTTTGTAAATGGCATCTGCTGAAGCACTATGTTGACTGGTAAATTTTGCATTGGCAGATGAGGAAGTGAAAAGGAGCCACAGTTTCTGCTGTTACATGTCATCTTGTACCTATATCTAATTAGCCCATGTATGGCTAGCATTAAAGTGGACCCGTCACCCAGACATAAAAAGCTGTATAATAAAAGCCCTTTTCAAATTAAACAAGAAACCCAAAATTATTTTTTTATTACCACATCCATACCCATTCTAAAAGCATTTAAAAATCCCAGCTGTCAATCATATTGCCTTAGGCATAGAGGTGGGGCAGAGAGTTACTTTCACTTTCAATTCAGAACCTCTTAGGTGTTGCTGCTCTCCTCACATTCCCCCTCCCTTCGCACCATGTATGGTGGAAGTAACATTTATTTTGCTTGACAAACACAATAGAAAACAATTTGTAATTATTTCTTAAGGTGACAGGTCACCTTTAATGATTGTTCACTGTTTGGAATGGTGACGAAAAAACTCATAAATACTTCTTACCAAGCATCTGTGAATATCTCATCATTTAATACCTGATTATGGCATGTAGCATCCAGAAACAATGGTCACGCTAACCAATAGAGAATTGGTTTCCGCATGGCATAGTGCATCGATGCATTGGCTATAAACAATCCACTGTAGTATGGGCATAATTTATTCGCAGTGGGCACATTTGAGTCATCCGAATCAGTAGTAACCAGTTAGCAATTATCTTCAAATATTGTACTTAATATAAATTAATATAATGACATAAAGCAAATAAATACCTCGGTTTATGCACATTGATAAATGTGCCCCTGTGCCTTTTAGCTATGTATTGGATGCAGTATCTACAGTTTGCTACAAGTCCAAGGTACAAGGGCATGGCTATATCAAGTCCTGAAAGCCATAGCAGCTTGAAGAACTGAAAATTTCAACTTCTGTACTGTTGTATGCATCTATTCAAAATTAGACCCTCTTGCCTTTTTTATATCTGTAAAAGCTGCAGGACCCTAGTAGGATTGTGTCACTGTGCAATATTGTGGGCAAGCATTCCTAGTCCTCCCCCCAAAAATTTCAGCAGGTCCAAAGTTTACTTGCCTTGTGCCAAGGAAGGGTTACAAATGTTACCTCATATAGGAAGTAAGGATGAATTCTGCATATTACTTTCTTTGTTCCCTTCTGAAATCCTTTTAGATATCCTATCACGACTGCTATTGGAAAAACTTCAGAGTGCAGTGAGCAAACACATTTGCTGTAATAGGTGCCAGGCACATTAAAACGCACACCTGAGGCAATGTTCAGTTCATGTTCTCGAAAGGCAAACTACTAAAGAAAGGTAATTGAGCAAATTACTGGCAGCCAAGGTGATGTCTGGAAAATCACTGAGATTTATTTCCGTTTCCTTCAGTATAAATAGCATGGAATGTGTTTTCAGACATTTTAGCATTAATTAAGCACAAAGAGACTGATCCGTGAAAACAGAAGAAATGCCGGGAGTGTTGCTCTTGAGAGTTTTAAGTTGTTCTCTGGCTTTGTTTTTCCATTTTTTTTCATTGCATGATTGTATGTCTGCAGGCACAAGTAATGATGCCAATACTTTATATTGTCTCCAATTCTTATAGCTTTTTTCATTGGCATAGATCGTGTACTGGAGATTGCCGTAAATCTTACAAAAAATATTTTTTTAAAAATCTGAAAGTGGAACAAAAACCTTATAGCATTCAACATTGTTTATTTTATGTGAAAAACACATGAGGTTTCAGTCTTCCATTTAGTGAGTTTTGAGCTGTTGGAAGATTAAAAAATGAGCATCTGCCCTGGGGACACACCAGCATGGTATTTCATGAAGATGGATGGAGTGCTCTAATAATGCTAAAGTAAAAATAGGAGTGATATCTGCCCTTTTAAAACTGTTGATCTATGATTACTTAGGGTGGCTGTCTCATTCCATTCACCTAACAGCCAGTAGTAAGTGTCAGTTTGTCACGTGTATCAATTCAAGCAATTTTCAGAAGAGCTACGTAGTTATGCAGTCTCTTTATTTTATCCACCACATACAGCTATTCCTGTCATATGATTAGCGCACATTTTTCTCTGCTACATTTCCAAACACAAAAAATGTATAAAGGAAAGTGACTGTAGATCAGTAATAAATATTATAGCATAAATTATTATGACAGCAGTTTGGAAATGTAATAAGTTACACAACGTAGTGGTATGTTGATATTACTTTTGGAATTGTTTGTAAATATTACTTGAATTGGGATCATGCCCCCTTAGCACCAAATCCCCCTGTCTTGTGATCAGTTGTCCTAAAATACTTGTACTTGTGTAACCCCAGGCTTTTCAGACATTTACAGTTTGAGTGGATGAACACAGGCAGAGTATCATCCCCTTTGCTAAACCCTGGGACTATGCCCGGAGCCACTGCATCAGCCCGGGTGCAGGCACACGTAGCGGATTTAAGCACCCATATGCATACTCACACATTTCTGTGCCAAAATCCACTCCATATGCCTGCACCCAGGCAGCGCAGTGGCTCTGGACATAGTCACAGGGTTAAGCCGGTATAGGCCTTAGAGGTCTCAAATTTGGTCAAAGCCTCCATTTTCATAGTTTAAGTTTAGGGGTAAAAGTTAAAGTAAGTCTGTAAGCAAAGTTTCCGGGCAGGAGACAACTGTGGCATTAACATAATTCAGTTTAGAAAAGTTGTAAGTATTGCATCTACCAAGGAGAAAAGAGCGAAGATTCAGACTATGACGTGAGGCAATATCTTGTTATTATCTGCCTAGATATAGCACTCAAGGGCTTCAAAACTAAGCCTGGCTAAGGTTCTGTTATTAAAAGTGTGATTTTATATGCTAATATATCCTTCCACCCTCCTGCTTGTGTATACAAACAATACATGAGCTTTCACTTGAGCCCTGCAGAAATTTGCCTCAGAATTAAACAAATGTTCAGATCTTCAACAAAACTTGAAAAACAAAAGTCTAGAAGCCTTTTTATAGCATTATTGTGAAGTATGGTAGAGCAAACGCTTGTATTTAAAACAAATTCTGACTGAAATCATTTCTTGATAAAAGTTCATGCCATCATTAATATTTAAATTATTTTTTTTACCTTTTTTTTTTTTTTTTGCATTTTCTGCTTGCCCTAATGCTTTCTGAGTCACATGTTTCCTGGCAGAGAAAAGAATGGTTCAGCAATCTTATTAATGATTTTAAATAATATCAGTCTCAAAGCCAGATTTTTCCACTAATGTTTGATTCACATTGCAAAAGTCTGCTTTTTGGACATTAGAATTAGGATTAAGGGTGACATTTATCTATGTAGTATTCTTGGAAAAAAAAATGTTCCCAGCTTTAGATGTCAGAGAGGAAAGTAGTAGCTGATTGGTTGGTATATGGTACCTGAACTGGTGCAACTTTTTTTTACCTGTGCTTTGCTTCTGTGAAATGGTATTAGTTTCATACATGATTTGACACTGGTGGGCAAAAAGCAGCACACTCACCATACATGGCAATCATTATGGCCATAGGTGCCAATTGTTTTGTGTACTTTACTGCACCTGAAACCTAACATACCCTTTCAATAGAACAGGGAGCACGGAGGGTGGAAAGGGTCACAATGCCTCTTGATTACTTCAGAGCTTGCATGGCATCTCTGTTTTTCCATTATATTATCTTTTATCTTGCAGAGTTGGTACAGAAAATGCATTTTGGTCAGTGCAGCACTGAAATATCTGTTCATAAATGGGGTTCAGGGGAAAAAAGCAGGACATACATTTACATTGTCAAATATTGGCTTGTCCTCTATCACATATATTATTGCTTTTATGTTTCTAGAGTCTAGTCTAATGCAACTCTTACATAGTATTAAAACCGATTTCATTCAGATATATACTTTGCATCTTTTAATCAAACTTTATTCAAATCTTTCATTCTAATAGTGACAATGTTAACACATTATAGGAACCCTAACTGTTTCTTGCTGAATTGGGGTTAGGAAAAGTTGCTATCTAAGTGGCATAGATTCATCGCATCTTCCTTTTAATGTTATTAGAGTGCTTTTAGAGTTGTCACTGCCAAGGGGTATTCTATTTATGGGCCTTCCCTAATAAAGCTCTCGGTCGCTGGGCCCCTCTTACAGAATCATTATTGCGCTGTAGGTTTAGCCGATTCATCTGCTTTTTGGGGGGAAAATCTTGGAAGATGACCTACATATATATTTTTATTTTTCAATAAATGCTGTTCCAGGGTATTTTTTTCTTGTTAGCATTTCAGTTTTGCTTTTAAAATCTAAAACTTGCTTAAGTAATGTATCTTTTTGTCTTTGCAGGCGAAACCTTACAAAACTTTCCCTAATATTTAGCCATATGTTGGCAGAAATAAAGGCAATTTTTCCAAGTGGCCAATTTCAAGGTGATAATTTTCGTATCACAAAAGCTGATGCTGCAGAATTCTGGAGGAAATTCTTTGGAGAGAGGTAGGGGAAATCTGACAAAAAATATTATTTACCCCATTAAGTTTCTGACTTTCATATATATATATATATATATATATTTGCCCCCTTCCTGATTTCTTATTCTTTTGCATGTTTGTCACACAAAATGTTTCTGATGATCAAACACATTAACTATTAGTCAAAGATAACACAAGTAAACACAAAATGCAGTTTTTAAATGAGGGTTTTTATTATTTAGGGAGAAAAAAAATCCAAACCGACATGGCCCTGTGTGAAAAAGTAATTGCCCCCTGAACCTAATAACTGGTTGGGCCACCTTTAGCAGCAATAACTGCAATCAAGCGTTTGCGATAACTTGCAACGAGTCTTTTACAGCGCTCTGGAGGAATTTTGGCCCACTCATCTTTGCAGAATTGTTGTAATTCAGCTTTATTTGAGGGTTTTCTAGCATGAACCGCCTATTTAAGGTCATGCCACAACATCTCAATAGGATTCAGGTCAGGACTTTGACTAGGCCACTCCAAAGTCTTCATTTTGTTTTTCTTCAGCCATTCAGAGGTGGATTTGCTGGTGGGTTTTGGGTCATTGTCCTGCTGCAGCACCCAAGATCGCTTCAGCTTGAGTTGAGGAACAGATGGCCGGACATTCTCCTTCAGGATTTTTTGGTAGACAGTAGAATTCATGGTTCCATCTATCACAGCAATCCTTCCAGGTCCTGAAGCAGCAAAACAACCCCAGACCATCACACTACCACCACCATATTTTACTGTTGGTATGATGTTCTTTTTCTGAAATGCTGTGTTACTTTTACGCCAGATGTAATGGGACACGCACCTTCCAAAAAGTTCAACTTTTGTCTCGTCGGTCCACAAGTTATTTTCCCAAAAGTCTTGGCAATCATTGAGATGTAAAATTGAGACGAGCCTTAATGTTCTTTTTGCTTAAAAGTGGTTTGCGCCTTGGAAATCTGCCATGCAGGCTGTTTTTGCCCAGTCTCTTTCTTATGGTGGAGTCGTGAACACTGACCTTAATTGAGGCAAGTGAGGCCTGCAGTTCTTTAGATGTTGTCCTGGGGTCTTTTGTGGCCTCTCGGATGAGTTGTCTCTGCGCTCTTGGGGTAATTTTGGTCGGCCGGCCACTCCTGGGAAGGTTCACCACTGTTCCATGTTTTTGCCATTTGTGGATAATGGCTCTCACTGTGGTTCATTGGAGTCCCAAAGCTTTAGAAATGGCTTTATAACCTTTACCAGACTGATAGATCTCAATTACTTTTGTTCTCATTTGTTCCTCAATTTCTTTGGATCTTGGCATGATGTCTAGCTTTTGAGGTGCTTTTGGTCTACTTCTCTGTGTCAGGTAGCTCCTATTTAAGTGATTTCTTGATTGAAACAGGTGTGGCAGTAATCAGGCCTGGGGGTGACTACAGAAATTGAACTCAGGTGTGATAAACCACAGTTAAGTTATTTTTTAACAAGGGGGGCAATCACTTTTTCACACAGGGCCATGTAGATTTGGAGTTTTTTTTCTCCCTTAATAACGTAAACCTTCATTTAAAAACTGCATTTTGTGTTCAATTATGTTATCTTTGACTAATAGTTAACGGTTTTTGATGAGCAGAAACATTTAAGTGTGACAAACATGCAAAAGAATAAGAAATCAGGAAGGGGGGAAATAGTTTTTCACACCACTGTATATATATATATATATATATATATATATATATATATATATATATATATATATATAATATATATATTTCACAACATTTGAAATATTGTTGTTTAAAAGTTGTTCTCTGGTTTCGTAATTTCTCATCAGTCTTACACAAACCATGTGAATGGTTTGTTATGTGATTCATTGTCAGACATGCACCATGCACCAAGCAGAACCAGTAAAGCAAAATGTAGAGAATTGTGCTCCAAGATACAAGTCTGACGTCAGTGACTTCCAACAAGTATTTATTGTGGTTCTGTTCAATATAATGTGGTTTCCTGTTTTTAACCCAAGAACTATAATCTCATTAATTAGCAGCTGTTCATGGTAACACATATTAGTGTTCCAAAAAACATATAAGCAAAATTTTGTTGAAATTATTGCATCAACATATATAAATTTCTGGCAGTACATTGCAAGTTTATAATGTAATATGTCTGTGTGTGGCAAAAGCAATAGTTACAGGTGGTGAAAAAAAATAGATTGGCAAGTGCACTGTTGTAAGTGTTGTTTGTATCCCCTCACTGCATTTCTACTGTACTTTACAAAGGGGTACAAAACAATCTCCATCCAAGGTGCTAATGTTAAACAAAATGGATCTACTGCCCAAAAGTGCTAGAGTAAAGACTTCAGCACTTTTATGTGCCAGCCCTCTATAGATCTAGCAATCATTTTCGGAGAACAGACACTGTGGCTATTTATGTGCAACCACTGCTTGTGGCTTTTTTTAGGTGTTAAATGAAATTCGTTGTTGATAAGCCATTGTGCAATTATATTTATTGCAGTAGTATAGACCAGCCTGCAGCATTGACATTTTATGCTGCTCCTGTCTTACCACATCATGGTCTTGGTTACACTTACATACAAATGTATTTTGTAACGTTTCTGTGATAGACCGGTTGTTGACTATGGTCTGTAACTCTATCTGGTTCATTAAAGGCTGCTGTCAGTGCTGAACTAAATTGTATTGGTACAGAAGGAGACTCTTAAAGGAGAAGGAAAGTGTGTTAATCTCAAGATGCAGGCATACCTTCAGTTCTCTCAATAGTCCCCATATTTCTCCTGTTCAGAAGATCAGAAGCCTCATAGGAAAAAAAAACCGTGAGCTCTGTAAAGAAAATTTCCATAATGCCTCGCTCCTGCACCAAGACCCAAGACCCCTGTGCATGCAGTTTGTAAGACTATGAGGAAGCTTCCTGCTGTATGGCTCAGATCACACATTCCAAAGTGGGGGTGGGGGGAGCAGGAGAGAGCTGGCAGACACAGGAATTACAGACAAGGAAGAAGACAAGAAATCCTGTGTCTTTTGATAGAGGACTTAGTGCAGAGTTTCTGTGAGTGCTTACGACTGTATTTACATAGACTTTTCTGATAAAGCTTACTTCGTTTTTACCTTTCCTTCTCCTTTAAGTTGTGTTTCCCTCTTGTGCAAACTTTTCTATGCAGTAAAAAAAATAAATCATTTTAAATTACTACTCATATGTTGAGTAAGTTGAGAATTATGTTTGATATGGTCATTGTATTCGCTACAACAAATGAACTCATTACATTATAACTTTTCATATGATATGCAACATGAACATTTAGCCTATAATTGTGATACATATTCCCACCTTGTGTCAAGCATGCCATATGGCGTGTGACTATCAAGTACATTATTAAAAATCGCATGCACAGCAAATGGATACTAAAAGGATTCATTATTATTATTATTAACTAATTAATCTTAGGTAGGATCAAGTACAAGACACTGTTTTATCCTATTTAAAAAATAGAATTATTTGTATAAAATAATAATAATAATAAAAGTTGACCTTCCTGTAATTCGGAGCTTTATAGATAATGTGTTTTCATATAACAGATCCTATATCTGTAATTGTAAAGTTTCAATGTTTTTTGGTGATCCAAATGATAGAAAACTCAAAAGTATTTTGGGTAATAGATCCCATACCTGTACAGGAAAGGATTTCATATTGACCCACAGTGTGTATAGACAAAAGAAAAGCTGCAAATGCATGAGCTAAATACAAATGCTAACTGCACCTGGTAGAGTGGAGGCAGTCATCTCAGGAGACCAATCTTACATACATATATTAGAAGCTCTCTTAAAGATACTTTATGGGGCTGATTTACTAACCCACGAATCCGACCCGAATTGGAAAAGTTCCGACTTGAAAACGAACATTTTGCGACTTTTTCGTATGTTTTGCGATTTTTTCGGATTCTTTACGAATTTTTCGTTACCAATACGATTTTTGCGTAAAAACGCGAGTTTTTCGTATCCATTACGAAAGTTGCGTAAAAAAGTTGCGCATTTTTCGTAGCGTTAAAACTTACGCGAAAAGTTGCGCATTTTTCGTAGCGTTAAAACTTAACGCTACGAAAAATGCGCAACTTTTCGCGTAAGTTTTAACGCTACGAAAAATGCGCAACTTTCGTAATGGATACGAAAAACTCGCGTTTTTACGCAAAAATCGTATTGGTAACGAAAAATTCGTAAAGAATCCGAAAAAATCGCAAAACATACGAAAAAATCGCAAAATACCGATCATTACGAAAAAAACGCAATCGGACTCATTTCGACCCGTTCGTGGGTAAGTAAATCAGCCCCTATGTGTGAGTTTCTTTTTGGATTGCATTTAAATAGTTACATTAAATGGTTATCTGATTCATGGTTGTTTAGTGTTTTTCTTGTACAAGATGCTCATTGCCTTCTACATTGATTTTCTTCCCTTGTTTCACACAGAACTATAGTTCCATGGAAAATATTCAGACAGTGCCTTCATGAAGTTCATCAGATTAGCTCGGGTTTGGAAGCTATGGCTCTCAAATCTACAATTGATTTAACATGTAATGATTATATTTCTGTGTTTGAGTTTGATATCTTTACAAGACTATTTCAGGTAAGTCATACATCAGTATGCAATACAAACCAATAAATAGATAACTGTTATAATGTATTCTTTCCTCTCTGACTATTGCTTTTACAATATTATTCTTATAGTTGCAAAATTACTTTACTTTTTTTTTACTTAAAGGAGAACTACACCACCCCCTTAACTGGCCTGCGTAGACCCCCCTCACCTCTCCCTTCTCGTATAGTGTATAACGTTAAAAACTGGCCCTGTCGAAAAACCCAACATAAAAATGTAGAGCAGCGCAGCAGCGTACCTTGGTGCCATCTTCCGTTCGTTAGGTTATACTTCGGGCCTCAACGCTGACAGGACCTTGCTTGAGCATGCGCAGTTGGGGCTACCCGGAAAATTTTTAAAGTTATACACTGTGCAAGAAAGGAGAGGTGAGGGGGGGTCTATGCAGGCAAGTTAAGGGGGCTTTTCAACCTGGGGGTGGTGTAGTTCTCCTTTAAAGAAACCTAGACTTTATACTGCATTTAAGTAAAGATGGCCTTACACAGGCAAACTTTTCTTTACTCCCAAACAACTGACTCCAGAATGATCCAATAATATTGCTAACTTATCGTATAGTTAATGGTGAACGAACAGTCGTCACACTTGAGATCACCTGACATCGTTCTCAAAGTTGACTGAATGGGTTTATCATTTTTGCCCATTCAACAATAAACTCGCACAGTTGGTGCAACAGACATTTGGCTGTGCATGCCAGGATTGTACAGTTGCTCTTTACTGTACATACTGTTTCCACCGTGACATGATATGACAACACCGTAGCCATTCTATGTGTATGGTATATCATATGGTTAAAATAATTGTCAAATGATTGTTTAATGACACGATCGTTCTTCACAGAATGATCTGCTATGTATGACCACCTTAAAGATGGGCTTTCAAGTACAGTTTTCTTTGCTTTTTATTACAACCTTTCTAAACTACAGTTTAGTAAACCACTTGAACTGGGAAGTACTTTAAAATTGCAGGTTTTCACAAAAGGCATTGGGCAATCCCAAGGCCTGGCATGGACTAAGAGAGGTTTGTACTTATGCCTAAATTGGAGTTAGTAGTAGTTGCAGTGCATTTATTAGTTCAAATCAGATCTGGACTGGGATCCAAAATAGGCCCTGGCATCTCAAGTACGCAAAGGCCCAAACAGACCCCCACTAGCCTAATAAATAATGACTGTCTATGGCATCTTACAGCAGCCCCTCTGGCATTTGCCAGAATCCATAGATTGCCAGTCCGGGCCTGGTTCAAATGGGTATGATGATTAGTAAGTTAGGCTTTGCCAGTAAATGGTGCAGTCAAGTGATAAATGATAATTATTTATGCCACAAATGAAACCTTTCAATATTTATTCACAGTTGGAATAATGAAACAGGTATGGGACTTCTTATCCAGAATGCTCGGAAACTAGGGTTTTCTATAGTTTTTATCTCCAAACCTTAAGTCTGCTAAAAAATGTAATCATTAAACCCAATAGATTGTTTTGCCTCCAAAAAGAAATAATGTAATCTTAGTTAGGATCAAGTACATTATTATAGGATCATGTTATATTATTACAGAGAAAAATGAGTGGGAGTTGGTTGTCCTGTAATTCAGAGCTTTCTGCATAACAGGTTTCCAGAAAACAGATCTCATACCTGTATCTGTGTGGTGGTGGAAAACATTAGTGGGGCTTGGGGAATGGCACACTGTTATGATATATTTTGTACAGAATACATATTGCCATGTACAGGTACTGCATGAATTGATTTAATAAATTCAGTTGTCATAAAGCAGTCAAAGGTCTGTTTACATATGTAAAATAAAGGAGGTACAGATCAGCCAAAGAATACTGAATATTGAAAGCAGCATGACAACAGATAGATGGAGAGAGATGTTTATGAAAGGTGGATATATTGATGCATCCACAGAAATAGGCACAGATAAGCTCCGCATACAGGCACTTGATGATTTTGTATGTTTAGAAAATGGCAGATAAGAGAGTGCTACGGTGGCACATTATTTTCTGCCATCAATGCCTTATGTATCCCTTCAGTATGCAGCACACATGTATTGGCCTTATAATATATGCCTGTGTGCTGTATAAGGGTTGCCTTATTGATTTAAATGACACCCCCTAGGTGTCCCTGAAGACGGCTTGTGTAATTTATAATGGAAAATAATTTTTGATTGCAAGTGCTGAACACTATTATGTCAGTGCCAAGCTTCTAAGATTTTTTTCCAAATGGACAGTATAGGGACTTTGAGTACCTATTATAAGTTATTTTATGTTCCCTTTCTCTGTGATTGATTAACTCTGGATTGGCAAAGCATAGAGCTAACCTGTAAAAGAAAGTTTAACAAAATATGCAAAAAATGTAAATCTAGTCTCCAATTTTTAATCTACAGAACAGAAATGTTGAAAATATTTGTGACCTGAAATAGATTTTTTTTTAATTATTATTTCTGCTATACCCATAATATTTTGTATAAATGGGAACTAATGCGCCCAACTGCATATGAAATTATGCTAATGGTTTGAGAGCTCTGCTCAAGAGAGCTTACAATCTGCTGTTTCATCTGCTGCTGGTCGAAGAAAAATAGTTTCTTGTGAAAGAGAGCCTTAAACACAGCTGCCATAGCGATTAATTTGATTCTCATTTTTTCCCCCTCTCGGCGCCTAGTGAATTGTAACATCAACAAATTAGCAGCATCCCGAAAGACTCTTTATCCCATGCAGTCAGCTGTCAGGCTGCAACGGGTCCCTTGTGTGCAGTGTTTAAGGTGAAGCAGCAAATTATAAAACAGATGTGCAGAGACCTTGAAGAGGAGATTGAAGAGAATTAGGAGAATGCAAATAGATCTCTGAGGCGAGCAGTAATGCTTAAAAATAAGTGGATATTTTATCATACCTGAGAGCATGTCTAGGTGCACGTATGTGTGTATTGAGATGTCACTGGGTGTCATTTGACCCCTGTTGCAATGGTTTTAAAGTTATTCATAAATGTAGTTGAAGTATTCAACTACTGTTTATCCCTTTTTGTTCTCTGACTAATAGGAGTTACTTCTCTTCTGTCCCTGTTAATCATCTGGCTTGTAGCATTGCTTCAGGCTTCTATAAGTAAAGCTGGCCATACATTTTAAAATATATCCAAGTTGGCTACTACATTTTGTTCATATGTGTACAAGAAATTTACTGTTGCTAGTTTCTGATCCCTGACCATCTTTTAGTCTTAAATTTCCTGATGACTCGCTTCATCAATATCATCATAGCTTAAGACTGTGTGGAAACCGGTGCGGCTCAAGTAGGTTAGTAAATCCTAACTGGAAGAAACTAGGTTGTATACTCTACATATAAGGAAGACACTAAGACAATATTTCCTTTTGATGGAGGTCAGCCATAGCTTTGTTGATATACATTTATTTAGCCAAATAACCTGTCCTTGCCATGCCATAAAATTTTACATATCCCAATGCCAGCCACCTCGGCTGCATTGGGCATGTAAAGATGAACCATGGTAACCTGAACCAAATGGCAAGGACATAATTAAATAACTGACAACTGCTGTGAAATATCATTCATAAACATTGCAAATTTACAAAAACACAACTGCTGAAATGAGAAATTGTAAGTTACAGTATAAAATAACACACAAGGCATAATCAGTGCATAAACAGCATACACTACCTGGAACTATAAGGGTTGGGTGGGTGTGGGCAGGAGATCAGCCAGTTTTCCAGTGCCCTGATGGTAAAAAAGTTAAACAAGGTAAATCTCCCCCTACTCTTGAATATTAATTCTAGATGGCCAATCGCCACTAAGATCCTAACTTACCTGGTTTTATTTCCTAGCAAGAAAAAAACAAAACCCCTCCTCACAGTTCCAGGCACCTTCATTAACCACATTGGTACCAGGCATGACAAATGATAGCGCACCCCCTTCTTTCCCTGGATTAGACTGAGGCCTTGTGCTATAAAATAAGAAATGTATTGAAGGTTAAAAATCTAGATCAACACAGTTCACCAGAGGAGAAAAAACAATATCTATTACATGTATAGGATCCATTATCTGGAAACCCGTTATCCAGAAAGCTCCAACTTATGTATGTATGTATAACTGTATTTATAAAGCACCACAAGAGTACGCAGTGCTGTACAATCTTAAAGAATACAAAATTACACACAGGGAGGACAAGTGATATAATAAATAAATACAATAAATATATATCTAAGTGCCATGTGGTATGAGACACAGTAGGAAGGAGGTCCCTGCCCCGTAGAGCTTACAATCTAAGTGATGGGAAGGCCATCTCCTGTAGACTCCAATATAAGCAAATAATTCTAGTTTTCAAAATTGATTTCCTTTTTCTCTGTAATAATAAAACAGTACCTTGATCCCAACCTAAATATAATTGATCCTTAATGGAAACAAAACAATCCTTTTTGGGTTTGTTTGATGTTTAAATGTATCTACACTTAAGGTATGGCAATTCAAATTATGGAAAGACCCCTTATTCAGAAACCCCAGGTCCGAAGTGATAACAGGACCCATAACTGTGCTAGAAGGTAGTGGAGTGGTTCCCCTCTAGTGAAGAATGTGCAGGGCTCTCTCAATTTTTTTTCTGCACCCTTATTTAACATTATTCATGCTTGTTGGCTCCTTATTGGAGAAGAATATTTCTGTTATCAGTAAAAATAATAGGGCTCATTTGTATTTAATAATTTTTAAGTACAAACGCAATTGCATTCATTTTGATGTATCGGCCACAATTGCATCAGGCACAACATCCCCCTTGCAACCACAAAAAAATGTTGGGAAATGCTGGGAAAAATGTTGTAGTATTAGGGAAAATATGGTGATAGCACTTGAAAATTGCATTTTCTCACTGAACTTGCAGAATAATTTGGATTTTTTTTTGTTTTGCTTTTCTGCAGCCATGGACCTCCATTTTAAGGAACTGGAACTTTTTAGCAGTTACACATCCTGGATACATGGCATTTCTCACATACGATGAAGTAAAAGCCCGCTTACAGAAATACAGCACCAAACCTGGGAGGTAAAACATTTTCTGCAGATTGTGAAAGAGTGCACAATATTTAATGAAAAACGGCATGTGCAAACCATTTCAAAGCAGGTAGCACAGTAAAGACTATTACATAATTATTGCCATATGTAATAAAAGGCACTGCATTTGCCCAATAGCAGTAACACATAGCAGCTGATTGGTTATTGCACCTGGGCAAACATAGGGGCAGGATTTTCAAAATTTGCGTTAGAAAAATAACCCAGTGGCAAAATGCAAGTGACTTTTCAATTTTTTTTCCTGAAACACTAGCATACAGTGAAACCTTAGTTTTACATCCCCTGATTGTAAGTTTTCTTGCATTTTGCACCATTGTTTGTGGTCCCACTTATATATAACACATTTTTGCCCGGATTTTCCACCATTTTTTTTCTGGTCCCCTGAAAAACTTAAAATGGGGGTTCTACTATATTTTTTTTATAAAAAGACTTGAACCCAATAGCCGAGTTTGCATTTTTTTGTGGAAAAAAGGCACATGAGTGCAAGAATCATATTTTCCATTAATTTCTAATGAGGCTACAATTTTGGATGTTTTAAACGAATTCTTTCATGAGAAAACATTTTTTTTCATTAGATCCTGTACTAAAATCTGTTTATCAAAAAAGCAAACAGATATTTTAATATTCCATTTTGAAACTTGGCATGAGGCACGCCATTACCTTGCTTTCCGAAGTTCCTCTTCCATGTGACTTGTGCTCTGGTAAACGTTAGTCTCTCTTTGGGTAAGATCCCACGGACCGCTCCAAAATGGAGCCAGCAACAATAGGAGTCACTGGTGGAAATCCCTTCACATTGCTTTGTTTTCCAAACTGCGCAAACTTGCCTTCAGGAGGATTCTTTGCAAGACTTCGGATTTGTAGATTGTAAGCTCTTTTGGGCAGGGCTCTCTTCACCTCTTGTATCGGTTATTGATTGCTTAATATGTTACTCTGTATGTCAAATGTATGAAACCCACTTATTGTACAGCGCTGCGGAACATGTTGGCACTTTATAAATAAATGTTAATAATGATTACCGAAGCGATACGAAGGCCTTTCCACCGGTGACCCCTATTGTTCACTCCATGGGTTCTTACCCTTACTGCTGATCGGCTGCCCCTCCGGCAGCCGATCAGCGGAACAGAGGGCAGGTAACATGATAGCAGCTCCTTGACACCTCAGCTGAGGGATTCAGCTGCCTGAACTATACTACCTCCATGTTTCTATGCTATTATCACTGCTGTGCTTTGGCTTATAGCACTGCTGTTGGGGAAACTGGTGGCACATGGGGAGCTAAATATAATTGCTTGAGATGACACTGTTTTGTGCTCTTTGACCCACTGAAATGAATGGGACAGGGAAAGCCGTGTGCAAAGTTAAAAAAAATGGCACAATCCACCAATCCTCCTGACTACATGCAATTATGCCCATGGGTTGTAGTAAATTAATCATGTATTTATTTGACTTGTAATTTTTTTCAGCATGGAATATCTGACTGATTTAACTGGTACACTTAAATTGTGATTTCTTGCAGTTACATTTTCCGACTGAGTTGCACAAGACTTGGGCAGTGGGCAATTGGATATGTAACTGCTGATGGGAACATCTTGCAGACAATACCTCATAATAAACCATTGTTTCAAGCTTTGATTGATGGCAGTCGAGAGGGATTGTAAGTAGCATAAATGCAAATTTATTAGATCTGCTTTAGTCATTGCAATGTATAAATATAGCTTTAAATTTGAACAGCTCATGGAGAGGCTATTATTCTGATGTTTGCAAATATGTATTTACACATAACACCCAGGGCTATTCCTGCCATAAGGTAAGGTGAGAACCTTGTTTCAGGTTGCAAGGAGCATCCATTTACCAGCGGCAGCAAAAAGCTGCCACTGGTAACTTTGAGCTTAATTTGCCTTCTTTTAAGAGGAAATTCGGCTCTTCTAGTACAGGATGTGTGATAACGCCCTCTGCGTCATCAAAGTGCCCAACGCCACGCCCCCCCCCCCCCCCCGGCTCGGACAACAGCATCTTTTGAGGGATTGTAACAGAGTCTCTAAGTGATGTCCTCCCATAGAGCATGTTAGTTCTTGTGATAAATCGCAGGCACCTAACCACTCCAAAATAGGAATCGCTGGTGGAAATGCCTTCGCATCACTTAGGGTTTCCGAAGTTGTGCAAAGTTCCTCCAGGCAACTAAGTACGACTTAGAAATACAGAGCGATGCAAAGGCCTTTCCAGTGGTGAATTCTATTATTGCAGGTGGAAAGGCATTTCGGATTGGTTAGGTGCCTGCGATTTATCACAAGCGACTTATACGCTCTTTAAGTAATGCTACAGAAGGTGCTGCTTTATAAAAGCCCTGTGCAGGGTTTTTGAAACAGCTGTTGCAGCTCTTTTTTATACAAATGTACAGCTGCAGCTTCTTCTATTCACAAATACTTATTTCCTTGCACTTTATCTTAGCTATCTTTACCCTGATGGAAGAAGTTATAATCCTGATTTGACTGATTTGTGCGAACCCACTCCACACGATCACATAAAAGTTACACAGGTATGTTTGCAACTTGAGTGCTTTCTCTCATCAAAGGGCCATTCAGATATTGACTGGGATGCCAAATAGACCCTGGTATTTCAAGTACACAGAGGCCCAAACAGCCCCCACAGACCCAATAAATATTGACTGTATATTGCAACTTACAGCAGCTCCTCCGGCATTTGCCAGAATCCATAGATTTCCAGTCCTGGCCTGGGGCAATATACCTTCATTTTGTTTTTTTGTTTTCTTTTGTATTTGTTAGATGGAAATATTCAGCAGTGACTGGATAATTAATTTTTTTTTCTTTTTCCCTCAGCTACTGAAAAGTTTTTACTTTCTCTATATTTTTCCTTGCTAAAGTGCTTTTGTCCCTATTTCTTAGTGCTGCTTATCATACTTTATATTTAAACTGGCGCTGACCTCCCTTTTTAATGTTGTCTCTTGTAGCTGAACAAAGCAGCTGTCTATGGTATCTCTAATATTAATTTGCACAGATACGATTGTGACAGTCAACCCACTTTTGTGGTAAAATGTTAGAAACGCCTCTAGAAAATATTGTTACAATGCCAGATGTATTCTAATCTCTTTTTATCATGACCAGAACTAGGGATAGACAGAAGAGGCACGTACCTAGGGCACAACGGTGGGTGGTAGGCATGTACTCTTCTGTGTACATTTAGTTCAAGGGTGTATTACCTTGGGTGCCCTTTTAACTTGGCCCAGTACTGCCCTATTATCAAAGGCTTTCTTCCTCATTCATTCACTAGAAAAAAATGTATATAAAGTAATTGTACATAGCCTTTTATTTTTCTTAATGAAGAAATGGATGTTACTTTCCAGACAAGTTCTTCAGGTGGAAAATGTTTTAAGGGCTTGCCCAATCTACACTAGCCATACCTGATAAGTCTCTCATTCACCTAAATCCTTTTCTGTTCTGTTTTCTGTTCTTTTCTAGTACCTTCAAAGATAAAAGCTCTTCTGCACTCATCATTATCAATATATATAGGGCATTAAAACGTTTTGTGCTTTAAACTACCAGGAAATGCCCTCCCCTTTAAAAAACACTCACATTCATCTGATCCATTAAGAAATCTACTGGTTCAGAGTCTAGGCACCAATTACCAATGTTGCTGCTGTGATCTGATTTATATTACACACTCAGTGACCATTTGTTCCCATGCCACACTAGTGAGGGTTTTACAGTGCACTGTGGGCTCTTTTCCCAGTTTCAGTTTATTCCTTTTAGTCAGCTTACTTTTTTTTAATCTTAAGTAGCACCAAGTTCCTGCCAGCCAGAGACATCCTCATGAGGGGTGCTTTAAACATTGGTTTATGTTCTTTGGCAAATGTGCTGCGTATGTTTTGCATTCAACACAAAGCTGTAATTTTTTTGGTCATAAGTTTGTTTCATTTGCATATACTAACGTGCAATTTTCATTTCAGGAACAATATGAATTATATTGTGAAATGGGCTCTACCTTTCAGCTGTGCAAAATTTGTGCAGAAAATGACAAGGATGTAAAGATTGAACCTTGTGGACACTTGATGTGTACTTCCTGTTTAACATCATGGCAGGTACAACCAATAACTTTAATATGCTGTTTGTTTTTTTTATATATCATAGGAATTGTATACTTAGGTGACCAATAAAGGGAGGATGCAGATCATGCCCGCAATTGGTTTAATTAAAATACTTTTGGTATATTATGTATTGTTTAACCAGTTACAGTGATGCTTACATATTATGCAAAAAAAAGTTGGCGTTTTAGACAAAGAAGTAGGATGGTCAGTTTTCCTAGGCTTATAGATGCCTCCCTAACTACTACAGTTTGAGAAACAACAGTGTCATGTATGCAGCATTTTTATCTACTCTTGTCTCTTTACAAATGGTGCCAACTTTGCAGGTAAAGGTGGGCAGACCATGTATGGGGTCCTCTGTTAAGTATGGTACCAAGATCTGGTAAAAAATCAGCCAGGATTGAAAATCCTGTTGGGGCAAGGAACACATTAACTTGTTGATGCAGTTATTGCTTTCTTGTACTGCATTGTGATCTGATCATTTGGGCCAATACTGTGTACTTCAAAGTGGGCATATCAGTAAAAGAAGCACTTAATTAGCGACCTTGCCAAACGAGTAGATCTATATGTTGTGTATGGGTAGCTTAAAACAACCACTTAGAGCTCAGCCGCACAGACAAATAAAATAGTAGAAAAGAAGTTGAAAAAATAATTTGATGAACTTTGATGTTGTAGATGATGACAATTATAGAAACTTATTGGGGTGCACATATAGTGGTTCTCTACTGATCTGGAGATTAATGGCTTTTATGCCAGTAAACACTTTTACATTAATGTGTCACATGGGATGCCATGCCACGCTAATTTTCTCCCACTATAAACTTTTATTTTGGGCCTGGCTCTCTTTACCTTGTGTTAGTTATTGGTTGTTTTTGTATGAATTTCTGTTCTGTACAACCCCACTTTTTTTACAGCACTGCAGAATATGTTGGCACTTTATAGAAACATGATTATAATCTAAATCATTGAATTATTAAACTAGTAATTTTTTAAAAATGGTAATACATTGCTCAACAGCTTTGATTTTAAGTTAAACTGCAAAGTAGCTGGAAGCTGTCATAACTGGCAAGTACAAGCTGGTGCTAACATTTAAGTTATTAATATAATAGAGGCTGGAATACAGAATATAAGGAACACAGACAACTGTGTGCCATCTTTCATACATCTATATTATTAGTTTTAGTGTAATTTAAAAAAAATATATATTGAAAGCCTTAATTACTTAAATTTACTATTACAGGGCAAATGTTATTAAACACATTTGGTTAAGTGTCAGACTGGGAACCCAGGGGCCCATCAGAAAACCTTAGACCCTTGGCCCGCTTTCCAATTTATTTTTCTTCCTTTCCTCACTCAACCTCTTTATTCACCTAGTCTCTCTTACTTACATGCTAGCATCCAGCCTTCCATCTATTTCTCATCTTTATCCCATTTAGAAATAGGGAATGACCATGAAACAGACCAAATGGTCTGGAGCAGGAGGGCCACTTACACCTGGGCCCCCCTGGTATCCTGGTGGGCCAGTCTGACACTGATTGGATTGTCTTAATAGACATCCATTTTATTTGTGCATATATATAATGTTGTGTGTACCCTCAGTAATGTTTTAATTTAGCATATCTTAGATACAGGCTTCACAAGCCATTCCTATCATTTTTTACAATTTATATTTATATTTTTACAAATCCAAAACATCTTTGTAGCTTGTACGTTTATAGATAGTAGGCCATTAAAGAAACAGAGGAACATCAGCTCACATACTGTGAATGTTTAATTTGTACTAACCTGCTGTGTAAAAAATAATAATTGTGGCACAGATAATAGGAAAATGCAAATTTTGCATAATGGTAATCTGTTTCTTTCCCACTTACATGATGCAAAGTAAATGTAGAACTAGCTTTGCATGTGTGTTCCAGCTTCCGTTAAAATCCTCTTTCTGCTAACTAGGTTGTCCATGAACATATTTTGCATAAAAACAGAATTCACAGGGGAGATATTCACAATAAAGAGAACTGTTTACAAATGCTGAATGCACAGAATACTTTTGGCTAATCCTTTTTTTGTAACAAATGCATAAAAGGGCTGTCTTAGTCTGTAATAATAATAGTACTATTATTATAAATTGCAAACTTATTATGCTGTACCTAAGCACTGATCATCACCCCATGCCCTAATAATTATTTAATTAATTAAAACACATTGTCTGTGTACATAATCTGTGGATAGCAGACTGAATGATCCATTGTTTAGAGAAATTCAGCCTTTACAGCTTCCAAATCAATGATTAAGGATACAGAGGCAGACATGGGTCTTTGTACAAAGTAGTACAGGTATGGGACCTGTTATCCAGAATGCTCGGGACCTGGGGTATTCCGAATAAGGGGTCTTTCCGTAATTTGGATCTCCTACCTTAAGTCTACTAAAAAAATAATTTTAACAGCAATTAAACCCAATAAGATTGTTTTGGCACCCATAAGGATTCATTATATCTTAGTTGGCATCAAGTACACGGTACTGTTTTATTATTACAGAGAAAAAGGTAATCATTTTTAAAAATTAGAATTATTTACTTATAATGGAATCTATGGGAGATGGCCTTTCTGTAATTTGGAACTTTCTGGATAATGGGTTTCCGGACATGAGGTCCGATACCTGTAATTCTTTTCTACGCTATCAGTTTTGGTACAATCTCATTGACTTGATAACTAAGTGGGATAAAGACTTCCCCAGCTAACCCAACCAAGGTGTGTGGCTATTGTACCCATCTGGCAAGTAATGTGCTGTATTTAAATGGCTAAGTTCCATATTGTATTTCTTAGTCATTAATCAAAATTGCTAGCCAGTATAATTTTGTGTAATTAATGAAGATGAAACATTGTCATATAATTTGTCTGTGCTTGTCTGTTGAGTGTTAGAGTGCTGACCTAATGAGTTATTAGTCATGCCCCAGGAAATCTTTCCATCACTATTTATTCCTGACATAAAATTGTCTGCTGTTAAAACAGGGACATGGAAATCCATGAGTGCATGGAATACTAAATACATTGTGGAATGATTTGCTTTTCAAGAGATTACTCTGCTACTGTATTTTAGTATGAAATGTCTTTTGAACAATAGTATCTGTATCATTAAAGTTGTACCCTGAATAATTGCGCTCATTGAAGACGGCTGTGTCTTAGGTACTGCACCTTCTTTGGGGGTCATAAAGCCAATGTTGTTCTTGCTGATTCCCTGTGAGGTAAACTTGTTTCTCTTCTGCTGTGTTAATTTTGGATTATTAATACAAATCTGCGGAATAAAAAAGAAAATCTGCTATCATCTCTAGTTTGGTTATCTCTAAACTGTATAGCCATTGGCCAAAAAAGGCCCAAGAAAATATCTTAAATGTTTGTTTTCTGGTACAATCAACCAGCAAATTATGAAAATAATAAGCCCTCATTATTACCTGTATGGGGTTTTCGGGTAACCAAGTGTATGATGGGAATAACTTGCATAGTGGTTGTTTGGTTGATCAAACAGCTATGTAGTTGCCATAAAGTGAAATATTTACACTCCTATTTTCTCTCCCAGTCTGCTGTCATACTACTGCTTGATTGCTTATATACCGTATATACTCGAGTATAAGCCGATCCGAATATAAGCCGAGGTACCTAATTTTACCTAAGAAAACTGGAAAAACTTATTGACTCGAGTATAAGCCTATAGGGTGTCAAATGCAGCGGCTATTGCTAAGTTTCAATAATCAAAATAAATACCATTACAATTACATTAAATGAGGCATCAGTGGGGTATATGTTTTTAAATATTTATTTCAAAGGAAAACAGTAAATTAGTTCTGTAAGTGGAGAAGAGGGTCAACAAAAACAATATGGTATCAATAATGATACCTTAAGAGTACTACCCCCTTAGCTCAAACAGCAACCCAGATAAAACACAAAGAGTTAAAATCATTCAAAACTATATATAGATTATATAGAATATAAAGTGCAATGTCTAGTGCAGAATGGGACAGGTGAGAACGGTAGATGAAGATGAATTTGGGAGCGGGCCAGGGCACTGGAGGGTCTGGTTGCGGGTGGCCTAATTTGCACACAAAAGACAGAGGGTGCTAGTCTGGAGGGACCTATGGCCCCTGACTCGAGTATAAGCCGAGGGTGACTTTTTCAGCACATTTTGGGTGCTGAAAAACTAGGCTTATACTCGAGTATGGTGAGACCCAAGCATCCAGGTAGCTGCTTAATGTATTTTCAAAACTACAAACAATTGAACAGAACAAATGTTTTACATCAAAATTAACTGACC
Source organism: Xenopus tropicalis (assembly GCF_000004195.4). Lineage (NCBI taxonomy): Eukaryota > Metazoa > Chordata > Amphibia > Anura > Pipidae > Xenopus > Xenopus tropicalis. The sequence goes on along the minus strand of NC_030678.2, from coordinate 103,132,917 downwards.
CACCAATATTTACAAACAAAGGCAGCCTTCCTGCTAGCTGCATTTCCCTTAAGAAAAAAGTAAGATTTTGTCTTATTAGTAATCTCACTTAATTTGCACTCCCTATGCATGGGGGTTCAGGCTTTACCAGTGTAGCCTGTCACTGCCACTAAGAATTGGAGTAGCATATATTTAGAGCTCAAAGTTGCCATACAATGTTGCAGCGTGCAACAACCGCATACATTGCACTACGCCCAAACTTCCGCACTGTACATTTGCTGTGCTTGGAGAAAAATTACTTCTCTGAATCTCTGAACATAAGCGGAGGTTGCAGCTGCAACTTACATGGCATAAGGTTATGCCATATGAGAATTCTGCTGAAAAAGTTTCAGATACTGTTCCTGGATTTGAGGGGACTGTTAGCAGGGATGCAAAATTAGGAGAAATATTTTTTCTCCCACCTACCCCATTATGTTCTTTCCCAAGTGCCACATACTGTAAAGAAGAGAACCAAGAAATAAAAGGAATCCAATAAACAATATACTGCTGGTTTTTTACAGCTGTTACCAGCATAATTTATCTAGTCCAGTTGGCGGACTTTTGCAGTAGTGTGCGAAGTGTTAGATAAACCAGATGTTGGAACTTTGTTTTACAAGAAATCTGTAAATCAGTATTTTATAGTTCTTTGTTGTGTTAGTGAAGAAACAAGACTATTCTGTATCATGTTGCATGTAAAACCTGCCAGTGCCTGTGCTTGGTATCAACTACTAATTACTAGAAACAGCTGTCAACTTAAATTTACACTTGCCAGCCTGTAATCTTACATCTAAAGGAATTGTAGCACCAAAAAATGTTATGGTTTTACATGCAAAGCTCTTTTGGGCAGTGCCTGCTTTACCTCTTGTATTGGTTGTTTTTGTATGTTTTCTTCTATGCTTAATGTAAACAATCCTGAAAAAATATGTTGGTGTTTTATAAATACATGTTAATAATAATGATATAGATGTGAATATAATATGCTGTTATGATGCACCGGAAAAAAATTACATATTTGCCTGACACATGTGGATGCATCCGCCCTTAATCATAGGCACAATCCAGTGACAATCACCTAACCTAGAGTTTGCAGGTCCAGGCAACTGACATTTAAATTAATGGAAGGATTATAAATTAACAAGGATAATGGCACACAGGGCAACATGGGTTTTTTTGTTACCCAAACCAATTCCAGCTCAGCAAGCAGGTAACAAAACCATTGATGGTTTTGTCACCTGCTTGCTGAGCTGGAATTGGTTTGGGTAACAAAAAAACCCATGTTGCCCTGTGTGCCATTATCGGTGTGCTCTAACGAAGACCTCTAAGAGGTACTAACACCAGAAACTAAATCTTTTTTACATCATAATATTGTCTTTGCATTCTATGTATAAATGTGCCTTAAAAGTATTTGCCCAATGCTTTTACATTACCTATCTGATCCCCCATGTTCCTTACGAGGGGGCTGCTATAATTGTGCAGCAGAAGTCCGTTAGCATTAGAAGCTATAACTGACAGGTTAAAGGAGAAGGGATGGCAAAATGTTAGGCACCCCCAAGTGACTTTAATCGCTTACCTTGTACCCCGGGCTGGTGCCCCTGTTAGGAGAAAACAGCACCAGCCCAGGGTACCTATAGCGCATCGCTTCCTCCTTCCTACTCGCGCTGCTGCTGTTTGTCCGGGACAGGCGCAAGCTTTTCACTCTACTGTGCATGCGCACGCAGCGATACAGGAAGAAGGAAGCGCTCGCAGCTACCCCGGGCTGGTGCTGTTCTCTCTGAACAGGGGCACCAGCCCGGGGTAAAAGGTAGGCTATTGAAGTCACTTGGGGGTGCCTAACATTTTGGCACCCCCAAGTGACTTTGACTTTCCTTCTCCTTTAAGAAGGGACAGTCAGTTTTGTACAAAAATCAGGTTTAGGAACTTCAAGTAACGATTACTTGAAACATAGTTACCATAGTTACCTATAGGTAACTTTTAGTGTACAATAATATTTTGAAGAGTATATTTTTTTACTGTCCGTATCACTTCTTATATCTTAACAAAACACCGAATGGAGAGCACACCGGCAAACTTAAGCAATACTTGGGTGCCAGAGCTACAGTAGTAAAATAGACTTAGGCAGTGTCGGCGCTCACAGGGTTTTAGCGATAGTAGTATCAAGGAAAACAAAAAAAATGAGATGCAAGAGGTGAGATTTATTCGACCTACGTTTCAGTTCCCTATTGGAACCTTCGTCAGGGGTTCCAGTAGGGAACTGAAACGTAGGTCGAATAAATCTCACCTCTTGCATCTCATTATTTTTCTTGTTTTCCTTGATACTACTATCGCTAAAACCCTGTGAGTGCCGACACTGCCTAAGTCTACTTCTTATATCTTAATATACTATTTGTTGAAAAAATATGCAAAAAGCATGTTTAACATAAGCCCTATTCACTGAGGTTGTTAAAAGGAAGTGGTAGTGACAATTTAATTTGAAACCTTTGGGTTTCATACATGGTTGCGAGGATTAAAATCATATAGGTTACTCCAGGCTTTCTGTAGGTTTCATGTTAAGTTTGATCAAGGTACTATTTTTCCACAAATGATTCTAGCAGAGAAAATGCTTTTGGCAATTGACTTTGTCTATAGCTCCTTTGGAATAACACCTATAATATATATTGTTTCCTACCATTTAAAAGGGCAGCTCATCTTTAAAGGAAACATATAGCATAACTAAAAATTCCCCCGGTCCCCCAATTAATAATGAATACTATATGGTGCTGGTTTCATTCTGGGTTAAATTTAGACCCCAGCAGTAAAAAATCAGTTGCTTTGTGAGGCTACAATTCCATTGTTACTGTGAGTTTTTACTTATTTTGAATTGTTCATATACATACATGTACTCATGATATTGTTTATGCAGCCACTAAGTATTTTATGTTTACTCATTTTAATTACCTGATTCATAAAATAGTTATGGGGTATATTGCATTTATTTTATTCATTACATTAGTTGTGCTTTTAAGAGAAGGTTTAAGCTGTCAGTATTCCTAGCAACCATAGATAACAGTTTTCTTCGATCTGCTTAACGGAGAACTAAAGCTTAACTAAAGAAATAGGCTAGAAATGTTCTACATTATGTTTTGGGCTTCTGTACCAGCCCAAGGCAACCACAGCCCTTTAGCAGGGAAGATCTGTGCCTTCAAAGATGCCCCCAGTAGCTCCCCATTTTCTTTTCTGCTGATTCACTGCACATGCTCTGTGCTGCTGTCAGTTACTGAGCTTAGGGGCCGACTCAAAATTTATAACATAAACAGACATATCTGAAACCAGGGCATTTGCATGGGTCAAAAAAATTTAATTACAGTAATGATGCTTCATTGTTATTTGTATATGACAATAAACTTGAACTAATTAGCCCTGTAGCACCAGCTTAAGTCCAATTTTCTGCTTGATCATTTGCAACAACCCCTAAGCTTAGCTTTTCAACAGCTGTTCAGAGCGCACTGAGTATGTGCATTGTCCCGGACAGTTCTAACAAAATCCAAGATGGGGAGCTTCTGTGATTGTGAACTGCAAAGACCTATATCTTTACTACTATAGACGTGCTAGAGAAGCCAGTGCAGTCAGTATATTATACAAAATATGGAATTTTTAGCGATATTCATTTGTGGGGTTTCCTTTAATGAACCACTGTAATTGTCAGTGCTAGTTAAAGGTGGCCATACACGTTACAATAACGATCTTTCCTGCAACCATTCCAGTAATGTTAAGAGCTGAATTATGGTATATGCAGGTACAAATTCTACTCCTGTCTGACGATTCAGCATTAACCAACCGCCGATGTGCTGATGTTTGGGAAATTTTAGACCCTGGTTGATCAATGAGACAACTGATATCCAAGGCTTTTGCCAATATCAGTTACCCACCATACACGCACCAATTATTGTACAAAGTCATGGTGCCTGTATGGGAACCTTTATTGTGAGCCTATAAGGGCCCTGGCACACGGGGAGATTAGTCGCCCGCGACAAATCTCCCTGTTCGAGGGCGACTAATCTCCCCGAAATGTCATCCCACCGGCGAAAATGTAAATTGCCGGTGGGATGGCATTTTGGGGAGATTAGTTGCCCGTGAACAGGGAGATTTGTTGCTGGCGACTAATCTCCCCGTGTACCAGAGCCCTAACTAGTAGAATTCATTAAGGGGAAGATTTATAAAAAACTGAGTTTAGAGCTTAATACATAAAAACTCACCCACCTATGGTATTTTTAGAAGTGTATTTATCAAATGGTGAGTTCTAACTTTTAATAAAATGAAATTTTTTATTGAACTTTGTTGGGAGCGCTGACTCTCTGGGCCATGCACCAAGTACTAAGCATTGGAGGAGGTAAGGGTGTGCTGGTGGAACTTTTTTCTATTGAATGAGTTCTAACTTTAACCCATTGATAAATAAGCTTCTAAAAATCCCATAGGAATGAATAGAACCCGAGAGACTCACATTTTGATAAATCTGCCCCTAAGTCTCTAGATTATTACCACACTTATAATGCATTCCAGGACAAATAGGTCTGCTATACTGGAAAGTTTCTTTCCAAGTGATTTGTGGGTGTTATTTTAATTAAAATACTTTTAAAGGGTAATCCTCCAAACTAACTGGACCTGGTATCAATCTCTCTGATGCCTTTTGAAACACTTTTAATACTTTTGTGCCTTATATGACTATATTCATTTGAGTTCTGCAGGAGTTTTTTTTGTGATTAGATAAGATATCACCAGCTGTTCTGAGGAAATATCAAACTGTTTTGCAGAAACTCTCAAAGTATTATATTTGCTGTATATTTCATGATTTAGCTTAAGTAGTGTAGCTGAATACTTTCATTTATTATTATCTTATCTATGGGAGAAAAATGTGTTTGCAAGAAAAATATTTTTTCCTAAATTTTCCTTTTTTTTCCTTCCTTTTTTGCACAGGAGTCTGATGGCCAGGGCTGTCCTTTTTGTCGCTGTGAGATTAAAGGTACAGAGCCGATAGTAGTCGATCCTTTCGACCCCAGAGATGAAAACAGGTGTTGCAGTTTTAATGACAGTCTTTGTACTCCTATGTTGGACTTTGATGATGATGATTTGAGGGAAGAATGTTTGATAATGAATCGGCTAGCTTCTCTGAGAAAGGTAACCCAAAATTACTTCACCTTAGGAATGTTTAACATTGCCTCCCTAGATGTTTTAATGTTGTCTTTTTTTACTTCTATAATTCTGACTTCAACACCTTCTTGGACACTGGAATTTGGGGTTATAAATAAAGACACCATATTTTAAAGTTGGCAGTTTGTACCTTGTATTTAGCTGTTTAAAGGAGAAGGAAGGCTAATAAAGAGTTAATCTCAAGCTGCAGGCATACCTTCAGTTCTTTCAATGATGCCCTTAAGTCTTCCCATATTTCTCCCGTTCAGATGATCAGAAGCCTCATAGGAAAAAAAACAAAACGCTGAGCTGTGTAAAGAAAGTTCCCATAATGCCTCGCTCCTGCACCCAGACCGGTGTACATGCTCAGTTTGTAAGACTATGAGGAAGGTTCCTGCTGATTGGCTCAGATCCACATTCCTGGGGGGGGTAGTTCTTAGCATTCTTGAGGGAGGCGGGAGCAGGAGAGAGGAGAGAGCTGTGCGTCTCTGGCACAGAAAAACAAATAGACAACAAATTCTGTGTTTCTTTTGAAAGAGAACTCAGTGCAGCGTTTCTGTAAGTGCTTATGGCTCTATTTACATAGACATTTCTGATAAAGCAGTCTTAGTTTTTGCTTTAAGCAGCAACGTCATTCACTGGAAACATTTGTTGGAAACAAAGCTATTAACTCATATTTGGGTTTAGTACATAATACAGACAGCATGTTAAAATTGGGGTAAATTTATTTTTCTACTAATGTAGGTGCAATTTAAAGTGATTGCATGATGTACAGTATTTCGGGTAAAATGTATGCACTGACCCATAACATGGGTCAAGTAGACAAACTGTATTTTTGTCACTGGGAGCAGAGAAAGAAAATGGTGTTGGTCTATTATAAGGGTTGATATTATAGTAACTTAGGTTGGGGAAAAAAAGACACCTGTCCATGTGTTCAACCTTTAATGTCTACATGAAACATACCTGCTAGTTGACCAGAGGAAGGAATAAAACACCATCTGAAGCTTCTCCAAGGGGGAAAAAAATCCTTCCTTACTTCAAGATGGCAATTATACCAGCCCCATTATTAGCTATGTACTAAGCTGTTTGCAATAACCCAGTGTTTACTTGCTCACTTAGAAGCTGTCCAACCCCTTCTTAAAATTATCTAATGTATCTGCGAGTACAACTCATTCAAGTTTCACATTCACATAATTTAGATGGAACCTTCTTTCTTTTAATCGGAATGGATGTGTCTGCTGGAAGGACCTAATGGCAAAAAAGCTTTAAATTGTTATATAATACCCTCATATATATACTAATATAGCTGTTATATTTTTCTTCAGCATAAACATAAACAGGCCCAACTTTCCCATCTGTCTTCATAACTGAGACTTTCCATACCCTTTACCAGCTTATTTTCATTTCTTTGGACTTTCTCTCATTCAATAATATTCCTGAAGGACAACATTTTGGGCACATGGGATACAATGCTGTTTCTACACATTGTAGCACATGCTTGTTCTATAACCAGAGGTGCTAAAAGCCACCTAGCTCAGGTTCATACACGGACTTCATTGCACAGATTATACATAAATACAGTGTACAATAAAAAATCTGCAGGAAACAGGGAAACATTTTTTAATCTAGTTTATTTTTAATACAAATTGAGTCAATGTTTTCTTTAGTGTAGACACTGGACCATTTTAATGCTGCTCTTAAGGTTTTTATATAATTTTTTTTTTTTCTATAGATGAATGAACGGCAGAACTCACCAGTGACGTCACCAGGTTCTTCTCCACTTTCACAGAGAAGAAAAACACCCCCTGATCCACTGCAGATACCCCATCTTAATCTTCCACCAGTTCCTCCACGATTGGATTTGATTCAGAAGGGGTTAGCTCGTTCACCTTGTGCCAGTCCAACTGGGTCACCAAAGGTACCCTTTTATCCAATTTTATATAATTTTTAAGAAATGTGAATACATGAACTTAGAAGGCAAAGAAAAAAATATAATGGAAAGTAATGTGCACTAAAACATAATGACTTCGTCATTTGAAAATTTCTTATCTGATGATGAAGTCCCCATAGTGCATCACCCTTAAGGGCCAGTTTTGTACAAACAAATATTGAAAAATATGCCAGATTTTATATGCCAATGCCTGGTATTCAAAGGGTTAGGTATGGTGTATTTAATCTGATATTTTCTACACAACTTTAGAAATAGGCCTTAAATGAACCATTTACATGAACCAGCCAAGTCATTTGCTAACTTATTACCTGAGTTGGCTCTCCTCTGAGGGAAATAAAATGCACCAGCGTGTGGCATTTTTTAAGCAGTGTTGCCCCCACCATTTACCTGTAATTGTAATTTACCAAGTGATTGTAATTGCTTACCTTTTACCCTGGGTTGGAGCAGTTTTCTTCAACAGGAGCACTAGCCCTGGGTTAAAGGTAAGCGAGGGAGAGATCTCTTGCGCATGTGCACTATAGGGAAAAGCTGTCATTTTCACCCAACTGCGCATGTGCCGGTCCTGGGATTCAGAAGAATGAATGATTCTCAGCATGAATAATGGATGGGCCATTAAAGGGATTGTCCACCTTTGGAGTTAACCTTAAGTATGATGTAGAGAGTAATATTCTGAGGCAATTTGCAGTTGAAAATAAGTCCTAACTATAACAATTAGCTTTACAGAGCAATAGTTTTTGGCTTGAGGTCAGTGACCACCATTTGAAAGCTGCAAAGAGTTAGAAGAAAAGGCAAATAATTAAAAAAAAAACTATGAAAAACAAATAATGAAGACTAATTGAAAAGTTGCTTAGAATTGGCCTTTCTATAACATACTAAAATTTAACTTTAATGTGAACCACCCCTTTAAATATTTTTCCACATAAGTGCATTGCCCTAGAGAATAAACTTGTGGTCAAGTTCAGTAAATGGTGATGCCTAACGTATTGGCACCTGTTTGTTAATTTAGCTTTTCTTGACCATTAAAGCAATAATCCAAGCCATATTCACTGGAACAAGCTAATACAGATAAATAATATACCAGAGTTTAATAAGTCCTAACAGCTATTTTTTTTTTTTTTTTTTTGCTACCTTACCTTTTGTTTCCTTAGTCTTCTCCATGTATGGTCCGAAAACAAGATAAACCACTTCCAGCACCACCACCTCCATTAAGGGAGCCTCCTCCACCCCCAGAGAGACCTCCCCCAATCCCACCTGACAGCAGGACATGTAGACATTTGCATCATACAGAGAATGTGCCTTGTAGAGACCAGTCTACACAACATGATGCTTGGTGCACAAGAGACATTTCTGGTGCCAGTCAGCCTAGTATATGTCGTGTAGCACATGATGGTTCACCAAAACTTGGTGTACCTTCTAGCTCAGTTTTAAATGGAAGGCACAGTCGCATGAGTACTGAAGCTGGATTTATACGTCATAAGCACCATAAGCGTCGCGAATCACCATTAGAAACTATTAGGGTAAGAAAATTCTGCCTTTTTATGGAACCCTCTCCAGTCTAGTAATAAATAATGTTCACTCTGCACTGGAAAATAATTTCTAGAGATACGTCTGAGCAGGTGAGTCTCTTGAAATTTGCTCTAATTGAATGCACAGCCCACCCTTGCTATCACCTATGATATGCTAAAGGGACTCTTTTTTTATATAGTGGAATACTAAAATCATCCTTTGCTATTTATCAGCTTTGATATACAGGACATTGCTGACCACCTCTTTCCATTTAATGGGCCAGATAATAGGTTTACTACATGTTCAGGGGCCAGATTATAATAAAATTATGATGTCAACCAGATAGGCCAGTGGACCTTGTGAGCAGTCTGAGGGTCATAAGTATATCTTGGAGGGCCACATTCAGCCCATGGGCCTCCAGTTGGACATTAACAGTATCAAAATATGGCATAGAAAGAAACCGTATCAAATTCTAGGATATAAATTAATAAAAAGGCATTTAAATCCGAATGTACACAAAAATTCTACAGTAGGACTTGATGGACAGTCATTTCTGACTTTATAAATATCATTATCCTTAAGTAAGAATTTTTTTTTTTTTTTAAGGTTTATAATGGTCTTTCAGGAAATGAAGAATATGATGTCCCACCCCGGCTTTCACCTCCTCCTCCTCCTCCAACAATCACTATTCATCCTGCTATTAAGTAAGACATTATCTGTTCTCTTTTAGTAAACCGTTATAGTAATCTCTAACTGGCTATGTCAAAAGTGGGCACACCCCATGCCATTACCCCCAGCATAATATTAGATGCATGCTTTATGGTAATCACAACAGTGTTATGGCGTTACACCTAAATGGAAGAAAACCTAACAAGCCTCTGCAGGTGCTACGTGTTGACAAACTGTAACCATTTTTTTTTTAATGTGCCTTTTGAGAGAAGAGAAATATAAATACTTGGAAACCTACGAATGGATTTCGTCACACACATTTCTGCTGTAACTGTTTAACATATAAAATGTTTTGTATTTGGATCAGTATAAATTGACACTTCGAAATTAGCAAAATAAATTAAATGTATATATAGTCCCTATATATATATATATATATATATATATATATATATATATATATATATACAGAAAAGGACAGAGCACACCCTAATAGTAATCAAATGCCCCAGGTGCTTGCAAAAGCCATGTATATAGCAAGACAATGAGCCGCACACGCAGGGACTTTGTTAGAAAACAAAAATTTTTTTAATGAAAACGATCCAACGTTTCGAGCACCAACTGTGCTCTTCCTCAGGGACAAACCAAAAGACAGTGCAAACCTCACCCCCCATAAATACCCCACCACAACAAAAAGGGCGCCAAAAAAAGTATCGGTAACCATGGTAACCAATGTACATGAACTGTGCTGGTACTGGTAGAAAGAACATAAAGGAAAAAGTTTCAAAATAGTAAAAGGTGATAGAACAGAAATAAACACAGCTTGTGCAATGTAACAATATGGATAACAACAATATCAATGATCAGGGAAATGTATCAATGATATCAACAATATGGATCATTGATATTGTTGTTATCCATATTGTTACATTGCACAAGCTGTGTTTATTTCTGTTCTATCACCTTTTACTATTTTGAAACTTTTTCCTTTATGTTCTTTCTACCAGTACCAGCACAGTTCATGTACATTGGTTACCATGGTTACCGATACTTTTTTTGGCGCCCTTTTTGTTGTGGTGGGGTATTTATGGGGGGTGAGGTTTGCACTGTCTTTTGGTTTGTCCCTGAGGAAGAGCACAGTTGGTGCTCGAAACGTTGGATCGTTTTCATTAAAAAAAATGTTGTTTTCTAACAAAGTCCCTGCGTGTGCGGCTCATTGTCTTGCTATATATATATATATATATATTTATTTTATTTTTTTTTAAACTTTTTGGTTTTATCCATCGTTTGTGTGTATTAATACAGGTATGGGATCCGTTATCCGGAAACCTGTTATCCAGAAAGCTCCGAATTACGGAAAGCCTGTCTCCCATAGACTCCATTTTAATCAAATATTTCAGATTTTTTAAATCAATTTCATTTTTCTCTGTAATAATAAAAAAAGTACCTTGTATTTGATCCCAACTAAGATATAATTAATCCTTATTGGATGCAAAACAATCCTATTGGGTTTATTAATGTTTTACTGATTTTTTTAGTAGGCTTAAGGTATGGAGATACAAAATACGTAAATCCTTATCCGGAATACCCTTGGCCATACCTGTACATTGCTGTTAATTATGTTATTGGTGAGAGTATCTAGGCTTTAAAGCAGTGATTGTTTTAATGTATTAATTAAAGATTCTATTTGTGGTTTTTCATACTATAAACATACTAAAATATGGTAAAGGAAATGCAGAAAGTAAAAAGTGAAAAAGGAAAGACTAAAGGGTCTCAAGTGCCTCTATATAGAAGGTTGTCAGTTCTTTATTTTTAACCAATAGCTTGTCCTTGTAAATAAGATTACCTTGGGCTTACTGTTAACTCAGCTAGCATAAATCAATGTTGATTGCAAACCAATGTCATTAGATTTATTTACTTTTTAAAGGAGAACTAAAATAACATTTTATTCATGGGTCCCCTGTACTGGCCCCTTCAACCAACCGCAGCAAAGAAGCCCCCTGTCCTGTACCAATCTGAAGCTGCACAGTGGGGCTGACAGCTGCCACAACAGACCACATGGTTTCATGTCCTCTTCTCTCTGATGATGATCAGCCATGCACACTTGAAGACAGGGGTCATTTATCAACACTGGGCAAATTTGCCCATGGACAATAACCCATGGCAACCAATCAAATTGTTGAATTTATTGTTTTACTTGCAGCTGGCTGAAAAAAGCCAATCACTGATTTGTTGCAATTAGTTACTGCACAGTGTTGATAAATGAGCTGCAGTTGTTATTTGCTTCAAGTGAACTGTTCCTGGTCAGTCATCACTGCCGGAATTGGAAGCCAAGCAGCGGTGGTCCTGAAATACACCTCAGAACTCTGTATCTTTAAGATCAATATATGGAGTAAAACTGTTCTGTGGGGGTGGTTTGCTAATGTTGGGTAGAGGTGAGGCAGTACAGGGGATCCCTATTAAACATTTGACTTTAGTAGCCTATTGCTTTACATTATGGAAAAATCTCCAGGCCCCAAGTATTCTGGCTAATAGATAACTGTAAAATGTTAGCATGCACATAGGATATCGGAAAAAGGTAATGTTCTGTGTAGGGGTGTTTTTAGCTGTTATCATGCACATAATTGCTTCAAAAATGACAGATTTTTTTTCTCATTTTAAATGCAATATAGTTTATCGGCATTTTTTCTCATTCCAAATGCTTTTTTATTTTTTTTTGCTGCATTTTTCAGGAATCTTTTTTTTCAGCTAATTTTTGCCATAGTTTCACAAAAAATTTCACCGAAGACGCAATACAAAAATATCACTGTGAATCCATGCCTAAAGAGATTCTTATTGGAGTACAAGTACAGAATCCGTTGTTTAAGTGTTGTACATCTGTGAAAGTTTGAATTACAAAACTGAACTGTAAGCTCTCCCTTGCTTGGATGGAATAGCTTTAAGGTGGTTTGAAACCTGTGTAATGCACTTAAGTGTTATTTTTTTCTTTTCCTTTAGCCATGCTGCTCTTCGAATAGCTGGCTTTTTAGGCATTTTAAATAGGATAGCAGCAGGAATGTTTACATTTTTATTTGTGCCTGAGTGAGTGTGTTATTAAAGGAAACCCTCCTTTCAAGGCTGCTTCTGTTCAGGGGGTTGGTAATTGGCTAAAAGTGGCATGTAACAAGGAAGAAAATGTGAGAACTTTGCCAGGCTAGTGCTGTGTTCTAGGATTCATGCCAGGATATGGACACAGCCTAGCGGTATCTCTGTATAATTGCTTTTAATGAAGCCTGTCAGGAGTGCAGTGTTTCTGAGGATCAAAGCAGTGGAGATCCCTCCCACAACAATAATTCAGTTTTAATGGTAGTCAATTCAAATTCTGAATAACGTAAATTTGTGGCTGGACTTCTTGGAGAGTCTGGGACATCTTCCAGGTATTTCTTAGTATGGTGTATAGGTGTTTATAATCCCCACTGTGTTAAAACTGACATAACTGGTTTTGGCTGTGTTGTTTGTGAAAATTACAGGTTTTTTTATGTTTGTCAAAGGATGATTTTCAAGTTAGGCTGAAGCATGGGTAGTTTGTTTTCATTCCAACTCTCATTTCAAAGAAAAATGTATTTGAGTGTATACAAGGGAGAATATAGCTGTAATTTGCTATTTGGCAATGCTTAGAGTTACATTTATGCAATCAAAGTACAAAGGTAATTGGAACATTAAATGTAACTATCATTTTTGTCTTAATGGTATTCCATTGTTTTCTTAAATGTTACTGCTTCTTTTAAGTAGGAGATGATTCTGGTAGGACAAATACCACATGGAAGTTGCTGGACTTGGTTATTAATATTTATAGTAGTCAGGGCAAAACAAAACTTTTTTATATAATCCATTGTGGTTTGAGTGGTCTTACCTCTTGATGCCTCCATTTTCTAAAGCTATTTTATCACCGCAGCCAAATGGATTTAAGGGTGAAGACACACACAGCTACTAGTAGCAGCTACTTTTTCATGGCTACTAAACTCCAGAAAATACCCTGCCATAGACAATACTGAGAATCGGCCCTGCTAAAACACACGTAGAGGCAGTTATCAGTAAATGGTCAGCATTGTCTATTTCTGTAGCCATGGCAATTAGCTGCTGCTAGTAGCTCTGTGTCTCTTCACCCTAAAAGTTCTTAATGGACGTCTGATTTAATATGGCCAAATCTTTTCAAGGAGGATTAGAACACACAAAAGTAGAAAGCATTTGGAACAATTATTTCTCATTATTTGTGGTATACAGTCTGAAAGGTGAACTGCCTCTTTTGTTTCTGAGATGTGGCATTTGTGAGGCAGTGAATGCATACACATTAACATTCCCCTTTATTCACCCTCTTTACAGTTTAGTAAATGGAATCTAAACAGTGCCTGCATAGAATATATATTTTTCTTTACATATCTTTTGATGCTATTATTTTCCCCATTTATTCCAGCCTCTAATTAATTATATCACTGAATAGTAACCTCCAACACAGCAAAGCTATCAATCTGCATACTGTGATAGGCATTGTTAGCTTCTGTACACATTTCTAAAGCCATTTATACTTAATGTATGCACTTTATTTTTATACATCTTAATACAGTTCTCTGTAATGTTGCCATGTTTTATTATTTAAAGCAACATGATCTTTCTAAAAATTTCAACATGGTAGCTTGGTACCCAGAGAACGGGAAATGTAATTAAATATACATTGACAGAATAAATACTGCAGTAGTACAAAAGTATGGTCTACATGTATTTATGAAAACTTCTCGCAATGGATAAAAAAAAAAATACAATTCTGTGCATTATATAACATTCAGCTTTCCCAGCTCCACTGCAGACATGTTTATCCATGCTTAAATAATAGAAATGGTTTCACGAATGGGAATTCTAGGGAATGTAGTCTGTTCTCCATTCAGATACACCTTGGCAGGGGGCAGGCCTGTGGGAGCAATAGTATACTTGGTGACAGAAATAAATTTTTTTTTGGGATCCTTTCAGACGGCAACATTTGTTTCACTTGTTTAGAGGTCACCTCTCCACTAGCAAGTGGGCCACTTACAATATTGCAAATGTGGACCCATATATGTCAGTAAGGTTATACCGGTTCATTGAAGAAGGAAATCTTGTGAAATGTTTCATATCCAGGGCTAATTATACTGTATTTTACCATATCCCTGCAGCAAAATATTTTATATGTACACAAAATAATAATGAAGCAGTCAATATGACTCTTGTAACTGAAAGGAAGGAGTTATTACAACAGATTACATTTTATATATAATAATTCTAATCCTAGTTATATATTAAATGAAATAAAAGACAGTGTTTCTTAATTCCAAGTGGTCCTACTGAGACAATGTAAAGTCCAATGCAGTCAACAGCAAAGGCCTCATCTATTTCTTACTGTTGGATAAAAGCCTCTAAATGAAACATTAAATGGAAAGAGTGCCCTCTAGTGAAAGCTATTAAAACAATCATTAAAAATGTAGTTAGAAAAACAGTGCTTCCTCATGTGTCTAAAATATCCTCATATGTCTAATATATGTGTGTGTGTATTTATAGGTATAGGGTCTGTTATCCCGACACCCGTTATCCAGAAAGCTCCAAATTACAGGAAGGCCATCTCCCATAGTCTCCATTTTAATCAAATTTTTTTAAAAATATAACATTTTTCTGTGTAATTATAAAATAGTACCTTATACTTCATCCAAACTAAGATAAAATTAATCCTTACTGGAAGCAAAACAAAAAACAATTCCATACTGTGTGTGCGTATATATGTATGTGTATATATATAGAAACAAGTTGCTGGAAAGCTGCACACCATAAAATACAGATGATACCTGGGTGCCCGTGCAGATAAACGTGGATACACAAGGTTAGAATGACAGCACTCGCAGGCAGTTTTTCATGAAGAATCACAAAAGGTTTACATAAGAAGATTTGAGGCTTTATTCAGTCCGACGTTTCAGTTCCTGTCTGGAACTTTCATCAGGGACAGTGATGAAATGTATGTGTGTGTATATATATCTCAAGGCCTTGAGGAAGGTCCCGATGGGGACCGAAACATAACGTTGGCTGTTCATGCGTTTTTAATACACAATTGATTGTTTTTGGAACATAACTCGGTGTTGCTGGTCTTTTTTGGAT
This sequence comes from Xenopus tropicalis, assembly GCF_000004195.4. NCBI lineage: Eukaryota > Metazoa > Chordata > Amphibia > Anura > Pipidae > Xenopus > Xenopus tropicalis. The sequence goes on along the minus strand of NC_030678.2, from coordinate 103,117,454 downwards.
ATATATATATATATATATATATATATATATATATATATATATATATACACACATACTGTGTGTGCGTATATATGTATGTGTGTAAAGGGAACCTATGTATTTTCATTCATGGATCTATTAATAACAAAACATGTAAAGCAATTGGAGTCTTCAGCATGGTAAATGTAGTCTGAACCAGAAATGTAAGGAATAGCAAAGGACCGACAGAGCCTGCTTTCAGTAGAACTGAAATTCACTAGTCACATGAAAATCATTCACACAAACTAGTGTATATTAAGAAGTTGTTTAAAAATAAATTTTCTTTCATTTAAGTTTACAACCTATTTAAACTGTTTAATTATTTTTTTCGTAACTGCTCACTTTTTTCTTACCACATGTTCATGTATGTTTTCTCTACAGGAAGTTACACACAATGACATGCAGCTCACAAACAGCAATTTTGACAAAACCACTTTAGTCCATTATAGTTACGAACTGCATTTGGAGAGTATGCAGTTTTTCTTTATTTTGTTAATTATAACAAAAAAAGATTTTTATAATAGTATACTCGTTTTAAAAAATGAACCAGTATAGTTTTAGGGGGTGAGAAATTGTGACAGATTTTAGGTCCTTTGATTTAGGTTGTACCATCAGGAAACTAGTTTTGTATAAATTTTGTTCAGTTCTGCAAATCTGTAATTGTAGAACAAAATGAACTTAAATTAGCAGTTACAATATATTAAAATATGTATGTAATGCTATGAGTAATTATGTGCATCATTGAATGAGCATGTCTTAGGTGCTTAGCAGACTGGTAGACCAATTCTCCCAGTGAACATTATTTTTCTCATTCTGCCATCTAGGTTATTGGTTATTGCAAGAAATTTTCCAGCATTTTGTAATAGAGGGGGAAACGCGCAGAAACAGTCATACAGTTAATTAGCTAGTTCCAATGAAACAGAAATTATCTGCCACAAACAGCTGTATTTTCATATTTATTGCAAGCTTGTAATAAAATGGATCGTCTCGTACATACAGCTGATATTTTCTGTCTTGATGTTATTTTCTAGCTTAGCAAATTTTTATAACTGCAAGTTGGCACTGGATGCAATCACAGTCAGCCCTCATACAATTGTGTGTGCCTAGTGGCACTGAATAAAATTAATTTATTCAAATTTACATTTAAACCCCAGAACTTATTAGAGAAAATGCTGTGGGTGTGCCAGAATAGCACACCCACAGCACTTCTGTGTTAGCTTAGTACATACTTCAGATCAGGGATCCCCAACCTTATTGACCCACGAGCCACATTCAAATATAAAAAGAGTTGGGGAGCAACACAAGCATAGAACATGTTCCTGAGGTGCCAAATAAGAGCTATGATTGGCTATTTAGTAGCCCCTATATGGGCTGGCAGCCTACAGGAGGTTCTGTTTGGCAGTACATCTGTTTTATATGCAACCAAAACTTGCCCCCAAGCCAGGCATTGCAAAATAAGCACCTACTTTGAGGCCACTGAGAGCAACATCCAAGGGGTTGGGGAGCAACATGTTGCTCACGAGCCACTGGTTGGGGATCACTGCTTTAGATAGTGGTTTAAGGCTTCACAGGCATATCTTATTTTACACATGTGCAAAGTGAATATAATATGAACCAGTCTCAACTTGCAAGCTGAATTTTTACATGACTTAGTTGTGCACCATGTGGACATAAATGAGTATGGCACAGAAATGCTTCTTTAGGCTAATGTTCCTTGGAGAGATTATTCTCCCACGATTAATCTCTGCTACCGCGGCCAACTAGACTCTCCAAAAGTGGATCGGCAGTGGAATGACATACATGTTGGTTTGTTGCGTAAAGTTGTCTTTTTCACGGGGGTAAAAGACATTTGCCATTAACATTTGAAACATTTTAAGATTAGACCTACCCTTTTATGAAGTAGCAAGAAAAATCTAATTACATGGGTGCCCAGAATGTTTAAATGTTTATGTAAAAAAAAAAAAGGTAGATTGATCATATTGATACATTTTTAATAAATCTACCAAAATACATGTAGGTGCTGAATTGCCTCATGAACCTACTACAAGTAAAAAAAAAACAAAAAACAGCAGAGTACGAATAATATCGTCTCTTCTAAATAATAACTTCTGCTAACTAAAGAAATAAACAAATGCCATATTTATATATTGAACTTTCTGAACCTTTAGGCTGGTGAAGTATCTGTATAGCAGCAATGATCCAGGCTTTTAAATTTACCACTGGAGCTTCCTATGTTGTATTTAGTAATGAGAAACATGGCACACTCACCCTCTCAGATTGCTCGGGCAGCTGTTAAGAAGCTAAGCTTAGGGGTCAACACAAATTATCAAGCAGAAAATGAGGTTTGTCTCTCAAATAAGCTGATGCTACAGGGCTGATTATTAAATTCTGATGCTAATTGCATTGGTTTCAAAACTGCTATCTAGTAATTATTTGTATTAATTGCTAATCAGCCTTTTATTATAACATTTATATTCCAAGTGACAGTGAATCAGCAAAAAAGAAGATGGGGAGCTACTGGGGGCATCTTTGGAGGCACAGTTCTTCACTGCTAAAGGGCTGTGGGTGCCTTTGGTTAGCAAAGAACCCCAAAACATAATGTACAATATTTCTGCCCTTCTTCTTTAGTTAGGCTTTAGTTCTCCTTTAACCTAAAAATATTCCTTTCATTGTTGCTGTTCTTTTGGATGCAAGCACCTCGGTAATGCCTGCAATTAAATGCTGTGCTTTTATTTGACAAATGGCAAAACCATTTTGCCCCAAAGGGCACTTTCTGCCTGTAATGCATTGTCCTGAAGAAGGGTTTCTCATTAGTCCCCAGTCAGTGGAAATGTATTTAGGCATGCAAACCATTTAAATAAATTGATTAAATATCAATTAATTTCTTCAAAAAATAATTGCATGAGTGATTGAAGAAAATCTATGATATATTTGGCTAAATTGCGCAGAAGTGGAGTGGCTATAGTCAAAGAGCATTTGAGAATCTATGGCATCATTTTACAACTGAAATGCCCAAACATCATCTTACTAACAACCTCCTATGTCCTAATCACTCTGAGTGTGTAAAGCTCTACAAAATATAAAAGTATGGAAACTTAGTACCTATGCAAACTATGTATTTCCATTTTTATTTGATAAATAAATCAATAATGTCACACATCCTATAGATAAAGTAAGCTAAAACAACTGAACAGGGATGAGAAACTCTATTTTTATCTTTTAACAGGACCTTTTAAAGCCATTAAGCATTAGCATTCTCATTAAATTTTTTTTAAAAAATTCTTCCTGTTGGAGTAATAGCTGTATATAGTTTTTTCTTGAGATCCATTTAGCCTATGCAATCTGTTAAGTTGCAGCAATTGAAATGTCAGGACTAATTGTATCTAATTTATCAAAACTAGTTCTCTTGACTTATATAACAAATGTTAAGGCTGATATTAACAATAAATAGCAGTTAGAGCAATCACTTTGTTCCTCTTAGATCTTCCTCCTATATCAGTAACTGCATTTTTTTAGTCATATTTCTGTCATCCCACAAATCTGAAACCCAGTTAATTCATCTTCATTAGATATTTGTGGAAATAGAGTTATTCAGTATGAAACCTAATAACCTATAACTATATACTGATAATCACATACAAAAATGTCATGTTTTCAGTTGAGCTGTCATACTAATTAATGTTTGGCATTTGTTGAGTGTTTGTTTTGTTCTTTAGGTCTTGTTTGCTTGACATTTCTGTGTGGTTTCTGGCATTTTGAGAAAAATAACAGTGGGCTGGTTTACTGTAACTAATGCTTAAAATTTCTTCTACCAGTTTGATTCTATTTTTTGCTTGATATAAAATGACCAGGCATTTGTGTTGGTATACTCAAATTCTCATGTTTGGGACAGTGATTAAAACAGTTACTAAGGGAGTGATGCATGTAGCTGTGGTAAGGAAATGGTGAGATTGCCTGGCCATATGACTGTATGCAGTCTGTTTTACTGTGCTAAATTTTAGGGAGGGGAATTGTTATACTCACAATTTTTCAAAACCAAATTGCATAAAAAAGCTGAATTACTGTTTTTTAAGTATAGAAAATCCACCATTGTTGGCAAAAATTATGATAAGTATATTTTAAAAATGGTAATTTTTGTTAAAGGAACAGTAACACCAAAAAATGAAAGAGCTTTAAAGTAATAAAAATATAATGCACTGTTGCCCTGCACTGGTAAAACTGGTGTGTTTGCTACAGTAACACTACTATAATTTATATAATAAGCTGCTGTGTAGCCACGGGGGCAGCCATTCAAGCTGGAAAAATGGAGAAAAGGCACAGGTTACATAGCAGATAACAGATAAGTTCTATAGAATACAATAGTGTTTTATCTGTTATCTGCTATGTGCCTGTGCCTTTTCTCCTTTGAATGACTGCCTCCATGGCTATACAGCAGCTTATTTATATAAATTATAGTAGACTTTCTGAAGTAAACACACAACTTTTACCAGTGCAGGGCAACAGCGCATTATATTTTAGTTACATTTATATACTTTCATTTTTTGGTGTTACTGTTCCTTTAAGGGAAATATCTTCCGTTAATATGAATGAATTTTGTTTTAGCAGCGCCACCTGCTGGTCAGTTTCTGACAGTGATCTAGTCGAGGAACTTGTCAGAAGAATGACAGCTGGTCTGAGCTTCTTACATTTAGGAAATATGTGAGAAAAGTTATCTAAAGTTTCTAATGATTTTCCTAACCAGAGGAACACCAGAACAGATCCTTTTTTCTGACAAGGTCCTCAACTGGATCAAAGCATGACATTTACCAGCAGGTAGCGCTGTTGTAATTCATTCATATTAACAGTACATATTTCCCTTATTATCTTTGAATCTTTAAAAAAAATGCAAATGGAAAAAGTGTTTAGAATAGCACTCTCATGTCATCATGTTACATTTGCTTATTTTAAAGGTTTACTTATCCTTTAAAGCTCACCACTTTTTGAATGTACTCCGATTCCAATTCAAGCAATTTTACACGGGATTTTTCAGCTGTAAAATTTTCTTTGCTGCTTAATAAATTAACTCCTTTGTTTTTGTGGTATTTGCTTTTAATTAGCATGGATATTTATGCAGGTAGATAGGCACTGGATTTTTACTTGTTTAGGTGGTTTTAGTTTTGCGTTTTTATTTTTTTTCTTCTACTCACAGTTTAAAAAATCAATAAGGTGAGTTTTTACTCTATATTTTATATGTCACACTTCTAGGCCTTCAGAATTCTATCCAGTGGGAAAAGCTGCTATTTACTGTGGCCGCCTTTGTATCTGTTAAGAAAGACCAGAAATATAATGGCAGTTTTTCTTCCATTAGACTCCAATTTGTTCTTCCAGTGAAACAATTTCTTTTGTAATCATACATACTGTATTTGTTAAAGGTAATATTTCATTCTTCAGATAGGAGATTGTAGCCTCACTTTCTGTGCTAAGAAAACTATTTCTTTCTTTCAACAACACTGCCAAGTCAGACACCAGACCGGATTATATTGATTTACTTTCCTCATTTATCTTTCTCTTCCTTTGCCCCCTTCTCTGAATAAATCAGAGCCAAAATTAGATGTATGTTTTCCCTCTGTTTGTGTGTGTTTCCGCCGAGTACTCTGGTTTCCTCCCGAACTCCAAAAGCTCACAGCTCTGAATAAACTTGAGCACTGTGTGTGAATGGGATAGGGACTTTAGGTCGAACACTGGGGAAAGGACTGATAAAAGATATTATATTATTCAGTTATTCATTATACTGGGTGCTGCAGAATATATTGGTGCTATATAAATAAAGGATAATGATAATAGAACATATTTGGCTGTTATAAATGTATCACCTTTCTCTCTAGTTTTTAGGGGATTAGTGCTCTGTAGTGTGTTGTGTACATTATTAACATGGGCAGATCGTAGAACTGAAGCAGGATTGTGTAGTGTTTTTTTGAGATCTGTCATTGTAAGATTTTCACTCAGTCATTGCTTTGACCAAAATGTTCTTAGTTCTCTGACTACAGCAACCCAGTGGCTTTAATGCTTTTTGATCAACTCCAGGCAGTTATTTTAGAGTAATAATTTCTCCTGTGCCACCTTTCACGAAAGGCAGTTTTATGCTTTGCTGAGCCATACCTATATTGAAATGTGGTGGTGGCGGTAGCATCATGTGGTAATGCTGCTTTTCATCAGCCGGTATTGGGTATCTTGATTAAATACATAAACATAAGATAATATCATCAGATTAGTTATGTTGAAATATTTTTGAGATTATATTATAATGCCATGGATAGTGACATTTCTGTCACTATATGAATTAAGGTATGAATATTTTGTTTATATCCGTTTGTTCACATGATAATAACTGGTCGTATATGGCCAATCTTAATATTGCAATGCTAAGATTTTTTACAGATAACACAGTCCTAAAAAAATCCAACTGCTGTCTTTGTGTACTTGGCTTTTGACAGATTTTGTTTTCTATAAAGCATAATATTTGCAAGGCAGCAATATTTATGTTAATGATTCATTAACAAAGCATTCATTACTCTGAATGCTTTGTCTTACAAACTTTAGTGGGTCCTCAAAAAGTTGGGCCCTTTTAAAGTCCCAGTCTCATTCCAATTGTGTATCTGTGGCACTAATTCTATGCTGCATCCCTCAGGTGCCAACTGACCAACCTGAGCAACCTGCAGCAAATATGTCTGGAAAAATGAACATTAGTTCTTTGAAATAATTTCACAGAGAACAGAATTTAGGTGTAGTAAAATGACAGAATGATCATACTCTTGCACCTATGTTCTAAATCAGCTCTAATATCAAATAGTGAAATGCTTGTTTTTTATTATATCTTCCTATAGATATTAATCTTTCCCTACTCATAACCTACAGAAAACACTGCAGTGGTTTAACCACCATGTTGTCCCATAAACTAACTGAGCAATGTAAATAAACTAATTGAACAGTTCTGCAGATTAAGCTATTATGACTGTATATTAACTGCCTACACCTCTGACGATTTGGTTTGCATGATTGGAAATATTTTAGTTGAATCAAATTTGCTGAAGATCAGCAGCATTCAGACAGAATACATTTGTATACATGGATTAGATCCAGGTGAGCAAATCAGGTATGCGACTGGGCAAAATATTCCATGTTTCGACTAATTTGAGATTTAAAAGGGAGAATGGATATAGACTCTGCGTCTACTTGTTCAGCGATGGAATATTGTAAATAAAGTTGGTAACATCAGTGCTGGGTTGCCAAACAACCTTACTCAGTGCCAAAATTGTCTAGATTTGCCAAAATTGTTTTGATTTTCCAGCATTCAAAACAACAACCTTTTATCTATTCTAAGATCTAATCCATCTGACACTTATGTTGTATGTAGCTCTGTTAGATTTCTGCCTGAGCATAATAAAGTTATTTCAATGAATTTATCAAGAAACAGAATTTCCAACAGAAGCACAGTTTTTTTTCTACTACAACATATGTGGCATGTTTCTCCTTTTTATAGTTGGGTGGGGGGGCTATAGTTTGCAGTTGTCAAAGAGTACAGTGCTCTTCCCCTGTTCACCCCCCTTACCACCTGGGCTCCTGTGGATGTGCCAGTTTTGTATTTCTCCCAGAGTAATGTGTTGTGGTTGGGGGTGCAGGGGTGTAATTTCAAGTTTCCATTACAGAACAGAGAACCATAAAATATAAGTAGACATGGATAGAGCTTAACAGAAATGTAAGCTACATTTGGCTGTTTCTGCAGAAAGTTGTAGAGAAAAAAAAAAGTGTTGTGTTGACATTTAACTCTTTTACACAAAGGGTTGCTGAAAATACTTTAATTACAGTCTGCTTTGTACTTGTTTCTTTCATTTTCTCCAGATGTCCTTTGTTAGTGAACTCTGTATCAGACAAAGTGAGAAATTCTGCAGAGGAAGATGACAGTGAATATAAAATCCCCTCATCTCACCCTGTGTCCTCGCGGCTGCCTCTTCATTGCCATAGTATTAAACATTTTCCTAGGTAAGAGATGCCATTGCTATAGTTTTATGATGACTGTGTAAAACACAGCACATGTTATTTTCTTTTCAAATACCATCTGTAAAATGGTAGTTCATCTTAAAGGCAATATCTAATTTATTTTTGCATTAAGAAAGAAAATATAATTCCTTTATACAGTAAATCAAAATGTGGAATGGATTTAAAGTTATTTGCAAATAAAAAATTGTTATGTTGAACAGCAATACTAATCTAGCCTCACAAAGCAACACATTTTTTGTTTGTCTTTTTATTGTTAGGTGGGACACCAATTAAAGCACTGTATACACAGTAAAAATTTAAGAATGGTCTCATTTCAATTTTATTAAGGTGAACTTCCCCTTTAAACCAATAAAGAATTTTTTATTTGAATGAAAACTACAACTTTCTGCTTACCTGTCTGCACTATTCTGTGTCTTAGTCATTTATTGACTGTCATGGTACAAAATACTAAATGTAAGTCACCGAATGTCAGGATGCAGTGAAGTTAACATGGGCAGCAAAGAGAGAGAGAGATGAGGCTCTGATAAAACCAAAAGAGTTGTTGTAGATTTAGAGGATGCCATTTATATTGCTTCTTGGCTAGTTTCCCCCTTCAAAAAATGTCAAACTCTTGTAACCTTACCCTAGCTCTATTCATTTTAGTCTGGGTAAATAGTTACGGGAAAATCAAGTTTAGTTTAAAAAGAAAGATGTAACTTGTATATATGTGTGTGTGGTTAAAAAAGAAGAGAGTACAGGTTCAGGTAAAGAACTATTTATTGAGTAAATATTACCTTACTTTTTTTTTTTTTTCTTATTGGCTTATTCCAGTATAAGCAGCAGTTTGCAATGCTCTACTGACAAACCACATACTTTGTTGTAAGGAGCAGAAAATAAGTAAGCTGAGTAATAAACTATTTATATATCAAAATTAAATGACAAGCCATACCAAAAACTATTTGTGGATGCAGAATTATTAAGCACCCACTATAGTAACATATTTATATTAATCACAGTTCCCTTTTATAGAGCAGGATTATAACAACCTTGTTAGGGGGAAGACACATGGAGCTACTAGTAGCAGCTACTTCCACGACTATAAAAATAGACAGTGCTAATCATTTACTGATTGTCCCTACATGTGTTTTAGCAGAGGCAATGCTCAGTATTGTCTATGGCAGGGTATTTTATGAAGTTTAGTTGCCATGAAAAAGCAGCTGCTACTAAGTAGCTCCATGTCTCTTCACCCTTAAACCTTGGGTATCAGATTTAGATACAGACAGATCAGTACATGAAATCTACGCTAAATGCCTTGAAAATTAGACCAGTGGTTACAAAAGTGTGGCATCTACCCCCTTAAAGGTGCGCAGAGCATTGGCTAGACTAAAGGCCTGTTGCTTTCTTAGATACTCCTTAAAGGAGAAGGAAAGGTTAGTATAGAGTTAATCTCAAGCTGCAGGCATAGCTTCAGTTCTCTCAAAAGTGCCCTTAAGTCTCCCCATATTTCACCTGTTCAGAAGATCTGAAGCCAAACAGGAAGAAAAGACGCTGAGCTGTGTAAAGAAAGTTCCCATAATGCCTCACTCCTGCACAGACATGCAGACCAAGTGAACATGCTCAGTTAGTAAGACTATGAGTCAGCTTCCTGCTGAATGGCTCAGATCCACATTCCTAAGAGGGGGGGGAGGGAATTCTTAGCATTCTTGAGGGAGCCTTTTATGGCTGTATTTACATAGACCTTTCTGATAAAGCTTACTTAGTTTTTACCTTTCTTTCTCCTTTAATAAGTCAAAAGGGATTCTTGGAACAAATTCCTTAAGGCTCTTAGAAAAATCCCATTTACATATTTTTATCCTATAGGCTAACACTTACCCACTGGGGTTTTAAAGCAGAAGCCAGGATAATAGCTGATCAGATTCCCAACTACAGACCGGTTTCGCTCTTCTTGAGGCTCATCAGTGTAGTGCAGGGTTTTCTGATCAGCTTAGGTAGAGCCAGGAGTGGGGATTTACGAACAAGTCAAAACGGTTAAGGAGACTGCCTTATACGTATGCAAATAAGTCAAGAGGGATTCTGGGAACACATTTCTTAAGGCTCTTAGAAAAATCCGATTTACATGGGTTTATCCTATAGGCTAAAGCTTACCCACTGGGGTTTTAAAGCAGAAGCTAGGATAACAGCTGATCAGATTCCCAACTACAGACCAGTTTTCCCTTCTTGGGGCTCATCAGTGTAGTGCAGGGTTTTCTGATCAGCTTAGGTAGAGCCAGGAGTGGGGATTCACAAACAAGTCAGAACGGTTAAGGAGACTGCCTTATACGTATGCAAATAAGTCAAAAGGGATTCTGGGAACAAATTCCTTAAGGCTCTTAGAAAAATCCGATTTACATGGGTTTATCCTATAAGCTAAAGCTTACCCACTGGGGTTTTAAAGCAGAAGCCAGGACAACAGCTGATCAGATTCCCAACTACAGACCAGTTTTCCCTTCTTGGGGCTCATCAGTGTAGTGCAGGGTTTTCTGATCAGCTTAGGTAGAGCCAGGAGTGGGGATTCACAAACAAGTCAAAAATAACAGCTGATTAGATTCCAAACTACAGACCGGTTTCTCCCTTCTTTGGGCTCATCAGTGTTGAAAGCCCAACTTGAAGGTCTGTTAGACAATTATTTGCTATATTAACTATTAGGGCTTTGACAAAAAGGCTCAAATGGTGATGTGTTTATATGTTTGTAACCTTGTATCAGCTAAGGGGGTCTAACCATATGTTGCACCTTAAAGTTGGGTTTCACCCAAAAAAAAGTCTGAAAACTACTGTTCATCTTGTAACACAAAAAAGTTTAGCCTTGAGCTTTGTTAAAATTAATAATAAAACTGATACTGATCAATATCACTGATTTTATTATTTTATGCGTTTTAGACTGTGTGAGAATGGACAGTGTTTGTCAAATGGGACACACAATGGCATATCTGAAATAAAGAAACTGAAACAACCAGATCAAGGTATTACTTGTCAACATTTTTAATAAAATAAAAGTTCTTATGTTAAGGTGGATGCAAATGATACTGCAAAGCAGCAACTTAGACCTATGTGCATCCATCTTGTCTCACTGTAATGTTTAGGTGATGTCATTGCCACCAGTACTGTACCAGTCCCTTTGCCTTCAGCACGAACTTCAGCGAGAGAAAACCACCCACATGGTTCTTCTCTTACCAGGACTCCATCTGATTATGATCTTCTGGTTCCCCATCCAGGTGCTGATACAGAAATGCGTTTGCATATTTAAGCTTTTAATGTTAGGATGGCAGAGGTTAGAGAAGAGCTTGATCTCCTGACATAGTCAAAGGCTTAAAGTGATAGAGGCAAACTAGTTCCATGCAGTCCGAATGGAATGATAGGTTAGAAGGGCACAGTAGAGACAAAATTGGTGTATCTAGTCATATCACACGGAAGATAACATGAAAGAAAGAAATTAGAACCAGTAAATACAGGTCACGAACAAGTAACTATAGAAAATGAAGATATCCATCAGATGCTAGTTTACAGAAAAGATTTCCTAAGCAGAGCAGATGTGACAGAGCTCAGAATATATATCATATTATAGGTTTATATATATATATATATATATATAATCTAATAGTTAGATATAAGTATATAAATAATATAAAGAACACACAGAACTCCTCACCAAATGAACCTCCTTTATAAGAATGTGCCATTTAATGCTTGATACTTGCTAAAAACCTTTATGTATTCTTTATACCTCTGTTGCTTACCTGAATGTAGCTTTTTTTAGCCACTAACCCCCAGTCGATAGTTGCTTCTGCTTTTCGCTAGTTTTAACTTGTCTGTGTAAAAGCTCTATTGTGAAATATCACCAGATACATGAAGAAACAAAGCAAATTTAAATTACTTTTATAATACTATTTTGAGACAGTTTTAAAGCTTGTTTTTTTTTTTGGTTCAAGCCCAGTGGAGGTCCAGCCTTTGATCCTGTCCCCACTTAGCTCCTAACAGTAACAGTGGTACAGATATAGAAAAATATTATTTCATTGAGCAACTGTTTCAAGAATATTTTGGGTAGCAAATATGTTTCACACCAAGCTGACCATCAAGCTAGAAGAGCAAAATTGGCACTATCCTCAAATCTTACCCTAACTGGCATTCAGGCTTAACCTGAATCCACTAAATCATTATTCAAAGTACCTGCAGTCCCACAGATGGGGCATATAGCAGATATAGCAGATACAACGTTGATGCCCTAGCAAAGCTTTACTCCCATAAAACAATGCTAAAAATAAAAAAGATGTTCTACACCTATATTCTGACATCCATAATTGTATAGATTTGTCCTGTCAATGAATATAAGCATATCTGGGCAATATTTACTTTCTACAATGAAGGATGAATGTGCCTTTGATAACATTTTAGGTTAATTCCAAAACAACAAAGGACAATTTACAAAGCAATCATTTGAAGCCCTTTCCATAAGCTGTTAATAAATTCCAGGCATTGGTTTCAAATATCAAAGCAAATAAGACAAACACATATGGTTTGTGTCGTGAAGTGTTATTCAGGTTATAGTGATTTTAATCCATGGAAACTCAGCATAATTTTTCTTGATTGTGCATTTGTCCCTATTTTAATTGAAAAGCTGTCCTGTTAAGCTTGCCAAGTGCATACAAGTGTTCAACACTGGCAGTAAATCCAATCTACCTTGCATTTTTGGAGTGCTCATGATTTCCTTACAAGTTTTAGGTTATAGACATGAATTTATTTATTAATATTTACATATTTGATAATTATAATTCACAATTAACCACACTCTCCAGAAAAACCCTGGGTCTCTTAAATTCCATATAAGAGATTTAAAGGAAAACTATACCCCCCAAGCAATGTAGGTCTCTATTAAAAAAAAAAAAAAGCCTGCTTTATCTAAATAAACCATTTTCATTCCTGGGATCATAGGATTCACAGTGCACAAAACAAGCCAATGCACACATACCTGCTAGGCCACATCAGCCTTTTGCTTCCACACTTTTTCCTGTTACAGTTAGAGCTGCATTATTTCATGTGATCTCTGAGGGAGCCCACAGCCCATCACTAAATGGTGGCTTTATAATAACTGTAGCCAGTTGCCAGTGTATTGTGCTGTTACTCTGCTTTGTTGCTTCTGTGAAGAATGGTTTGGCAGTTTTACTGGCGTCAGACTGTTTAGTGCCATGGTGGAAAGCTTTATTTAAGGTAATTATAGGGGTTGTCGATTGTCCTGAATCTAGATGTACTTCAGCTGGAGGGGAAGGATTGAGATATGTGATCATAAAAGAAAGTAATTATGTTTTCCTGTTCGTACCAATTAAGAGAAATGGGAGCCATATTCATATAGGCTCTGGGGTAACATGTTGCTCATCCCCCCCCATTAATGTTGCTCCCAATGGCCTCAAAGTATGTGCCCATTTTTACATTTCTGGCTTGGAGGCAAGTGTTGGAAGCACAGAGACACAGTTTTATTCCAAGCAGAGCCTCCTACAGGCTAGCAGGCCACATGGGGCTAACAAATAGCCTTATTTGGCATTCTCAAGGAACTTTTTCATGCTCACCAACACTTTTTACATCTGATTGGGACTCATGAGTAAAAAAAGGTTAGGGATCCCTGATCTAGAGATTTTAAAGGCTTTTTATCACTATCTTTATCCTTACTGTGGGCTTCTCCAATGAAATTACATGGTTAAGTGTATTTTACATTAATAAGGATATCCCAGATCACATTAGGCATATTTTATAGGGCTCCCTCTTTTAGCTATCTGGGATAATTAGCCCTTTCACTGCCAGCCGTTTTGGACAAAGTGGAACTTCTACTGCCAGACAGTTTTTGAACATTTTGCACTGTTTTACTTTAGGGGCCTTTCCTCGGGGGGACTTTTCGTTTACCCAGAAAAACAATATATTGTTTTTTTCAGGACAACCTAAGCTTTTAAAATATGGTGGAATTTTTGTGTAATTCCAATTCTGTAACAAGGCTTCTAAATGTCTAAAAAATGAAAAAAATAAATATTTTCCATAATATAAACACATACACCAGAAACTAAAATTATTTTATGCATGAAAATACAACTGATTTGGAAAGTCCCATGTCTCCTGAATGTGCTAATACCAAATATATATAGTTTTAGGGAGATTTCTCAAAAACTCCCCGCAGTACACTACCAAATTTCCAAAGCACTGCTCCAGAAAGCTGAATACTTTAGATTTCAAGGCTAAAAATTCCACTAACAGAAAGTTTAAAACACCCTAAATATGAATGCCAGGGGTCCACTGAACAGTTTGATGCCAAATATGTATAGGTTTACCTAAGTATGTGGCATGTAGGGGCCCCAATGTGAACATACCCCCAAATGTCTGTCATTTCTGTCATTTCAGCTCCTGCAAAATCAACACATTTACATCATTATATGTGGGATAACGCTAGTAAAAAGTACATTCCCCCGAGAAAGTCATATATTTTTGGAAAGTACACATTCCCCGTACACATTACCCCCATATGATCTATCATTTGTCATTTCAGCTTCTGCAAAATCAACACACAGCGTACGTCGTTGGCAGATAAAGTTTTTTACTGCAACGACGTATGCCGTACGTCATTGGCAGTTAAAGGGTTAAAAGAGGGAGTCCTATAAAATGTGCCTAATGTGCTGCTGTCTGTAGTTCAACCCCCATGCAATACATATACACAGGAATTGTGTCCATAATATAGGGTGACCAGATCATCAGTTGAAACAAAGTAATCTAAAATCCACATGCTGCTTGCTTAAATTTTTTAGATGCATGTTGCAGACTTTACATGCTGCCAATTAAAACCTCTTGATCGCCTCTATCATTTCTGGGAGTGAGGGCTTGATCTATATATGTTAAAGTTTTGCAGTGCAATTTATTTAAATGTATATATGCCTATTCTCATCCAAATTCTTAAGCTAAAAAATATTGTGCTTTTTAAAATCTGGAGTTCTCTTATACCCGGTCTAGACTTTTAGACTGATGTTATTTTATCTCAGCCCTGTAATTTTTCCTGGAGGCAAGAACCTCTGCTCAAAGCTCCACATGTAACAAGAGCAAAACTTTGAGTAAGTCGGTCTCTTTTAAACATGAAATCAAAAAGATAATGTGGCTCTTTCATCCGCTTTAGGAAGTCCATCACTTTTCCACTTGAAGGAGCACAGCTTTTAAAATGAATTAGACCAACTTTGATCACGGAGGTTTAAAAAAGAGACTGATGGATATTAGCATTTGACTTGGCAAGTCAAAGCAAAGTTTTCCAATATAATCCTCATTATCCTGGAACCTGGGGTTCAGCATTTTGTATGGCAAGAAATCTCCAAATGAAATGTTAAAAGCTGTCTAGTAGGAAATAGTGTAACATTTACATCTGTATTTATGGTATATGTAGCAAAGGCACACATACTTTTGTATTGTTAAATGTTTGTGTTTTCATTAGTAACCAAAAATATTTTCTTTGTTGGGAGTGCAAGTGGTAGTTTTCCTCTTGTTAGTGAGAGCTTTTATACAGCAGTTTTATATGAGGAACATAGGCCACTGACATGGATAAGGGAGTTACGAGCCCAACAGCCCTCCTTTCTTGGTAAATATTAGGGCTTAGCTTAAAACACAGCAAAATGTGGATGAGCTCTATGACACTGATAAACATCCTTCATTAAATACCGTCAATACACAAGGTATCGAAATGAATCACATTCAACCCTCATCTAGTAGAACTTTAAGCTGAATGTTGGGGTTAGTTTATTCAGAAGCCAGTCCTCCTACCAACATGTTTTAAAACGTAGGAGTAAATGGGAGCACCAGGAGGAAATCCACACTTTGTTAGTTTATTCAGAAGCCAGTCCTCCTACCAACATGTTTTAAAATGTAGGAGTAAATGGGAGCACCAGGAGGAAATCCACACTTTGTTAGTTTATTCAGAAGCCAGTCCTTCTACCAACATGTTTTAAAACGTAGGAGTAAATGGGAGCACCAGGAGGAAATCCACACAAAAATAGACATTATTTACGAATTCCAGACAAATAATACTAGAATCAGTGGAGAGAATGTGCAAGGACTAGACTGAATAATAACATGGTCCCCAGTTCTTTAAAGGAGAACCAAAGCTCAATAAAGAATTTGCCTAGTAATGCTTTTACACAATATCCAGTATACGTTCAATCTAATATGTCATAGAGCTGCATCAGAACGGAATAATTATCAGACCTGTAGCTTCAGCTTCTATGACCAAAGTAACCTCATTTTCTGTTAATGTTTAGATGATTTCTGATAACCCTTAAGTGTAGCTTTTTAACTGAGCATACCCACTGTGACCTTGCCTCTGTGTGACACAAAATCAGAAGCTTAGGGGCTGCTATGGACATTTTAAGACATTTATAAATACTGTTATAAGGTTGCTGAGCCTCTGGGTTGGTGCTATATATAATATACAGCTTTTCTAGACAAATCATATTTAGGTATTTGATCCAAGACAGTAAGTGTAGATATTATGCTCATGGACTTCTGGCAGATATAATACTCCCAAATGATTCCTGCTAACAATGATGCCTAGAAACAGCAGTGTAAATTGCCGATAAAAAGCCATCCTTATCTGTAATCTTTTTGTGCTTGCTGCATTGATAGGATTTTGCAATATATATTTCCCATTTTTTACTTGAATGACAGATGGAATAAAAGCAGTAAAGATCAAAGTAGGCGATCAGTATAGAATTGGTTCACCGTCTTGTTGGTGCCACAGCCTGAGGCAGTGGGTAGATTTACACAACGTGTTCCTTTTCTTTATGAGGTGAGCCCAGTGACGCATCACATCGATGTCTTGGGGCATCCAGTATTAAGAAAGGGTCTTGTGTCAGTTATTTCTGTGTAGCATACATTCTGAATCTTGAATGACAATAAAGAACACTGACTTTCATGATAATTGATAAGGTAAAATACCTGATGTCTTGTCTAACTCTATTCTGTATAGGCTGGCAAAAATCTCTGAAAGAGATTTGTTCTTGGGAAATCAGAAAGCTGACAGCACAAGTCCATTTTTCCTTTTATTAGTAAATTCAGCATTTATTGAAAAGCTGTAACTGCTGAGGCTTGCTGCCTTTTTTATTTATTTATTTATTTTGTTTGCATTTTATTCCTTTTTACTCTTGGTACCACCGCCTTTCAGAAGTCTTTATTTTTTTCTCTTTAATACAAGTGCCAATTCCTTAGCCTGTACGTTCATAGAAAGTTATATCCTCTCATAGGGAAACCACAAATACCAGAACACAATAAGATTAGAGAACACTACCCAAGGGGATCCTGACAGCTTCAAAATATAGCTTGCTATGTCTCAACCTAAGTGCTTGAGATCTGTTTAATGCTAAGTGCTGGACGCTGTTGAGCTGCATTATTGCTTTAATTGCTTTCTGCTTGGCATTTTGTGGTACTTGTGGGTATGCTCCATAGTGTTTCCTGTTGTACCTGGGCAAAATACCAGCCAATGGGACAAAAAGAATTTATATATTACATGCAATCCATACCTAAATAAACAGTCAAATAGGCTAAAAGAAAAATAGTCAGGTATGTGGCTGTATGTCCTCGTATCAAGTATATACTATAGCTGCGCTGATGGTGATAGAGGGAAGGCGGGATTCCTTGGACTATATATAAGATCATAGAGCACCTTATTTTGTTATTTACAATAAAGAAATGGTGAGGAAGCCCAATGAAATCTCGGGCTCACATCTCCCTGCATTTTTTGTAAGGTTATTCATACTATGCCAGGTGCTAGCCAGCTGCGTTGCCTCAGCCATGTGCTGGAGGTAACATTCAGCGGAGCATAATATAGGGTGCTGTAAATCCTGCAGAGAAACAAGTGCCTGAGATTTTTCCATGAAGCTGAGGTATGTACAATGCCAAGCAATTACAAAAGCTCCTTTTGTTATTTCATTTAAACTTGCGCACCCCCTCGTAATATTCTGAACATGACAGACAAATCCATCTGACAGTTCTTGTTTACAGAAGATTGATCCTAGACTTCTTAAAACTAGTGTGTGTGGTTCTTAGCATTGACAGTAATCTAAATAGATACATGAATTCTATCCATATCCAGGTGAGGAGTCTTTTGACAGTTCCCCTCCCTCGCAGCCCCCACCACCTCCCCCAGCACGCACCTGTGTCCCTGAACATGCCATGCCCACTGCGTCGGGATGCAGACCGAACTCAGACGTGGATCTGTTCCTTCCTCATTCGGGTAAGGCTAGTGGCAAAAAAAAATGAGAAAGCCAAACATAAAAGCTACTGTTGCTGCTTCTTTTACATTTGCTATACCTTTCTGGAATTTAAAGTAGCATTGTGCATTACAGCAGAAATCATTACAGCTTGCGTTAAATATCTCTTCTCATTGTCATAAGCACTTGGCAGCAAAACATGCTAAAACTGCTCCTTCACATTCTCCTTCACATTTGAGAAGTTCAGAAAGCTGCCATGGGAAAATGGCTCTAAAATCTGTATTATGTTCACGTAAACAACAAGTAAATTGTTGACGTTGCACAAACTATATTCTGCATTTGAATCTCTAGAATGTCTTTCTACTGTATATTTAATACATACAAATTTCTGATTCTACTTTCTTTTGATGGGTTTTTTAACTGTCAGAAATTTTTGTAGTGAAGTATTCAGAAGCACATTGGGGCATAACATTAACTACTCATTTCTAGCCCAGTTTATTTGCATAGAAAAACATATATATATATATATATACACAAAATACACAAAATAGTCCATATGGTGCACACCATTTGCAGCAACAAAACCTGGGTGCTAGCACTAAAAAATGCACTGGAACAAGGACAGCACTCCTAGGATTTAAAGAATTGTGAACAAAATATAAATGCAAAAATAGAAAGGTTTTATTACTCGACATTTCGGTCTCACACAGAAACCTTCATCTGGAGTGAAAAACAAAACTGTTCTAGTGTGTATATGTATATATAATATTTATGTATATATAAATTGCCCAACTACTGTACTAGAGTAGTTAATGTTCTAGATCAGGGGTAGGGAACCTATGGCTCGAGAGCCAGATGTGGCTCTTTTGATGGCTGCATCTGGCTCGATGCCAGATCTTTAATAAAAAAAAATAATGGGTTGTGGCCTGCACTCGGCGGATAGAAGACTTGTTCTAAGCCTTAGGACACGTCTTCTATCCGCCGGGCGCAGGCCATGCCCTCCTCCACATCGCATCCACATCCGGCATCCTTGGGACCCACCCTACCTTGCCCCTGCGCTCGGCGGATAGAAGACGTGTTCTAAGCCTTATCTATCCGCCGAGCGCAGGCTACGCCCTCCTCCACATCGCATCCGGCATCCTTCGGACCCACCCTACCTTGCCCCGCATCATCTGCGGCCAAACATATTGTATGGCTCTCACGGAATTACATTTTAAAATATGTGATGTTTATGGCTCTCTCAGCCAAAAAGATTCCCGACCCCAGTTCTAGATTGACATTTAAAAAAAAAAAACCATCAAAAGAGAGACCTTTTCTATAATTTGGATCTCCATACGTTAAGGCTACTAAAAAATCAATGAAACATTACATAAACCCAATAGCATTGTTTTGCCCCTACGATAAGGATTAATATATATATCCTTAATTATCAATTATTTGCTTATAATGGAGTCTATGGGAGATAGCCTTCCCTACAGTATATATGGATAGATATAGATATGTGTTTATACACATATATAGTATATACATATATATTTATAGTGCTGATTTGATTTCATATTATGAAGTTGCATAAATTTTGGCAGACCACACATACCAGTTTCTCATACACTTGATGGATTTCCGACCAAATTTTATCTTCTGTGTGTGTGTCCCTACAAAATGGCTAGCCTAGAAAGTAGATTGGGGAAAAAGGAAACCAGGCCAAGCTGATTGATCAGATTAGCACACTTTTGGCCAATGAAGTGGTAATATTGCTCTTATGTGCTGTAGACCTTCCTACAGAAAATTGGTAAGATCAATAAGAGATAAATAGACAAAGCAGGCTGCTCAATGAAAAGGGAAAGCAAGACATGGGAAAGAAAGAGAGTCAAGTTTGGTTATGGCACTGTGTATGGATAGAACATGTTGCATACTTAAGAGATGGGTGTATTGGGAAGAGAGTAAAAGAAAAAAAATAGAACAGAGCAGAAACCTATCAGAAAAAGATGTAAACAAATGGGTACAATTTGTGCCTGTGAGGTATTACATGGTGGGGCTGTGGTGTTTAACTACACAGCCATTAATTGCATATAATAAATATGGTGCAGCATCAAGCACTTGCAAAGGGAGCCCTGAACATACAGTTGGATCATGGCAGATGTTTCTTACACAGCAAATCTTTTCAGGAAACAAATTAATATATATTTTCTATTTAATTATTTCCTATATTTTCCTTGTTATTTGAATGAGCAGGGAATTCATACAGATGAAAATACAACCATTACATGGCGTAAATTATAATTTTATTTCTTTATGTATTTTGACATATGGGCCCATGCACTTGGGGCCCATTACACAGATGGTATGTATAGTTGCTTGTGCTACAGCTGAACACGTCTGTCATTTGGAAGAACAGGGAATGTTCAAGGTTAAGAACAATTTAAAAAACAAAAAAGTTTACTTGTAGGTTCAGTAATAAAGCTGAAACATTTTGAGAAATGAATGATTATTTAAAATGAAATAAATGTATTCCTAAAAAGAATTACTTCTGTAGTTATTTAAAATATATTTTGGTGGAACCATTGCTAGAGCAGCATGTAATGTCACACAGGGGAACTTAAATCTCTTAGTATTTGATTAGTTAAATTACAAGATAATGTTGATGGGTAGTGGCCCTTGGAAAACCTTTTATGAAGCTTGTAAGTAGTAAAGCAACTTGAGACTTCCAAAAAGTGTATAATAATGGGGACTCCTTTGATGAACTCTTTATCCAGTAATAAATAGAAAAAAGGCTACACAAGTTGTTTTACTTTATATTTATTTACTGTTTTGATGTTTCCTTTATTAAAACAACTTCTTTAAATTGATTCTGTCATGATTTTTATGGTGTACTTTGTATTTTTAAATTATGCTGTTTACATAGCAAATAATTCACTCTACCATTAAAAATGTTATTCTTGAACCAACAAATGTATTTTTTTAGCTGTAGTATTGGTGTGCAGGCGCCATCTCAGTGCATTGTGCCAGAGTCTGAGCCAGCGCTACACCTTAGAACTGCTTTCTGGTAACCAATTGTTTCTCCTACTCCCATGTAACTGAAGGAGTCCCAAGCTGGACTTGGATTTCTTACTATTGAGTGCTATTCTGATATCTACTGGGAGTTGCTATTTTGCTACCTTCCTGTTGTTCTGCTGATCGGCTTGCGGGGGGGGGGGGGGGGGGGAGTATTTCTTTAATGGTTTTTTTCTTTCCTACAGGGTTACCAAAACCTATAAGCTAATGCACAAATTTTATAGATACATTAAAATCCCTATTTTGTAGAATTATTTTGCATCACTTAGTATGTTTGCTTGTATTGTCTTAGATCCCTGTCCAGAAGCCCCGTTACCTCCAGCCCGTCGAGGACCAGGGGAAGCTAAATCAAACAGACTTTCACAAGAGTATGATCAGCTTCCATCATGTCCAGGTAAAGGCCAAGAGACCGCAAGTAACATCAAGCAATGTCTACAACAAAATTTTTTAAATGACCATTAATCTCCACTAACTAATTGCTTGTTTATATTCAGCATTTTTTTTGTAATTATATAGTTTGCTTTCAGTGTATGGGGTTTATAGGAAATAGTGATCAGTGTTTACTCTATGGGATTCAGACACCAAATAAAATCCTGAGTGCTCGCTCACTACTTAATTTGGAATTTTTGGGAGGACATCATATTTAATTTATATGCCTTTATTGCATTTACAAAGCACTTTCTATATGTACTCTAACTAATGTTATCTGTGCTTTCCACATTTGCACACATATACAGTTATTCATATACCTGAAAAACTGCAATACCAAAATTCACCCAGTTCATTTACAGAAATATATATATGCTTTTGTGGCTGGACATGGTGCCTGGTAGTTCCCAGGACATCAACAAGAGAGAACCAGTCTTTTAAGTGAAGGACAAACATAATTCTGTGAGCCAGTTCTATGTTTGCTATGGTTTACATGAATAATGATAATTATAATGCTTTTGGAATGGGTTATTCTATGGCTGATTTTCATATTTTACTGGCTTTGACTTTAGATTGCCTCTTACATTTAACTTTCTTCCTTTAAGTGCTCTATGTAGTACTGGCTATTGTTGAACCATTATTAAAATAATTGTTTTAAACATCCTTCCATTGGAATTCTACAGAGCTCCAGTACTTCCTGAACATCTTTTCATGGCATATAAATAAAATTATTTGACTTTTATTTCCTCCACTTTCATTTCTGTAGTGTGAGATTATTAAAGCTATAGCTCAGTCCCATTTTTTTCATTCACTATAGCCGTATGGCTACATTAACTGTCTATAGATAGCTGATTTGACATACAGTATATGTTAAAATGTTTAAAGCCCTGCAGTATTGACAGTGTTTCCCCTGCATTTTGTCTCACAAATTATTTTAGATTGTCCCCAAGCACCAGCGAGACCCCCCAAGCCAGTGCCCCGCAGGACTGCGCCAGAAATACACCACCGGAGACATTACAATTGTGACTCATTAGCTGAAAACGTAGACGCAAAAATTGCTAAATTAATGGGTGAGGGGTTCCCATTCGAAGAAGTCAAAAGGGCTTTGGAAATTGCTCAGAATAACGTGGATGTGGCACGAAGTATACTAAGAGAATTTGCCTTCCCTCCTCCCGTCTGCCCTCGTCTACACCTATAGGAACATTGCCCATAATTCTGACTTAACTGCAAAAAGCAGAGAGGAAGAATGGATTTCATTTCTCTTGTTACAATCATTCCAGCGCTTTGTCAAAACTATGGCAGTGCTTAAAAGCTTGAACGCTATCTTAGCTGGCCATGTGTCGGAAATTGGAAAGGAAAATCCATGTCGTTTGCCATTTAGGAGAAAGTTTACCCCTTAAAAATAAATCTGTGAATTTTTTTTATTTAGTCTGTTTAATAGCTGTATGTTTCCTAGTTTGCTTCTTTTTAATGTTCTTTCTTGAACTATGGGTGTGTTGTAGCATTTGGACAGCACTTTCTGACCTCACCGCATTCTGGAAAATGCTTTTGTTCTCCCCTTTTTCTTTTTAATGTTGTGTTATTTTAATTTATCCAAAACTGCAAACAAGTGGCCTTCACTACTGACATTCTGAGAATTATTTTGTATTAAGGGTGAAATATTTGAATGTAAAATGAATGCAATTTTTGTGACTAGGATGCCTTTACAAAAGTATTTTGATACAGTTCTTTAGCAAAGCTACGTTACATTGGGCTTGGCGAATTTTAATCTTTAATGATTTTAGACGGAAAGGCATAAAAGCAAGGGCTTACAATAAAATGCAAATGTGTCGTTCATCAATAGCTTGGCGGGAAGAAGACCTAGATTGGGATCAGAACCATTTCTGGCTGTTGTGACAACTGAGTAGGGAAAGGCAAACAAATTACATTTCTCTAAATGATGTGGAAATCAAACTGCAACTCTCTTTTTTCATTTTCAAAGAGTTTAAATGCTGCTTATAATTCAGAGAAAATGTCTTATCACAAAGTGCTTAGGTTTAATCCATGCAGTCTAGGTTATTCGGCTGCACCATCACTATAATTGCCTGTCAGCAATGAGGTTACAGTGCACACCACTTACAGCAAGCAGAATTTGCTTATAATGTGCTGTTTTAATATATTTTCACCGGTACTGTCATTCGGTTATACGTTTCTCTTTGACTTCTAAACATCCGCGTATTCATTTTTCTGCAGAAGTATTGTACAGTGAATGGTTTAGCCCATTGTTGGTGATGCTGCATCTGTAAACATGGTTTTGGGAGCTGAGATCATTGTTTTCATTGTTCATATCTGAATCTGAGACTTTATAAACTGGTTACGTCAACTGCAATAAAACACCCATGCTAAGCCTGTATCAGGGTGCTGGATCGTTCATTTGATAATGTCATCTGCTGCAGTTTAATATTCCATCGTTAAACAGAATATACTTCATGGAGGGAAGACAAGAGCTGAGACTTTAGAAGCTAGTTCCTTCATTTGAAAAACCGTTGCTAAGTCATCATAGTAGATTTTCAAATGTAGCTGTGCTGTTCCGATCTAGTTATTATGTGCCACATTTATCTAAAACTCAGTGCAGAAGAGGCAACTGGGTACAGGAATGTAAAATTCGGAATATGGAACTATTCATTTGTCCCTTAATGCCGTACAACGTATTCATTACCCAAACAGCAAACTGGAAAAATGGTCAAAGAATGAAAGTATTGCTAATTTCTAATGTGTTACTATTTCTAAAAATGTAGAGGAGATGCTTACATTGTCATACACTTTAATGCAACTTTTATATCTGCAACATCCTCTTCTACCAAAATAGAATTACTTTATAGACCTGATCTCCAGGCAAAGATATAGATGTTTCTGGGCAAGATGAGGCTTGTGGTAACATTTTCCTACTGAATTTCTATTACTACATACACGAATGTGTTGACTTCCCTTCTGCATTGGTCAGAAAGCTTTATTAGATATAGGCATTTTCCAACAGTGATGGAAACCAGCAAAGTGAACTGAAGTAGCCAGTGTTACTATTCTGGTTCCATAAAAATTGCCGATTTTTTACTCAGAATCCAGCCTTTTCCCCAGAATTCAGTAATAAATGTGGGTGTCTGCAAATAATGATTCACAACTTGAATACGGCATACCAGCGCAGTTGCTAAATAGCGGCATCATTTTTTTTTTTGTCATAGTAAGTGCAAATGGTGTGCTTTCCATTGCGTTCATGTGCATATGACTAGGAACAGTAATAGCATGCAGTTTATTAGTTGGAATTCTGCCTGTGTAGGCCCAACATGGTAAGGGGAGTCTGGAAGTAAAACCACCTCTAAGCAGGCTGAAAACACACACACATTGCACTAGACACACATTGCAAG
The DNA here is from genome assembly GCF_000004195.4 of Xenopus tropicalis. Lineage (NCBI taxonomy): Eukaryota > Metazoa > Chordata > Amphibia > Anura > Pipidae > Xenopus > Xenopus tropicalis. The sequence continues at coordinate 103,092,280 of NC_030678.2, read as the reverse complement.
GAGAATGTATAGGCGCTAGTGCCTTTGTGAATTGCATACAGAAAGAAAATTATCTTGGAGCCTCTGTAGGGCTTGTTTGCTTTCTTTTTAACTAAATCAGAAAAGTGTGTGGTTTAATGCAACAGCCTGTAGATCCATAAGGTTCAAAGTAGAACCCTCCTAAAGTTCATAATAAAGCACCCTATACATGGAACATAATCTAAATGATCTAAACTGCCCTCTTCTGTAAAGAGAAACTATACCTCCCTGTTTGACATGAGTTCATTTAGCTGGATTATGCAGAAAAGTTGTATAAACACTATCTGAACTTCCAGAAAAATAAATAATATTTTTTTCTACATAAACATTCTTGATTCCACAAAATAAAAGGAAACCGTGAGCCAATCTCTGCTCCCACTGCTTTCTACAGTGGGAGGTGCACAGATTCTTCAAGACCCACTTCACAATGGAACAAGGTAAGGGAGGGGTAACATTACTGCGTAAGCTTAAAGGGTAGTGTGAACAGAGACTGGCTATCATGAAGGTAAGGGTGGGGTTATGCTCATACGAGTTTCATGGTTTTCCTTTTTTTCTGGTTATTTGTGGAATCAAGTATGTATGTGGGGGGGGGGGGGGGGGACACACTTATTTTTATATCTGGAAGTTCAGATACTGTTTCTGTACCTTTTCTACATAAGCCTAAGTGAATAAGCTCATGTAAAAAGATAGATATGTATTTTCCCTTTAATTTCTAGGATGTACAAGACACCATATGCACATTCACCTTCACATTTCACCCTAAATGACCTTCGGGTTGGCACCCTGCCAATGCTTTGGGCCACCATAGGGGGTCAGCTTGGGAATTTGTTAGTTCTTTGTAAATCTTTGTGTTAAACTGACTGTTAGTATGTGTAACAAAGAGACACTGCTCATGTATAGTTGCACTATTAGCACTACAAGAGTTAATACATCTCATATACTAGGCTGCAGCCTTCTAATTGCAGCACCTATTAGCACAGAGCAGTGATACACAGCCCATTTCTTCAGGGTGTAGAGAGAGAGACAAAGCAGAATATAAAGAGGATGTCTGTACGCAGGGCAGTAATTCTTTCTCAAGATTTAGTCAGTACCCCTATCATTGCAGTAAACCTAATACAATATATCATGAAAGCTAGGTAAACTACTTCATGTTCACTGCAGCTGAATAAAAGCCTATCTTCTGGCAAAATTAACATGTGCCTTGCTGTAGTGGTGGTGTTCAAACAGTGGATAGCAAGATTCTTAAAGGAATACTGTCATTGTTTTCAAAACACATCAGTTAATAGAGATTCTCCAGCAGAAAACTGCATTGAAACTCTTTTTCAAAAGCACAGATTTTTTTTTATATTTAATTTTGAAATTTCACATGGGGCCAGCCATATTCTTAATTTCCCAGGTGCCCTCAGCCATGTGACCTGTGCTCTGATAAACTTCAGTGACACTTTACTTCTGTGATATCACCCCCTCCAGCTGCCGATCAGCAGAACAATGGGAAGATAGCAGCTCCCAGTAGATATCAGAATAGCACTCATTAGTATCCTGTTTCCCCAAAAATAGGACATCCTCCGAAAGTAAGGCACCCCCCCGATTTTTCGCCCCCGTCGGAAAATAAGGCACCCCCCGAAAATAAGACACCCACCTAGGGTGGGCGATAAATCTCGCCCAAACGATGGAATAAATGTGTACTGTATTCTTCTTCATGGAAAAATAAGACATCCCCTGAAAATAAGACCTAGTGCATATTTTGGAGCTTAAAAAAATATAAGACAGTGTTTTATTTTCGGGGAAACACGGTAAGAAATCCAAGTCTGGCTTGGGACTCCTTCAGTTACATGGGAGTAGGAGAAACAATTGGTTATAAATGTACATCATGCATGTAGTTTATAGAAGCATATGTTTATATATACAATAACAAAATAATACCATAGCAAAAATTAGCAAATCCACTTGTGCAGCTGGCGAACCCAAAAGGGGGATGGGGAACATAAACGGTGGGGGTCCTGGCAGATTTGCAGTTTCTCATACTGGTATGGAACCTGTTAACCTGGCAATGCTAGGGATCACAGCATTTTTTTACTGTGTCTTTCTAAAAACTGTAGCAGAATAACTGAAATCTAGTGAAAAACACTTTAAACAGCTCAAACCCATTTTTTCCCTTAACATGAAAAATGTAATGTAATACACTGTGGATTATAGATCCCAAGGTGATTATGTTATGAAAAGAAGAAATTTTCCCAAAGTTTGCCGGGTGAGGAAACATAAAAAGATTCTGCTGTGGGGCCCAGAAATTTCAAGTTTTGCCACTGTCCGTGAAAGAAAGAAGAAAATCGCATTTATGTACAATAACAATAAAAGGAGTTGTGTTGCCGTTTGTTCTTTCCTTCTGCATTCCAGCTGTGAAGTGTTTGCAAGGGATTTGGAATCGCTTTCAGCTACATTCTGTACAAGACTTTGTCTCCAAGACAACTTTCGACCTACAGCTCTAGAGGACGCTACTTTACCCACAGCGTACATGACCCCTAGCATTTTCCAAAGAATACATTCTTCAAACAAGCCAATCCAAAATGGTATAATCCAGAATCATTTTTGTTAACCTTACTCATTCACTTGTATCTGTTAACACTGTTTGTGCTGTAAATAGGATTAAGCAACAACAAGTCAGCTACAGTATATTACAGCCAACAAACTTCAATAATATTATGGCATGCCTAGAACCCTGTAAGCCCCACTGGCATAGGGCCTTCTAACTGTAACTCATTAGTCTATTCTCTTAATCCCATACCATCTCCCCACTGATATCCTTGCATGGGGGACTGTGATATACTGTGCAGTTACAACCAGTGCCACTTGCTGATAGGGAGCATTGTTGGTTCAGATATAAAACACGAGGGTCACAATCACTTGGGGACAGTGGCGTTTATGTTAGAATCTGAGGGGGTGAAGGGGGGCTGCATCACTACTGCAGAGAGTGCTGTTTTGTTCTCTAGAATAGCAGAACCAAATTTCTGTTTTAAAAAATGTAAGTTTAGCTCTTAAAATTAGCAGAGGCAGCTTTTTGCCACCCCCAATAACTGACTACTTACAGATGTCTGAGGCAAGGTTCTCCCCCTGCCCCATGGCAGGAGCGACACTGCTTTGAGATCAAGTTAATTTTGCTTCATTGGTCTGATGCACTGAACACAGAATACAGTCACATTCTATAGAACCAGGAGAATTGTCTGCATAGCCCTTACATTATACTTTATTACATGGCAAACATATAACAATGTTGGTCCTTTGATTGGTCACTTCTATGTAATCAACCGTTTTGTAATTGATCATTAATTATACAATTAGTCACTTGTTACCAAGTCAGTTTATCTTTTACCCAGATCAGATACCCACACATAAAATTCTAATGTAACATTTTAGGTTTCTATTCAAAATACAGATGTGATATTGCATGCTACTTAGCTGACTTAGGGATCACCTATTGGCGTTAACAGAAATCAATTAAACAAATGACTGAAAAATATTATACTATTAAATTATCCAAATTGGCATATTTGTGTGTAGCAAAAGTATGTGAACCTCTAGTATGTTTGGTTCATTTGAAGGGAAAATGAGAGTCAGGTGTCAATGGGATGATATTATGGAGTGAGTGTGGGAGACACTGCCTTATTTATAGAACAGAAATCTGGGTCTTTATTATCCCAGTCTTGCATTGGTGTCAGCGTTCATGAGTCCACCACCAGGAGAACAGTGAACGACAACTGTGTGATAGAGAGAGAGAATGCAAAGAGAAAGCCACTACTATTGTTGTTAAGTCAATAAGCCCATAAGAAGTGAATGAACAATGAGTGACTGCTTTTCCCTGAACATAATTGTTTTACCTTTAGTTTGATTCACTGAATAGCTGAAGATAAGAATGAACTAATATTGCCAACAGTTTTTCATGCATCTATTTCCATTTCCATTTACCTTTTCATGTTGATTGAAGACTAAGAATATCTGAGTGTGTGTAACTTGTTCATTATATGGGTATATGGATACGTGGATAGGGGGTTGGATTGTGTAACTCATGCTACAGGCAAGTCTCATTCAATGGTGAAATATCTTTGATATTTCCTTAATTTACACTCAAATACAATGATTTCTGTTCTTGTGACAAATAAATCTCCATAATGCCAATCATTTTATTAAGGAATGCAGATATATATATATATATGGGATTAACACATTTCCATTTTTTGTATTTATATTCTTTATAAAAACATAATAATTTTCTGCATGATACAAAAACAGAGAAGGACAAAAAAATAACTAGCTTAGAGACAAGTCTTTTTCTTGTCTAAATTATGCACATTGCAATGAAATTATCAGGGGACAGTTCATTAATTTCCCCATAGATGGCAGCAAAGTACTACTGAGGGACTAGTGCACTTGTGTCTTATGTCAGAAAGGCTGTAACTTAACACTAAAGTGATCATCGTGTGCACTTGTGTATCCATGTCAGTCACGGTAAGGATAAGAAAAACATCTGTATGCTAAATGGACCATTTCCACTTGGTAACCTTGAAAAAATACAACAAAGGGAGAAAAAAAATATAACAATTAAACTGCATAGATATTAATGTGTTTGGATTGACTCAAGGCCACTGCCTTGAGAGGGCATATTGGATTATCCATGTTCATGTGATGTAAGCAAATATCTCATATTTCTCATTGTTTGGAACCTCTTAAATCTATACATAAAGTTGAGTGCTAAGGGAACATGCATAGATGTAGTACCTTACTCCAAGTTGACTTGGTAGTTTCATTTCAAATTTAAGAGGACCAAGCTGTACTGGCTTTGTCATGGGCAAGTCTTTTTCTGCTAGTATCTGCAAATTCTCACAAAAGCCATCCTTGATCTTTCTGTTTAGCTGGTGTGAGTGGGTAGATTTTGGAATATCATTCTGCCTATTCAGATGTCTGTGCCACCACTCTTGTAGGAGAAGCTGGTACTTACAATGTACGTGAATCCACTTGCAGTTTATCCTATTATACATGGTAACCTGAGTGCAAAAGGATGTGCCTGTACTGATAAGACCCATTAGCTGACCTATGCTATCGTAGTGTGCAAATATATTTGCATTTATACCAACTCATGCATTTGACATGCATCTGTGCTTGGAGTTGCTTTGGTTTATTGAGGTGCAGTAAGGAAACAGGGAAATGGAGAATGACAGGGAATGGCTGGTGTTATATTTTAAACACAGAGGAACAGTAAAGAAAAATAATACATCACCCTCTGTAAACAAAGATTAGATTAGATTATTCCCCTCTGACCTTTCCAATAGAGTGCTAGTGATGTTCTTGGGAATAGGGCAATGCTGTGACAATAAACAACACCTCACTTCCCCCCAGAGGATGCCAAGGATATGCCCTTACTGTATATACCTGTATATAAGGCTTCTGATTGTAATGGCCACCTGCATGGGGTAGTATATACTGGGCATAAATACCATACATTTATGGTAGAAAGACAATCTTCAAGAAAACCATTATGTTCCCGACCCTACTTTCATTTCTTTTCCAACTTGTGTGCTGATGTTGAAAAATGACCAAGGAAGACTTCTCTCAGGCCCAGACTGGCAATCTGTGGGATCTGGAAAATGCCAGAGGAGCTGCTATAAGATGCCATAGTCAGGCACAATTTAAGGGGGTTGGTGGAGGCTGGACCTTTGGACACCAAGGAGAGACAGTCACATAGTGAGAAACAAAGATAATGCTGCAAGGAGGTAGTTGGATTTATCCCTTTAGGGATGTAGTGATGAGACTACATAAACTGCCTCATATAGCATGTTATTTTATAGCTTATTAGTATGTCTCTAATCACTCAGTGAAATCAGTGGCATTAACCGCTAAAGCTAGTAACCCTGCATAAGACCCAGGTACCCTGTAGGCTAGCAGTACATCTAGGGCTAAGTCCAGTCTGTCTGTGGTTCTGTTAAGGTCCCTATACATGGGCCAATTCTAGCTGCCGATATCGGTCCCTTAGACCGATTCGGCAGCTAATCGGCCCCAGGGCCAAATGATCGAATTATCCTGGATTCTCCCGATATCGCCCACCCGCCGTGTATGGGGACCCTTAGATTGCTGTGTGTGCTTCCCTACGGGGAGGAATATCTGTGTGTTTGCTGTGTATATGTGTTCCTCTTTATCAGACAGCAGGTGTATGTGCTCATTTGCTGGCTGCTTTGCTTAAACTCTCTTGTGTTCTGATCACTTGGGTTGTCTCTGGCTGTCCAAGCATTTATTGCTTCTCCATTCATTTTGTCCTGTTTGTGATCCCTATGTACGCTTCCCTTTCCAGAAACATTTGATTAGAAGTCAGGAGTTCCCCTGCCCATGTCACTGTGTTGGTTTCTGTGTCTATAGGAACTTATCTGTGTTTAATAAGAACCTGTATGAAAGGCAGGAATATTTCCTAATATTGTATGTATATTTATTTAGTTTAGAGATTTGATACATATTCAAGTCTCCTTATAATATATTATTGGTTTCCAGGTTCACGAATATGCTGCTCAGATCAATGAAGAGACTGACTGCAGGGAAACCGATAAAGCCGAGTTTATACTTAGCTATTGAGTCAGTGTGCTCTCACTGATAAATATTGCTCTAAATGCATAATCTCTTCCAGAGGCTTCAGCTATACACTGTACCAGGTCATAAATAGCTGTTCAGGGAAACAATAAAACTTACATTTTTGCAGACATCAGACTGTATGATGCACTGATAGATATGTATTACTGTTGTTTAATAATTCAATCATTCAAATTGAGCTATAAACAGAATACATAGTATGGCTATATATAGAGATATGATTTTTGACCATCATAAGCATTAATCTTAGGATCATTCTGTCATTTCAAAAAGAATTTTCCCCACATTTCCCCACTTTTTACCCAGTGCCTTTAAGGTGGCAATACATTTAAGTTGCTGATTCTGGTCCTTCAGACTGATTTATCTGCTTATGTGCCTGTGTGTGGGGCCCTCCGAAAATCATTCATATGTCAATTGAGCAAGTTTGATTTTCTCATCAGATCCCCTTGGGCCAAAACGATTGGATTAGCTCAATAGTGCCCACCTTAGATGGACATATTGGGAGAAAGATGTGCTCTTTTAGTGACCCTAGATCTCATAGTGTATGGCCAGTTTTACTCTCTTTCTACTTCCCCTGGCACGCTACCCGACCCACTCACTCTTTATCTGGTTGTCCCCACATTACTCACCCATTGAGTCTTTATTTTGCTTAACACCTTTTTACATCCTACCTGAAACATAACGTCTCGCTTACAAATGCAGCCACAAGTTTTGTTGCTCTAAAATGACCACAATCGATGTATGTGTTGCTGCCATTCATTAAAGCCACTTCTGTCCATACATGATTTTTGTACATCCATTTAATTGTGTCAAGGTGCCTTTCCATTCTGATGAATTGTGCACAAGTCAGCCTGTGGATGCAGGGGAACCCTGGAGCCACCACCACCCTGGACGTAATGTTAAGTCTATGGTCCCCACTGCAAGTTGATTCAAGAAGTACAGCAAATTTTTGCAATGTTTTTTTACATTGAGCACCAGAAACAATGCAATGAGATATAACTGCAGAGATTTGCATTAATAATTACAATATTATGAGGAGATTATGCTGCATTGACGATAAAAAAATAATGTGAATTGTGTCTGGAATTGCACTTTTCACACTGCACTTGTTGTTGTAAACGATCGCTAGGTTTTCTCGTCTCTTTCACCCACTATTACCAGGTTTTTAATGCTTTTTTCACATTCTCTTCACTCAAATTACCCACCTCTCTGCCCATTTTTTATCTAATTCCTCTGCCTCAGCCTTCCCTACTATTATCTGATACCCCCCCACTCACTTGTTCATCCTTAATTTACCCCATCCTCACCTATGCTCTCTTCATACCTGACTACCTTATTACCCTTACCAAATATCAAATTGCATGAAAAATGGCATGAATCATTTGTGCACGTAAAGAGCTATTTATCTGAGTAAATTAACTATGTAATTTGGAAAAGAACAATCGGCATGCTCTATATTTAAAATCATGCTCTGTAAGTCTGTGTATAAGTCCTACCGTAAGCAGCTGCATCATTCGCTGTCACCGTTAATAAAGAGGAGGCATTTGTGCATTCGCTGTTGATGTTTAATACATATTATGCCTTGGTGCAACCATCCAAAGCTAATCATAGTAGGAATGGGTGGAATCATTTTGTAAAGGTGTGAGAATAATTATCACTTTGGTCTTTGTGGTTGAACTGTACCCAGATACATTGTCATTTAATTTTAAACGTACTTTCTCTATATCAGATGATGAGTCTGTTATAATTATATTGTGAAATGGGCCGTGAACATGCCGGCACCACCTCCATCTCTACTTTTTCACTTCCTCCTCTTATCTGTTTCCATTTGCGCCCTTTGGTTTGACATTTTCTTTTTCGTACTTTGGACGTTATTGCACCTGTCAACAAGGAAATTACTCTGTCAAAGGAATTTATCCTAGGAGGCTGTAATTATTTTTCATTTTGATCTAATAAACACAGCATTAACTGTTTCTGGCTTATATGTATACTATGCAATAAGGACATATTCATATTCTTAAATATAGCTATATCTATATCATCAGTGTGACGATGGCGGCATAAAAGGCAGGAAACTTATCTTGTTCACCTTTGAGTTAACTTTAATATGATTTAGAGAGTAATATTCTAAGACAGTTTGCAATTGGTCTTTTTAATATTTGTTCGTTTTTTTATTATTATTTAACTTTTTGTTCAGCAACTCTCCAGTTTAGAACTTCAGCAGACTGGCATATACAATGGAGAGGGCCATGTAGCTTAACAGAACAATAGCTTTTTGACTGCTGGAGTCAAAACAATTTCTTATTTACCTTTCCCCAAATAAAAAGACGACATACAGTTTTTAACTGGATGGCTGTCTGACATTCCAGCCACCAGGGGGTCAGATGGGCAAGTGAACCACGTTATTAATTACCTTGCAGGACTCATGCATAGCATGTATCGATACCAGTTGGCTATCTAGCCATACAATCTGTGGGCCTAATCCCTAAAATGTCAAGCATTCCCCCACCAGCTGTGACTATTTCTAGAGAACCACAAGCAACTGTCCCCACAAGAAACTGCCAACAATCCCTGTACAATGGGTGTCTCAAGGTACAGGTGGGAGGGATGCTGCTTCCTTCTGCCTATCACCACCTCCTTCCTTCCTGCCCTTCCTAGTCCAGCCATCTGTTTCCTCCCCCCAACACTATTACTGGTCCAGATCCCCCTATTCAGGGTAAGTAGAAATACAGAGGTCCACTTCCCACTGACTAAAAGGAAAAATGCCACAGGTAGCCCAAGTCAAAAGCAAGATTTCTGAAACTATTGGCCAGGGCTGAAAAATAAGACCCCATGCTGTTTAATTTGGGTTCAGGGGTATGACTAGGAAGCAGAACAGAAGGGTTCCAGAAAGTAGGTGCACAGACTGATTAAGTTTTATGAAAGATGTCAAGTTCTACACTGTGTGGGTCTCCAAGTTAAGGTACACACTTATAATTTAAAAATAATTTGCAGATTGCAAAACTAAAAAATATTGTTTTATTGTTTAATGGCATGACATGAATGAATGCAGGAAAAGTACGGAAACAGAGAAGACTATGTTGATTTGTTACTTTTTTGTGTGAAATAACAGTTTACTTTCCCTGGTGCAGAGCAGGCACTGTATTTCCTACTGGGCTATTAAGAAAAGCTTGCAGTATGACAGAACTTTATTCCTTTCAGTGTATAACATGAAAACACTATTATAACCTTTTTTCAAATAATTACATATGCTTTAACTTCAGTGTCTCTGAAGTGTTTATGAAACGTTTTCATGAATATTTTTGTTAATGCATTCTATGCTGCGGCTGTGCCTGGGGGTCAGACTGACCTTTTATCCTAAGTGCTTAGGGAGGGCCATCCATTTAAGTGGAAGCTGCACAGTATGGCAGAAGATGATGAGCAGCAGATGGGAGGTGGTGCAGCTGGCCACAAGGCTAATGGGAAGACCATTCATGCTGGTCTTCATCCTTGATGCCGACTGAGAAGAAAAGGCAAAATAATCTCGCAGGAATTGTACTATGGACAGAACCAGCACAATCCACTATCTAAATATGTATTTAAAAGTACATTGTAAGTGCCTTCTGGAGCCTGAGTTCAGATAAGAGAATCCTGCACAATAGTTGGTCCCACTAAGCTTTCCTTAGGTTCAGGCTTTCTAATCATTAGTTCAAGTGCCTAGAAACCTTAATGATAACCCCTGCTGTCAGTCCCTTATGCAATTCTAGATAGCTTTTGGCTCACGCGTCTACTCTATTAGCATGTGAATTTCTAACCCATAATAAACAGAAGGAATCCTAGGTGGTTTTCTTAAATGTGTAGTAATTGCAAAACGTAACCATTTCTGGCAGCCTGTCAGTACAGAAACATAATAGGTTTGGCAAGAACCACACAACTGGGAGGTAATTGAAACATTTTATGGAAATTGTTATTATTAAATTTAGCACCCACAGGTATATTTCATTGAATATGAATTGTGAGAAGAACATTTTCAAAATATCACATATGTTGTTTTGTTATTCGCTAGAAGTATAAAAGTATTGACCAGAAATGTATTTGTCCTATCTTATAAAGTCCATTTTTATAGTACTAAAACAGCTATAAGTACATAATGATGCATAGAGGAAGAAATCTCAAGGGAATTCTATCAGATAGTGGTCTCTTATGGCAATTTTAAACTATGTGTAGACTGTTTTCTATGCCAAGCAATACCTCTTTAAAGAAAAAGTATACAATTATCTGTTGGTATTATTTGTTCTAGGGGTATAGTTCTCCTTTACCTAGGTATCTCTGGTACAGTGAAGCTGCCTTTAGCTACTCAGCAGAAAAACTTTATCAACACATAAAGGGTAATTTACAACCACAGTGTACAAAGTGTAGTTTTTGACAGATGTTTGCATATTTTGTACCCACAATGCAATATTTGTTCCTTAATTCCAGGGTAAATGTGTACATTAGAGGGAAATGTGCCTGCCACAATTGCATCTAATGCATTGATCAGAATTATTTCTGGTGCCAAAATGACCTCTCACATGTTTCTTAAGGCATGTGTATGCTTTCTATTGATGCAGACCAATCAGATAATTACCTTCATTTTTTATTTGGAAAAACTAGTTGCTGATGGGTTACGACTAGTGATGGGCAAAATTTTTCACCAGGCATGGATTTGCAGTGCATTTCCGCATTTTGCCATTGACGGTTTCTATTTTACAGTTTTTTTGGATGCGCTTCATTTTCATCGTTTGGAAAATCTTTTGAAACATTTGCGAACTTTTCGGCGAAGCAAAATGGGACAGATTCGCTTATCACTAGTTACGACTGGTTTTTCACTTGTGCTATTTAGGACTTATGCTTCAAAAAGTATGCGTACATCCCTTTTTGTTACTGGTTATAAATGGCCATTTATTCCACACTCATCACTGCCGCTACATCACACAGTTACATTCTTGGCAACTCTGTGCTAACTTTTCTTTTTCAATTATTTTTATTGAGGTCAGATACATAGTAGAGTAGCAATAATGGTGACAAGAAAAATGATGTGCTTCCAGTAGTTTCAGAAAGGTCCTTTCAGGTATGTATCCACAAAAGTTGGCCATAAAGTGCAAAGCTTCTACATTTAATGAGAACCAAATGTTGGAGGTTTACCCAATTATAGTGCCTTAAGTGTTGCTGCACTCTGCACCTCATGCCAGATTAACTCAGACAGGTATACAGCAGCCCTGTATTTATTGCCTGCCATAGGAACAACATTAAGGAAATGGCTCTTTAGCACAATGTGCCCACCAGTGCCCATTTAACTTGTAAGTTTGATGCCCGAGTTAGGAGGTGGAAGGTGAGATACCTACGTGCCTCCCCCAGATTGCACCTAATTAATACAGCACTTCTGGATGGAGGAAATGCTGCAATCACTGGAAAGGCACAGGTTCTTGCTCTTCACTCTGCTGCTCTAAGTTTTGCACCTGGGGGCACTTACAGTGGAGCAGCATGTAAAGTATGAAAAATGCAGTGGCCATGCAGGTTTTATATACTTTAATGTTATTATTATAGTCTAGACAAGGCAGACAGACATACCAATAATAGCACATGAGATTTTTTTTTGTCACTTACAATGTTAAGATCAGATAAACACAGGTTGGCAGTTGAGCCAGTTATTGGAATTATTAGGGCAAGAATAACCTACAGTAAGTTCCTGCTTGAAGGGCTAGTGCCCTTGCTTATAGAACTGGTGCAACAGGTAGAATATACATGTTTTTGAGGTTTATTAACAGTACAAACTCCTTCCTATTTACTATTTTTATCTGTTTCTTTGCTAACGTCATCCCAACAGGGGAAACTATGCCTGCTGTGCATTGCTCTAGAAAGACTGTGAAGCTCTAATACTGAGCAATTTTTCCCACATGCAGTAGTCCATAGCTCCTAACCAACAATTTGCTTGCATTAGTGTGCATGCATGTGTAATACTGCAACCAGATATTCTACTGGTTGCTCTAGTTACCTGCATGGGGAAAAAAAAAAAAACTTTAGTAAATGAGCCCAAGTATGGGTCAGAGATAAGGAAAGAATGTGATAGGCACAAAGTCAGACATGCTCTCTTTACAGTGGCACACTGGTCCATCTGCACATGAGCATGTGAGTGCCCTGCAAGGTCTCTGTTGCAGTCCTTGTGTACTTTCTCTGCATGATGAACGTTCTGTGAAAAAATCTCTATTAAACCTTTCTCCAACCATTTGCCTTTGTTTATGTGTATCTGCATTGCTGAAAACCCCCCTGAAGCGCTTAGCCATTGGCATTCTATTTTATTCTCACCTGTCCATGGCCTCCTGCTTTAATTCTGTGGCTTGGATATGGACAGTTGTTATCTGCCTTGGCTTTAGGCCTGTTTAAGCTATAATAAATAGTCCATATAAATAGTTAATAAAATAGTTAATAAACTAAATCAGTCAGCCCATTGGGGCAGTGCAATTTACCTTAAGTTTTTTTTTACCTTAAGTTTTTCATTCATTGGTGGTCAGTGGAGTTTGCCCCTACCTGCCCTGTCAAGCTTCTATGCATTGTATTTTACTTGACACACAAGTTTCTTAAGTTTCTAGGCAGGTTATGTTAAGTTATTGTGGAAGTTATATAAATTGTGGAAATTTTGCCCTTACTTTATATGTAAATGATGCAAATTGTGCAACTTTCATAATGTGGCCGGGCCCCCTTCACCAGCAGAATTCACCACACCAGTACCCCCTCACCCTCAATGTGCTGTTACTTGGACATACTTTAAACTTGTTAATATTGTTATTATGTTTACATTTTGTGCATTCCTTATAATGCTATTTCTAGTATTGCCAAATGAAGGGACACAATAAATTAAATCTGTTTAATAATATGGTGTTGATATTAATGTGCCCAACAGTACAGCACTGTTCTATGTTTAATAATAAATGTACAGATCCTGAATGGCAACATTGCTTCACAGATAATGTGCCAATCTAATCTCCTGTTTGTGTATATTTGATTTGCCCAATGTAATTAAAAAAAGAATAGACCTATAGATATATGCTTGCTATGGTTTTTACTGCATGTTGCACCCTAGCTCTTTGCTATGTGTTACAATTTCAACCCTAGCTGAACACAATTCATTTCTTCATTGGACTATACTAGAGGAAATTTTGACTGTACAATCATATTCATTTATACACTTTCCAAGTTTTTTTTTAATCTACAATTGCTTTTCAGGTCACTAGGAAAGTATGAGAGGTATTAGAAAATTGTTAGACCACAATTCCGTGAAGCAATCAGTGAGGACCTTAACTCTGATCTCTGACTCCTGTGGGAAATTGATAGGTAATTAAGGATACTGACAGACTTTACAGCACACATACACTGCCTTTGCTTGGTCCTCTTCTCCATTATTGTGGTCTTCGATCCTGTCTGTGGTTTTGCCTTGGTTCTTTTAGGATATTGCTTTCAATTGTATTTGTGCACCTAGCTCTAGTTCTCTGTGCTTCTTAACTCATTTCTGCCCTTTATTTATTTTGTTTTTCTTTTCCCTTTTCTTTTGTATTTGGTGTTATATGCATTTTCACTTTTGGAATCCTGCGTTTGTATGTATTGTGTGGATGCACCCTACTTCAGAATACTATATGCATCATGAACACGCTACAATATTACATGTGATTCTACAGCCTGTTTTTCATTTAGCATCCCGGTGGCTGCCCTGACATGTATCCTGTCTTTGATCCTCACATGACCTCACACAAAGCTGAAATTGCCAAAATTGGCATATTGCAGCCTCTTCTAATTGTGGTCCAACAACTAGGTCCAACTGTTAACATAATTATGTTGAGAGCCTTTTAAGATAGAAAAAGAGCTATCAAGGTCAATTTTTATGCCCTGCCAAGATTCCACCTAACTTCAATCACTGAGCTTCAGAATTATGTATTAAAGGGTAATGTCCTCTGTCCTACTTGACCCAAGGTTAACACAGAAATAAAAAATGTGATAGCAGATAAAAACCACTTGGCACATTTACTTTCCCCATCCACATGTTGAAAGGGACAGATTTACTAGGCTGGAAATCATTCGTCAGTGGCCACAAATACTATATGCATGGACTATATGGCTCTAAACACCAGATTATAAAGATTTCAAACTGTCATTTTTGATATTTCTAGGTATTCCTTTGTAGTGCTAAAGGTTGCTTCCTCTTATATAATGTTGGGAAGTATGGCCGCACATAGCAATATAACAAAAATAATAATAATAGCAACAGAAATCCATTATCCATAAAGCTCTGAAATGTGGCAAATCATTTCCTATTGTATCCTATTTCACAAACATGTCTTTACGTTTGAATTATGTTCTTTCTCTGTAATAATAAGTCAGTAACTTGCATTTGATTATAACAAAGCAAGCATAAATCCATGTTGATGAAGAAACAATTCTAGTGGGTTTAATAATGTTAAAATATTTTTATGTAGGCTCAAAGCATAGAGCTACACATTACAGAAAGTCAAATCCCATACCTTTATTAATAATAAGACTTTGTTATAATTATTTCTAGTGTAAAAAATGTAAAATAGGAATTCAGCAATAGCTTTTGCATCAAGCACACTAAATAGTATTAGTCTTGTATCTGTAACAGCTAGACAGAGGGCTAAAAAATAGTTACAATTAAAACAGTTTTTCCTTCAGAAATGCCTACATTCTTGAAAAAATATAGTAAAAGAGAAAGGAATGCAGAAAATCTGTTTTTTGTCATGTAAGAATAAAATAAAGTGTAAGTAGAAGTGCATTGAATACCTCTGACCTTGCTTGTAAATCTTATTGCCTATAATCACATGTTGTCTGCTGACCTGTGTCACAAGTTTGACCTGACATTGTATGGATAATAATGATTTACTCTTAATATATCACAACAGCTTTAGGGATGGAGAAAAATATCCCTTGAATTGCTCTATTTCTGAAGATGCATAGGTTGTATGCTGTCTCTCTAGGCTGATAGATACATTTAAATGCTGAAGTGCAACTAGAAAGTTGTTTATATACAGAATTAAAAGAAAAACAACTGATGTGGTTTAGCATTACCATATTTTAGAGAGCGTTTTGGCAGATACTCTGCTTTCTCTCCTACTAATAGCTTCTGGCTAGTGTTTAGAGCAGTAGTTCCCTAAATGTGGGACTACCCAACCAAGGGAGGACAAGACCTATGGGTGGATGTACCCAGCCTAAAGACCACTTAGAGTGATGTTTGGGACAATACCTATTGTCTCCTTATAGTTGAGCTTGAAGATAATTTAGAATTGTGATATTTGGGATGGACATTTATTTGATATACTGTATATTTTTTACCATTGTTGTAGACCACAATGGAGATGTGGGGAACTACTGGTTTAATGGGTCCTCCCTACACCTACCCATTTGCTTTTGGGTTAAGGTATTGTACAGTAAAGTGGGGGTGCTCTGAGACCAAGAAATCATGCAGCTCCAATGGATTTCATTAAAAAGGGTCAAGCCACAGAACAGTGGACAGGATCTTGAGTTAAATGAAAAAAATACTGTATCATGCCGTTTTTCCTACCAACAAAAATACTATAACAACCCAAAAAAATCTTAATGGCTTTAAAAAGATAATTTTTGAGCTTTGAAAAGTAGCAACATGTTTTTTTCTGCTAAATTCATTAATATTAACTTGCAATATTTATGTGGTGAGGACTTTCAAAGTTTGATGGACTTGTCTATTTTATCTCAAATGAAAACATTCAAAAAGCTACATGTTTTGTTTGTAATCTACTCTGCAAATTGGTATACCACTATACCTTTAAGGTAAATTGCCACAGGTTTGTCTTAAGTCAAAAAACATGTTTGTCTCTCAGCACATTTTTCATAGGATAGCACCAGTGGCATACAAAGAAGAAGCCCCCCCCCAAAAAAAGTATTTGGAGGGGCCAGACACACACAGCAACCCCTGCCCTTCCTCCACCCACCCACTTACCAGTTTGTGTCCTCCACTCCTCAACTGCTTGTACAGTGTAGGTAAGAGAGAATCAAAACAGGGGGGGATTTCTAAAAACTATAGAGTAAGCAGACTCCACAGTCCAAGCCCCCCTGTCTACTGGATGGTGCCTCTTTGCTTAGTTGCAATTTGTGGGAAAACTAAAAAAAACAAAAGCATTGTTCTCACATGGTTGATCCTCCACTACTGTAGCTTTATAGGGGAGAGATCTCCAAAACCAACACCAATTTTCAAGGCATGAATCCACCAATAAAGATATAGGTGCGGGGGTGCTACAACATGGAAGTTTGGCCTTCCATTCTGAAGACAAACTAGTTTGGACCAGTACATGGTTTTACCTTTACGTATGTATTGTGGCTTGGCAATGTTTTTATTGTAAATCTAATCTAAATCTATTACCAATTAAGGACGTGAAAGCAAAGATCTGATGTTGTTCTATATACAGTACAACTGATTTTAGTGCCTATTGTGGTAATTCAGTCATCTGTCTTCCTACATGTAAAAAGTACCAATGAATAGGGTATATAATTTCACTTTAAGATATACATGGTTCTCCTTATATACAGAAAATATTATGTTTATTACCCCGATATATTTAATTTACCAGTTTTCTGGATTATATTTAGTGATACAATTTAAAGTACTATTTATTTTGAAATAAGGTCCTATAAATCTAATAGGTCCTATAAACCAAAAACCTAAATCAATAAACCACATAGAAAACTTGAGGTTAGATTAAGTAAAGCAGAACACAAATAGATACTTTTAATAAATGCAGGTTGCCAGGCTGCTGTGTTTGTAAATTGATTGCATTTGAATGTGCACTCCTGCTAGCAATATTTTTAAGAAGAGTCCATGGTTTTGTTTATGATCTAGAGACCATAGGATATAATCTGAAAAAAGAAAGAATGATGGTTGCATTTGCAGAGCCCTCTCCATAGGTGACACTAGAGCATATTTCTTAGAGACAAAGAGCAGACGTACACAGAAAGGAGTCGCCATGCCAGTGAATAACTCTAATGATCAAACAACATTCTTATAAAAGGAAAGCCTCTGTCATTCTCTCAGTCATACAGGCAAGTTTCTATTATGCTAAAGATGGGATACTCTTTAAATCACAAATATACTGCATTACTTATATCTCTATAAGTGCAAAATAATAACCACATCACAGGAATAATAGTTCATTTTTGTGTATAATTTCGTGTATATACAGGTATCAGATCACTTATCCTGATACTCATTATCCAAAAAGTTCCAAATTACGGAATGCCATCTCCCATAGGCTCCATTTTAATCAAAAAAATTCACATTTTTAAAAATGGTTTTAAAAATCCTTTTTCTCTGTAATAATAAAATAGTACCTTTTACTTGACCCCAACTAAGCTATAATTAATCCTTATTGGAGGCAAAACAATTGTATTGAGTTTAATTACTGTTTAAATAATTTTTTAATAGACATAAAGTAGGAGATATGAATTACGGAAAGACCCCTTATCTGGAAAACCCCAGGCCCCAAGGATTCTGGATAATGGGTCACATACCTGTACTATAATGTAGTGTAGGGGGTTTAGTAAATGAGGTATACCCAATAGAGCAACTGGATGTGTCCATAGGGTAGAATTAGTGAAGTATCTTGGGTAGCTCACAAGTATTGTAATTGTTGCCTGGTATATGTATATTTAGTGACTCCCTTAGG
This sequence comes from Xenopus tropicalis, assembly GCF_000004195.4. Classification (NCBI taxonomy): domain Eukaryota; kingdom Metazoa; phylum Chordata; class Amphibia; order Anura; family Pipidae; genus Xenopus; species Xenopus tropicalis. Next base: position 103,073,915 of record NC_030678.2, on the reverse strand, counting down.
AAATATACAAGAAAGGGTATAGTGTAGAACTGGGATATAGGGTTTTTCTGAAAAATAATATTGGTATCAAATTGCATCTTACTGTGTGGGCTGGTGAAATACTGACCAAGTAAATACTATGAGACAGATTAATCCAGAACTGAGCTGGTGTTTGTTCTTGATTCAAGAAACAATCCTACAAATTTAAATATATGCTGGAATATTTTTAAAACCTTAAATAGTTGGAACTGATTAAAGAAAAAAACTGTGTGAAAAGTCATCAGAAAAGAACTAGGCAAGTCAAAGCTAGCATGTCTCTATGGAAGTAAATAGGAATTGTCTCTAACTTTATTTAGAAATTTCCTAGTTTCATAAAACAACAATATGAATATTCTTTTGCATTTTTTTTCTTATATAGGGCAGCGATTCATATATATATATATGTATCCTCCATTAATGGCACTTACTGATCACATATCAAAAGCTGGGTGCTCACCATAAAATATTTATACAAACAGTCGAAAGCACTCACAGCAAGAGTGTGTACAAAAGGTCAAAACATATTTATTACTCCACACTCATATCTACGCGTTTCAATCCACCAGGGATCATCGTCAGGATGGTGACAGGAAGTACTCTTTAGTGTTTAAATATTTAAAACAACCAATCACTCAACATAATCAATATAAAATGGTAATAACGTATTCCAAAGTATCTCTTTTAAATAAAGGGGCTCAGACTTATAGTTATATTAACAAATATATAAAAGCCCCACCTTGCAGATCCTATGTACATATTGAATCTCGCTAAAAATCACCAAAATTAGACAATAAATCGTGACTAAAACCAGTGCATTATAAAAGTGTATCATAAAATATGTGATAAAGCGAGAGACCAAAGGGTCCTAAAGCCATCATAGTTAACAGCTCTTTGTATATATATATATATATATATGGAGAGAGAAAGAGAGAGAGTTTTTAATTTAAAAAAATATACATTTTACAGTCTTCGATTAAGAATCAGTGAACTGTACCCAAAATGTGTGTTTATTCCACATTCTTTTTTTTAAGAAGATAACATTTTTTTTGTTACTTTTTTAAGTATATAAGGAAAAAATACTTTTAATTAGCTGTATTCGTTATATAGCTCTCCATATTTTTGTATGAAAGTAAATAGTGAGCCAAAATGAATGCACACTATAAAATAAAAACATTATCAGCCTGAGCCAAACTACAGGTAATGAAACTCCTGAGCGGGGCCTCTCCAGAGTGTGTATTTGTATGACACCATAGTTCATTTTCCCCAGCTACACAGTGCCTGCAGCTCTTTAAATAAGCCTACAATATGTAGGATATATAGTTTGTATATAAGGTAGAAAGTGCTTCCATTTAATTGCTTCTCTTTCCTGTATAACAGTGTAATGTAATTTACTGTCAGTGTTCTTACACATCCCTACACTAGAATTTTTCATTAAATATTAATTCCCAAGGATAAGAGATCCATCTCTGTATGCATCATTATCATATTTTTCTTTTCACTTAGGTTTTTGTTATTCTGCCCTGCAAACAAATGTGCGGCATTACAAATATCAAACTGATGGATGTTGCTGAACAGGGAAGCTATAATCTAAGAAGATAAAGGTGATGCCTGTTCCATACAGACATGGCTCTCTGGGAAGAGACCTCCTACTCAGCTCTTTGAAGTTAAGGTTATATCTTTATTCATTTAGAGTGTTGTAGATGGAAGCATGTAAACACAACAACGTTGCAGTTGGTTGGTTATTTAAATGTATTTGCCTTTCTATTCTCCCCTTCTCCAGGGAAAAAAAGTAATATGCTGCCTGGCTGCAGAAATCAGATTTCTTGCATGGCTAGTTTTTAATTAATATTATTAATATTTTTTTTACCACTTATCATTCTGTTCAGACCCTCTATTTATGTTCAATCTGCCATTCAAACCACTGCCACAGTGGCTTGGAAATAGCCCCCCTAGAAAGCCAGAAAGCATTTAAAACAGTGAAAATTGTTGTAAAACCACAAAAATGAAAATAACCAGTTCCAGGGTCTTAGCATTCCATTTCTTTATAACATACCAAAAACTAACTTTAGTGTGAAGTTGCACTTTATTAATTTTGTTGTTTCTCTCTGCATGATTGTTCCTACCTCCCCTAATTTGAAGCTACTGTTTACCCTTGTGGTACAAGGGTTAAACCTAGATGCCAGACATGTAATACAATTATATATGTTTGGAAAGCTTTAGAATATCACAAAATCATATAATTTATTCAATTATCTTAAATAGCACACATATATGACCACCTTCCTCAGCTACCTATGGATGCTGGGAGTTTTAGTCCTACAAAAACACATCATTTGAATGGTTCTACTGTTTCTTTAAAAGGAGCTGATTATTAAAAGCCACCACATAAAACTGCAGTAATTATCTTATGGAATCTCTATGAATATAAAGTGTTTGTGCAGGGTCAGGCTACTGGCATTATTACTCAGAACCTCAAAGTACAAGATTCTCCAGCAGGAAATGCAAACAAAACCAGTATTTTATATGCTGCTCACATTCCCCTCTTGCATTTGGTAGCATCCTTGTCTATCTGCCTAATCCTCCTCTGTGCCGTGATTCAAATAATCTGTCACTACTTCTATTTATCCAAAATAATTGGCTTATTACTGGAAACATCACTTACAGGAGATTCCATATTTTTAAGGCAGAGTTTGCAGTTTCAACTTAATCCAGAAAGTTACATTTTTTCTACTGTAATTCCCATTTACATATGATAGAATGTTGTTTTCGTTGCAAGTTCAATCTTTTGTTCTCACGACAGAAACCACAATAACTAGGCTGTCAACAGGTTTCGTGCCTGACCCTGCCTGCTACCATTAAGAGCGTTGCACTAGAATTACACACGCCACAGGGGTTAGGACTGAATGCTGTCTAAACCTTCCTGTTTATATTTAGGTAAGTCAGTCTAGTTCTTTAAAAAAATAAAGGCGTCAGTTACATAGCAGACATTTTTTAGAGCTGTCTCGTTCATGGTCCAGAAAACTGCTAAAGCCTTGTTATACTTCAAGTGTTGTGTGGTTCTGCGAGATTTCAGGTCTGTCGTCGCAGTATGAAGACAAGGTGTAGTAATCTGATATCACTTAAAAGGCAATGCATTTTGCACATTGTTTTTGTTCTCTTCAATAGACTTTGTTGACGTTAGCTGTAAGCAGAGCCGTTTCACTGCGATGAGATATCGTATTCCAAAAATAGGCTTTTGTAGTCGCTTGATTTTGTTGTGTTTCAAAGCCAGCAGATGGCAAGGCTTGTTAAAGGAGAACTACACCCCCAGAATGAATACTTAACCAACAGATATATTATATTAAGTGACCTATTAAAGAATCTAACTAAACTGGAATATATATATCAGTAATGATTGCCCTTTCACATCTTTTCTCTTCAGCCACCATTTTGTGATGGTCTGATCACCTGACAGGAAATTATGCAGCTCTAGATGCAGGAAGACGCGTGGGAATAAAAGCCAGAACTCTGTCCATTCATTGGCTCATGTGGCCTAACAAGTATGTGTGCCCTTGGCTTGTTTGTTTGCACTGTGAATCCTATGATCCCAGGAGGCGGCCCTTAATTCTAAAAATGGCAATTTCCAGTTTAGAATTTCCCAATGGCACATACTACTAAAAAAAGTATATTTCTATATAATTGGTTTATTTAGAAAAAGCTGAGTTTACATACAGTACAAACTGTTTTACAGCCCATATTGTAAAATATAAATACATTTAAATTAAACTATATGAAAGTCAGCTGTATAATAACAGTATAATGGTGACATTTATGATAAGAGGGAGTTCAGAGTTTCTTCCACACTCAATAGAGAGCACGGGAGGAGCATTTCAAGTCTAGGCCATATGTAAGGATGTTATTCTCTGGATTCCCTCATTCCACCTCCAATATATTTTATTGCTAGGTAATAATTTTCCTACCCACACTGGAAATTGTGACCCCCCCCACCAAACAGCACAATTATTTATTATTATTTATATAGCACTATTTTTTCAAGCAGCACTTTATAGAGTAAAGGGATCCAAATACAAGACCAACAGTTAACATATATTCTCTATTTCTACAAAAATTATTTACAGTTACAGTTGGACATAGGAGACAGAAGAGGGAGGGCCCTGTTTAAGCGAGCTTACATTCTCAAGAATAGTTCTTTTCTAAGTAGTGAGAAATTTAAAAATAAGTGTGTTGCCATAATATCTAACAAAACTTTTTAACTTTTTTTTAACTTTTTTGTAAGTGGGATTTCAAAGATGTCTTTCTCTTTTAGCTGCTTGTTTCAGAAAGGTTTACATAAATGAAAGCGCCCTTCCCAGCAGACAGTGGCTGCCTATTTACTTGAATGATGAATCTATGTAAGCCGATATGTGCAAGGAAGGATGTTTGATCACCATAATTCACTATGAGTGTACCACAGCAGTTAAAACACCCTGTAAGTTATTGACTTCATGGTTTCATGGTTTTCATCAGGGTCACCTGAGCCATTAAGAATCTAAAATAGGGCCTTTCCTTATTTATCAGAGGTAACTCCATGGTGGTGAAACCCCTTACCCCCCAGAGAAATAGGAATCATTTTCCAAACAGTAGAGAAATTGTAGCAGTTAAAATGATTAAAATTGACCAAAGACAAGCAAAGCCGGTACATTTGACTGAAAAATGTTATGAAACTGCAAGAAATACTGCCAAAATGTATAGGAGTTAATAGAAAGGTGAAGTTTCATTGCAGTTAAGGCATTTCTAGCTGTACAATAGCATATACCTTATTCTATATTGTTACAAAAGCTCCATACCATTCCAGACTGCCATGTTGCACATTTTTGTTCTAAACATGGTGTCTGGACAGCAAGACTAGGGTAGGGTCCAATCCCATTGGCTGATATGATAATAAGGTCTGCATTTTTTTTCTGCTGCAACAGAACAGTTGGGAAATTCTTGCAGGGATTCCAGCTGGTACATTTTGCCACAAAACTGTAGTGGGCGACCTAGTTCAAGTAGATATTTTTTCCCTGTAAATTCATGCAAGCATCTTCTCTTTCCTGAGTCTTACCTACCCATATCTGAATCCTAGAGAGCTGGCTTGCAACATCGCTAAGCAATCAATTTAGGCAATAGTACATTACCTGATTCAAAGGGCCATACCTCAGACCAATTGAAATTTATGGTGTTAGAAACTATATCATCTTAAAGAGAGGAGGTGATAGGGAACTCAAGCTACAGGAAAGAGAGGTATGGTGGATTAATAAACTTGGATCACTACATCCCTCCTGGCACAAACAGCCCCTGGCCTAGACAGGCAAAAAAAGCCCCGGCAAAGTATGTAGGGTAGTTATATTTGAAATACCCCTGGCACAGGCAGGCTAAACATCCTGGCACAATATATGAAGTGAAAGGTATAGCGCCTATTTAAAAAACTGCAGTCAAATGTTTTGAGTCATAATAACCTGGACAAGGTTGGCAGGTGTAGTTCAGCAACATTATCAGCATGGGGTCAGGAAAAAAAAAGGAAAGAAAAAACGGGGAGGAAATGGATAAAAATAGAGAGGGGAAAAATAAAGTAGGGGAGAAGAGGAAAAGGGGTGGCAGAGTACAGAGGAAAGAATGGCCACGCAATGAGTAAAGACAAGATGGGGCAAGAATGTTTAGTGTGAAATATATACATACAGGTATGTAACCTATTATGCAGAATGCACAGGGTAAGGGATCACCATACCTTAAGTCTTCCAAAAAATAATTTAAACATTAAATAAACCCAATAGTTTGTCTGTGATTGTTTTGCCTCCAATAAGGATTAATTGTATCTTAGTTGGGATCAAGTACAAGGCACTGTTTGATTATTACATAGAGATAGGAAATAATTTTCAAAATTTGTATTTATTTGTTTAAAATGGAGCCTATGACAGATCCCATAATTTTACACTTTTTGCATAAGGGTTTTCTGGATAAGGAATCTCATACCTTTATATACAGGTATCGGAATCCTTATTCGGAAACCCATTATCCAGAAAGTTCCAAATTACGTAAAGGCCATCTCCCATAGACTCCATTTTAATCAAATAATTCACCCCAGGCCCCAAGGATTCTGGATAATGGGTCCCATACCTGTGTATATATATATATATATATATATATATACATACATATACACAATATATATATATATATATATATATATACATGTTTTTTTTTTCTTCCATTTTTGTCATCATTGCTAAGTGGAAGCTGGGAAGGTGCAACAGCAGCAAATTAGCCTTTAAAGAACTGAGAAGGAAACCAAGGTTTGTTTAGAAAAGAATCTCACCCTTACCTGGCTGCTGATTCACATGTATAATGTAACATGAGATGGAAGAGATGATTGATTTAAAAGGTCATATTTAAGTTGTCGAAAAACACATTTTTCAAGCCTTTCACTAAAACCCTACTATTTGCCTAGACTTGACCTACGACCCCAACATTTGTGTGCTAACAAAAATGACATATTGAACAAATTCAGCCATTGTTATATGCCATCACTGTCACTCAAGAGGAAAACAAAAAAGAAGTCATTTTGCACTTTTTAAGTAACAACATACTCCTCAAATATCCACTATCTAAATAAACAAGTAGTTGTTTGGCTATCTCCAACCACAAGGAACTACTCATTATTTGTTATTATTTTTTGTGGAATATACAGTGGAGGAAATAATTATTTGACCCCTCACTGATTTTGTAACTTTGTCCAATGACAAAGAAATGAAAAGTCTCAGAACAGTATCATTTCAATGGTAGGTTTATTTTAACAGTGGCAGATAGCACATCAAAAGGAAAATCGAAAAAATAACTTTAAATAAAAGATAGCAACTGATTTGCATTTCATTGAGTGAAATAAGTTTTTGAACCCCTACCAACCATTAAGAGTTCTGGCTCCCACAGAGTGGTTAGACACTTCTACTCAATTAGTCAACCTCATTAAGGACACCTGTCTTAACTAGTCACCTGTATAAAAGACACCTGTCCACAGAATCAATCAATCAAGCAGACTCCAAACTCTCCAACATGGGAAAGACTAAAGAGCTGTCCAAGGATGTCAGAGACAAAATTGTAGACCTGCACAAGGCTGGAATGGGCTACAAAACCATTAGCAAGAAGCTGGGAGAGAAGGTGACAACTGTTGGTGCGATTGTTCGAAAATGGAAGGAGCACAAAATGACCATCAATCGACCTCGCTCTGGGGCTCCACGCAAGATCTCACCTCGTGGGGTGTCAATGATTCTGAGAAAGGTGAAAAAGCATCCTAGAACTACACGGGAGGAGTTAGTTAATGACCTCAAATTAGCAGGGACCACAGTCACCAAGAAAACCATTGGAAACACATTACACCGCAATGGATTAAAATCCTGCAGGGCTCGCAAGGTCCCCCTGCTCAAGAAGGCACATGTGCAGGCCCGTCTGAAGTTTGCCAATGAACACCTGAATGATTCTGTGAGTGACTGGGAGAAGGTGCTGTGGTCTGATGAGACCAAAATAGAGCTCTTTGGCATTAACTCAACTCGCTGTGTTTGGAAGAAGAAAAATGCTGCCTATGACCCCCAAAACACCGTCCCCACCGTCAAGCATGGGGGTGGAAACATTTTGCTTTGGGGGTGTTTTTCTGCTAAGGGCACAGGACAACTTATTCGCATTAACGGGAAAATGGACGGAGCCATGTATCGTGAAATCCTGAACGCCAACCTCCTTCCCTCTGCCAGGAAACTGAAAATGGGTCGTGGATGGGTGTTCCAGCACGACAATGACCCAAAACATACAGCAAAGGCACCAAAGGAGTGGCTCAAGAAGAAGCACATTAAGGTCATGGAGTGGCCTAGTCAGTCTCCGGACCTTAATCCAATAGAAAACCTATGGAGGGAGCTCAAACTCAGAGTTGCACAGAGACAGCCTCGAAACCTTAGGGATTTAGAGATGATCTGCAAAGAGGAGTGGGACCAACATTCCTCCTAAAATGTGCGCAAACTTGGTCATCAATTACAAGAAACGTTTGACCTCTGTGCTTGCAAACAAGGGTTTTTCCACTAAGTATTAAGTCTTTTTTTGTTAGAGGGTTCAAAAACTTATTTCACTCAATGAAATGCAAATCAGTTGCTATCTTTTATTTAAAGTTATTTTTTCGATTTTCCTTTTGATGTGCTATCTGCCACTGTTAAAATAAACCTACCATTGAAATGATATTGTTCTGAGACTTTTCATTTCTTTGTCATTGGACAAACTTACAAAATCAGTGAGGGGTCAAATAATTATTTCCTCCACTGTATATACTGAAGTCGAACAGAAGCAGCTAAGATAATACAATGACCCCACAAAATGGAGTTGTGACAAGAGGGAGTTGTATAATAGTCACTTAAAAAATATGGGAACTCCAATATATAGGAATTTTGTAGCACTGATTAGAAATAATAAGAATACAGGAGCCTCAAAAATGCTTTCTTGCCATCCTGGCCTACCCTTTCTACTACATTTTATGAGTTTTTTTTATGAGTATTAAGTATACAAAGTGTATTTTTTTAACTGCACCCATGTGAAATTTAAAGGTGCTATGAGTGAGGCTGCAAGAGGTCCCCATAGAGCTATTACTCTACACGGTCATTCATCTTGGCTTTTATTTTAACCTTAACTAATATGCCACATATTAATATCCTAACTTTCCTTACACACTGGGCCTCTGTATCAACTTATAAATAACTGAGTCTCCTGATTCCAGCTGAATATCAATATCATCCAAAGTTTCAAAACATAATTGAATCTGTAATGTATGCTGGTTAGTACCTCCCAAATCTTCCTGGTATACTTGCTTCGGTAATCTACAAAACCAGGAACTCTCCATAGGTGAGAGTGGAAATGTGCTTTGACAGTGATTGAACGTTTCAGTCCAGTTCCAGTCACCCTACTGGCTTTCTCAATTTCCCATGTATCACTGTTTACTGGCTTTCTGCCCTTTGCAAAATGTTACATAATTAATTGTCAGTTTATTGTATATAAGTGAATTCTGGTTATGTTTGTGAAAATTCTCATTCACCAGGTTATGGCATATCTGTAACAATAAGTCAAATCAACTGGCCTTGCTATGTTTTTTTGAAGTTTCACCAGTCATTCTACTAGCTTTCTAAATTAAGAATGGAATGACTGGTGAAACATCTTCAAGAAAAACACAGCAAGTCTTTTTTATTTGACTTATTACTATAGATATTCCAATTACTATATTGCATAGCTCCACAGTTAAACCTGAGAAACCTATAAATAAGGGTTAATTACTGAAAGATAACAAGGTGCAAGTCCATAAAATGTACAATATTTTTTCAAAGTACAACCTAGACCCCATTCCACCTTTTAGCATTATTAGGTGTGACCATTTGTTTTGAATGTATTGCCAAGCATTGGTCCTGACAGGAACCTTTCTTAAGGGCCCATGTTATCTCCAACATGTCATGAGACTAACAAATAAAACCAGTTTTGTACCGCAGTGTTGTATTACAAGTTTTTTCTGGTTTTGATGCAGCTTGAGTACTTATCTTGGGGGTTTGAGCTTCAATAGAATTTAATAATTGGAGTGCTTTAGAGTGTTGTAGTTTTTTAGCCTCCCGGCACAAGTAGAGGACTTTAAATAAAGGACTGCCTTATTCCATTGAATGCTGTGTTCTGGATCTTGTGCCAGAATTTCAATCCAATGAAGGATGGGGAGTGCTCTTTCAATTGAACTCTGGGTTTAGGGCAAATGTTTCATGCATGGTTCTCTGAAGGCACTTGCACAACACCCATAGTAAATGAGCTATAAAATGTGTATGTTTCTAATGTAATGACTGGACATATACAAAGTGGAAATGAGTACTTGAAAAACTGAACCAGCTTTCAGAATAGATGGCAGTGAGCAAGTATGGTTCTTTAACTTTTACTGAACTAACTAAGGTGATGTTTTAGAGTTCCAGTTAAACAGAGATGTTTTAGAAAATCTATTTAAAGAACAATGTCCGAAAAAGTTTTAAAACACAAATTAAATATATTCAATGAAACATATATAAATATTTTAAAAAGTTTTTTTAAAAACGTATCAAGCCAACGCTATGTATAAACAAGCTTTTATGTGAATATGTGAAAATATAAATGTGAACCAGTGCTGGGAGTCTATACATCTTTCAAATGAAATGCAGCATAGTAGCCAGATGGTTGGTGTATGAAACAATACGTTCTACAGGAGAGATTTTTCTTAGTTAATTGTATGGAGTATATTTCCATAGTTAATGTGCCAGGAAATGTTAATAAATCACCTCCAGTGAGCACAGCCCTGTGCAGTATATGGTAATCATTTAAAAAGCCAACACCTAACTAGCTATTTATATATCATAGTCACTATGATATGATATATATAAAATTTACTTTACTCTCATGTTTGACCTTTTACAGAAGCCAATATCAAACAGTTGATCCAGATTAAGGAAGAGTAAAACTAACTGTTGTAGATCAAAACAACATTGCTTTGGGATGGGAAAAATACTCCCTGGCTTCTGAACCATGATATGATTTATTTTAGAAGGAAAACATTGTTTCAAAGGAAACATTTTCTTCCAAGGAGAAATCTGTGGTTAGAAGTGAGGAAGAAAGTAATAACCTGTACAAGATTAACAGAACAAGATCATGGTCAAATTAACAATGGAGCAAGTACACTGGGAATTTAATTTGATTGGACAGATACATGAATATTGTAGTGCCATTATTGTCATAACCTCTGTTGCTTAATGGAGCAGTCAGTCACCAGACCTGCCTATGTAGCAATAATTCTCTGCAAGCTGTTGGTAAGTGATGAAGGAACATCCATAGTGCAAATGTCAAAGACATATAGCTTACAAGCATTTACTGAAATAACAAAAACATGTAAAATACACCTCCTTGAATGAAGATGTTTATATGTGTTCAGCCCCAACCTAAGTTATCTTTTATGTAGTATTTGTTTTATGAAGACCAATCACCATAAAAGATCCACAGGAAAAGTAGCATATCTCCATAATTAGCAATTGAGAAAGGGAAAATGGAAGACCAGATAGGACAGAATATTCCTGCAAAGGGCAATTTATTCAAAATGTATGCTTTGGGCTTTATAGGCTCTACCATGTGTGACAACAAACAAACAAACTATGTGCAATGTTTAAATTCCTGCATGCCAGGAAGTGAGGTCAAAGGCTCCACTTATATGACAAAATATGGTTCTCCGCTTATGATATGGAATCATTCTAGAAAGGCTTCATTAACCAACTGCTCAGTTCTAGGTCTCATCTCAAAACTAGGTCACAATTAGTAGGTTCATAATGTGCTTTTTCATTAGTTAACCTCAATATATTGGATTATGTCAGTCATTACCACTCCTCCCCTTTTGTCTGCTTTCTTGACAAAGCCCTTAAGTGCTTTCCTTTAACTATATGAAAGGTTAGATTCAAGGTGCTTGTGCTGAGTTTGCCTCCATACTTTCTTAATCTCAATAATTACCATTTTTTCAGAGTTGGTTTAGTGAAGCATTGTCAGTAGTATGTGTATTACACTACACTTTCTGAACTTTTGTGTGTCATCTTTTTTCTAATTTCAACATGCATTTTCAGTTTTAAAAAATGTTTGAAAATGACTCTCCCAAGCCACAGTCACTCGTATAAAATGGAAAAGTTCCTAACCCCCTTTTAAGTACAGCTTTGTGTGTTAATGCAAAGTTCTTGTACCTCCTCTGTGTTCCCTATAGAGGAGTGTGTAGGTTTTTGCAGTTCCCCATTGTTTGTTTCTAAAAAAGGGTGGTTGGCAATCACAGCGCTACAGTTCTCATCTTAGTACTTAATATACTCTGGTCCCTTGTTGTGCTTAAGAGTTAGAACATTGTTTACATCCAAGACTTCTCATTCTGGTCCCTTGGAATACTCTGGGGTTTGTGTGTGCTGCAAACTACCTCTACAGAAATGCAGGGTGCTAGTGGTTTGTAAATTGGGACCTCTAATTATGACAGGCAATTAATACCACAGACGAAACAATCCCATCCATCACATGCCTAAAAGCAGTGGTCTTCAACCAGTGGCTCGTGATCAACATGTTGCTCACCAACCCCTTGGATGTTGCTCCTAGGGGCCTCAAAGTAGGTGCTTATTTTTGAATTCCTGGCTGGGAGGCAAGTTTGGTTGCATAAAAACCATGTGTACTGCCAAACAGAGCCTTCTGTAGGCCAGTCCACATAGGAACTACCAAATATAACCAACATTATTTGGCACCCCTGGAACTTTTTTCATGTTTGTGTTGCTCCCTAACACTTTTTCAATTTGAATGTAGCTCACAGGTATAAAATGTTGGGGATCCCTGCCTTATAGCATCTACACACAGGAAATACAGGCCTAACAGTAGGGGGCTGATTTACTAACCCACGAATCCGACCCGAATTGGAAAAGTTCCGACTTGAAAACGAACATTTTGCGACTTTTTCGTATGTTTTGCGATTTTTTCGGATTCTGTACGAATTTTTCGTTACCAATACGATTTTTGCGTAAAAACGCGAGTTTTTCGTATCCATTACGAAAGTTGCGTAAAAAGTTGCGCATTTTTCGTAGCGTTAAAACTTACGCGAAAAGTTGCGCATTTTTCGCGTAAGTTTTAACGCTACGAAAAATGCGCAACTTTTTACGCAACTTTCGTAATGGATAGGAAAACTCGCGTTTTTACGCAAAAATCGTATTGGTAACAAAAAATTCGTAAAGAATCCGAAAAAATCGCAAAACATACGAAAAAATCGCAAAATACCGATCATTACGAAAAAAACGCAATCGGACTCCATTCGACCCGTTCGTGGGTAAGTAAATCAGCCCCATGGTATGCTTCAATAACTGGGTTCCTTACCCAGGCCCACAGACAATACCTTAATGATTATGAAAGCACCAAGCTTTTGAAAAGCTGATAAAATAGAAAAATGTAGAGCAGTTTTGGACCTACGTCAGAGTTCATAGGTGTGATTCTTTCTATAGGGAAAATACAGGATTCCTGACTGTGTACATTCAGCAGTGACCAAAATTAAACTTATTTTAATGCAATTTTTGAAGGCCAACTCTAAAGATTTATGTGGCATCATTATTGTCTATGATTGTACTGAAATAATAGTCAGAGAGAGGGAGACACAGAGAGAATATTATACGCGGTTTGCCATTTTTCTTACATTTTGATAGCCAGAACCTTGTCAATTAAAATAAGGCGGGATGTAGGGATGCCCTCCTGGGAGCCAAAACATCATTTAATGATAAATATGAATGAATATTTGTTCCTAGTACTGGTAAGGGATAGGAGCATTCTGTATCTATAATTTATATATTTTCATTCGTGAATATGAATTTTTGATTTCTGTTTTTGCTGAAGCTTGGCATATAAGGCTTCTGCACGGCTTAAATATATATATTATTTCATGCTGTACATTTATTTCCAAATAATGGAATAAAATAAAGTTTGGTTTTCTTTCGATTGTATAAAGCTAATTTGAATGGATTGTGGATTTCCACAAATTTGATTAGCAGCAGATTCTATGGAGTTAATTGGCATTCAAATTTACAGTATAACTGAGCATATAGTATGGAAATGTCAGAATGTTGTATATATGCATTATTCTTTTTAGTTTTTACATTTCTGAGACCACAGTTCTTAAGATTCATGTCCTTGTCTCTGGTTTGTTTATCTTTAATCTGCCTCCACTCTGTCCTGGCTCCAACCTCCTGGTCAGTACTTGTTTACCTTGCCCTGGCAAGAACATTACATTATATCCCCTTGCTTTTTTGTCTGCTAACTCCAGTGTCACCTGGCACCCTTGCATACACTTAGGGGCTGATTTACTAAGACACGAATTCCAACCGAATTGGAAAAATTCAGATTAGAAAATGAACATTTTGCGACTTTTTCGTATTTTTTTCGATTTTTTCGGCGACTTTACGACTTTTCGGAAATTATCGCGACTTTTTCGTTACCAATATGATGTGCGCGAAAAAAAGCGAGTTTTTCGTAGCCATTCCGAAAGTTGCGCAAAATCTTGCGATTTTTTGGTAGCGGTAAAACCTGCGCGAAAATTTGCGCCTTTTCCGTAGCGTTAAAACTTAAAAGGCGCGATGTTTCTCGCAAGTTTTAACGCTACGAAAAAATCGTGACTTTTCGCACAAGTTTTAATGCTACGAAAAATCGCAAGATTTTGCGCAACTTTCGGAATGGCTACGAAAAACGCGCGTTTTTTCGCACAAATCGTATTGGTAACAAAAAAGTCGCGACAATTTTCTGAAAAAAACGCAAACGGACGCATTCGGCCCGTTTGTGGGTTAGTAAATGTGCCCCTTAGTGGAGCTGGGATTCCCAGGCCACTGTAGCTCCAGGGCATCACAACCTGTTTCTTATAACTCATGTAACCCTATCAAAATATTTTTAGTAGTACTTTGAGTATAAAAGATTCAAAGAATTTGGGGGAAAAAATCCAATGATCAAATAATCTTGAAAGTCTGTATGAAATATAAACTTTCTTATCAAACTGTGAATTCTGCAGTGCAGAAGTAGATGGGAAGAATGGAAAAATATTAGGAAGGCTTGAATCATTTTGTGGAGCACAGTTCTGCATCAGATGCTGGCTGTCATTATTCTATTTACAATAAATGTGTCAACTCTGATTGGTTGCTGGGGCAATCTTTAATATACCTTGATTTGTACCTCACAATAAATTAAGGCTTCTTTGCAACTTAATGGGACACAGCCCATCAATTCATTTTACTTCACATATTATTAATGCAACATAACTTATTTAATATACCTATTATCTACAGTTATCTCTAAAGGAATTTAAATTGTTTGGGACTGAAAATTCACCCCTCTATGAAGGGCCAGTAGACCTTTTTATATGTTTTCTAAAAGTTGCTAAATATAAATATTAAGAATGTGGCAGGCTGGCAGCAATCTCCTTCCTTAAGGCATCTGTTTTGTTTTAAATTCCATTATAAGAAGTCAAAATAGGCTCCTCAGAAAATGTAAATGGAGTTCTGACAAAAAAATGGAGTACCTCCAAATCAAACATTATATTAAGACACTATTTGGGCAACAAACTCAGATTAACCTCACATCATTTGAGAAAATACTTGGGGGCAAATACCCCTACAGGGGCCTAATCTCCTAGCTATACTATTTAATGAATACTATACCTGAGGACCCTTTCCCAAAACACTCTTATATGCAATACTGGGAATCAGTCATGGAAACAGAACTAACCTAAATGGCTAAATGGGTGGCAATTTGGGAAAACATGCGCAAAATGGTATGCAACAAAAAGATAAGTGGTACCTTACCCCAAACAGACTCTTCCAAATCTATCCCCAGAGCAGCCCCATGTGCTGGAGAGTCTGCCAACATAGAGGTACATTACACCATATCCTGTGGGCATGCCCTAAAATCTCCAACTTTTGATTGAAAGTGGGTAACTTAATAAAGTCATTCCTAAAAACACCACTAAACATAGAAATGCCCAACCTATTGTTGAGTTCCCCCCTCCCAAAAATTAACAACCTGACCCCAAAGTTGGTCAACCAAACAACCAAACAGCCACCGCAGCTCGATTAGCAATTAGTGCTAAATGGAAATCCAGTAATCTTTAGACTAGAAAACAACAAACAAATTCAGAAATGACAGCACAAATATCTAACACATTACAACAACATAAAAATATCTGGGATAGCTGGGACTACTTTTGGATTTCTGAGACCAACAACGCTCCAGCCACCTGAAGGATGGACCACTCCGGAAGGCCATCCAATAAGGCCCAACAATACTGATGATAACACTCAGATTAACTATGTACTAACTAAATACTATGTTTGTTTTTTCTTTACTATGTTAATTATTTGTTTTGTTGGGGGCCCACCTGTTTCAATACATGATAAATAATATAATGAAAATAATATTTGCATTTCAAATGCCCCTTATATCTTTCCAGGGAAATAAAAGAAAAAAGAATCACCTGCCTGTTGTACCTCAATGACTTATTAGTGATACATCAGGACATTTGGCTCTGAGGGGAATTCTCTTCACAAATCTTGTTTTTCATGTAAACCATTCTAGAATCTAAACATTTTGCAACTGGTCTTCATTTTTTATTATTTGTAGTTTTTGTTATTTTACTTTTTGTTCTGCAACTCACCAGTTTTGAGTTTCAGCAGCTTTCTGGTTGCTAGGGTATAATTTACATTAGCAGCCAGGAAGTGGTATAAATGGGAGACTCGTATAGCAATAGAAGAGGACCTGTATAAAAAGATAAGGTATAAATAGTAACAATAACAATAAAACTGTAATCTCACAAAACAAGAGATTTTTGGCTGCTGGGGTCAGTGACCCCAATTTGAAGGCTGCAAAGAGTTAGAAGAACAAGGAAAATAATTCAAAAACTATAAAAAAATAAATGAAGATTGAAAAGTTGCTTAGAACAGCCAACACCTTCCTGTTTGGTTGGGGCGAATTCTTTAAAACAAAAGCAGTTAAAGGATTATGGTCTCATGGTGGCGGACTCAACCATTTACAAATCTTAGAGCCTAGAGCTGCTCATCTTGCCCTACAACAGATACTTATTCCACCACACTCCTTCACAGCCCACTTTCAAATGGACAACATGATGACAATATTATACGTAAACTGGATGGGAGGCTATCATGTGATAGTTACAGGATGCACTAAAACATTCCTTAGTTGTACATTAGTAGAACTTGACCCTAGATCTTTCAGATTCAGCTGAACATATAGTTGCATGCATGAGTAATTTACAAAGGACTGAGCCAGTAAGAGGCGAGGTTGCGCAGCTATTAATAACATCCTGAAAACCATTCATACTAGCCAAACCTAACACATCTGAGGATGGATACGATCAGTTATGACCTTGTCAGCGATTGACAAATTCAATTCAAATATCACTCCCTGCAGCTGCCAGAGGCATTTCTTTGCAAGTAATTATGGAAGTAGGTAAATGCTTTTCTTCTAAAAACCTTTGCAAAACCTTACTGGAGACCTTCTGGAATATAGAGAGTAACATTTATGAAAATTACTACTGTGTGTGTCACTCAGCACAAGCTGTTGCTAGCTGGCAACCTACTGGAAAAACATATAAGTTATTAAAGGAATATAAAAACAATATTTCTTCTAGGGAAAGGGTTGCCACATAGTAAGATCACTTCTTTAATATAAAAAAAAACCTATTGGCTAGAGTCTTAGGCGCAGATTTATCAAAATGTGAGTTTAATACATAAAATCTTACCCACGTTCTATTCATTCCTATGAGATTTTTAGAATTCTGTTTACCAATGGGTAAAAGTTCACCATTTCATAAATACACTTCTAAAAATCCCATAGGAATAAATAGAATGTGGGTAAGTTTTTATGTATAAAGTTCTAAACTCACATTTTGATAAATCTGCCACTTAGTAGTGGTTTCTTAAGGTATAATCAATTTATTTTCTTTTTTTCCCATGCTCAAACTCAAAGACGTCAAAAGGGATCTCTTTAGTCTCAGGCCAGAGAGATTTAAAGTGATGTTGCATATACAGAAAAGCTGTTCAGGATTTCTAATACACAGGGACAACACCTAATTCCTGCATATAGATTAGCTTCCCTCACTTTTCTGTTAATTGTAAGTTAAGTTGCATCAAAAAACTAGTTAACACATAGGGGCTCATTTATGAACACTGGGCAAATTTGCAGTTGGGCAGTAACCCATAGCAACCAATCAGTAATTAGCTTTGTTCAGCAAAGCTGCTGGTAGAATAATGACAGCAAGAATATGATTGCTTACTTTGGGTTACTGCCCAGGTGCAAATGTGCCCAGTGTTCATAAATAAGACCCTTGTCTCACATGTATTTTTTCTCCTTTCTTTGTTACATGTTTTAAGGATTAGACAACCAGTGAAAATTGAACTTCCTGGTTTGAAACTCTGGTGTGTCAAGCCAACCGTGACATAATTACAACAAATTGGACCTGGGTTACTGCGCAGGTTAAAATTTGCCCAGTAATTACATATGACCCCCAGTGTATCTCTGGAAGTCACCCACCTTCCCACAAGCTAGGTGGCAATCTTTTCTTAATTCCCATGTGTGGGTGGCTCGGGGAAGCTTGTGGGTATATATGCAGGAGAGTCCCAGTTCAAGCCATTACAGTGCAACAGAATACCCTTTCAGTCAATGCTCCCTAATTAGTGCTTCCAGTGAATGTTATACTGCAGTGTTTGTGTGTAGGGATTAGGGCTGCAAAAACTTATTCACCTGGTACAGTTTTGTGGCAATTTTTTTCATGAATCCTAGCTAGAATATTGCCATGTATTCTGTTTTGTGAGAAACAAACATGGTCAGTTGCACTGGAAAAATTGCCATTATTATCTAACCCTTGCCTTCCACTTTAACCAATGGTAACAGAGTCCTCCATAGTCCTCCCCCTGTGTATCTAAGGGGCTGTCCGGGCACTGTGTTTGGCAAGCAGGGAATCTTTTGGCAAATTGGCAAGCAGGGAATCTTTTTGCACTTTGAAGAGCAGTTGTAGAATGGTGGAAATGTTTCTCTGACAATGTAGGACAATGTATATGCTACCGCAGAGCTAAAAACACCTTAACTGCAATGTAATTTTACCTTCCCTTTGTCTCCAATACATTTCGGCAAAATCCTGCAGTTCTGCTTATTTCTAATTTTAACATTTTCTGTTGTGAAATAAACATGAAAAGAGCTTGAACGTTTTTATCTAAACTAATATTTTCATCCAATCAGAATGTTTAGTTTGTTAAATTGTTAGTCTGGAAAAATTGTCACTTAGAATCTTGTTTTGGTAGATGAAAATGGATTTCAAGGTAATTGAATTTGTATTGAAACTGGTTTGACGTTGTTACCGGAATTTGCAGTTTATATGGCTTTTAATCAATAAATTTGCAATGCACACCGTTTTGTCAAATAACACAGCTAAATTTTTTGCTCTTCTGGAATTCTTTGTATCTGTATTTTATATAATATTTGTATATTTGTATAATATGTGAAAACAAGAACATTAATAGCTAACACAGACCTAAAGGAATAACAAATGCAAGATAGGTATGTTCCCTTAAGAAGTCTGAAAACCTTGCCGCTGCATCACCTGCTTAGGTATTAAAGTGTTGGAACATATCATAAAAATACACCATTGAATGTATCAATCTTTTAGAACTCTAAATCCTGTGAGCAAAAATCATGGAGATAAATAAAACAGGTAATGGTATGTGCTGCTCTTAGTTTTGTTGATGCTTGAAGCAGGAATGCAAGGGATTGAGTCTTAAAGCCTGTAAAAGTGAAACCAGCCAGGCTTTAAATAGCAGCGAGCAAACATTTCTTGCACATCCTTCCACAGAACAGAGCAGAGAGATATTTCTGAAAATGCAGAAGTCCCTGAAGGTTTGAAGAAGAAAAGTATATCACTGCTGATTGTAGATACATCAGCTAAGCCCCGGAGGCTATATTGTAATTCTGGACATCAGTCTAAGAAACTGTCTTTTTCTGCATTAATATGTTGCTTAAATATGCCAGTACTACTTTATTGAGAATCTTGAAAATTAAAAATAGACATTTCTTCTTTTCCAGTCATGGAAAGGATGCAATATTCCCTACTTCTGTGGTAACACACTTCTGGCTGCTGATGCATTTGGATGATATCATTTTGGGAAGTGAAGCATTTACCTGAAGGCCTAAATGAGAACTAGAAAGTTGGAAAGCCAGCATGAGGCACGGGTGTAGGAAGGTCTGATAGTCCTCAGTTGCCATCCTGGCCAAAAAGCCAGCCAGGAGGCAGGGAGGAAGGAGTCCTAGCTGATGTAGGCCTGGAGAAGAGGGACAAGTCTGGATCTTATAAAACTGTATGTACAGGAAGTAATTGCCATAGATCTTTTACTGAGAGGACTCCTGGGAGCACTGCTAAAAGTATAGATTTACCACAATAGCATGAAGATTATAGATACAATTGTCATTTCAAAAACGAAAAATGCCAGGAGCCGTTTTAGAGCTTTCTTCTCAAACTATTACCAGTATTGATCTGGGTCATATCAATATAGTGAAAGACACATGGGACTCTGCAAGTGCAGCCACCTCAATTAATAGTGGACAAAGAAATCACCTTTAACCACTGACAAATATATATATGTGATAGTAGGGACCAACAGTGTGGTGCTGACACACACAGTAACTATGTCTGGACTCATATTTAAAATAGGCCCTGGCAATTCAAGTTCACAGAGACCCAAACAATCCCCACCAGTCCAATAAATGGTGACTATGGCATTGTACATTTGCCACAACCCAAAGATTGCCAGTATGGGCCCGATGGTAGCATAATCTTTGCAAAGTGCACAGGATTTCACAATTACAATGGCAAATTTTTAGAAAAAAGTGAATGCGACAAGGGCACAATTTTAAGCAAAAATTCCTAAAAAGTTATTGGATACGGTTGCTAAAAACACAATCCCTCTGGGATTAATTGAGGAGTTTCCACCTTTTTGTCAGGAAATAATACTTTGTATTAAGTTTGGTTATAACTTTGTTTCCCCTTTTCAGATAACTTTGAAAGTCAAGCCCCGAGAAGGGTAAATCATAACAATATTGTTAATGTATATGGTTTACATATCTATGTGTGATTCTAATTGTTCTACTTAAGGTTAAAATAAGTCCCCTGAATCTTTATTTGATCTTTGGTTGACCTAACAAATGTGAGGGACTTGTCCCCTGTTTAAATTGCCTCGGAGTGCTGGTACCTTCTTTTGCAAGTAGTCTATTTAAACCCCTATGTATAATTAACATAAACTAAAAAACAAAACCCTAACGTTGGCAAACAGTAACCCACCCTAGTCCTTCTTTGCCTACTATTTTCAATAAATAAACATAAAGATATCCTTTTCTCTATGAAGTATGTAACTGCCATATTGACACTCCCAATGTCATTCAACTTCCCTGCACGTCCATTCTGCACATGTACGTATGTATAGCCTTGCTCAATGCCCTTGCCTTTGATCTGCATGTAAACAAAAAGCTTAGTCCCAATATGTAATAAAATGCACTAAGTTTGCCCAGGTGCAGTAACCCATAGCAACAAATAAGATGTTTGCTTTCAAACGGTAAATGCTACCTGCTGAAAAGAAGTGCCAAGGCTTGCACAGGACGCAATGTGGGCCTTTTTGCACTTTGCATGCTGCATCCTGCATTGTAAATGACCCCTAAGGTCTTTTATAGTAGTCTATAAACATAAAAAGTCAGGAGCAAAACCTTCCTACTATTTTACAGCTTACTTATTAATGATGTTTACAGTAAATCAGAGCAATTTTAACAAAATGTAAACCGTCCAAAACAATACAGCTGAATTCATTGGTTTTGAGCAAGCACTTAAATCTCGGTAATTTAGAGAGTCATGATGATTCCTGGTCTACTCCATGTTCTCCTTTGTACTTCTTTTTTAAAGTTTGTCCATCTCAGCAAATGCTGTGCATCAGTTCATAATCTTGTTGTCTTATATCAGAGACCTTTTAGTTGCCCTATACTTGCTGAGACTTGCTAAATATTTGCATAAACATAAAACCGTTAAGTGAAACAAACATTAACATTTAACATTCTCACCTAATGCATTTCTCACAGACTGTGCTTCCCAGAGGGCATCGTTTTTCCTGTCGTTTCAGGGGTTGGTTTGAAACATTTTCTGCATGTCATGACAGTTTTATTAAATTATATTCCAAAGTTGACAGGTAGGTGGGAGAGGTAAGAATCCACGTATGAGGAGGTATATCTTAGATTATCTGATGAGGGAGGGCTAGGCACTAAAATGGAGACCAGTGTCAGTGGAAGAAGCATATGGAGCACAATGAAAGGATAAATAGGGAGTGAAATGGTGAAATGTATAGAACATGAAAAAAATAGAATAAAGGCAATGTATGATGGTAGAGAGGAGGAAAAAAGAAAACAGATAAGGTGGTGCTTAGCATTTCGAGAATAGCTTGATAATTTACAACAGCCAATATGCAATTTCATAAATTGGCAGTTAAATTTTAATGGATATTCTGCCGGTAACATTTATTAGCAGCATGTCAGAGAATAGTTTTAAGAAGTCAAAATTCTTGAGTGCAGCATATTTCCCTTACCTAATAATTCTATTACAAACCTCTGACTGTGTAAAAAGAAATCTGCACTTAGGCATTTTAGGGCTTTAATTATGTATTTTTCCTCAACTCTTTTAATTTGCATTGATACAAAGGGTATAATTCATATAACTTCGAGTATTACGTTTCACTTATGAGAGTCGGCTATAGCAACATAAGAATAGGTAGCACAGTGTATGAGAAGCTATCATTCAAATACAGGCGTGGGCACAAACTGGTAATCAAGTGCCGCCGTGCACTCAACTCACTCACACTAATTTGGGAGTGCCAAAAAAATAAAATCCTGGTCTTCATGAGAGAAGAAACTCATGCCTGACTGTGAGCTATGGTAAGTTAAATACAAGCAAACAGGGATGCAGTGTGCTGGGCTGCAGGGATTGCAAACTGATTGCATTGAAAATAAATGCAATCAGCACAGTCACTTCTAGCTGGATTTGATAGAAGGGTTCTTTTAAAGAATGGAATAATGTAATAAAAGGCACATGGTTGGCCAGTTCTAATAACCTATAGATGTTTGTATGTAACAGTTGACCAAACGTCCCCCCCCTTGTCTAGTTTGGGTCATAGATGCCAGAATTGGGGGTGGAAAAAGTGGTAAGTCGTGGAAATAATTAATGACGTGTGTCTACAGTATCTTATTAACAAAGAAGATCACTATGTTATTTTTATTCTTACAGTTAATGAAAATACTGTCTATTTCTCTTATAGGTAACTACAAAAACACTCATCTATGTCCTTATCCTATCCTGCTGAGACTTCTGTAATCTCCTACTGACTGGTTTTTCAGACTCCCACATCTCTCCTCTGAAATCAGTCTTTACCTCCACTTGTAGAATCCTCCTGCTCGCTCCTAAAAGTGGACCTGTTCTTCCTCTGTTAAAATGTTTATGATGGCTGCCTGTTAGGCAAAGAATGGCATACAAAATCCTTCTGCTAATTTTCAAAGCCCTTCACTCTTCTGGTCCCTACTCTTCACTTGTGTCCCTCTATATTCTTGCCTGTCCCCTATTTTACAGGTTGTTTCACACCATCCACACCCACTTTTATGTTGCTGCTCTGGAACTCCATCCTTAAATTCCTGAAAACAAAGAGAAACTCAAATCCTACCCTTTGGAGCACTAGATTAAATATGTTGTCAAATATGGCTATATAAATAAAGTTACACATATATACATACATGTATACAAAAAAAACACCTACGTTAACCTGTATGCATCAAATACATCACAAGTTACCTTTATTTAAAGGTTTACCAGACAAGCAAAATCAATCCCACAAGGAGCCTTAATTGTATGTGGAAACTTTAGGTGGCGTTTCACAAGGTAAAATGGTCTACAATTGTAACTACTGGATTTTTAGGTGCTATCTTCACCTGGATGAAAATGATGAAATACTTTCATATCCAACAAAAGTATTAATCCGGAGGGTTTGAAAACTGGGCATGTTTACTGAGAATGAGATAAATTGAGATAAATATCTCCGGTAATGTTGCCCATAGCAACCAATCAGTAATAAGATTTGAACAGTCACCTACAAGCTAGAAATCAAAGCAAAGACCTAATTGGTTGCTACAGGCAACATCACCGGTGATATTTATCTCCATTCTTAGTAAACACAGTTGCCTCGTGTTGTGTCTAAAAAGCCAGTGGCCTGGATATCAAATATGAAAACTAAACACCAGCCTGAAGATTATGCAGTTAAAACAACAACTTCATAGTTGAAATCTATGCAAATAGGACTAGGAAAGGATTATATTTAGTTACTATGCTTATAGTGATCAAAGCAGGCACATCATTGTCAAACATTAAAAAAGAAGCTAAGCAATACATTACATTTGAACTATCTTGGGCAGGATGCATACATTCTTTTAAAATGACAATCCTTCCTAAAATACTACATATACGTAGAACAATTTTACTTCATTCTATTAATATGGTTACATTAATGCAAAATGCAGTACAAAAACTGGCAATATGTTACTCACACCCTTTCCCATGCAGTGCATATCATCTTGGGTGCAACTCAAACCTGCCCTACATGAACCTGCCAATTAACGGTTGCACATGTAAGCAGTGCTTGGGCGTCCACGTGTCGATCACAATTTATTCATGACATGCAAGAAGGAGATCCTGCTCCTGGCACAAATTCTTCACAAGGCTCCCTTTCACTGCTGAGCAGAACTTCTTAATGTATTTTGCCTCTTAACCTACCATTACTGGACCTACCATTACTTGACTCATAGTAAATGAGTGGTAGGGTTTCTTCAGTCATTTAGTGGATAAGGGGTCTTAATTTGGATCTCCATACTTTGTCTAGTAAAACATCATTTAAATAAACACAATAGCATTGTTTATGCATAGTTTATGGCATTAATCGTAAGCATCCTTTAATAAGGATTAATGATATCTTAGTTGAAAGCACCTGATAAAACTCAGCTATTACCTTCTGGAGCACTAAAACATTATTTTGCCCAGTCCTGCGCTTAAGGGAAAATGCCCATACCTGATGCACTCTTACCTTCCAGTCCTACCACATGGCACTTACTCCCTGTGTATTTATATATATTTATTGTATTTATTTATTATAACATTTGTCCTCCCTGTGTGTAATTTTGTAAGATTGTACAGCGCTGCGTACCCTTGTGGCACTTTATAAATAAAGTTATACATACAAGCAAGTACAATGCTTTACTATGACAGGGAAAAAGGGAATACATTTTTAAGTCTTTAATTATTTGAATAAAATGGAATCTATGGGAGATGACCTTCCTGCAATTTGAAGCTTTATGGATAAAGACCCCATACCTGTATTTACAAATGCTGATAATCATATCAGAACATTAATTCACAGGACACTCGCGAGTCTTTTTCGGCGATTTCGGGAAATCGCGCCGCCGCGTGTGCCATCCCGCTGGCGACTTACATGTTCGCCAGCGGGATGGCGGGTCATGGCAACTCGGGGAGATTAGTCGCCCGCGAACAGGGAGTTTTGTTGCGGGCGACTAATCTCCCCCGTGTGCCAGAGCCCTAACACTTAAAGGAGAACTAAACCCCCCTAGGTACAAAAGCCCCTTAACTGCCCTCCATCGACCCACCTAGGCACCATCTTCCATCCATTAGAAAAAGCTTTGGGTTTCACTGCCGACACAGACCCCTAGTTGGGAATCAGCTTCATCTGCGCAGGGTCCATGTCGGCGGTGATACCCGAAGCATTTTCTAATGGACAAAATATGGCACCCAGATACTCTGCTGTACTCCTCTGCTCTTTTAGGACAGGTTTTTAAATAGGGTCACTTATCAATGTAATAGGATGTGTGAGAAGGGAGAGGTGAGGGGGGTCGATGATGGGCAGTTAAGGGGGCTTTTGTACCTATGGGGGTTTAGTTCTCCTTTGAAAGAAATCAAGTGATTGGCACAGCATTTATCATAAGCATGCCTCTGCTATCAGTATTATTAGATTTAAAAGTTTAGAAATAGTTTGAAACTTTATAATTGACCTATTTTTTGCATTCCTTTTTTTAACTTTGATGTTTGTTTACAAAGGCAGCTTAAAGAATGCATTTGAAGGGACTAACCTTCCTGCATACACTGTGTATTGAAATGTCTGTAATTGTACACTTATTATGTTCTGCAGTAATGGCAATAAGGTCAGAGCAGAAGCAAGCAAAAGTAATTTCTACACAAATAATATATTAATATGTAGGGTCACTTCTGCATTGTTTGTGCCTGTTCTTGCCAATTAAGTGTGCAAGTTTATAGAGAATGAATAAACTCCCATCTTTAGTGTAAAAAATAATGGCTTTTATTGCATTGTAAGGATTGTAATGCTAATTTTGGGGATTTATTTTGTGATTAAAAGGCCCTATAAGGATCTGGAAGAAATCTCAGATTTGAGTTAAAGCAGATATACAGGTATGGGATCCCTTATCCAGAAACCCGTTATCCAGAAAGTTCAGAATTACGGAAAGGCCATCTCCCATAGACTCCATTATAAACAAATAATTAAATTTTTTTTAAATGATGCCCTTTTCTCTGTAATTATAAAACAGTACCTTGTACTTGATCCCAACTAAGATTTAATTAATCCTTATTGGAGGCAAAACAAACCTATTGGGTTTATTCAATATTTACAATATTTAAATTATTTTTAGCAGACTTAAGTTATGGAGATCCAAATTCTGCAAAGACCCCTTATCCGGAAAACCCCAGGTCCCGAGCATTCTGGATCAGGAGCGGGCCGAGCCGACTGGGCACCCTAGTCAACCCGGTCAGTCACCTTGCACCTGCGCTATCACATTGCAACCCCACCCCCCCATGTGTTTTGGCGCTCATGCGTAGTTCGCGGGGGAGGGGAGAGGTGCGATGCGAAGCTGGGGCAATGAAAACGGAGCACAGACTAGGGGTAGGCAAGAGAGGCTCCTGCCTGGCGCCCCCCCCCCCCCAATTGCTGCACCTTAGGCAGCTGCCTCTTCTGCCGACCCCTAGTTCCGGCCCTGTTCTGGATAACAGGTCTCATATCTGTACAACAATAGTTTGATGGTAAAAAGAAATTTATTTGGAGGTAGTTTAAATCTTAAAATAAGAAACTGATAAATTTCTGGTAAGACTGTGCATATTGACAACAAGTTTGGCTATATATTATGAGCCTCGAGTATCTACTTTCAGTAATGTTGACGATGCCATAATATTACTGACAGGTATCTGTTAATGGGTAGATGGAATTTGATTTGAATTCATTTCTTCTATCATTGATGTAAGAAGTGGGAAATATCTGCGGGTTGACATTTAAAAAAAAACAAAAACTGAGCATTTATGTTTGGTAAAGATCCAAAACGCATTCAAGCAAAATGTAAACTATTTCAAGATTCTTGCATCTGAGCTTCCGACATGTTCAAGCAAAGAATGTTACATTCAGTAGGCAGACATGTCTATGAAATATCGTTTGCTTCAACAAAATATTTTCCACTTGTTGCCGTTAAAGGGCCAAAATTCTAGATATATGTGTGTCTCTTATATAGCATATGACACGGAAGAGTTTTCATTCACTAATGATAATAATTCTGAATATATTGAAGTCATTTGTGCCACTTCTATTCATTCTTTGTGCCATAACACCTCAGCAAAAAATTAGATTGGGTTTGTCAGCTATAACATTGCAAAATCTTTATTCAATAATAGCATTATGTAACCCACTAAGTGTATTTGTGAGCAAAAAAAAAAAAAATCTGTTGCATCTAAAGATAATAATAATAATAAATAAGAATATCTAATTAATAAATAAAATCTGTAAGGGATCTTGTCTCACTTTTGTAATATACTACTGTTTATATACTGTGCTGCAGTGCATTATGATAGCGTGTGATGTATGGTTGCCATTTTGGCAAGTAAAACACAGTGGTGCTAATTTCCTCCAAAGCAGATAGACTTCCATGTATTATTCTTCCTGCAGTAAACTGAGCAAAGTTAGTTGCTGATTAGTTGTTACAAGTAATTGCAGTTATGCATATAGTGCATATAGTTCGGTGCCCATTTTGGCATCCAGTGGTGCAGGGATCACTAGGAACCTCAATGAATGTTAATAATATATAGGTCAATATGATTACAACACATTTGTGAGCTATTCACAAAGGTACAGAATAGAACACAATACCTGCAGTACCATATTAAAAGCAGCTTTCTGCAGACAAAGGGTTACTAGAATCTATGTTGAATATGCGATTTGCCTTTTGTTTAACAAACCTAGTACAACAAGCACTTATTTTAACTAATTCTATTTAACAGGAAGAAATTTGGATTTGTATCTACAAATGTTAACTGAGTATTGGTACATTTTTATGCAAGGTATTTGCATGTGTGCCATAATGATTACTAGATGCAAATTTTAAACAAATGTGCAAAGAGGGAAAAAAAAGCTGGTCAAATTATATGTATGTCATAATAGCAGAGCCTTTTCTAAAGATATAGTAGATATAGTGCCCTCAGCTACAAGGATAGATAATGGTTAGGATGGCAGCTATGGAGAGATCCATTACCTATCAGTAGCAGTGTAACTATATTTGTACAGCAGTGTTTGGCGTCAGGGTACTTATCTGCGTTAGCAGTTATTTTGGGTTACATCCACTAGGGCAAGTTAAGAGACAAAAGAATAAAGGGTTTGCAAAGTCTAACTTTATACTATAATTTATTTGGAGAACTTTTACAATCATAGTGACTACAGACTACTGAACGCCATGGAAGCGCATGTGTTAAAGAAGCGTGCCTTTTCACTTCATTTTGTCTAAGTGATATTAGTACTAACATCAATTAGTTTCCCACAGGCTTTCTCTAAACAGCACATGTGGATGCATTTTGATTTATTTTGTTCTGTCTGCTTCACTTTGATGTAGCAGAATGCCTTTTCTATGTGTTTTCATTATATCCAGCCTCCTTTTTCCTTTAAGTGGTGATGCCTACATTTCGACAATATAACAATGCTTACATGCTGAAACCTGTGGTGCTTGTAGTCTCTAGTATTATAAGTAACAATAGGGGACATGTTATACCTTGTACTTTTAGAGGAAATTGTTGTATTTTACCTTCACCAAACTACCATGCCAAAAATCTTTTAGTAGATCGGAGGTAGAGTACAGAAATGTAATATACAATGTTCCCTCTGTATCAATACAACAATGAAGAGCAAGTTAAAATGTACAACGTATACGCATTACATTCATTTATTTATATCACCATATTATAATACAGATATGGGACTTGTTATCCGGAATGCTGTGGACCTGGGGTTTTCTGGATAAGGGATTGTTCCATAATTTGGAACACCATAGTTTAAGTCTACTTAAAAATCATTTAAACAATCATTTAAATAAACACAATAGGACTAATTTGCCTCCAATAAGGATAAATTACATCTTAGATGGGATCAAGTATAGGGTACTTTTTTATTATTATAGAAAAAAAGAAATAATTTTATTATTAAAATGGAGATGGCCTTCCTGTAATTTGGATGCTTTCTGGATAACAGGTTTTCATATAAGGGATATGTCTGTACAATGTGTAGTCTCACTTTCTAATGCTTTCAGTTCCTAGCCAAAGCTATAAGGAAGGCATGCTAACATTAGAAAATAGATCCATATCTAAGGTGTTATGAACCTTTAAATAAAATCAGTATCTAAAATCAATTTTAAACATTATTTTCGTTGGGGGAAGGGTGGGGCTTGTACCTACAGACAGGACTGTCATCAGAAACTTTGGGGCCCCATACAAGTTATTTATCTGGGGCCCCCATGAACACAAGTGCACAGTACAGGTATAAGATATGTTATGCAGAATGCTTGGGACCTGGGGTTTTCCAGATAAGAGGTCTTTCTGTAATTTGGATCACCAGGCCATAATTCTGTTAAAAATGAATAAAATATTAAATAAACCCAATAGGATTGCTTTGCCACCAATAAGGAGTAATTATATCTTAGTTCAGATCAAGGTACGTTTTTATTATCACAGAGGAAAAGGGCAATAATTTTTAAAAATTAAAGTTATTTGCTTAAATTGAAGTCTATGGGCCTTCCCGTAATTCGGAGCTTTCTGGCTAATGGGTTTCCGGATAATGGGTCCTATACCTGTACTAAACTTTTTTGCTCTTGTGTGGGCTACACAAACAATCAGCTAGCAGGTAGGTAGGATTTGCTAGGATAAAAGGGTGCCATTTGTGTAAAACATCATTTATTTAACCCAAAAAAGTACAGATACAGCTGAGACAAAAAAACTTGATGTGCATAAGATGGCACACACTGCATTTTCTCCCCCATCTGCTCCATATGTGTGAACACTGACAATGTATTAGTGTTCTGAACCACAGGTACAAATGCATAAGAACTGTACATTCTTGATTTGTTTCCATGTCTTTGTTCCAAGATGTTTTATTGAAGATGAAAAGATATCAATATGTCTGATACAGGATTTATTTATTATAACGCTAACATATTTTCAAGATTTCTCTGGTGCTCTCTTCGCTGGAGGGTTCCCAACCAAAATGAAATCTGTTTTTTTTTTTAGAACTTTTAATTACTTTGTACAGGGTTATCAAACACCCAACCTTCCAGCTGTTGTAGGGTAATGTTGGGAGTTTTAGTTCAAAAACACTTCATTCCTGATCTAACACCAATTTATGAGCACCTAGGGCAGTGCTTTTTCTGTCAGGTTATAAATTGAATAGAGACTTTAATTCATTGATTTCTGCCTATACTCCTACAAGTGCTCATTTCTTATATATGACTATCCAATATAAATGTTCCTATTTATAAATCACTGCATCAATAAATGTGCTCAGGTAGTCCATTTCATGGCCTTATAAATCTTCCAGAGGGGAAAAAAAAGATGACTGATTTGATTTATGTTTAAAAATTCCTTTAATTATTATCGACTTGTGTCGTCTAGCATGACTTTCAGTCTTTATAAACCTTGTTCTGGCTAACGGAGGATAAAGCAGGCAGTTTCCTTCACGGGAAAAGAAAGATAGCGCCCATCTCAAACACAATGATAACAAGACCTTTTCAAATGTCACATTGAAGAGCAGAGCCATACAAGGTTTTGTCTTAAAATAAAACCTCAATGGATAATCTTAACTTTAGTTATCGTAGCTGTTCCTCTCATTATGTAAAAGCAATGGTATATGTTTGAGGGGAATGCAAAAGGGTACCCTAATCTTCAGACTACACATAAATGATTAGAGCCTGGAGCCGCGTGTCCTGTTTCCAAGTGCTAATGGAGACGTTCTGAGGTATGCACAGTGGTTAGCCCTGCTACCTTAGAGCACTGGGGCATTATCTGCTAAGAGTTTATATAGTATCTGTGTGTGTTAATATTATTATCACCTATAGCAATCAATCAGCAAGAAACATTCACTGGTCCTCTGTTAAAAAGCAAACATCTTATTGGTTGCTATAGGTTACTTCATCTGGGCAAACTTTGTACCTTTCATTACATATGGGGGTTATATAAAATGGTAACAATAATTATGTGGTGTTTATATAACCACATATAAGGATTTTTCATTATTCAGATCAGTGCCTGTCCCAGAGGTTGCCAAACAGCAGATCTTTGCACAATTTGGCCAAGTACATGCTGAGCCAAATCTGGCTGATCAGATCATAATAAGCACCACATTATTATTATTATTATTAACATTTATTTATAAAGCGCCAACATATTCCGCAGCGCTGTACAATAAGTGGGTTTCATACATTGGACATACAGAGTAACATATAAAGCAATCAATAACCGATAAGAGAGGTGAAGAGAGCCCTGCCCAAAAGAGCTTACAATCTACAAATCAGGAGAGGATCAGATTAACGTACTGATATGGTCCTCATCTGACAGTATTTTCAAACCTGCCTGATAGATATCTGCCTGATTTTCTGACAGATATCTATTGGTAAGGCTGCCAGGGAGGGCCCATACACAGGCAAATAAGCTGTTGAAGGAGCGGTCTGAAGGAGCAGATTCACATTCACACTCATTGAACACAAAGGTAGGGACAGTTTGACCAGGAGCCAGTTAATGTATCTTGTATGTTTTTGCAATGTAGAAGGAAAGAAAATTGACATAGAACCAGGGAGAGCTATTATATATATATACATAAATATAAACTCAGTCAAGTCAGAATCAAACTTAGGACACCAGTACTTAGCTCAGGGACAGTGAAATAAACTGTTTTTCAGATTTATGTATTTCTGCTAAGCTACAGTACATTGTATTTTAAGTTTAGTGTTGTGTATTTTAAGGTTTAGTGCTGTGGATTTTAAGGATGCAGGCAGCATATTTATTACTGGAGATGTATGCCGGATGCAGGTAAAAGGGTTTTCTAAGGCAATACTACAAATAGTCCATACATAACAACAACAAAATGTTCCTATTTCCTTTTTTCTTAATTCCTTAAATTCAGTTTTTTTTAAAAAAAATAGAAGGCAACCAGTCAACAATGTTGCTTACAATAGCAACATTTTCACATGTTACAAGAGCTATAGGTGTTTCATTGATTAAATGAAAAGATCCTAACATTTGTCCCAAGTGTTTCTTAGTGGAGCCTCTAGCTTTATAAATAACATTCTCAAACTTACATAGGTAATTTACCCCAGAAAGCCATTGCTCATGTGTAGGAGGCAGTGGTTCTTTCCATTTCTGTGTAATAAGCTTCTTGGCTAAAATATTCACAAGTAAATAAGCTTTTGAGGTACTTAACAGGTCTTTAAGGCCCACATTCAGGGGGCAGGTTTGCAGAGTCAAAGGTGTGCAGTTTTTTGCCATTTTGTCACATAGTATGTCACATTACCATTTTGTCAAATTAGCGTGTCATCTGCATACAGCTGTATGTGCTCCTACCTGTTCTTAGTGCATCAGCCATGTATGGTAGGGTGTTGCAAATTGCCTGTGCAAAGGGCTCCATGACCAATGCAAATATTAGTGGTGACAGGTGGCAACCCACGTGCCATGATTTAGTGGAAATGTAGTAGAGAGTTCACCATTTAAAATTATATAAGCTTTGGGGGAGTGATACAAGAGCTTAATCAAACTGTTAGAAATGTTACTGTATCAAAAGCTAGATTCAGAAAAAGCCTTCTGATATTTAAGGTGTTTGGTCATCTGAAATAATTGCATTAAGAACCCTATTCATTCCAGCTCAGAGAACTTTAGCCCGACAGAAGTGAAATAGGGCAGTATGCATCCTTACTGGGTTTATGTAACTATGACACTATGATACTATAGAGGGCTCGTAGAGTGATGGAGGGAGTGTCTCTTCCTTTAAATGTCCCTATTTCTAATATATTATTAGGAACATTTTATGTGAGATACAGCATATTGTGTCCATTCACGAATTAGTGCTGTATGTTCTAAGACAGCTGGACAGGAGTTAGACAAAGGTAGAATATCATTAAAAAAAAACCACTACAATCCACATGAAAAGGGTAGAGACGTGGAATGTTGACTCCATTGGCCTAATGTTTCTAATATAACCTACACGCAATGTTCCTTCTAAGCTACAACAGAGCACACAGCAAATTTTGTATACACACATACTCAGCAATTGTGCACTCTGCACACAAAGAAATACATTTTCAGTAGAAATAAAGAATTTGCCTCCTAAAATTACCATCAACGGTAACATTTGAAGCAAGCTTTTTACTTTTCCATTTGACAGAAGCAATACTGTAGAGTGTGCACAATAGGTCAATTTTACCAGCTTTCAAGAAATTGGAGAAAACATGGCTGTCACACAGATTTAGATACTTTAGATGCTTCTCACACTGGGTGCCACTTTAAGACATTAGACACTCCAGCGCTCTCACTTTTACAGTCTTTGCATATAGGTTGGACTAGAGCAATCCCATCCCAGTGCCAGCCCTGACACCATCATCACCATAATATGGTCCAGGGCCGGAACTAGTGGTAGGCAGAAGGGGCACCTGCCTAGGCGCAAGGGTGCTGGGGGGGCAGGCAGGTACCTCTTCTTTCACCTACCTCTAGTTACGGGCACTTTCCCCCTCACTGCAGTTCCCCAGCCAGCTAGCACACATAGGGGGGTCCGACGAGGTTGCTGAGTTGCCCGGCGCTGATATGGTCATACTTTGTTTTGTATCATAATGATTTTCATTAGGGTATATAGGTGTATTCATATCTAATCCATACAGTATATTGTTTCATAACTGACCTCCTACATAGCTTGGACAAGGGCCACAACAATTTTCCCTATTGATATCTGGGTGATTTCTGGCAAGATATCTGTTGGTAGACTCCATACACTGATCAATAAGTTGCAGACTTAGGGGCAGATTTACTAATCCATGAATTCGAATACCGAATGGGATAAATTCAGATTGGAAACGAAAATTTCTGAAGATCACAAATATCCCGAAAATGCTTGCGAAAAAATCGTATTAGTCACTATAATATCGTATTGGCGATCCAAAAGTCACAAAATGTTCGTACCGAACCATTGTAAACAGCGGTAAAACCTTTCCGATTTTTTCGCGCAAGCATACGAAAAAGTTGTGCGGACGCCCGAAAAATACGGCGAAAATATGCTCGGAGCGTTCATGTTTTTGTAAATGTGCCCCTAAGTCTGGATTGTAATGCCACCTATTAGCTGCCCATAGACGGTAACATTTTTAATAGATCTTTTGGTTTTCGTAGGACCAAGCTTATCCTAAAATGATCATTTAAAAGTATTATTTGGCCATCACTCAAAACGACCATTTCAAGCGATATCGTCTAGTTAAAGGTAGAAACCAATTGGACAATGGGCAAATCTAATTGCTAATGATGAAAATTTTTAAACTTGCCCAATTTTCTGACTGATGTTAGATGAAAAGTTGTAGATGTACAATCGTTTTTTCTTTGGTGGTGTCTACTGAATGGCTTGAACAGAAACAGACAGGTACAAATATTTTAATGAAATTCCTTTGTGTTCTCAACAATGCAGCTGTGCCTTGATCAGAAACTGAAATGGCCGGAAACAGAAGAAAATGAAATAACCTTTGGACATTTACTTGTACTGTTCAATTTTTCATGTTTTTATTTAATATACCTTTATATTTGAGCACTTTCTGTCCCAAGTCATAAATACATATTATCTAATGATCCAGTGAGCACAGCAGGAATGAGACTTAGCTTTTGGTTTTGTTTGGATAATAGACTTCTGCAGAAGTCAGATAATATAGGAGACACTTCAAACATGTAATTTCAAGTTAATACCTTTCATAATTTTGTGTTAATGATCGTTTAAAGCACCAAGTACTATGAGTGATAGGCATTGTCGCTTGCAGGAAATCTCCTCTCACCTAAACATACCTTTGTATTGCCAACAATGTTAATCACCATGGGAAAAAATATCCCTTGCGTTATCATGCCTTCCAACTTTGAAGGTTCTCAAACCTGTCCTTGGCCCATAACAGTGTAGGTTTTCTGCATAACCACAGAACAGCATAGGTTGTTTAGTAAACAAGTCAGTAATAGATCCTGCTGATTATCCACTAGTACTGTGAGGATATACAGCCATTGTTGGTGAGGCCTGAGTAAAGTTTTGCAATGAATTTTGTTAAAACATTTTTTCTTGTCATTAAAACAAATCATATTCATATATCTTTAACATTCAGCTAAAACATTTTAAAAAATCTTATATTGCTCTAGTTTTGCTTTATATAAATATTTTTTTTTTTTTTAGAAAAGCCTATATAGCATACACTGTCTACCTAGCCCCATGTCTATTAACAGCAAGTTAAAAGACAAGATGGTAATCAGAAAGAGAAAATAGAGAGTTGGAAACATGAGCTATATTGCAATAATGTCAACAGAGTGCAAAGTAAAGCAAATGGAGGGAACAGCAGATAGGGCCTGAAAGTACAGTGTAAGGACATTAAGACCCCCACCACTCCTCCTTGCCTGTCACTGAGCAACAGTGCTCAGTATTTAAAAATTGCCTAGGGATACTGAAAGATGCAGTTCACAAAGTATTATAGCACTAAGCTTCTAATTCCTGATTACTTTTCATACTCTGGACTAAAAAAACCCATCAACCTTTAAGACAAAAAGCATCATACTAGGGGCAGAGCTTCTGCAGAGACCATAGTAATATGCTCGGCATCTGAATATATAGTGCTGGGGATTCTGTAATTAGTCTCTTGTACAACAGAGGTGCTTCATCTCCTCCTACTGTGTTGCAGCTGGCTGGCTGCCTGTCTGCTTTTGCCTATTGATTTATGTGCAGCTGTGTCTCTTCCCCACTGACAGAAAGGCACACAGTTTGATGATGTTATAAAGTGAAAACTGAACTACATGACTGGGACTAATCTTACCCTGAGACATCGGAAAATACATTGTGTTCTCTGGTTTCCATCATTTTACAGCAACACTGCATCACTTTGCTGGACAGGTCATATAAGAACGTACTTAAGCAGGGACTATGCTGCATTCATTAATTTCTTCAATATGTTCATTAAACTATTCAGGACAGAGCTCTTATTTGCTCTAAAGTGGCATGGACCTTTTTCAAAATTCACATTTTGAGCATCTCTTCTGCAAGCACCCTCCATGGTATGCTTATGCATTAATATGGTGTGTAGGAATTAGATACTGTTCTGTTTCATGGTAATTTACAATGTCAGACTGAAATAATGCTGTCTAACCAGTAATTGCAGCTTCACAGTTAACACATCCATATAGAGTTTAAATGTATTTCTATTTCGTAGGCAGAGTAACAAAGATCTTTCCTGTTTACGAAACACACAAACAACAGCAAAGTAGGGGCAGATGTAACCCATTATCTGACACCAGATTTGCGCCACAAATAACAGAGGGCATCTGCCTACATTCAGGCGCGCCTCGGAATCCCCCATGTGGTTTTGAAAGCCTGGAACACAGTTTCATATTTTGGCTTGGAAGCATCGAGCACAATTGCTTAGTTTGTACTCATTGTCAGATAAACCTTATAATATATAGCACAGCCCCAAGCAGGTGATAAGACAGACCTTTACTATATGGTAATACACTTGAGCTTCAGGCAACTTGTTAGGTTCTCTGTTTTTGTCTCCCTTTTGTCCTTAATGGGTGCTTGTTAAGACTAGTGTTTGAAGGCCTTTACATGGTGCTTTGTCACATCCTCCTCCTCTGGAATCCAGACTTTGGACAACCTTCTTTCCAACACTTTGATTGGGCTTCTGCTATTCCACAAGACCAATCACTGTTATGTTACCTGATGTCATGAAGTGGGGGTAGCAGAGAAGTTGGATTTTACAGCAGCGCCAGGGGACTATTTCGCCCATGTTACAGCTAGTATAAACCACTCAATCCGTAAAACAAATCTTAATCTCCCTGATCTTTCTAATTCTCATTTATGTTGACGCTTTATAAATATGTGGGTTATTGCAAGACTCATCTTCCACACTCAAACCAACTCTTTTTCATAGCCCTGTGTTGGCTGCCTCAAATATAACTCCTGACTTCTTACTTACAAAGCTTTCTTTAACAATATCCCACCTAAGGGCTAAACAACACAAGAGATTTTCATCAGATTTTGTGGGTCAGACTTTATTTCTGAACCTGCATCTGCCAATCAATGTATTTCAAAGAGAAGAAAAAATCTTTCAGATACCATCAGATTTTCTCTTGTTGGATGCAAGCGCAGCATGCAGTGTTCTCTTCCAACGGGCGTTTCGTGTCAGATTGCAAATCTTTCGTGTAATTTACTCATCACTTGTTCCCATTATTTTTCAACCCATGAAACCCTCCTACAAAATATCCTGTGCCGTTTAGCTATTAAAGCCTTATATTCAGATATTCTCCAAATCAACCACTCCATTACTCCAATTACCTTTGACTTTCCTCCTCTCTAGGAAGTTCCTCACATATACATGTACAGGACTTCACCATAGCAGCTTCCCACCTGTGGACTTCATTAACACTCAAGTCTGAAACAAAAAAAACAATGAACCTATTGTGAGTGGAGGCAACTGATGGAAATAAATAAATCTCATAGTTCTATTAAAACTTTCCTAGAAAGGGATAATTTTGGGAAAACTATGTTGCATACAGCCAAAATACTGTGTTTTTGAAACTACATCCGTGTTGGGGCTAATTTAAAATATAGATGCTAAATTGCACAAGTGCAGTTGCCAACATCAATCAATCAGCAGTAAGTTTTAAATCCTCTACTACAAGTTGGAAGATCTGAAAGCAAAAACCTGACTGATTGCTATTGGCAACAGCACTTGTACAATTTAGTAGCTATGTTTGTAAATAAGCCCTATTAATTCTGCTGCTAGATATCATAGGAAATATGCTGTTAAAATTTCATTCTTCAATTCTAGGGACACTGGGCATGTTGTTTAATCTTTTGGAGTCCTGTCTTAAATATGCTTAAGGGTGATCCAAGCTCCAGTGAGGGGAAAGAGCAATATATTGTATTTTCAATGGCATAACAAACTATTTTAATATTCCATGCTGGAACTTAAACGGTTATACACACACACATACAACGTATATAAATATAATAATGTTGCTGGAAAGCATTAAATGATTATCTGATGCAGGTGTTTTTTCTTCTATGACACGCATTCCTCAGAAGTGTGGGAAGAATGGTTTTCCCTTGCTGGCATGTCTAAAATACCTTCTGCAGAAATCAAAACAAGAAGGCGTTTTTTTTTCAGTGTTGGCTTGGTTTGTCCTTTGGCAAATTCCTATCTTTGTGTAGATTTTTTTTCTTTGCTGGGGTCTCCTGAACGACTTGAACAGAAAAAAAGCACGAAAGCTGAGTTGATTCCTCTATCCAATTCTTGCTCCATTTGTCCTTCAGCAAATCCAAATACTCCTACAAGTCTTCTGTAGTAATTTTAGGGTTACTAAAGAACGGCCATTACTAAGTTTGAAAATGTCAGCTGGCAACAATTTGGAGATGGGTTAGTAACATACTGTGAATAAATCAAAAATATACAGCAACCAATGAAGTGACTGATTTCATTAGTGTAGCTGCACTATACCTATGACACAAGACTTTAACCTGTGTTCTATTTTCTTAAATTGACAGGTAGCCATAACAAATGTATCTTGTGCCCATGTAGATTCAAAATCCCCTCTAAGTATAATACAAAAGAAAAGAATATGTTTAACATTCATACCTTTTTATTAGTAGTTTTATTAACATATATATATAGCGCCAACATATTCTGCAGTGTTGTACAATAGATAGGTGTGAAGCTCAAATTACATACAAATATACACTAATACAAGAGATAAAAGGGGTTCGGCTCCATATGGCCCATGGCCCATAGGGAGATTAGTCTTGGCAACCGTGGGCGACTAATCTCCTTGAAATGCCGTCCCACCAGCAGTAAATCACTGGTGGGAAGGCATATTAACATAGTAAGTTAGGTTGAAAAAAGACGCATGTTCATCAAGTTCAAGCAATCCCTGGTCCAACTTGTACTATATCTTCTATAACCCTGTATTTTCTCACTTGCTAAAAAGCCATCCAACCCCTTCTTGAAGTTATATAATGTATCAGCCAGTACGACTGGTTCAGGGAGGAAGTTACACAACTTCACAGCTCTCACAGTAAAAAAACCCTTTATGAATATTTACACAGAACTTCCTTTCTTCTAATCGGAATGGAATCCCTTGTGTCTGCTGGAAGGGCCTACTTATAAATAAAGCATTAAAAAGATTGTTACATGATTCCCTTATATATTTATACATATAGTTATCATATCACCCCTTAAGCGCCTCTTCTCCAGTGTAAACAACCCCAACCTGGCCATTCTTTCCCCATAACTGAGACTTTCCATACCCTTTACCAGCTTAGTTGCCCTTCTCTGGGCCCTCTTTAACTCAATAATGCCCCATTTGAGCACTGGAGATTAAAACTGCATGGCATATTCTAGATGGGGGAAGAATAACCCCATCCTCCTGCGAATCAATGCCCCTTTTCAAAAAACGTCATATGTGCTGCTTCATTTTCTGAAGTTGTGCTGTTTCTTCCTACAGGAAGCTTTGCACAGCTTCAGAAAACGAAGCAACACGTATGCCAATTATTTACTTTATTGTCGGTGGGAAGGCATTTTGGAGAGATTAGTCGTCCATGGTAGCCGAGATTTAACCACAGACAACTTATCTGCCCACAGGCCATGGCCTTCAGCTTACAAATTGGAAGGCTGAAATAAATGAATACTATCATAATAAAACATGTTTTTTTTTTTTTCAAAACACATCAGTTAATAGAGCTTCTCCAGAAGAATTCTGCATTGAAATCAGTTTTTTAAAAACACAAACAGATTGTTTTTATATTTAATTTTGAAATTTCACATGGGGCTAGCCATATTTCTCATTTCCCAGGGTGCCACAACCATGTGACCTGTACTCTGATAAACTTCAGTCACACTTTACTGCTGAGCTGCAAGTTGGAGTGATAACACCCCCCTTCCCAGCAGCCAATCAGCAGATCAATGGGAAGGTAGGAAGATAGCAGCTCCCAGTAGATATCAGAATAGCACTCAATAGTAAGGAATCCATGTCTGGCTTACGATTTCTCAAGTTAAGGTCCCCATACAGGGGCCGACTATAGCTGCCGATATCGGTCCCTTGGACCGATTCGGCAGCTAATCGGCCCGTGTATGGGCAGAACAGAGCTGCCTGGCCGACCGATATCTGGCCTGAAATTGGCCAGATCTCGATCGGCCAGGTTAGAAAATCCGGTCGGATCGGGGACCGCATCGGCTCGTTGATGCGGTCCCCGAACCAACTGCCCCATAAACTCAAATGTAATCCGATCGTTTGGCCCCAGGGCCAAACGATCGGATTATTTTTTTTTAAGTCCCTTAATATCGCCCACCCGTAGGTGGGGATATCGGGTGAAGATCCGCTTGCTTGGCGACATCGCCAAGCGAGCGGATCTTATAGTGTATGGGCACCTTTACATGGGAGTAAGAGAAACAATAGGTTACCTGAAAGCAGTTCTAATCTGTAGTGCTGGCTCCTTCTGAAAGCTCAGACTCAGGCACAATGCACTGAGATGGCTGCCTAAACTCAATATTACAGCTAAAAAAAATACATTTGTTGGTTCAAGAATAACATTTTAAATGGTAGAGTGAATTATTTGCTATGTAAACAGTGTAATTTAGAAATAAAAAGTATACCATAAAAATTATGACAGTATCCCTTTAAATAGGCACACCTCAAAAAGTCTATGCTGAAATTCATTCTGCATTTTCTAAGTCTAATTATAGCACTGTGTAGAAATATGGACTGGAGAAATGCCAGCACTTCCCTTTGTGATTCATTTTTGAGTGTACCTATTTAAAGTGTAATTGTTGAAAGATGATATTGTATCTATATTTCTAATTAGTCCAATTTACAAAGCTTACTGCATTTATTATAGATTAACCAAGCCATAGATGCATTGCCTATAAAAATAAGTGGTTGTATTATAGATTCATTGCATGTACAGTATATTGATTAAACCACATTAAATATACATGCTTTGATCTGCATTGAATCATATAAGTTAAAAGTAGAACTTCCATTGCTGATTATGACAAATACTCCTAATACAAGTAGTATTGAGCTGGTCTTGCAAGCCCAAAACTGGTCAGGCATTTTGGCCATGTTTGACAATGCAACCTAACCTGGGTATCTATGGCACCCCAATGGGCATTTTGACATACCATCTTGCATAACAATTGCTGGTCTGTCCAATGTTTGTCTGCCAATATTCCTTCCTAGCAGGTGAATGGAGCATTAGCTAATGCAGACATAAAGGAAGCACACAGCATCTCTGCACATTGTATGAGTTCTCTAGTTTAGGTTATTGGCTAAGGTTAACTGGACAGGGTAATTTGGCCATTTGTGTGGGTTGAAAGGTGACATAATATGTGTAGGGGTTTGCCCCACAGGATGTATACCCCTAGGATAGGCCCCGGGAGGGTAATGGTTAAGGTACAATGGGTATAGCCTGGTATATCTATAGTTAATGGGGAGTATCCCCGCAGTTCGGGTTATGGCCACAGGGTGGTTCATAGGCCCATATAAGGGAAACAGCCATGTGCTGGGAGCCATCTTAAGTTGGGAGCCTCTAGAGAGAGGAGCTCCCCAGTGAGTTAGTAGTTTCCCTGTGTTAGATCCAGGGCCGCCATCAGGGGGGCACAGAGGGTACAATCGTCCCGGGCCCGGACGTTTTTAGCTTTAAAGGGGGCCCGGCCGCGCTAAAGTTATCTTAGCTCGGGCCCCCTTTAATCAAGTCTGGGCCCTCGCTTCCTCGGCTCTGGCGGTGTCCTCCGCTATGTGCCGATACTTCGGCGCTTTTATAAGGTTGCGCCCGTGCGCACTGACGTCACACGCACGGGGCGCAACCTTATAAAAGCGCCGAAGTAGCTGGGAGCCACGGCACATATCGGAGGACACCATGGCAGCAGGCAGGCAGGCAGGCAGGCCCTGGGGGAAGCTGGAGAATGCTTTGGGGTGGGGGCCTAGGGGAAGCTGGAGAATGCTTTGTGGGGTGGTCCTGGGGGAAGCTGGAGAATGCGTTGTTGGGGGGCCCTGTTGGAAGATGGAGAATGTTTTGGGGGGGGGACCCTGGGGGAAGCTGGAGAATGCATTGTGGGGGGGCCCTGTTGGAAGCTGGAGAATGCTTTGGGGTGGGGGCCTAGGAGAAGTTGGAGAATGCTTTGTGGGGGGGCCCTGTTGGAAGCTGGAGAATGCTTTGGGGTGGGGGCCTAGGGGAAGCTGGAGAATGCTTTGTGGGGGGACCCTGGGGGAAGCTGGAGAATGCTTTGTGGGGGGGCCCTGGGGGAAGCTAGAGAATGCTTTGTGGGGGGGCCCTGGGGGAAGCTAGAGAATGCCTTGTGGGGAGGCCTGGGGGAAGCTGGAGGATGCTTTGGGGGGGCCTGGGGGAAGCTGGAGGATGCTTTGGGGGGGAAGCTGGAGGATGCTTTGGGGGGGGCTTTTTAGGGGGGCACTGGCTACCAAAGTTTTAGGGGGCCCTGGGCTGGCTAGCAATGATTTAGGGGGTACCTGCCCTGGCACCAATGCAAAATGTAACTCCTGGACACCAATGTTTTAGGGGGCCCTGGCTACCAAAGTTTTATGTCCTTTGTATTGATGGGAGGAGTCACTTGGGGAGGGGCCATTGGGGTGTGGGAGGAGGGGGGGGGCCCAGAAAACTTTATTATGAGGGGCCCCGTGATTTCTGATGGCGGCCCTGGTTAGATCACTCTAGGAGTGAGATGTAGTTAGGGCACAGTTAGAATGGGCAGAAATAGCCCCTCCAGGAGTGGTAGAGGGAGTAGGCTCCCCCAGCTTTACATCAGCTGGAGTGTAGGGACCCAAGAGTCTAGGTAGGTGGTTAGGCTGCCGCTAGAAGGGGTACTACTCTGAGGGTACTTAGTCGTGAGTACCGGGGATGAGTCCTGGAGGTGGTCCGTCTTGGCGTGAGTACCGGGGAGAGCCCTTAGAGAGGGTCTCTTGGCGTGTAGTACCGGGGAGGACATCTAGAAGGGATCATCCTGGCGGGAGTACCGATAAGATACCCAACAGGGGTAGGTACTCTGAAGGTTTAAGGAAGGAGAGTGTCCCCTGCACTGTGTTTGTATTGCCACTCCTGGAGAGGTCCTGCCTAATAAACAACCCACTGTTTCATCACAACTGTGTGTTCATCGTGTCTGCCTCTAGGAGCACCTACATACCAGTAAGTGAATGCCCCAGGGAGGGGATTCCCTTTGGGGGCTTGTGTGAGGTCTCAGGCAGCACTACACCAAAGTATCAAGTCCCAGGGAGGGAGTTGTAGTTCTCCCATAACAGAGCCCTGGGTGGAGGCA
This sequence comes from Xenopus tropicalis, assembly GCF_000004195.4. Classification (NCBI taxonomy): domain Eukaryota; kingdom Metazoa; phylum Chordata; class Amphibia; order Anura; family Pipidae; genus Xenopus; species Xenopus tropicalis. Next base: position 103,030,322 of record NC_030678.2, on the reverse strand, counting down.
CGCCATTTAACAGAGAAGTCCCTGCTTCCCCCATAGTAAGCGGGGCTCAGGACTCCTGGAAGCGCCAAAACAGAGTAATTCAGCAGGTAGTGCCACAACCGTTTATAAAGTGGGCTACATATGTAACAATTTATGGGCTGATTTACTGGATTAATAACAGGTCATCTTTGTACATTACAGGGCCTATTTATCATACTGTGTAAAACAATTAACACCAGAAAAACTGTGTCAAAAGCTGTTTAATAAAAGTCAATTTATCAAGGTGTGTGTTTTATTTTGTGCCGTCTGAAAGCCGGATTTGACACCACTTTGGACCCTGTTTGATTCATTAAAGTCAATAGGAAAAATTCAAATGGCAAATAAATTCCAACAGAAAAAAAAACGCAGGAAATAAACCCGATGGATGAAAAGCTGTATTTTTCCCTAAAGGGCCTATTTATTATGATGTGTATAAAAACAGCGACAAAATACACAACACATCACCAGACATCACTGTGTATTGAGCTGTGCATTGATTTTCAGCAATCAAATACCTCTGTGTAAAAATCCACTGTAAACAGAAGCAGCCCTTGGAAAATGCTATAGGAAAATATGGCCTTTATTCTTTGCGTCTTTTTCACGTTTTTTTTTTTTTTTAATGCAGGAACTTGCTGCTTGTATTTTTCCAATATTTCCAATGTCAAATATGGCGTTTGAGTAGCGTAAAATAAAATGCACCACTTGATAAATTCACCATTCAGAGTTTATTACACCATTTTTCTATTGTTAATTGTCTTACACTGTATGATAAATAGGCCTCTTTGGGTAAAACTCACTAACATGGGCACAGTACTCTACCAGTGTACGATTCTATATCAATTAGTGATTTGCTTCCATTGGTCTAACTGCATTAGAAAGTCAATAATCCAGCCCTGGCATTGTTAAGATCGTATTTCACTTAATATCAGGGAAGGCCTGGCTTGATATTCTCAAATGAAATCATTTATGGGACATCTGTTCTTGAAATACAGAATGATGAAAACAGGAAATCACTTAGGGAACTGTATTTATCACAAAGTGTCTTTCTCATTACTTGCTCGGGTACATGTGCCAAATATGTGTTCAACAATATTTTAAAAACGGCTACTAGAAATGTGTGCTCTCACAATCTGTCTTAATAAACTTCAATGTAATAATCCAAACCATATATACCCTTGTAAATGGAGCATGCATGTCTTTAAAAATATTTTGTTTTCTATCCCACCTATGAAAAGACTAACGTAGGGGTTGGGGTGGAAACCTGTATGTCTTGAAAATCTCTTCAAAATAAAATATTCTTTAGGGTGGTTGGGTCAGCCCATGAAATTGGACCAAAAATAAACATTAGAACTCATCAATAAAGTAACTGTATGTGACCATGTTTAAAATATGTGAACTAGCATAACATTAGTACTATTTCAAAAATCCAGGGCACACAAAAATAATTGTTATTGCATATTTATTGTTCTAACACCCGCATTTTGCTTTTTTAAATCATAACATTGCAATTAACCATAAAAATTCTCACTCACTCCCGGTAAATCAACCCATTCTAGCAAAACGAATACAGTACAATAATTCATCATACTGAAAAGAACACAAGTAAAAGGTAGTATTTAAACATTTTAACACTGTGCAAACTTATAGTAAATGTATATATTGAAGGAGTCACCCTGTTTAGTAAAGTTTGCAGATCAATGATGGGTTATGTCAGGGGTCCCCAACTTTTCTTACTCGTGAGCCACAGTCAAATGTGAAAAGACTTGGGGAGCAACACAAGCATCATAAAAGTTCATGGAGGTGCCAAATAAAGGCCAAGGTTGGCTATTAGGCAGCCTCTATGCACACTATCAGCTTACAAGGGGCTTTATTTGGTAGTAAATCTTTTTTTTATTCAACTAAAACTTGCCCACAAGTCAGGAATTCAAAAATAACTACCTGGTTTGGGGGCACTGAGAGCAACATCCAAGGGATTGGTGAGCAACATGTTGCCCCCGAGCCACTGGTTGGGGATCACTGGTTTATGTCCTGGTTCCTCCTAATGTCTCATAAAAAGCTGGTGGTATCTGGGGAATAGTTTTTATATGCGGATTCTCTTTTTTTTTTTTTTTTTTAAAAATGACTAATTTCGTAGTGTTTACACATAACTATGCTTGGTGAATATGGGCATGTGAGTCATTAAATAGTTTCTTAGCGTTAATTGTCCATTGTCAATGTTGGCACTGATCAGTTTGATCTACTAAAGCTGGAAGGGCAACAAATGGACCTGTGTTACGGGCCTTAAGGTTGGAAGTTCATCTACTGGGACCCACTACAAGTCCACCCAAACGTTATATCCAATAGCTGCTAAAGATTTGCTGTCCAGTAGTAATTGGGACAGTCTTGGAGACCTACCCTTTCTTTCAGTCTGCCGGAAACTGAAGAAGAGATATTTAAACAAGTTTCTTTGTTGCTCCATAAAAAGAGTATGAAAAACATATAGTAGGAAAGGTAAAAAATTAATTTTAATCATATTAACTTTATCAAATATACATTGTTTTAAACAATTTAGGGAGACTATTGGTTGTGATGAACTGGCTTGGAACTGTGCCCAACTTAATGCCTGGGTAAGTGAAGTGTCTCTGCTATTATGAAGAGTTTATATATAATCTAACTGATCTGATAAGAACAAATTCTAATCTAACATTAAGGGCTCTGGCACACGGGGAGATTAGTCGCCCGCGACAAAACTCCCTGTTCGCGGGCGACTAATCTCCCCGGATTACCATCCCACCGGTGAAAATGTAAATCGCCGGTGGGATGGCATACGCGGCGGGGCGATTTCGGTGAAATCGCGCCACCGCATATGCCATCCCACCGGCGATTTACATTTTCGCCAGTGGGATGGCATTTGGGGGAGATTAGTCGCCTGAGACACAGGAGATTTGTCGCGGGCGACTAATCTCCCCGTGTGCCAGAGCCCTAAGGAACACATTTCTGTTAATTTCTAAGTTGCTGACTAACCTAACTTGGGAGAATTCCCTTTCAATGGATCCAATAATAATAATTATATAATAATAATTAGAAACTGGGTTTATGCAATCGCATACATTTGCAATGAAATGTCTTCTCCTATTTATACCTGTATGCACTATTCTGGAAGCTTGGATGAACTCATTGCCTATGATATCCCAATTTTTTTTATAATTGTGTCACAGTATGTAAGTTACTGATGAATAATGCACACGTGTAATGCTGGGATTTATCCTTTTTTTTAAATATGTGCACTAGCCTAATATAAACCTCTCATGTTATTTTGGATTTTCAAAAATGCAATCTTTGTTTTTGCTTATATACAGTACATTTGCGCAGCAGGATCCTTTATTTTAAGTTGAGAAAAACAAACCTTGTCATGAACAAGTATAACAAGTCAATTAAATTGTAAAAATATCAGTGGCATGTTGATTTGAGCTTCTTCAATGTGAGATTTACATATTAAAAGTGCATGGTTAGGTTAATTGTCAACAAATCCTAAAGTGTATGCAGCAGCAGATGTCTCAAGGTATGAAATCTGCAGCAAACAAAGGGCTACATTTAAAGGATAAGTAAACCTTTTATTTTAAAATCCCCTAAAATAACACTAAACAGCCACCAGAATAACACACCTTTCTCCCTGCATGCAGATGTATGTTGTTTCTCTATTAAAAGGAGCCGAACTGCAGTTCTTGTACTTACTTCGTTGTCTGTAATGAAGCTCCACCCCCTTTTGCTTTCTGAGCACTCCTCTCTCTAACTATGAAGACCTCAAAGAGCCTGTTTACTGGGCATGCTCTGGGCAGGAAGAAAGGTATGGACTTTATAGAGTAATTTTAGAGATTTTTTACAAAAAATGTTTACTTATTCTTAAAATGGACAAAAAAATCTGAAATAATTTAGCCCTATTATTAATTAGAATTATTAATTAGAATGGCACTGGAATTTGTAAGGAAATCTGGAAATGAATGTGGTAATAACTTTTTTTTGTTAAAATACATCTGCCCCAAAATATGAGTGAGGGATACAAAGAGTGGTATTTTAGAGGCAGTACACAATCATTCATGTGTTGCATTTTTTAACATCCTTATGTTTATAAACATATATGTAGATATTTAATATCTTCCTGAAGAGCACAAATTCATATATACAGAGCATGTGCTACATTAGGGTAGAAACATAAAGGTATCCTGATAAGCCTGGCTGACATAGTCTTGTTAGAGGGGCACAGGGTTATACAAATGGTAATGAATGGTGAGGCAGCCAGACGAGTGGAATAGCTATAAGAGAAATGGCACAGAAGATGATCCTTGTGCCAGTGACTTTTAGTAGCTTAGAAGGATGTGACAATAACTCAAAATAACCTTCTATTTCCTGAATTTAGGTGGATGTCTTCATGTCTCCAGAAGATAAATGCCTCAAATTACTTGCATGGACTACCATGTTTCCAAGTGACCTTTCAGCTAATTCGCCATTGCATCCTGAGCTACTAAAAATAGAGACAAAGAACATGAAACCCTCTTGTCTGACATTGCCCTTAGAGGTTATAAAGCCCTCCATTTCAAGACTAAGTAGGAACACTACAGCTACAGCTGTTTCATATTAGCTAAACAGTGAGAGGAAAAGGCAGTGCAGAAGCAGCTGAGGGAGCAGGTAAACTTGGACATGCCATAATGTATGGAATACCAATAACCTTTCACAAAAAACACCCAGAAACTATGTTAAACCTAAGATAATCCACGTGCAAGATTAAGGGGTTGGATTCATTATTGCTTGTAGCTTGGGTTCAGGCATATCATAAGGAGCACATACATTCTTAATTTAACTTGTGACTTAGTAACATAGTAACATAGTAAGTAGGGTTGAAAAAAAGACGTACGTCCATCACGTTCAACCATAATGCCTATATATAACTTGCCTAACTACTAGTTGATCCAGAGGAAGGCAAAAAAACTCATCTGAAGCCTCTCTAATTTGCTGCAGAGGGGAAAAATTCCTTCCTGACTCCAAGATGGCAATCGGACCAGTCCCTGGATCAACTAGTACTAAGAGCTATCTCCCATAACCCTGTATTCCCTCACTTGCTAAGAATCCATCCAGCCCCTTCTTAAAGTTATATAATGTATCAGCCAGCACAACTGATTCGGGGAGGGAATTCCACAACTTCACAGCTCTCACAGTAAAAAATCCTTTCCGAATATTTAAAGGAGAAGGAAAGGCAAAGTCACTTGGGAGTGCCAAAATGTTAGGCACCCCCAAGTGACTTTAATCGCCTACCTTTTACCCCGGGCTGGTGCCCCTGTTCGGAGAGAACAGCACCAGCCCAGGGTAGCTGCAGCGCTTCCTTCTTCCTCTTTCTCGTGCGCGCATGTGCAGTAGAGTGAAAAGCCGAACTTTAACAGAAAAGTCGGCTTTTCACTCTACTGCGCATGCGCAGACCGCTAGCATTTTAGAAAACGAAGGAGGAAGTGCTACAGGTACCCCGGGCTGGTGCTGTTTTCGCTGAACAGGGGCACCAGCCCGGGATACAAGGTAAGCGATTAAAGTCACTTGGGGGTGCCTAACATTTAGGCACCTCCAAGTGACTTTGCCTTTCCTTCTCCTTGAAGCGGAACCTCCCTTCTTCTAAACGGAGTTGGTGCCCTCGTGTCCGTTGGAAGGACCTACTGGTAAATATTTTTATTGATTATTTCTTTTTCTTCCGAGATTGTATTTTTTCAAAATACAAAATCCTAGCACCTAAAACCTGGTGAAAAAAAGCCCTGTTGTGGATTCAAAAAAAAGATTTTGGGGAAAATAAATACTGTACAGTTGACACAAGAAAACACAGAGGATTGCTATTGCCTATAAAAAAAAAATCAGTTGAGGACCCCTTCAATCAGCAGATTGTCTTATTTTGTTGATGAACATTAAAATCCAGAACTTCTTAATGTAAGAGACTGTTACCTTCATTGTTCATCAATTGTAATCTTTGTACATTATATTGTATATTATCTTGCTTTTCTTTGCATTGTGATGTTGCAAGTGATACTGATATTATGATATGTATATTTCCACTTAGAAACAAGAATTTCATGAGACCTTGGTGTCTGTCTTGGAACTGAAACCATCATTTAAAAATATTTCATTTTAATAGTTTCATGGACAACAATAAACTCAAAGTGTGAAATGTGAATATTACTAAAAGCACTGAAAATGTTCCTTCATGCATATAGTAATTAGAGGTAATAAGTATTTAAAAGCAATTACATACACCCAACCTTGTTTACAAGTCATTTACCTAGGCATCTCTTCTCCTTGCTCAAGCAGTTAGAGTGCATCCAAGTTTTATTTAAATATTTAAAGATATTATTTGATACACTTTTAAAATATAGACATTTTTTTTACTCTAACAACCTACAATACACTGTAATTGTTCCAGAATTTGTTTCTATCTATCTATAAACTGAGATTTGGTGGGATACAAAACAGGTTGTCAAAACAGCCAGAGGAGCATCTACATGAGAAGATAGTATGGAAATTCAGATAATGATCATCACTCTGTGCGAGGCCAGAAAATTTGTTGAGATTTGTTATAGGCATACTATTTCTTCTTTTGAAACTTACAATATATACTGAAGTAGAAAAAGGCATTTTTTCATCTCCAAAAACTCTGTGGGCAATATGTGGCAAGCCAGCAAAAGTCACTTGGGGCTACCTATAGTTAATAAATAGGGGTATCTGTGATGACTGTATACCATATTTTTGCTTATGTAATGCTAAATTTCAGTTGCCCAATACAAATGTTTTATATTAATCTTTCAAATGTTATGATGTCTTTCTTATGAACTTAATTACTCCTTGAAGGGGTTGTTCACCTTCAGTGTCAAAATCTTATTAAACCACCAACAATGCTCTGAATATCAGAGAATCCATTTTCTATATAAAAAAATGAAAAAGCCCACTGTAAAAGCTACCTTTGATACCTGTTAAATCAGTTCTTCTGTCTCTCCTATCAGTTTTCTGAAGGGATGGGACTGGCCTATTTCGAACCTGACACACTGGGAACTTTCTATATGCTTACATCATCATATCCAGGCTCTGCCCTTTCTTTTTTCCTACTGGACCAATTCATTGGTTGCTTGTGCACTCTAACCAGTTGCATAAAGTGAAAGGCCATTGGTTTATTTCTCCCTTGCAAAGAGATAGAAAAACAGACTCAGCATATCACAAATCTAACGTACTGTTGTTAGATTTACAGCACTCCGTCACAGGAAGCAGTGTCAGACTGACAGGAGACACAGCCAATAGAGGTTAAGTCTGCTGCCAGTACTATGTTTAGCATTATATAAGGAAGTAAAAAAGCAACTGTAGTGTTTTTAGGGATCACTGACCCCTCAGCACAGGGCCTGTGCAGAAGTGAAGGATCAGTAGAGGGATGATTCTGAAGTGAATCTCTCTTTAGCTACACATTTTTTGTTGCCTATGTATATGGCAAAGAATGTTTTATTAATGTGAACGGTTAGATTTGTGTATGTTGTACAAAGGTGAACAACCCCTTTAACAGCTTACCTGCTAAAGATCAAAACATTTAAACTACCTAGGAACATAGCAATGGTTCCTTGGTGGAAAGTGCTGAACAAGTTGAGTGGGAAGAGAAGTGGCTCCTGGTATGTGACTGCAACAGGGGCCCAGAAGTGTTAATCGATATATTAGCAGTTTAGTAAATTGTAAAAAAAAACAAAACATATTTACCCATCTTGAATTTGCCAAAACTTTATAAAAATGTTGTTTTCTGTGGTCAACTTACTGTAAAGGGTAATTTTGGTGCTGCAACTTACTGAAATTTCCTATTGGGCTGCTGTGGGTTTTTGATTTATAGAAGGCAGGAATCACAATTAAATTGTTATATTATTGTATATGTATTGGCATGGGAACGAGCTTCCACATTATTCATAATACTATACACAGAGACAAAAAGTCAACTGCACTCACCGCTTATCACTCTATATAGGACATTAAGACATTCTGTGCATTAAGCTACTAAAACATGAACTCACCTAGTTTTACCTGCAGTAGAATTAAGAATTCTACTGCTTCATTATACATTTTTCACAGGGACTATAAAAGGGCAATAAAAGGGCAACCATCTGGGAGTTTTAACTTTGAAAGTGAGCAAGTTGCAGGTAAATTTCAGTCCCTGTAAAAAGGTATAATGAAGCAGTAGAATTCTTTATGAATCAGATGAAAGTGAGTGTAGGACTGGCCAGACTTTGATGTAGTTGGCCAGCCTGAATATATAATATATATATATATACTGTATATAGACAAACAATCTAATTTTGTTTACAGGGGAGGGCATATATATTATAAGAAATATTTTTTGTTTTCCTTTTTTTCATTATATAGGGTCATATATTTTGCTTAGGTGGAATTACATAAAAATTGAGACTGATTTCAAAAGCTTAGGATCTGAAAACAAAACAAAAAAGATATAGTTTTCTAGGTAAACTAAAACTTTCTCCCACAACATGGTCCTACATCAACTGGTAAAAGCAATACCCATTTGCACAAGGGAATACACATTTTAAGACTGATATGACATATTACATATTGAAAATAATTACAATTTTGGCATGTCCTCTATTTTAAGTTTGGACAAGGGTTTCATCTTTGTTTCATTAAAATCTACAAGTATAAAGCCTTTTTTCATGCTGCTCCAAGTTGCATGGGAACAGATTAGGAGTCTGATAATATGTATAGCTGCCTAAACAAATCCATATATTGATCTATTTTTATCCTTCATTAACTGCAGGTTAATCTTCAGTCTGTTCTGGGGAAATTAGTGTAATAATGCAGGAGTCTGCTGCTAATGCTACAGTCTGCAATTGCCACTAGTTCTCCTCTCCGGCAGCCAATAGCCCATTTTTTATCCACCAGACCAGGGTGGGAACTGACCTGTTTCAACAATTGATGAACAACCTGTAATAACATCCACAGCTGTTCAAGCTCATGAAGCAACCTCACTAAAGAACCAAGTATCAGTAAAGCTAGGAGTTACACTAAGGACAAAGTCATATTTCTTGTGCTCATAGGTCTTTTATAAAAAAAAAAAAATCGAAAAAAAACAAAAAAACAACTTGCTTTTCTGTTATATACATATATGGCTGTGTGGAGTATTAATATGCATCCCCTTGCTGGCTTCTTAGGGGCTGATTTACTAACCCACGAATCCGACCCGAATTGGAAAAGTTCCGACTTGAAAACGAACATTTTGCGACTTTTTCGTATGTTTTGCGATTTTTTCGTTACCAATACGATTTTTGCGTAAAAACGCGAGTTTTTCGTATCCATTACGAAAGTTGCGTAAAAAGTTGCGCATTTTGCGTAGCGTTAAAACTTACGCGAAAAGTTGCGCATTTTTCGCGTAAGTTTTAACGCTACGCAAAATGCGCAACTTTTTACGCAACTTTCGTAAAGGATAGGAAAACTCGCGTTTTTACGCAAAAATCGTATTGGATCCGAAAAATTCGTAAAGAATCCGAAAAAAACATACGAAAAAATCGCAAAGTACCGATCATTACGAAAAAAACGCAATCGGACTCCATTCGACCCGTTCGTGGGTAAGTAAATCAGCCCCTTAGTGTAGCACTGAAGAAGCTAATTTTATTTCCAATATAATACTATTCAATAGTAAGTCGATACATAGGTAATGTCTGTGAAGCTGGGTGCTCTTACTTAAGGCCACATTTATTTGTAATGCAATGATGAAAGGTTGTTAACATTCACTGCACTAAACAAGACACTGGTATATTAAAAATAATATTAAGGGGCAAATGTATCAAAATGTGAGTTTAGAGCTTAATAAATACAAACTCACCCACGTTCTACTCCTTTCTATGGGATTTTTAGAAGCATAATAAGTTCTACCTTTCACCCACTAATAAATACACTTCTAAAAATCCCATAGGAATAAATAAAAAGTGGCCCTAAATGTTTGTCTTGTTGTATAGAATTGTCTTTTGTTTTCTATGAAGCATTCTTCAATAATATTCAATTCCTCATGGCTTTGACTTATGAACAATAGCTGGGAGAAGTTCTTTCTGAGGAGCCAAAATTTGCATTGTGTTTCTATTTCCAAAAGTCTTTGCTACTTTTATGTTATTGCACAACTGGGATTTTGACTAATGGTAAAATTATCAATAAAAATGCTAATGATTTCTGTCCCCACCCCCAATAACTGCCAACAAAAGGAGTGCTGCCTGAAAGCCATTTTAGGCCTTTAACTAATAACTAATTCAGCAGGAACCATATTTGCTCAGTGTTCTTCCTGCATTTTCTTCTGAATTGAGCACTGCTGTGCCTATTGACAAAGGGGAACCCTGGAGCTATGGCCACCTATGGACCAGGCCATAGCTCAGGGGTTCCCTCAGTGGCCTGCCACATCACTCTCACACCAAACACTGGAAACAATGCAGGATATGTATCAAAAACATACAGTTGCAATCATACACAATTGCTGCAGGTGCAGCACAATTGCGTCAAAAGCATCACCCCTTTTTGATCACAATGACGGAATTCTGGAAAATGCTGCATCGTGGGGGAAAAAAGGACGATTGTGCTTGAAATTGCACTTTGCTCAATGCACATGTGGATGTACATATGCCCTTTTTGTGTTGATGGAAAAAAGAATATTAAAGTAAAAATTAAAAAAATTAAATTATTAACAGGATTACATTTTCATATGGGTTCAGAGAACAGCATAATGGCAGTATATTGCTGATAATGGCAAGCAGATAGGAACTATCAGGTTTTAGTTTAACTGGACAAAACTTGGAGCCAGACAGACAATCCCTTGGATCCTCAGTGTGAAACCAGTGGTGCATTGATCTGTGCATAGATCTTCCAGAGAGTGCTGACAACCCTGGCAGCAATGTTTAATCAGTAACTATTAACAAGTGCTGTTCCAGCCTACTGGAGTGCAAATGTGGTCATATTTCCCAAAAGTACAAGCATAGCATCAGGAAACTACCTCAGCATATATGACATTAGTAATAAGAAAGCATATTTCAGCACAATAAATGGAAAGATTTATTATCTAACTGTAATAAATTATGACAATTGCACGCCCACAATCCATTAGTAGTAGCATGAAGTGTATTAATTATACATGCGTACGCCTTCAAAGGAAATAAATGGAAGCTTATAAGTTTTATCATCATAAGTGAAGCATTTTGAACAGAAAATTGTATTATCTAACTGATGTTTGGTGAAATATTGGTTGTTGAGGTATATAATGCCCCAATTACAGCCTCCCTTCCACTTAAAAATCTTTTGAGATAAGCACTTCATAGTTCTTAAGGTTTCCTTCCAAACTCCAAAAACATACTGAAAGGTTAATTGGCTTTTAATGAAATTGACCCTAGTGTGTGCGTGTGAATGTGATAGGGACCTTGGGCTCCACTGGGCCAGGGAATGTTGCGCCTGATAATCTCTATAAAGCAGTGCACAAACATGTATAAGTAACTCACTTAAGAATCATTTCCTTCGGTGTCATAAGGCAGCTTCTCTCAGATCTACACCAGTCCATTAGTCCTTTCCCAGTATTTAATACAATCATGGGAAGGGAAATTGTAACCAAAAAATCAGTGTGTTTGTAGGAAGTCCCCCCCCCCCCCCAATAATCATTTCCTTTCCCAAAGACAGAGATAAAATATAATGATAAAAAATTAATGACTACATCATTTTCTGTCCAAAGACTGCAGAAAAGCATTACACATATAAAGCTCCTTTCTATAAATCTAAATGTGGGCAATTACTGACTGCTGCTTTTATCTTTATTTGAATATTTAATGACAATCAGAATGCTGATAGCTTGTTCTGAATGATACAATGTCCACTACCAGCTTGGTGCCTTTGTCAGCTCCGTCTTTACCATAACAATGTCATTAGCGTATATACAGTATTTTTTTTACATTCCAACTAGAAAATTCTCAGACTGATATTTCATTGGAATGCCTTCCACTGCAATCAATTATTTAAAGGATATATTAAAGGGGTGTTGAGTCCAACACAATACAGAAACCCCCAATATATGTATTACTGTGATCTGTTCCTTCAAAAAGTATGAATAAATACGATTTGTATATGCCGAAATATAGCTACAAACCAGTTCTTTTCTTTCTGTGTCATGTTAAATCCTGGCAGGGGAGGAGGGACTAAAACATCTCCACAGCTTACAGACAGCATGCAGGAACTACATGACCCACAATGGATGTTCCTTTCCTTAATGACATCACATAGGCAGCAAATTGTGGGCTTTGGAGGTTGAAGGCTTAAGGCAGGCTGAGGACAGGGGACTACTGTTACATTTTTGGCACTCGAAGTAGTCAGCCAGATAAGCAGGAGAACAGGGGGCCAGGTTTTGGTAACGGTTTCAAACCATATTATTACATTAAAAAATCATTAAAAGGCTGAATATTTTTAAATTGATTTATATTGCAAAGTTGCTTGAACTATGTTTACTTAAAAGCTTTATTTGTGTTTGGGTGGAGCTCCCCTTTAAGTACTATACCGAGGGAGTGTGGTAGTTTCTGTCAGTGATTTTCTAAACAGTACATTTTTACTATTTGCTCATGGAAAAACAGACCCAACATGGCTGCTAGTGGGATGCTGGCTCTTAAAGGGTTGCCATTTTACATGCAATCCATGGTTAGTAAATAAATTCTTTAGCAATTAAGACATCATAATAAAACAATCAGTGCATATGATATCCATCATTTTCATAGCTATAACGTATTATACAGAGCAAAGAATGTGTAATCATTCATGTGTCACTACTGCAGTGAAACTTACAATCTAATTTTCCTTGTAACACACAGCCACACTTGGACTAGTCTTATCCCAAGTCAGGTTACCTACAAATATGTTTATGGACTGCTGTTGGGAGCCCATGCCAACATGCTGTAGACATTGCTGTTGAAACTGTTGAACCTCGCTACACAGGTTGGACACTATGCATTCTATGTAACAATAAACATAATTATTTTATGTAAGTTCTGGTGGTAAAAAAATGACAGTTTTTTACACGCTGAAGCCTGGTAACGTGTGGTGAATTTTATCCTGTTTTTTAACACAGCATGAAAAGTAGGTCCCATTGTGTAAAAGCTAGGCTGACCTGATAGGGAACTGAAGTCTGTCTTTGCTTGTGTAACTGCAGGACTGTGATTGGCTGTCCCCCACCTACAGCAGGGACCAACTGAGCTTGGATGTATTTAAACATATTCGCATGTGGTGACTACTAATATGAGTGACAAGAGTGTTGAATCACGTTGAACTATGATAACCTCATTTGGGGGATGTAGATGTCATTTGTTTTATATCTCCATTTTATATTTGGTTCCATTGTAACGAACATTAAAAGTACATCCCCTTTCCCATAACTGCTTTGTGGGCATTTAAATGCACCTCCATGAACTACTGTTTAGCCAGCCACATGAACCAAAGCAATAATGCGGGATTGTAGAAATCTCATTCACACGGCTGAGAAATTCTGACAGAAAAGAAGATGGCAAAAGAGGTAAAAGTGATTTATTGCTCCCCTGTGATAAGATATGTGATTACACATTCCGTTTGCATCAGTGGAATCCACTCAGTCAGTCTGTATATAAAATTCCTCACATTTTACAGAGGAAGTAAAAGTATATATTTTGCTGCAAGTTAAATTATTCCCGTGACATGACTAAACTACAAGGGTGTAAAGTAGTGTTCCTCTAGAAAATATCCCTGCCGGCTGCAAGGTTCTGGCTAGAAAGCCGCCATTTAGCAAGCTTTGCTGAACTGTCAGTGCAAACCTTTAAAATTGAGGAAATATGCAAGTGTCTTAGTGCAGAGTGCATGGGGACTCCGAGTTCAGTAATGCTGTTGCTAGAATGAAAGGTAATAACTTTTTATACTTTTGTGCACAGCACCTACCCGAGGGAACCACAGTTCCTCTGCAGTACTGAAAAGAGGTGAAAAGTGGCAAAATTCAGATTGCCAAGTAGTCAATTCTAATCTTGCATTACTGAAATTTTGCAGCCTGTCTAATGCATCCAGCTGGAAACCGGTAAATGTTACAGCAAGCTATTAACCTCACTAGTCAACCACAACCTTCAGTTTCCTGTGGTACTCTGCTTATTCTTTTTTAATATACGGTCTGTTCCAGTATTATTCCCTTGGCAGCAGTTTAGGAGATGAGCAAAGAAGCTTTAAGGATTTTAGGGGTTTACTGAAAAAAAAAATGCTGAAGTAATTTCTCCATTTCTTGATTTCTGGGATGCTGTAAACATATTTGCATGTAATAATTACTTGAAGTTTTTGGCAATGTTGTTTAAACTTTAAATATTTTATAAATCTATTAAGCAGAAACACAGGGACAAGGGAGATTTAAAAATGCATGCAAGCTTTTTGAAAACAGCTTATCTTAAATGTTACGTTCTACTGATAACTGATATTATTTGTATTAAAACAAATGAAGATATTAAAGGGGATGTCAACCCAAATACAATTTTATTTTGCATAATGAAAGAAAAAATAATTCTAAGCAACTTTTCAATACACATTAGCTATTATTTATTTGTAAGTTAAAATGGATGCTCTCTGCCCTCTGCTATTCCCTACAGACATAATTCCCACAGTTCCTTGCACACTTCAGCGATTCACCCTCTAGTCTGTTAATGACAGAGCATGCAAGGCATTTTGGGAACTGGAGTACTAGCTAGAAGAGAGCTAAGGTTTCCACCTGTCCAGTTTGGACCCAGACAGCCCGGTTTTCGGGAGGGCTGTCCGGGTCAAAACTGCCTACCTGGAAGGATTCTTGAAAATTGATGCGGCGATTGGCCAATCGCCAAGCCATAGCTCCACCCCCGTGATGACAGTGACCCACCCCCATGTGATGTCATTTCCCTGCCCAGTGATATCATGCCCTGCCTCTCTGCCCAGAATGAATGTATATTTAAAGTATATATTTATATTATATTTGCTTTCATTCTACAAAGGTCCATATTTGGGTTCACAACTACAAATCTCAAAATTTTCTTCTATGCAGTTTAGTAGCCTAAATTGGTTAAGTTTCAAATATAACTAATTTGTCATATGGCATTAATGCATGACTTGGTAAGTATTTATAAAGAGCTTTGTTGCCTACTTTCAGAGGTAGTTCTACTAGCAGAATTGTTAAGTAAACTACTAACTCAGTGCTGTTCATTTTCAGTGGTACTGAGAGCAAGAATATTTCTGGCCTACATGGCGGAGGAAATAACTTAGGGTATAGGGAAGGCAGAAAATGGCATACAGAAAACATAGGCAGGCATACACAGCCAGCATAGGGCAGGCAAAGTATGGCACACAGGCAGTATAGGGCAGGCAAAGTATGGCACACAGCCAGCATAGGGCAGGCAAAGATGGCACACAGGCAGTATAGGGCAGGCAGAGTACAGCATACACATGATGCATACGGCTGGTAGACTATGGCATACACACAGGCAGGGTAGAGGGGGCAGGAAGAGTATGGCACAAACAAGCAGAGTATGGCACATATAGGCAGCACAAGGCAGGCAGAGTATGGCACACAGACAGCATAGGGCAGGCAGAGTATGGCATACACATGAAGCATACAGCAGGTAGACTATGGCACAAACAAGCAGTGTAGGGCAAGCAGAGTATGGCACATACAGGCAGCAAAGGGCAGGCAGAGTAGGCAGGGAAACCTATCATGACTAGACAAGTAATTGATCATGACCAGTCCAACAATTTGTACTGTGGGCCACCAGTTAGACAGTACTGCACTAGCTCTTAATAGACAGAGAGAGAAAAACTTTCATACATGTATGCTATGCACACTGTAATATGGTACATCTAGTGCTTAGTGCACAAGAGAGTGAAGGACTTTAGGTCACTAGATTGCAAAATTGCAAGGTTAAGGCTAGCATTCTATTCAGGTTTCGGCCAATTCCATTTTTTAAGATTTGGGATTTTGCCAAAATTGGATTTGGTGCAATCCTAAACACAGTGGGGGGCCCAGCTGGCCTTGCCCACTGCACAATTCAACTTCCACCCGCACACAGGGAGAAGTGTATGCATGTGTGGTGACAGTGTGATGGGGAAAGCAAACATGCAAAGACTATGCCCCAGGTTACAAGGATGAGTAAGCTGGCTGGGGGGGGGGGGGGTCAAGGGAATGGAATAGGGGTAGGCAGACTGAAGAGGTATGTGCCTAGAACCCCCTAGTGTTGCGCCCTAGGCATATGCCTTTTTTGCCTACCCCTAGTTCTGGCCCTACCTAAACACAATATTAAATCATCCACCAACATTGTAAGTCCAGTAACTCATGCTTATTGTCTTGTGATCAACCCCTTCCACCAACCACCCAAGTTCTTTTATTATCTGTATCTAACATGGCCTCCTATAACATACATTTAAGTATCAAATATCACACTTTTATAAAATATAGGTGCCGTGGGCCTCAAATGACATACACCATCAAATAAGTTACTTGATTGTAACAGATTTACCTTTCAGTTACAAGTCTTATTATTACACCAACATTTCAAACATAGGATGTTCCTAAATATAAGCTACAGAAGTTATGCCAGATGTCCAATTAACAGAAACACATCTGCACACATATTGGCAAATGTATTTAAATGCCATTACATGTTCTATTTGACATTTATCAATCAGAAACCAACAAAATTATGTATCAAAATAAAATGTTTCATTAAGTTCATTCAAATCATTTTACCTTAAATCAGGGGTCTCCAACCTTTCTTACTCGTGAGCCACAGTCATATGTAAAGAGCAACACAAGCATCATAAAAGTTCATGGAGGTGCCAAATAAGGGCTAAAATTGGCTATTAGGCAGCCTCTATGCACACTATCAGCTTACAGGAGGCTTTATTTGGTAGTACATCTTGTTTTTATTCAACCAAAACTTGCTTCCAAGTCAGAAATTCAAAAATAACTACCTGCTTTGGGGACACTAAGAGCAACATCCAAGGGGTTGGGGCACAACATGTTGCTCACAGCCACTGGTTGGGGATCACTGCCCTAAATAATCATCAACATTAATTTGTTTCCACTTCGCATTTCTTGAAGATTATCAAAGACAATGAATTTTTGTAGTAAATAGTTTTTTTTAATTACATTCTCGGAAAACAGACTTACAGATGACTTCATAAAGCTTGTGATGATTACTGCATTTGTCCACATTACAGTTGCCATCCATGAACAATATAACAGATTTTGAACAGTTCTTTATAGTTGTAAAATAAAAAAAACAAAATACTTAGGTATTTTTATTATGTGGACAAGGATTCATAAATTATGTACCAGATAACATAAATATGTATAAAGGTGCATTTATAACCTGTTGAAATTGAAACAAAAGAAAAAGCAAAATAAAGTTAACTTGACCCCTTTCAGTTTGCAGATCAGCAACATAAAGCAAGAAAATAAAGGATTGTGTCTCATCAGCAGGTTACAGTGAATTGCAAGCAGACTGAATGGCCAATTTTACTTTTCACTGAACGAAATTAATATCCACAAATGTTCTTGACGATTTTCCTAGTGCTTATTATTACTTGTATTTTTGGTGCATCATATTTTTGTATTTGCTAAACACAAGCCAGATGCAAGGGTATACTGTAAGAGGCACATTTATCAATGCTCAGGGTTCAGGTTCATGTTTAATAGGGCTAATGAGAGCTTTCCCATTATTTATTATTGATTTGTCTATCAATGGCATGAGATTCAAAATCTTGTGATGCCAAAATCCTGATGTTCAACACTTATAAAAAATGCTCTAGCTCAGACTGACTTGTTTCTTGAAAACTCAAATGTTACAATATATTCAAGTGTCAACCGGCCCCCTTAAATGGCAGGATAATACATAAAATGTTGTGATGAGGAAACTATTGCAACAAATATAATTTCTTGGATCAAACTCAATAAAGATTAACTTATTCCAGTACTTTTGAGAACCTAGCTACAGTCAGAGTCAATTAAATTCAAGACCAGTTCATCAATCGCCACAAGGGAGATTACTCAAGATTACAGGATATAATAAAACATGACAACATGATTTTTGATAAAATGTGCCCTTAAGTACTGGCAGTAGCAATGTAACAGAAAGACTTTGTTTTTCTGCTCATACTGTGCCATCTGAAACTTTAAGTATGTAGCACTTCACACTTCAAGTTAAGCACATGCAAAATTGGTACATAAAAGAGCACCCAATGGATGCAAGTAAAAGCACAAGTGAATATGAGCTCTTGGAGAGCTAAATACTGACTTGCATGGCTGTGAAACAAAAGCTCTTCACAACATAAAAGCTTCTGACTTTCAAAACATAAGAAAAACTAGATCCATGGCCTTCCTCTTAAATACAGTATGAAAGTGACACAACCTTTCCAGCCAAATATGCTTGCACAAGCCATATCCCAACCATTAGACAAGAGTGTTAATCACACAGAATTTTATGTAAACCTTAGTTGCAAGTCCAGGGGCAATGATGAAGGTTAAAAAAGGTGACAAGCACTATTTACTGTAATTGTACAATTTCCACCAATTTTTACCAAAACCCCTCACCCCCCTTTGTACCATTTCATTATCAGGGGATGGGCTAAATGGTGCAAATAGCTGCAATCGTTTTGTCTTGATAAAACCAGAAAATAGAAAAAAAGATCAAGGACAGAAAGAAGAGTGAATTCTTGCTTTTTTTTCCAAAAGTCTATGCTAATAATAACAGAAACTTCTAATTAAATACATAATGTATTGAAGCGTATAAAAATTTATAAATTATTTGGGATTCTTTCTTTAAATAATCCCTTTGATCTGCCCCTTGTTGCGCACATTCTTTTAGTGTTTTTTCTATGATAATGTAAGGCAGTATAGAACAACATGAATTCCAGTCATTCATAAATTATGGAAAAATAAGAAACCAGTTCTATCTGATATGCTATCAGTAACAGCATTTGAATTCATGTAGTGAGGTTTATCAACTATGTCGCTGCAAGCAGAATCATACAATGGTAGTGGCAACTGCCATTTATTTTAGTTAATAAATGGGCATTAATTAAAATTATATTGACAAAAACATAATTTGTGCAATGGCAAAATGTCCCAGCTGGTTATTATAGTCATTTACTGATAGCAACCAGAACTTCATGTTTACCTGTGCATTCAACAGTGTAAAATATGAAAAAAAAAAACAATGACATTATGCTTTACATCCGAGAACAGCAACTCCAGAACAAAGCCTTACAGTGTATAAAAATAGCTACGTAAAAAAATTTACATAAAAGGCAAAACAAATTTTCAGTGCAGACATTTACATAAAAATAACAAAACACAACATGGTAAGCTATCATCATGGCTGTTGGAACAGTTTTTGTTTATCCGGTACTGAGATATTATTCCTTATAATCCTGGGACAACTTGGTACAAATGTTAATACTTCAACCATGACTAGTTGCAGCTTCTCCTTTTATCTCCATAATTACAATCCGCATCCATTCTTTAGACAGGTGTTTACAGCATTCCTATGAATATAAATGATATCAGTTAATTTATGAACAATTAAAAAATGGGGTGACAATATAGTTTAATATAACCTTTCTGTACAGACCAACAACATATTACACAGTGCTTTACAAAGTTAGATCACATTAGTCTCTGCCCCTGCCCCCTTAAAGTCCTTAAGGATAATACTCTGGTCTGAATTGGATATAGAAAATCAAAAGCAGTACATTAAGACTGTGTGCAAAAACAGATATAGGACCATGTGGGTCGCACAAAAAAACTACTTTTTTGAAAGGGCAGTAGATATCTGGTTATTAAATGATGGGACAGAAATACATTTAGGTAAACAGCTAATACTGGGTTTCACAGACAGTATATACAAAGATAGAACTACAGCCATTAACAGTATCTAGTAGAATTAAGTCTAAAACAACTGGACTTTTCTGAGTTTTTCTTGAAAACGTTTCACCACTCATCCGAGTGGCTTCTTCAGTTCAAATGACTACCAGTCATTTGAACTGAAGAAGCCACTCGGATGAGTGGTGAAACGTTTTCAAGAAAAACTCAGAAAAGTCCAGTTGTTTTAGACTTAATTCTACTAGATACTGTATATCATGACCTGGATGAATGAGAATCTTCATAGACATACAGCCATTAACAATTAACAAATACTGTCTCTTACTTATCATAAAGGTAAGTATCTGGCATTTTGTGAAAGCTGCTACTTTACTTGCAGCAGTGACCACACCACTTTTGAACCTCTGTGACACTCTTCTCAGTGACATGAATGAAAATCAGTCTTTAAAGATTTTCATGCAAAATACAGGCAATTATTATTGTACAGGGCAGCCAACTGTCGTTGATGTCAATGGGAGGGTATCTGTAATGTACATTTTATCCAGTGGACTGCATGCCTAGGAAGTTTACCTTAAAGGACATGTAAACCCTACCTTTTCCTACAATATATATATATAAGTTGGCCACATCATCCCCACCCAAATGGCATCATTTGTACTGCATATATCCCCTTTGTTTGCAATCACATTTTCCTAAAACAAATGGCAGCTTTCACTTGGCAGACATTTCCCTTCTGACACATCATCAGTTACATTTTAATCTGTGCACCTATTCTGTTTGCAAATATAGCATAATACAGCATATATTTCATCACACATGCAGGCTCACACAGGCAGAACTTCCTTTTTATATAAATTTCTGCTTTGATTGAGAACTGTAATGGTTAAGCTGAGTTCAGGGGTTAGGAGAAAAAATATTAGCAGACACCCAGAAGAGAAGAAGAACTGAGCATGCCTAAGAGCCAAGAGCCAAAAGGGAAGGGGGCCAAGTAGGTAAGTGGAGGAGAAGAAATTAGTTGCCCGCGAACACGGAGATTTGTCGCGAGCGACTAATCTCCCTGTGTGCCAGAGCCCATACATGTCCTTTAAAAGACAGACACGTTTAATGTTTTGTAGATAGCGGTATTCTAATGCAATTTGCAAATAGGCTTGATAGGATCCCAGTAACCTTAGTAACCATGCAGAAATTTAAATCTCATAATGAAAGATCAAAATGATCTAAAAAAATGTACGTAATAAAACATGATAGTAGCAATTAAATTCTAGCCTGAAAATGAATCGCTAGGGTGATTGGTAGGGTCAGCAATACCTGGTAAAAGCTAAAAATATATATTTCAGGTTACAGGGAAGTAGAACAAAAAAAACCAGAAAATAACAGAAAAAAAACCCTTCACATTGTTTCAGAATATCAATGTCTGCATCATACTAAAAGTTAATTCTAAGATGAATTTCTTCTTCAAAACTGGTGTTTGCCCAAATCAAGGTAAAGTTCCTCTGTAAACTCTTGTTTAAAAAACTACTGTTTTTTTTGGCAAGTGAGTAAAGGCAGCAAGGGGTAAAAATTAGATCTAGGCACCCTAAATAAAAATTGGAAATTTGTGCTAAAACAGCTATAGTGTTATAGCTGCTGGAGCTAAATCATGTAGTTTTAGGGCGATGACACACAAGGAGATTAGTCTCCCCACAATTAATCTCTAGCGGTGGTGATCTCCTCAAATGCTTTCCTACCGGTGAGAATGTAAATGCTGGTAGGAAAACATATGTGTTGCTTTAGCTTTCTGAAGTCGCTTCAAGCTACTTTTGAAAGCCGAAGCAACACATATGTTTTTCTACCATCGATTTTCATTCTTGCCGGAAGGAAAGCATTCAAGGAGATAAGTCGCCACCACTAGAGGAGATTAATTGCGGGGCCACTAATCTCCTTGTGTGTCATCTTCCTTACAGAAAGCAGGAAAGGAACAGACAACTACAGGACAAAATCTGCAGTTTTACAAAATATTTCTCTAAAACTACAGTAAAAAAGGGGACAGGTAAAAGAAACCTGTTTTATTATTACAAATATTGTTCAAACACAAAGAGATCAAGTGCTCCATAAAGTGCTACATGACTTATATCCCGTTAAGTCACTTTGACCTGCATTTTCTTTTTATCTGCCCAGATACATTTGCTTGGCATTTTTTTAGGCAAAATCTTAAAGTACCTGTATTACAAATATTTTTTAAAAATTTTCATGAAAAAGAACTTCTTTCCACTACGATTATGTTTCAATGATCAAATCTTCTAGAGGTAGCAGTATTCTACATCAGAAGCTATCAACAAAAGTGAAGTTTTTCATTACTGTTCTGCAGTATTCTGCTTTTCGACAAAATAAAAATAAATCAAGGTGTTTAATAACACATCCAACATAAACAGTAAATTAAGGTTATAACCGTAATACAAAAGATTTTGTTTGCCACAATAATTTTGTTAAGAATATGTGATACATAAAAAGAATTGTCACAGGTCTATGACTTATGTCCCCCAAATGAATACATTGCTGCCTGTGTTAGACAGCATTGTATTCATGAAGGACAGATGGAGGACGTATGTTGGTAATCTCCTCTCCGGCTCCCTAACGTATTCATCATTCAGACATGCATGTTAGGGAGTGCTGGTGGATAAAAGTGCTCTTTGAATGAGCACTAAGTGGACCTTGGTGCTCTTGCACTTCTGTACAGGGTCAAAGTAATAACCCTACTGTTTATTAACTGAAATTTCAATCATTACTATTACTAATATACTTAAGTATGCAAAATATATTAGCTATAATGTACATATATATAAAAACATATTCAGAATAAATGAAAAAAGTATCCTGAAATTGAAAATGAGAAAATGAATTACAAGGAGTACAAACTATTTAATTTGATAAATCAAAAGATTTATACAATGCATTCCAACCTTTAATTCTTTGCAATTTATAGAATTCTTAGGCTTCTGACTTGTGGTTATTTTCTTCAAGCTTCTTGTTTTCTTCCGTGTTTCCAAGTTCTTTTCCTACATGTTTCGTTCCTGGGCTACAACACATTCGAATGTTAAAGGATTACTGGTTTATTAAGAAAGGATGTATTCATCTGTCTAAACAAATTATCGTATTGGATTGTAATTATTAATAACCTGTAGTTCTCCACAGCAAAGAATATTGAACTCAAGACACAAAACCAATTCTGCCAGTTAGAAAATGTTTTGAGAAATTTAATCTGCTCTGTGCCACATTTAAAAAAAATGATCCATTATATATAAATAAGAGGTGGGGTGGGGAGTGATCTCTTTATCCAGAACATAAGAAAACACATGCTTGTTTGTTTGCACATACTGTATGGAATTATAAAAAGTGACCTGCATTGTGTAAAACCCTGCTGAGAGTAAAACACTAAAACACACCTGCTTGGGTAAAAGGTAATGCCATGCCTGCGTTTGAGTGAACCCCCAGAGTAGCCAGTTTTGTTGTAGACTAAGCAACTCATATCATTACCCCATATATAATATATGCATCCCTTATATAATGGGGTTAGTAATAACCACACACTCCACTTTGACCACTGGAAAAGATATATATATATATATATATACCCAAGAATAAACACAACTGCAATTTCACCTTGCTAATGGCATTAGCCGATTCTAGCTTGTGAAATATCAGTTTTTGGAATCATAGGCAAAAAGGCATTAGCTTTAAATCCATGGATACTGTTGATACTGGCAAGATTCAGAGAAGTCTAGAGGATCCTATCTAGCTATCCTGCTGCAATGTGATTATTTTCATACCAAGAATACGAGAGCTGGGAGTGAATTGAGATTTAGTAGCAGGCAGTAGCTAAAAATATGACTCATGAGTGGCCTCAACTGAAAAATCATAATTAGTTCAATATATATTTCTGTCTGTATGACCAACACCTGAAAATAAAATATTTCTTGACAAGACTTATATTAGAAATGTTTTCATTTAAAAGGTGTATGGAAAGCCATAAATGATATGGGATTGCTGCTCTTTTACCACTTAATTATTACAGTCTTTGTTTTCTTAATCACTTTTTATTTTTCTGCCATGCAAAATAAGCTCTAACGCCCTATAGAACAATGCATTAGAAACCAGTATTTATGTGGAATAGTTAGGACTTTCCTCAGTTTGAAAATAACTTACACTGGTAAAAATTGCAATTTTGATTCAGAAATTCAAGCTAAAACGGCCCAAGTTTACATAGCAGATCAACGATAAGCAGTGAAAAATATAACGGTTTCAGTTCACAGTAAGATCTTACATAGGAAAATGCCATTCAGGAATCTCTACAAAACTATAGCATGGAAACCTCTCTCACAAAAAACAAGCAACATAAAGACAAAAAGAAAAAGGGGCTGAGTTTTGCTTATTTATCAAATGTAAGAACCACGAAAAAACCTCAGGTATATTTTTAATACTGAGTAATACACATTCTAAAACCCATTTCCGACATTATTCAGTAAAACCTTTTCATGTAGTAGAACTATGTGGTCATGTCATGTTTATGTATTTCTCTAAAAGTAGAAACACTAATGTAACAAACTTGAAAGATATATAAAAGGTCAAAACCTACCTGGATTTTCTAATGTATATACAGTAGGCTACTCCAGCGACAAGTGCAGCCAGGAGAAGGCCAACGACAATTCCCACAATGAGTTTTGCATGATCGCTACTGTCATCTATAAAAAAAAAGTTCCTGCAATATTAAGAACCACATCCTAGAAAGAATACACCTTTATAACATATATAAAGTTGAATAAGCATTTAATGCATGTTCTTCCAAACTGAAAGTCAGAAAGCAATGCTGTACCATCTTAACTAAACCAACTAAACCAATGGCTTTTCCATTAACAAATGAAGTACAAGGATGGCTTTAAAATGGCTTTAAAGCATCAGGTCATTCTTATGAAACTTAGACTGTAGGTTTCCTGTAGATTTAGTGATTTGTGTGCCTGACAACACTGCCACAATGATATATGCACATACCACAACAGAACAAATCATCCCGATGATTAATATATTTCTTTTACCTTCCCAAACACATTATTCTGACTTATAAAAACAACATGTGAATTAGAAAGACAAGGCTCTAGGAGTTAAAGTGCAACAGAAAGATATTTTTCAGAATCAAAAAGTTTGCCTAAACAACATCTTGTTATAATCAGACTGATAGAAAAATTAGTGGAAAATTACTAAGAAGGATATTATTTGGAAAGTTAGATATTCAGGGAAGAGAAAAAGTGCCTTACACTACAACTTACCACTGCTATCATTTTGCTCATCTCTCTCTGGGATGCTTACTGAAATAAAGAATTGAGAGGTTAAATTAAAAAAAACACATTTTGATGACGTATGAAAGTCACCTTCACCATCATAATGTGCTGTAATTTTTAGCAGTAAATTACTTATCCCTTGGTGCAAGTAAAACAATTGGTAATGTTTTACTTCTTTGAAGTAATAAGCATTTAATGGATAATCTCCTTTTTAGAATCCCTATTTAAATACACTGGCTAGGTTAATAACAAAAATAATTCTCATATGTAATAATATTGATCCTTTAAGGCAGGATACTTCTTTTTACAGTTGGAAATTTAGTTGCCTTGTAACTCTTTCTGCAGCAGTTTAACTCTCTTCTTATGCCATATACATAGCATAGACTTTAGGAAAGCTTAAAGAAATACTTTTTCTTTCGAAAAAAGAATTTAGATGACATACATGAAAACAATTACATGCACACATGTATGGAGACACACAAATTTCAGACACAACCGAGTAACACATCTTTAACAACTTGTATTTTATCTGTCTGTCTATCTCATTTCTGATATCACATAGAACCTTGAAATAAAAAACATAATCAAATAAGCCATAACATTTCTTAACAATTCAAGCTACTTTTCACTGTCCCCCTGTCCTCAATCTGTCTCTCTCTACATGCAGGCTTTAGTTAGCTCCTATACATTATTTAAGGTAACACGCAACACTGATGTTCTTGACCTAACCGTCCATCAAAATCTGACTCCAACAACGCCATGAGAAAGACAGTTTGCTGTGTTCAACCATGTTATAACTTAAGTCTAAACAAAGTCTTATTCAGTTTAGTATGCTCAGAAGAGCCTTAAAGGAAACAAATTCATGAATAATGTCATAATGTCCTATTACAAAAATTTGTATTTCCAAAAACCAATATCATTTTTAAGAAATTATGCCAAACAGTACCTAACCATTATGTGTAAAGCTAATGGAATGTGGAACAGTTTGTTTATTTGTATATTATAGTATATAAAAGCATTATATTATAGTATATAAAAGCATTATTGAGGTCACCTAGGAAACAATAGGAAATACACATAAATGCAATGATTTGCTGTTAAAGTAAACAAGACTGAGTCTTTTGCTCAGTTGCTCAACAAAGTAACACAAGTCACAGTTACAATACTATTCTGACAAAAGTTAAATCTTTTTAATTTGCTTACTTGCTGAAACATTTAGTGTTCGAACTTCTTTTCCCAGCTTGTTTTCAGCTACACAGATTACAGTAGTATTTTCTTCTGGTGAGATAATGATCTTGGCAGAATACCTTATATTACTTATCACTGTCTCGTCTGTCTGTTAAAAGAGCAAATGTATGTATGTATGTTAGGGACATTGGAAGAGAACCCTTTAAAATGAAGGTGGCTACACATGCAATGATTTTAGTGCTTTTTCACCACACACACACATGTATGCCTAAATTGTGTAAAAAAATCATCTGGACCTTGGTTTGATCTTATGATTACACAATCCTGTTTTAGAATTCTACAAATGTTCAGGTATACAAGTTTTAGGTTGTAATTCTTTAGTAATAGCACTGCCTCTTGATTAAAGTCTGCTTCTTCAGTAGGAATCAAGTTAAAGTGATACTGACATGTTTTAATTCATTGTCATCTGGAAAGATCCACCAACAGCTTTATTGCTTTTAATATAGCCCCCTAAGCACGCCCTAGGATGGAATTTGCGCTTGTACTCTCGAACCTACCAGAATATCCTACCACCTCCAGCCAGTGTGATCAGCAGATTCAGCACTCAAGAGTGTCAGAATGAGCAGGTAACACTAACCGAGGGGCTAGGTTAGGGGGCTATGCATTTTTTAAACAAAGCTGTAATCAGTAATACTGACACAGCTATACTCTTCCATTCTGTACACAAAAGACTTTAGATTAAGCTTTTACAGGTTGGGATGCCTTATAATGCTTTAACATGCTGTGCTTCATGACACATCTTCCTTGTTCAGAAACAACATATGTTTTTGTTTTTAGCAGTATTTTATCCATTTTTCTGCACTCGCGCGACTTTTTTGACGCTTGTGTGACTTTTTCGTATTTTTAGCGCAAAAAAAATCGGATCGGTTTTGCCGCTGTTTACAATCGTTCAGTACGACAATCCAAATTTTTCCCATTCGGGATTCGAACTCATGTTTTGATAAATCTGCACCACAGTATTTACACCACAGTCTAAAAGCATATAAGGCATATAAGGCAAAGTCAAATACAGATAACGTACTTTGTTTAAGTGGACTAAATTTCCTGTGCTTGAGCAGGACACTTCTGGTTTTGGAAAGCCTTCAACTTCGTAACTAATTGTTTTAGTCTTCCCATCAGAGGACGGAGTTTTAGAAAGTTTTAGTCTTGGTTTTCCTATAAAACATATTATTAATAATAATTATTAATAAATAATGTGAATAAATAACAATTTCCCCAGAATTCTAATTAATTGTGCTTGTGTGGAGAACTGTGACTGCCGCATTTGATGCATCAAACCAAATGTGTGTGTGATGCATGTTGCTGCTAACATTTTCAATAGAACTGTGACACTTTCAGCACTCAATGTTGAAATGATGCATACTTGGGATTTCATGTAAATCTGCTGGGCCCATTGACACAAACCTCTGTGATAACCCTGTAATTACTGCCACATTCATGGGGGTGGTGGCTCCTGAGTACTTGCACATGATTCAGCAAAAGAGGAAGGACAGATGAAATGGTGCTTAGTGCAATGGTGCAGAACTGCAAGGAAAATGTTTGGATGCAACTACATTGGCATCAATATGTAAAAAAAAAAATCACATCTATTTTAGTGAGCCCTTTAGTGTTCTTTTTACCAATATAAAGGTATAGAATTGCAACACTTTGATACACTATGCATTGTTTATTACAATCTTTTTATAAAACATTGTGCAACAAAAGCACACTACGGGCCAATTTATCAAAATTTGAAAATAAGAAAAAACACAGATACAACACCCCCAACACTTCTCGTGTTTTTTTCCCTTGAAATAATCAAAGTTTATTTAAGAAAAAACTTGAACCGAATAGCTAAAGTTTCCATTTTTACGGAAAATAGTTGTGGACCAGCAAGAATTGCTCCAATTATTTTCAATGAGGCTGAAAAACTCAAATAAATTGCTTGAGACTATTCCTACTGACTTCTATAGGACATTGCCAGCTTTTACTTGCCAAGTTTTTTCTGAGGACTATTCAAAGTTTCAAAAAATACTTGCGCGAGTATTCACATTTGGGTTATTTTGCTGTGTTTTATCTCAAATTGAAAAAAGGGACATTTCATTTTTGATAAATAACCCCCTAGGTGTTTTGCCTGAAGAAGTATTACAGAGCGATAGATCCCTTTGGCAAAGAGCATACAGTTTTATGTTAGCAGGAAACCTTATCAGTGTATTTGGCCAATTTTTTAAATTCTTTCAATATCTGTAGACTTTAGGCCCCTTAAGTTGTCAAGCTGAAAAAGCTGACCTGCCATACAAGAACAGATAAGCATTGATGATGCGGATTTATATGTGTGACAAAAATTTAGTTTGATAGGCGGAAAAAACACCTGTGTTTAGGTCACAAATCATGAAATAAAATAATGACATGGTTTATAGAATGGACAATATTTTGCCCACCTTCTACAGTAAGCTTTAATGTTTTCCGACTTTTTAGACCTTCTTCTTCCAGGTTAGCCAAGCATTCATAAACACCTGAATCACGATACTGTAAGTTCTTAAAAGGAAGTGCTGTCAATATTTTACTGTCCTGTTAAGAAAAAAGTAAAATGCTCTTGTAACACAAGTGTGATTGTAAACGTAATGCTTTAATACACACACAAACAATACACTGGGATTACTCAAGTCAAACAGTTTCTTTTGGCTAATGAAAAGCCATGTAACTTGAATATGATTCTGCAATGAGTACATTTTAAAAAAATGAAAATGTATTTTTTAAAAGATCAACAACTTAAGAATATCACTACTTGCAATGCAAAGTTAGAATCTGTATAATGAAGTAGTAGTGACAATTTACTGACAATAATGGGAAGAGATTTACATTTTTAAGAGCATAATTAACAGACATATTAAACATGGCAAAAGCTTCATCACATACAAATAATTCTAATTTAGGAGACAACTTACTTTCATAAACATGACTGATACATTTTTACTTGCAAATGGAACACACAACACAGAAAAGGTATCTCCAATCTGTTTAGTAACCTCTCCACTTGGTGTTAAAGCCAGGTCTAGATCTGGAAGACAAAAATACATACAGAGAAATATATCAGGTGCCCCCCACTGTCCCTGTATGTCAGAAACACAATGATACATATGCAAGGAAAAGTAGCATATCATCAAGAATCTATAAAGATATGCAACTTAAAACAATTTAGTTGTGATTAATGTACTGAAAACAAGATCTTCTATATTTCTGTATACTTTGGCGAAATATGCAGAAAGCAAGCAACAAGTAAAAGTTCTGTACTAATGTCTATATGGGCTTAATATGACCAGCTCATTGCAAAAGAAAGTAGTCATTGTTATAATGTTAGCTCCACCAAGCATGCATCTTTATGCGTGTGTATCTCAGATAGCAATCCTTAGATGTATAGGGCTGCTGTACTGCTGTGTTAAGCCCTGCAAACCCAGTTGAGGCACTTGAGCAGTAGGGTGACAGAAATGTAGGTTGTTGTATTCATAAGCTAGGAGAGAACTTTAAGGTACACCAGTCAATCAAATGTTTAGTGGTGGTATTGTTCTTTTTTACAAGATTATTAGGTTTTCTTTTAAACAGAGCTATTTGCATTTCATTAGGTGTTCTTTTTAAACAAAGCTAAATGCATACTTAATGTATGGCTGTAGATTCTGTGATCTAGATTTTTTCTACTAATTTATATCATTAAATCAAGAGAATTGTTTTCCCTTTTATTGCTGAATAACTTAAAATCAAATGTACTTACAATGAACGGTAACTGTGGTTGATGCCATCATGTTTTTATCTGATAGAGAACATTTATAATCCCCAGTTGCATTTCTTTTTATGTCGGTTATGTGGTAGGCACTTGAGCTTACAATACCTTCTTCCTGACCCTTTAGTGTGCAAAATAGATAATTAAATAAATAAAAATCCAACAAGTTCTTATTTTGAAATAAGTATAAAACACTTGTTTTAAATTTAGTGTATGACGCAAAGATTTTTAACATTTAAAAACCCTTATACCACATATAAAAGAAGAATGTGATTTCTGTGGCATAGAAACATCTATTTATAAACAGGAAACGTAAAATGAATGTCATTTATTTATAAAATATACATTCCATTCATGTTATCTTTTGGTATTCTCAGCATTCCTTTCACAGCTTATTTGGTGATGCAGAAAAAACAGTGTTGGACAGTAGGCATTCACACAAGTTATTCTATAACTGAATTAACACTGCTCCTCAGTTCAAAGTACATAATGCAACAAAGCTTTACAAACTTACTGGAAGGTAATACAGAAATTCTTGTGGAGGTGGATTACCATTTCCTCTACACTGGAGAGTGATGTTATCACCTTCCTTTATGTACTTTTTTGATGGCTGTATCTGAATTGTTACCTTTTCAGTTGGGTCTATAGAAAGAATAGACATGTTAAAACAATTGTGTCGGAGTACACCATAATTATGTAATTACTTTTCAATTCAAACGTGTGAATTATACACAGCAGAACAAATTTATCCCGGTCAACTAATTGCAACGTGTGCCATCACTCAAAAATTTCTCTTCTGGTTTTCTTTGCTCTGTTTTGGCTAAGATATCTTATCTTTTCATCACTAAATCAGTAACAGACCTGGCATCAGACTATAAACACAGCACAGGCTCATAAAAGCTTGCTCTGGCCCCGAGTTTAAGAATCCCATGAATGTCATGAAGCATTGCAGATCTTTTTCACAAGAGGTGAAAAATAAGTGAGGGCCAGAAAATTCATAGAATACATGCAAGCACAATATAACGAATATAAGTAAATCATTTTCAGGCAAGTTTTCAGTTTTTTTAAAAAAAAAATTTCCAAGTTGAAAAAAGGGAAAGGGAAAATTGCATTGTAAAACTTACAATAAATATCAAAGCTAGCAGTGTCAGATACGGCCGATACTTGTCCATTTGGCATAAAGAAGGTTACGGTGCAGCTGAAAATAGCTCTTATATCTTCCTTTGTTGCCATATAGTGAAGTGATGACTGCATGCTATAAAGACCGCTAGAAGAATTGTTTTCTTTGTTCCAATCTATAATCACAGCTAAAAAAAAAACAAAAACAAAAAACCTCAATGTACACAAACAAAAAATACACAGAAAATCAAGAACAGTTGGTTTAGCTCTATGCTACTGCACCCTTTCACTAACTTTATGCTGTAAAAGTGTAGTTAGTGAACAGTGTTTCTCCTACTTATGCTGCTTTCAGATTTATGGATTCTCTGACCCCAGTAACCATATTAAATATACACAGGCAAAAAAATAAAATACATGAGACAAATTACAAATTTGCCTTACTTATATTTGCAAGACCTGAGCACACACATCAGTAAATAAAGGATAAACTGTCTAGGGGTTGTTTGAGGGGGTGGCTTGTCTGATGAAGCACACGGCACTGGTGGTAGGTTGCTTGGATATGGATATCTTGGATGAAGTGTGGGTATAGCCTTGGTTGAATACAGTGACAATGGTAAGATATAATAATGATATGTGGGATATAGATAGTTTGCATTGCTGTGGCAGGAAATATTTTCTGTTGATGGGACAAACAGTGCTTTAACAAAGAGATAAAGCACTGCTCAGGGAAAGGGAGGATTAAAGAGAGAATACACATTAAACAGATGGCACTGGTTGTTGCCAGGAATAAAAAGGAGAAGCATGCATGGTGAAACACAGGTAGAGAATTAACCAGTTAGGTTTAGAAGGGATGCACTTAAAAAAGAGGTTTGGGATGACTCAAAAAAGAAAAAGATGAATTGCTGGGTTACACTATCAGCGAGAATGCCAAGCAAAAGAGTAAAAATGGGGGAATCCCTACATCCATACTGTAACATACAATTACATATATCTTCACTTGCCCAAAGTTCCAGCTTTACCTTACTGTTCACCTCAAATGTAACTAAATATAAGGTAAATAGTGATTTTCTACCAGAATTTGTTTTTATTTTATATGCT
Source organism: Xenopus tropicalis (assembly GCF_000004195.4). Lineage (NCBI taxonomy): Eukaryota > Metazoa > Chordata > Amphibia > Anura > Pipidae > Xenopus > Xenopus tropicalis. The sequence goes on along the minus strand of NC_030678.2, from coordinate 102,997,861 downwards.
TTTTTATTAAAACTACTATGGTAATTTTTTTTTTTATATAGATTATCCTTTTATTGTTTTAAACAACATACATAAAAACAAAAACAACAAGAAAAAAACAAAAAGCAGAGAAAAAGAAATAAAAATAGGGAGGGAGGTTATATATAACTGGTTACAGTATTGCGGTAACATATTAAACATGTTTCAGTTCTGTTATGGCAAAAGTAATATAATAAAATAGGTTCGGTTGGTATGACAAAGATCTCAATTGTACAGCGCCGATCCATTCAATTATATTATACTAGGTCTTGCATGTAGTGCGGACGTTTTTAAGTAAGTGACTGTTGCGTGAAGGGTCTAGTTAGGAAATTAAGGTCATCTGTATGTGCAGACTGGGGTGTTGCATTTTATGTCAAGGAGCCTTGTCCACCTAGGCCTGCCTCCCACCATGGGCTCCAAATTTTCTCAAATTTCTTTTTGGAACCTCTGGCTAGCAAAGTAAGTTTAATGAGGGGCAAAACTTGATTTACCAGGGTAATCCAGTTTTGAACTGTAGGAGGTTCAGGTCCCATCCAAGCCATTGCAATCATTTTCCTTGCGTAGTATAGGAGTGTTCTATATCTGGTTCTAGCGTGGTTGTTAGTTATTCATTAATCCAGGATTCCCAGTATACACACCTGGGGTGTCAGAATTTTGGGGAATTCTAGTTTGTCTGCTAGGACACATATAACCTCAGACCAAAATTTGGCTACATGGGGCACGACCAGGCCATGTGTAAGAAATTTGCCTCCTCCATTCCACATCTATGGCATTGTGCATCGGGGTTGCGTCCCATGGAGCTCAGTCGTATAGGCGTGAGATAAAATTGGTGCAGCCATTTAAATTGGACAAGTTTATCTCTTACTGAAAATAAGTAATAATACCCTCTATCTGTTGCTTCTTCCTAGTCTTCCTTTGTAAGATCTGGGACATTGGACAACCATTTACGGTGTGCTGTTTTGAATGGGGATGGAGTTGTTTGTAGTACAGTTTTATACAGTGTCGAAGTAGGTTTGGTTAAAGTGGGGGACCAGAGTGCAGTTTCAAACTGTGGTTGGGAGGTTTGTATGTCAACTCCACCAAACTGTGCTTGAAATACCTGCCTAAATTGGAAGTATCGGAATTGGGAGAGAGTGGGTTCTGCAAGTTTCTCTTTAAAGAACTCATATGTTCCCAGTGTAGAGCCATCAAGTGTGTCCTGCAGACACCTGATCTGTTTGCGTGGCCAGTACAAGAAATCAGGGAACTTATAGAAGTGGGGGAGTCAAGAGTTTGCCCATAATGGTATATTGGGTGTTAAAGTTGGGGGGTGTTGTGGATACATCTTGAGTGCTAGGTTCCAGACTGTCCTCGGAGTTGCCATTACCGCTGGAAGGTTTTTTGGTCTGTGGTTGCTCTATATGGGAGATGTCTAACGCCCTCCACTGACCCTACTGTTACTGCTTGCAGAGTCATATTTGGGTTGTATGGGTCGGGGTCAAACCACCATTTAATATAGTGCAACTGACTAGCTAGGTAGTAAAGGTATAAGTCTGGTAATCCCAGTCCCCCTTCTTTGGTGGGGGGGGGGGTTAGTTTCTTCCAAGCAATTCTAGGGGTTTTGCCTCCCCATATAAAATGTATTAGGGTCTGGTTAACGGCTTTTAAAAAGCTTTTGAGGATGTGAATAGGAGAATTGTGGAATGTATATAGAAAGCGTGGCCGGTAAATCATCTTAAAAATGTTAACTTTCCCCCAAAGTGTTAGGGGAAGTTTGGACCACATGGGTAGGATATTATTTAGGGAGGATATGACTGGATCAAGGTTTCTTGTCATATAGGTGTTTAGGTCTGGGTGGATTTGGATTCCCAAGTACTTAAATTAATCTACTGTCATTAGGGGGATGTCTTGTGGTAGAGCAGGGAGGGGGGTCGGGTCTACACGCATGAAGGCAGATCTATCCCAATTAACTTGCAATCCAGAGAGTTTCCCAAAATGTGTTATCATATTGTCCAGTGTAGTTAATGAGGGGCCTGACTACTATGGTAATTTAATCAATACTTTAAAAAGTAGGAAGTGTTTTGTAAAACACTATTTATTGGAGTGAAAAGCCAAAGGCTGGTCAGCTGTGTATGATTAATTGGTAGTTTAAAAACCTAGGTGAGTCAGTTTTACTTTAAGAGATAGATGTGCTAAGAACACACAGAAAAAATTTGAATTATTGTGCTCTGCTAAAATCCTTTAATCGTGCAAGACAACATGGGCCTCACTTACAGATACCCTGGACGTAAGCGCTACAGCACTAAAGGAGGCAACATCAAGCATATCAGTGCTAATTTAGTGATACATCTCTGTCTAGGTTATAGGTCAAAAGTGCCAGCGGCCACAAGACAGCCCTGTTTTTACCACCTGGCAAGAGTGGGGAAAAATGCAGGGTAAGGTGCAAAAGCAGGGTACAAACACATAGGGGCGATTCACTAAAGAAAAACAAGTGCTATTTATAGCATGCGTTAAAAATATTATCACTTCTTATTTTTTTAGAGTTAACGATCGATTCACTAAAAGGGCACTTGTGATAATTAACAAGTGATGTTCTTTTTAAGCGATATTTGAAACCATGCGATATATTTATGTGTTATTTCGTAGCACGCGATATTAGCGCATGCTATTATGCACATAGCAGTTACTTTCTGAAAACTACTGTTCTGAAAAATATAATTTCCCTGAAAACACAAGCAAGCATCACTCCAGGAAGATCACATACTTGAAAAAATCTGACTGCAAACTCCATTTTGTCACCACAGACAATTACCAGATGCAATTTTGTTCAGTAACGCCTACTTCTGGGAGGTGTTAAGTTTCACAGTAATTATCGCCACATTTAACGCGTTTAATGCTTCATATGTGTTTGTGAATCATGCGTTAGTATTATTTCTATGCGAATATTTTCTATTGCAACCAAGGCAATAAAAATAACGCTTTGTGATAATGCGTTTTTTTGCATATGCGATATGAGTGTTAACGCGCAATTACTTTGAATCGGTACTTATTTATCTCACGCTTGTTAACGACCTTTAGTGAATCGGCCCCATAGAGGCTTATTTATCAAAATTCAAAACTGTAAATTAACTTCTATGTAAACTTGCAAGTTTTTAGATGCTGAGGTTTTACATTTGAGTTTTTTGTGCATTCAAATATTTTTGTGCTTAATAAATGAACATACAAGTTTTGAAACCATCATTCAAATTCAAGTTTTTTGCAACAAAAAAATTGCAGCAAAAATTCTAATTCAAACATTGATAAATCAAGCCTATAATGTGGTTTGCACCCAGTTTTGTAATTTACACTCTGCCCTGCACTTTATAAAAGAGGCCTCAGAGGTTTGTTAAAATAATATTGATTGCTTTATTTGGCCTGTAATGCTGCTGGCTGGAAAAAAAGCTACATTTTCTTAAAGACAGATGTTGTTGGGAAAATTACTCTTTGGGGACCTGCTGCAAACACTCTGGAAGATCATCTGAACATATAATGTAAGGATTAACAAAAGCAATAAAAACCTAACAAATTAATTTGCTCTCTAATTTCATGTACAGGTTAGTGATGTGCAGAAAAGAAAGCAAGGTAAGTAAAGAAAACTAAATATTTTAAGTTGAAATTCAAACAAATGTAACAATAAATCATTCTATGAAATGTATATAAATAAAAAATCTATGCCTGTCACAATATTCTGTACTTCAAATAGGTAATTTCCACTAGTCAAACAACACTTTAATGTATAATATAATACATGATACAATATAATAATATATACCTCCATCAATTGGCAAAAGAATTTTGCCATTTCTGTACCACGTTATATTTCCATCTGGGTAGCTATCTTTGGCAACACAGACTCCAACCTGCAAATCAATAAATAAATGAGTATAGCAATTACCATATATATACTATACCATAAATATAATCTGACAGTAAAACAATTACCCTATTTATCTTTCCTGTCTCCATGATTTTTGGCTGCTCTAGAATTTCAGGTTTCGATGCAGGCTCTGCAATAAAGAATAAAAAATAATTAACATTTCATTCTTAGTTGTTATATTTCACTGTTTTTTCTGCTACAGGAAAACTGGACAGAGAAGGCTCTGTCGTCAGTTGCAAAAACTGTGGATAGAAGAACAAGAGCACGCCCCTTAGTGTTCTTCCTGGGGTCTGGCTGTATTCTACAACTTGTGCCCAGTTTTTGAAGATCTGGATTTATAATTATAGCCGCAGGTCTCTGGGCTCAAAAAAGGGGGCAAAGACCTGCAGCAATTCAACTAGAGTGGAAGGCAGAGAACAACTTCATAAATGACCACTTACATCAGCCTATAAAATACTAATAGTTTTCACAAAGACACATACCAACTAATGTTTTTTCACACATCAAAGAAACAAAACCTAAAACTGTGCTTTCTACTTCCCGCTCTTTTTAAATGGCCTTTAGTGCAGGTTTGCCTAAAGAACAGAATGGTGGATATAAAGCCTTAATATCAATCAGGATAAGAACTAAAGTAAAAGTTAGTTTGTTGTTCTATAGACTCTAAAACACATTATAAAGTAACTAATATAATTTCATGAACCTGGTAATGAGCTAAGAGGAACCTTAAAAATGTTGTTAGGGGCTCCAACACAACAAATAGTCGAACATCCTCTGCTTATGTGAGACAACATCTTTACTCCAGCTTTGGTCTATTTCTTACTTCTCTCTTAATCTATTAACCTTTTCTTTGTCTATCATGCTCACTGTTTTCTTTTGCAGAAGATTAGTCTAGATAACAAGAGGACCCACATCACTTGTGTAGGATTCAAACTTGGACTCTCTGCACAAGAAGAGCATTTTTCCAGTTAAAGAAAAAAGTAAACTATGCATTGTTGCTTAAAGTTACCAGGATGGCTTTTTGCCATGCTTAGTAAAGTGCCACCCAAGGAAAGTTTCTCGATTTACCTCCACGGCCCTTGTCCTTATGAAAAGTGATGATTCAGAACAGGATGTTCCTTCTTTTAATTAGGTTGGATACTGATAAAATACTTTGCAAAAATAACCATATATGCATTTACAGGGTTTACAATAGGTCAGTGCGGCCTGCAGCCCCCCTCTGTGTGGCCCCCCACCTGTCTGGCTGCTTTGATGCTTTGTGTAAGCTTTAAATGGTATCAGTACTGTGATTAACTGGCCCCCTGCATGGTTGATGCCCCACATTCAGGCTATAATTCCCCTGCATTATACTACCACCATTAATAAAGGTATGGTCATGTGATAACAGGGGTGTGGTTTCAAGTGGGTGTGGTTTAAAAAGGGGAGTGGTAAAAACTGGCTTCCATTATCGGCCTTCCACCATATAGGCCAGAAAAATTCCGGCCCTCGGTACCACACAAGTTGGACAGCCCTGCAAAAGGTTATACTTACTGAACACTCTGACTACCGCTGGGTCTTCAAAAACATTGTCTGCTGTTACACGCATGCACACAAATCTTCTCTCATCATTTATTACTGCATTTGCGATAAATAATGTATAGTTTTCTGACACTTCCACACGATTTTTGTATTCTAGAGCATCACCATAGGTTGTTTTGTTTTTCACTGCAGACCGGGAAGCTAAAAATTGTGAAGTTCCATCATGTGCATCCTAGAAAAGTGATTCAGTAAAATTTTTAACATGTCAACACATGGATTACTGAACAAAAATGACTAATCATACACTGATAGATTGTTAGATACAAAAGCATAGATAACTGATTTAGAACCAGACACACACAGTAGGGACTCTTCCAACATAGTAATTTATCTGTAATAGTGAAAAAGGAAACAACAGCACTATACTTGTGATTTATTCCTCACTTTTGGAAGGTGTGAAATTGAAAACTTTGGTTACATTGCAAAATTAAAACATTCCCTGATTGTTTTTCAACAAAACTGATTTATGGTAGCTCAGTTAAAATCAAGTACAAGATGCTATCTTATTACAGAAAAAACATTTATGGCTTACACTTTTATTGCTAGGGACTAGGGACAAAATGTAATATGTATTTGAAAAAAAAAGTTAGGAGTTATGAAAACACAAATGAGTGGAGGCAAAAAGCTATTATATTGAATAGTATCTCAAAAAGATTGTGTATAGTTTATTACACAAATAGATTAAGGATCATCTGCTTGGGACCTTGGATTGAAGTCTATGTATAGAGAACCATATAGTGATGGAATAAACATGCTGCTAAACAGCCACATCAGTATCAAGCAGTAAAAAAGCGTCAGGAAAAAAATAAGGAGTTGTGTGTGTGTATGTGTATATATATATTTAATTACAAAACAGTTACTGATAATGCATGTTTTGTACATAAGCCCAGCTAAATGAGCTTATATAAAAAAGGTGGTAGAATAGTGCAACCTACTCAATTATTACAGGAAAAACGGGAATATCCCCATTAGGTCCTAAATTGTAAATTATGTTTACCTACCCCATCTCCACCACTTCCAGAACATTACAAAACCTCTAAAGAGGCATGCTTTTAGTAGGTCAAAGGTCTGGAAAGGTATGACAAAATAATAATTCTTCTCCATAAAAAAAAGGAGTTCAAATATACAGGTTGTGGCACCATTTTCCCTGTATCAATTAAGCATATTTTGATTCAATTTCTTATAATTAAGTGGGCATACAACATAGCAAATGCTTGCATGGATACCTATCAGGGTATGAATAAAAGCTGCCTTCACCATCAGCAAAGAGGCAGTCATATGAAAGTTTCCATCATTGGTAGCTTGCCTCCTGGGGGACTCTGTTTACCATTCTCTAGTATCTAGGTTCTGCTTTGAATTTATGCTTTAAGGGGTGTAACATGTGTAACAGTAGCTGGTGGCCCCCAAAAAATTGCCTCTGATGTCGCTAATATCTTATCTGTAAAGCAATATACATAATCCATATTACTCCCCCGGCATATTATTCAGGCGCTACCATGGAAAATTGCCCCAAGACATTATCAAGGATATGATCTGTGCCTGTCAAAGTATGCTATCCATGCAGTGGCTGCTGACTCACTGCACTTTTAAAAGTTTGCATATGTAGTGCACTGTTTTAACAGTGGGCATATTTTAATTCTGCATTAAATGACTAGTAGCAGAGGTTGAATTTAGTTATTTCTATTGATGTCCTATTTAACATGTACATAACAGATATTATATGTCCTAATAAGGTTTTGAAAATTGAAATAAAATGTAAAAAAAATATACAATATGCAATGCATTCAAGCATACTTACATATTTCCAGCTTGCAAACAGTAGATCATCGATTGTTTCATGACCACATGGTATAATAATCGTTTCTCCATAAACTGCATTGACTGTATGTAGCCCAAAGCCTAAAATTAAGAAGGGGTTTGGTATTTAAGTTTTTGTTTGTGGGTTATCTAGATGCCTATTTTTTAATTTCCAGTTGCTACAATACAATCCACTTTCATAAAGATGTACCCATGTGGAAATTTATATTTTGGGAAAACTGTAATTTTAGCAACGAAATCAACCCTAATTGCATCTATGCACAATATACAGCCCTCCCACTGCTCCAACATATACATATCCAATAGAAGTGGAATTTTTAGCATATATCTCCATGAAATATTTCTGTTAGCACACAATAATCCAGTGAGCATAGTTAAAGCAGACACTAACCCAAATGGCACATATTACCAGTAACACTGTAGTAATAAGATGCTACCAAAAAGCCGGGCAGCCCATAAGCACTGCGCCCAACACTTGGGGGCTGATTTACTTACCCACGAACGGGTCGAATGGAGTCCGATTGCGTTTTTTTCGTAATGATCGGTATTTTGCGTTTTTTTCGTATGTTTTGCGATTTTTTCGGATTCTATACGAATTTTTCGTTACCAATACAATTTTTGCGTAAAAATGCGAGTTTTCCTATCCATTACGAAAGTTGCGTAAAAAGTTGCGCATTTTTCGTAGCGTTAAAACTTACGCGAAAAGTTGCGCATTTTTCGTAGCGTTAAGTTTTAACGCTACGAAAAATGCGCAACTTTTCGCGTAAGTTTTAACGCTACGAAAAATGCGCAACTTTTTACGCAACTTTCGTAATGGATACGAAAAACTCGCGTTTTTACGCAAAAATCGTATTGGTAACGAAAAATTCGTACAGAATCCGAAAAAATCGCAAAATATACGAAAAAGTCGCAAAATGTTCGTTTTCAAGTCGGAACTTTTCCAATTCGGGTCGGATTCGTGGGTTAGTAAATCAGCCCCCTAGGAGCAGATTTATCAAAATATGAGTTTAGAGCTTAATACATAAAAACTCACTCATGTTCTATTCATTCCTATGGGATTTTTAGTAGCGTATTTATCAATGGGTGAAAGTTAAAGTTCATCATTTGATAAATACAACTCTTTAAATCCCATAGGAATGAATAGAACATGGGTGAGTTTTTATGTATTAAGCTCTAAACTCACATTTTGATAAATCTGCCCCCTACTGACTGATTGAACTTCATTGAAATCCATTTTTGGTAAGGATGTGTAGTGGAACGGCAGGCTAACAGTTAAAACATAAAAACTCAATTACATTTGCAAAGATTATATACAATGTACTCTCAGAATTTGTAGAATAATGTAATGTATAAGCCATAGGTTATAAAGTTTTCATGCGACAGCCAATATTAGCATAGCAAGTCTACAAACAGCACCCAGACTAATAAATAAATTTTCTCTTTTCCTTTGTCAAACTGCTACAGACCTTTTAGTATCTGTTTGCACACAACAAAAAAGGTCATTTATTAAGAAGAGAATAGGAAGGCTAAAAATACAAAACAAACATTATTAAAGAACAAGGAAAGAAGAATTAACTTGGGGTGCAATATGTTAGACACCCCCAGTAAATTCAGTCACAAAGTTTTTCCCCAGACTAGTGCTCTTACTATCTACTTTTTCTGCCAGCACTCAGTGCACCCTGTTACCACTCCTGATAATATTAAACAAAAAGCACCTTTAGTGACAAACATTGAGCAGTGAAAAGCAAACCTAAACCTGTCACCACTCCTTGTGCATTGGCTACAGTGCATTTCATATTATTAGAAGCTGTAATACCTTCTGCATTTTTCTATTCGTGATTCACATTAAAAGCAATTCAAAAGTAAAGGATGACAAATTGCTCCATCTACCACTGTCCTAAAAATTAAAGGTAGGACAGGTACCCATTTTACTACTATATGTGCTATTAGCCCCTATAGCGATTAGCCCGTGTTGTGCTATTGTGCCCCTATTGCTAGTAGCCCCTATGTGTTCTGTTTGGTTGGGGAGTTTTGGTATCCTTGCGCAGTAAAGAATGATTAAAGTTTGTATTAGGGCTATGACACATGGAGCTACTTGTTGTGACTACAGTCCGCCAGAAAATAATCCGCCATAGACAATACTGAGAAATGTGTGCTATAACACACATAAAGACAATTATCGGCATTGTCTATTTTGTAGCCACAACAAGCAGCTGGCTACAAGTAGCTCAGTATGTCACTGCCCTCAGAGCACAAGTAACTTGGCAGAGGCACTTGAAAAAATAAAAACATGGCTTTCCTCATGTCAGATTTCAGAATTAAATGTAAAACAAATCTGCTATTAACTGAAACATGTTTTCCAGTGACAGAATCCCTTTATAAATGGCCATGCACAGTGCCACAGTGACTGCAGACTCAGCCAATCCTCAAAAAGTTGGTGCCTTAATGTATGTATTTTTTTATTTATATAGTACTGCTTATGCATGCAGCTCTGCACAGCAGGACGATAAACTGACAGAACAAACAGAAGTAAACATGAATAAATACTAAGTATAGTTCCATTAAAGATTAAGTGTTAAAGAGACAAGTGGAACGTTCCTGCTTCATAAAGCGTACAATCTAAAAAGTCCATTTAGGGCCAAAACAGCCGCTTTAAGAAATATCTAATCAGGGCTTAATCAGATATTGATAGAAAACATTTGAAAGTTTCATCAGGCCACTTCTGACCTTGATTGCAAACTATCCTAAACAGGTCCGTTCATGCTCTCCATGGGGAAAATAATTGGATCAGCCCAATTTGGCACACTACCTGGGTGGCTAACTCAGATCCACTAACGTAGACACCACATTGTGGCAGTAAGTTGCTGATGTTGGATGAATATCATACACACCTACTCATTCACTGAGAAGAGCAGGTAAGAGCTCAAAGCAATAGCTTTTGGTATTTGACTTGCACATGGCATGCCATATGACGCCTAGGTCACAAAAATGTTTCTAAAGGAAATGTAACTTAAAGTAACACAGTGTGCTTTATATCCATTTGTAATACAACTTGCATACAACACAATAACAATGCTCCAACTAAAACATAAGCCTAATTCTACTGTATTCCAGAGTATTTGTAGCACACAAAAGTATTGCTTTCTTTACTCAATAAGTGATATATTGGACAATGTAATAATATACAGCCAAAACTCATAAGCACAACATAAAATATAGCTTTACAAATGGAAGGCTGAAAAGCTGCAGCTATAGTTCATCCAAAACGTTTGGAAAAACATACTAATCATTTAAAACAAATGATGGCTTCCTTATTAAAGAATGCTAAAAGCTGTTACACTAACCCAAATCCAATAAAGTAAAAAAACACATTGGGTTTATGTTATATAGAAAGCACCCACATATCTTTGTATAAGATACACCATCAGATGCCAAAGATCTGAAAAAAATCATTGTATCTGTATCCTGAGACTTTTCTCTGACTAGCATTGAGCAGACTTGGGAAAATGCTTCACTGTTAGTTCTAACTGAACCATCATTGTATCCAGACTTGGCTTAGTGCAAGTAGATCTTTTATGTGCTGTAAATGCTCCTTAAATTAAAAATATAATGAACAGAAGAAACCTGCATCTTATTTTCAACACACCATGATGTCTATGGATGCAATACATTTTAAACTGTATTACTCTGATTTTTATTTTAGGTATAATAAATAAAAAATAAAAAAAAAGATTAGCAAACAGCAAATGCATAATTCAGAACCCATCCTCAGCCCAAGACTGCAGTATGTCAGCCTGCAGTGACACTTAATTACACAATAAAACTGATTGCCAATAAAATCCATCAGTAATCAGATTGATTTATCATATTCAATCAGTTTAAAGACCATTATAGCATCTTGTTCAAGACGAGAAAACCAAAAATATTTTTGACCCAAAAGAAATACATACCCCACAGGTGAACAATTATTTCTGTGTTTGCAACATAAACTTTTTCAATCTGCATGAATGTTTCTTAATTCCAATTAAGATACAGGACTACAAATACCTACAAAGTGCATTTTCATAATAACATTTAGAAACCAATTTATCAAAATTTGAATTTTTGAAACTACATTTTTTACCAAACTCAAATGTTTGCTTATTTATAAAGAAATTTCAATCTAAAAAAAATCAAATAAAACTGTAAAAAAGAACATGAATGTACTGAATTTGTATTCTACTCATCATTTTCAATAGGTCTACAAATACAAAAAAATTTAAAAAATTGCTTAACTTTTGCCTAGGACACTAATGAATTTTGAATGCACTGCACCAGAAGAGTATACTTATTATTTTAGTTGTATGAAATGTCTGGATAACCACACAAAAATCCCACTACTAAATCTGGCACATGTTCTTAGGTACACATAGGGTTTCATACATGTATTAAAACAGTGTAGTGTATACGAATGGCCATGGCTTTCAGCTACTCCGTGAATTTTTATATGTGATAAAAGACTAAAAAAGTAAAACTGATTCCAGAAAACATGTAAACAATGTATTTTTTCATAATGTACATTCTGACAAATCCAAAATGGTTTTATGCTTCTTTTTCTCCAAACTACAAAACCACAAAGCTTTGCTTAAAGCTTGTCAATGCTTGCATTCCAAAGTAAGATAGATAAAACATCCTAAATATGAATGCCATGCATGAATGAACAGTCTAATGCCCAATATGCATAGGATTACCAAAGTATGTGGTACTTTTTGCATGTTCGTCAGACACTTTGTCTATTACAAAGCCATGTGTTGTTAGAGACTCTAAAAGTCAGTTGAACCAAGAAAACCATATATTTGTGGAAAAGTACACACTCACTAAAGAGGTAAATGTATCTTTCTACTTTCATTTATGCTGCAGTTTTATTATTTTTTTATATAACATTTCTAAAATCCACCTTAAAGCTTGCAATTATGCGGTACAGTACCTACCACACAATCTTAATTTAAATGTGGGTTAAAATCTATAGTTACATATACAAATTAGTTATCAAAGCTTCCAATAGATCTTCTCTGGTCTGTGTTGCAACAAATGATCAGTTCTAACATTGCTTCCCAAGAACAAGAGCAGATGTACAGTAGGTAGCCAATTAAAGATCTTCCCTGACACAGGGAAAGACAAACTGCAGTTACATATCAGGTCTGGCTAGATGCTGGCTGGCTGCTCACTAGATGAGGACTGGTGGGCATCCTCAGAAGTAGTGGTTTAACAAAAAAATCCCTTTATATTTATGCATCCTTACAAACACCTCTGATTAAGTCAAAATGGAAGTGTCAGGTGACTGCCTATACCCTTATGCTGTGATTTTGTATTATTTTTTTATTAACAATGAATAAATAAAAGGATGTTTGAACTTAACATTGCCTCAACAGATGAGCACCTTCTTGTTGAACCTTTACAGATGGATGCTTTAGGACCTAACAGAGGATCCTTTTAGTATGCATCTGGAGGGATCACATGGCTGGTCTGGACAGGGAAAGCCAAGATAAGCTTAAAAGTGAAACTAACTGGAGCTAGCAAAGGTTTTGAGGAAATGTTCAGTAAAGTACAAGAGACAAATGTTATAAAGCCATCAAGTTTGTCAGAGCAGTTAAATTTGCCCTTGCTAACTTTTGTTTAAATTTAAAAAATTATGCTTCTATATGTCCATTATGTGACACTAACAATTTTACATAACATAAAAGCTTGTGGCTCTGTAATAACCAGTCAAATACACGTCCTTTACAGCAAGTTGTTTAGATCAGAGAGAAGCTAGGTACAGCTCTGTCATTCCAGTTTACATGAATTTATGGGAGGGATGTTGGAACTCTTTTCTGTAGATTTCCTTATATAGAATGTACTACAGTCCTTGAGATTTATCAAGTATGCTTAATAGATGCCTTGAGGTTTCAATGTAATTTGCAACAATTATAATTCTGATCAATTCCAATTTTGATTTACTATTGAATTTTCATCAAGTGAAATTAAATATGAAAGGGAGAATCAGCTAGGGGGCAGATTTCTGTGTAAAAAAAGATGAAGACATCTTTAAGGGGACATGCAACAACAAGAAATAATTTCAAATCCTATTTTATTGTGTTAATCAAACAAAAGAAACTTTCCTTACGCTATATACATTTTTTTACTTCATTTGTTTTGGGAATCCACAATAAAGCCAGGCAGGTAGGCACCATTTTGTGGAAACTGTTATCATGGGAAGCTTTGAATAATCCCAAAATATCAAGTATGCACAAGAAATGGAGAACTGATGCACATGCCCATGCATAGGCTATGAAGTTATAGACAGTGAGGAAGAAGGGGTTATTTGAGGAGTGCAGTGACATCAAGGAGGTACAGAAATGAAAAAGTGAAAGTAATTGTGTCGCAGGCATAGAGGTGGGAAGGCACAATATGATTGATAGCTGAGATTGTTAAATTATTTCATAACAGATATGGATGTTTCATTTAAAAAAATAAAAATGTGGGTTTAATTAATAATTGGAAAACAACTTTTGTAATACAGCTTTTTAAGTCTGGGTGACAGGTCCTCTTTAATTTTGCTTGCATTTTTTTGCCTTGATAGCTCATTTTCCTCATGTGGAACTTTTCCATACTTTATTTATTCTTGATTACATATTATAAACAAATGTAAACATAATTGATATTTAAGTATAAAACAGAGTGCTTTAAAATGCCTATCTATCCTAGTTATGGAATTGTCTGCCCCCATAGATAAAAAGCAAATTATCTTGACTGCTGGCACTGTGCCATCCTGAAATTTATATTCAGTAAAGCTTTAAAAATCTTATTTACAGAAGGCCAAATAAAATAACATTTTCCTACTGAACTAAGCTTATTATAGCACAGTACTGTAGCTGACACTAATACCATGAAACACTAGTGTTTGGGACGCCTAAAGGTTTTTTTAAGCAAATTGTATAATAACTGTATAAACAAACCAATAGGTTGTTACTGCTTGATGATATTCAGCATATTAAAGTTCTGTTATTTTTAATTTTCCAACAGATTAGTTGAAAATATAATCCACCAAGGTGTCAGTGATTCATCTTGCATGTTTAGCCTTGCATAAGCAACCAAGGCTCCTAATGTTTAAAAATAATAGAGGATGTGTGTGAATTTAATATATGCTTTATATATTTAATGTATGATATTGATTAAATAAATGTAATGTTATATTTTGTTGATAATCAACCAAGACTTCCACTTCACCCCTAAATAAATTCTACAGTATCTCAAAAACACTCACTTATAAGTAAATTCTTATCAGGAATGTAAAGCAAACTTTATCTTGAATCATATTTTATTATAATAAGCCCACTTATAGATTTTGCTCTGTAATCAGTTCCCAGGTCTGATAAATTCTATTTTTCCTGCAAGTTACTTACTTACCACTCACTAAGCATATCATCCAGGGCATGATCAATATCTAAGACCAAATCTTAAGGCAGCAGACACGTTTCCTAACAAATGCAAAAAACAGGGAGAAGCCAACACAGCAAAACACTGGAATTTACAATGACATAATATAGTGCTTTGGCAACTTTATTATAAACTTGTAACTAAAAAACAATGTATGCACTTACCCAGAACAAATCAGTTTTTATACTCTGAAACAAACATGGGCAGTAGTTACATAGGGTTGAAAAAAGACCAGAGTCCATCAAGTTCAACCCTTCCAAGTAAACCCAGCACACACAAACCTATACTGACCTATCTATACACTCACATACATAAATATATATACCAACATCAATTCTAACTGTAGATTTTAGTATCACAATAGCCTTGGATACTATGCTTGTTCAAGAACCCATCCAGGCCCCTCTTAAAGGCATTAACAGAATCTGCCATTACAACATCACTAGAAAGGACATTCCACAACCTCACTGCCCTCACCGTGAAAAACCACTTACGCTGCTTCAAATGGAAGCTCTGTTGCTCTAATCTAAAGTAATGTACTTTACTTTTATTTGCCTTGGAGCACTACCATATACAAACGGCAGACTTTAAACAGCATGCCTGACATTTTCATCAGAGGTTTGCCAACTTCCTGGTTGGGAGCTGCGTCACCTGAACAGGAGACAGCAGTGTCACCTCCTATTCCTCCTATGTTGAAGAACAACAAGGACAGCGCTCAAATTGCGGTGTTAAAAACAATTTCTTAAAGTTTAAAACTACACTTACAATTTATCAATCAAAGATTTCAAGGGAATTTGATGTACAATAAGTCCTTGATCATTTGATGCACTGTAGGTGTATTTGCAAACTCCAATAAATTTTTTTTAACATAGCACTTGAAGAGCTCCCTCTGTTGTTGTTTCTCATGCTACCACAACCCCCTTTGTATGCTGTTCACCTTTGCAAATAAGATTGGGCTGCAGTATACAAGTAATCAGCTTGTGTTACAATTAATAGGGATGCACTGAATCCAGGATTTGGTTCGGTATTCGGCCAGGATTCGGCCAAATCCACGGTCCTGGCTGAACCGAATCCGAATCCTAAAAATCCGTTACTTTTTGTCATGTTAACACAGAAGTGGAAATTGGGGGTTCGGCCCAACCCGAAAAAATGGATTTGGTGGAGCCCTAACAATTAACTTTTAGTTATATTTCTAAAGAAGGTATAAATGTTTTCAATGACATGTTGACATTGAAAAAGTGTTTCCAGAGCAGAGGAGATTCAAAATAAATAAATACACAAAACTTTGTGCTGAAATATGCACAGCATTATCTGTGTTTAAAAGCACAGGAACACTACACAAAACATGTTGTAAATGATCTTCCATTATATTCATAAGTGTATCCCATGAGCTTTCAAATTAGCTCTTAAAGATTTCATCCATGAAAAACAAAACCACTCCGAATAATTCTCTGTAGCTATAAATGCTGGGTGGCCTTTGAAAAATAATGTACTGAGCCAAAAAGAAGAAAGGAAATGCCTGCTGCCTAACCCTTCTCTGCATTCATTCATTAGCTGCTGTGACATGCAGATACAATCATGTTTAACAAAGAACTAAAAGCAGAAGCAAGATGTTGGCTTACCATACTGATTATATTTCGTCATGTCTACAGGCTGTTTTATGCACCCCACACATATATTTAAATGAAGTATATCACTGTGTACTAAATTTTTTCTATACAAATAGTTTTTACAGTAAATATTATCATAAACCCAATTAACTATTATAGTACAGGTATAGTGTCTACATCTTATTATCTGAAATGCTTGGGACCTGGGATTTCCAAATAAGCGATCTTTCAGTTATTTGGATCATCATATCTTAAGTCTGCCAAAACCATTTCAAATCATGTAAACATTAAATTAGCCCAATAGAATTATTTTGCCCCCAGTATGCATGTATGCAGCTTAGTTTGGATTAAGTACAAGGTGAAGTTTTATTATTATAGAGTAAAAGGAAATAATTTGCAAACACATTATTTGCTTAAAAGAGAAGAAAACCTTAAATCACTGGGGGGGGGGGGGGTGCCAAATATAAGGCACCCCCAGTGATTGTAATCACTTACCTGATACCCTGAGACTTTTAGCAGAAAACTGCACTGGCCCTGAGTACTTCTGTTTGAGCACCACAGAGTGATCCTCATCTTCTGCGTCTTTTCAAAATCCTGAGGCTAAAGCATGGACAGCTGAATGAAAAAGCTGGGGTTTTTTTTGTTACAGTTGGGCTTTTCACTCTACTGCATGTGAACACCCGTGGGAAGAAAGAAGAAGCAGGAAGAGGATTGCTTGCACAGAAGTACCAGAAGTACCCTGGTCTAGGACAGTTTTCTGCTATCAGAAGCACAGGCCCAGGTTATCGTAAGACAGCCTTCTTGTAATTCTGAGCTTTCTAAGTAACACATTTCCAAATAAGGGATCCTGTACTTCACCGGGAGGTACCAATTGGCATCCCCTAGTGAATAAAGTAATAAACTTTTTACCCCAGTTTGGCTCTCCTTTTCTGTAAAAAATACACACTACTTGGGCTGGTGTATAGGGAGTGCAGCATATGTTCTGAGTTTACTATACTCTGTAGGTACACAACAAGGGTTGCTTGGAAGAATGTATTTTTATACATTTTGTAACCCATACTGGAGGTGATTTACAAGTGGGTGACAAAATGACCCCTGTGTGCTTATCTTGAAGTTGCAGCATACTGATACTTTAAGGGTGAATACACATGGAGCTTCTGGTAATGGCTACTTGTCACGGCTACTAAAATAGACAATACTGATCATTTACTGATAATTGTCTCTACGTGTGTTTTAGCACAGGCAATTCTAAGTATTGTCTATGGCTGGGAATTTTCTGGTGTTTTGTAGCCCTCACAAGTAGCTGCTACTAAGGACGATGCAGTAACATGATAACACTATACGCAATGGGTCCAAAAGGGGTGATCACAATCCAAACTGCAGAATTAACTAAGGCCTCATGCGCATTAGTGTTTTACAGGGGTGGTTAAAATTTAAAACGTTTTTATCCTTTCTAAATGGTTTTGCATAAATATGACCTAGTGATCTGTTTTTCACGCAATTGAAAAATGAGAACCCTAGTAAACAAATGAGTCAAAAAATATAATGGTTGTTCAATTATTTACTGCAGAAAATAATCCATGCAACTATTTTTTTTTTGTAGTAACTGTTGATAAGTCCTTCATATCGTCTTGGAGGAATTTTAGCCCATTCCTCCTTACAAAACAGCTTAAACTTGGGGATATGTTGTTGGGCTTCCTTGCATTAACTGTCCGCTTCAGGTCCTTCCCTAACATTTGTATAGGATTACTGTCATGTTGGGACATTGACTTGGCCATTCCAAAACATTAACTTTGTCCCTGCATTAACCATTGACTTGGCCATTCCAAAACATTAACTTTGTCCCTGCATTAACCATTCTTTGGTAGATTGGCTTATGTGTTCCTAATTCCATCAATGATGGCAAGCCATAGTAGTCCAGAGGCAGCACACTAGGCCCAAACTGCTGCCCATGATACTGCTGCTATGTTTTACAGATGGGATAAGGTTCTTATGTTGGAATGGAATTCAGTGGAACCGCATGAATTGAGTAATTTTGCAAAAATTACAAAATTAAACCAAAACTGCATTTTTGTTAAAACTGTTCCCGAATATAGCATCAGGAAATAACTAGAGACCTACCTGGTTCCACAGATTAATGGCTTCCTTTCAAATCTGTGGAATCAGATATGTCTGTGTAAACTATTACATTTAAAGTTATTTTTTGCAGTTCAGATAGTGTTTATTAACCTTTTCCAAATAAGCCCAACTAAATGAACTCAAAATACAAGGGTATATTTTCCATTTAAATAGATCAGCCTACTAGAGAAATCTAAAATTCCCTCATAACTCTTAATTTGAAGTAAACTTTCAAACTTGAATATAAAAGATATTCCCAGCACCTTCTACCCCAAATGATAAATACTGGGGAGCATAACCAGAATCTGTATGCTGCTCAGGTAACTGGACAGAAAAAAATCAGAGAGTATAGGTAGCTGTAAAGTGAGCATGAGCAAAATCACTGGTGTATCTTGTAAACTTGTAACGAGTTGTATATATAGACTTGAAAAAAAAGATATAAAGGTATGGGATCTGTTATCCAGAATGCTTGGGACCTGGTGTCTTCCGGATAAGGGATCTTTCCGTAGTTTGCATCTCCACGCTTTAAGTTTACTAAAAAATCATTTAAACATTAAGTAAACCAAATAGGATTGTTTTCCATCCAATAAGGATTAATTATATCTTAGTTGGGATCAAGTACAAGGTACTGTTTTAATACTACAGAGAAAAAGTAAATCATTTCTAACAATTAGAATGATTTCTTTAAAATGGAGTCTATGGGAGATGGCCTTGCTGTAATTTGTAACTTTCTGGATAATGGGTTTCCGGATAAGGGATCCTATACCTGTGTGTATGTATATATATATATATATTACCAGAAGGGTGGCACACCACTTTAATTATATACCCAGGTGCACGGTAAAAATATAACACATCATACAAAAAAGACCAGCAACACTGGGATTTCTGTGCAAATCAAAAAAGTATATTTAAATGTGCATATACAGGCATGTATACAGCTGTATATGCACATTTATCTTCTTTGCACTAATATATATATATATATATATATATATATATATAGTATAAAAAAAGACCAGCAACTCCGGGATTTCTTGTGAAAAATTAAAACATATATTCAAAGTAGCATAAACAGCCGACGTAACGTTTCGGTCCCCTTTACCGAGCACCCGAGGTATGTTATGTAGCAGTGTGCCATCCTTTGTATATATATATATATATATATATATATATATATATATATATATATATATATATTAGTGCAAAGCTCAATGTAGTTATTTATGTGGGCCAAGGTAATAAAAACATATGGGTCGACATTGCCAGGCAAAGGCACCCAAACTTGCTGTATGCAACTTAATAAAACAAAAGTAAAATTAAAGGACATGTAAACCCTATAAATCTTTACCATGTCTTTAGGTTGGGCACATTTCCCCCCCCCCCCCCCCCCCAAACTGCATCATTTTCTCTGTCTGATAGGAGCCCCTTTAAAGAAGACCTCAATCACTTTTAACTAACTTGTCTTTTGCCCACCCCACCTGGCTTTGTCACTTTGCAGCCATATCTTCTCTCTGCCTATGACCATACAAGTGATCTGCTGTCAGTTAAAAAAGTTTTGGGCATGCCTTATAGGTCTATTCCCCAGTAGAAAAATAGGAGGTATTGTAGGCATCCAATCACAGCTCTGGCTTCATGCAGGGAAAGACAAACTGCGGTTTGCTGTCAGGTCTGCATAGCTGCTGCTTGGCTTTCATCCTACAGTTCAAAGTGCTGAATACCACATGTTCTCATGTACAGCATAAGGGCTGTGGCACACGGGGAGATAAGTCGCCGCGCAACAAATCTCCCTTGTCGCGGGGGACTAATCTCCCAGAAATGCCATCCCACCGGCAAAAGGGAGTAGGAAGTGGTACAGATGGGCAGTGCTGATAAGGTTTTGGGGACTTTCAGTAAACCATTAAAGGAGAAGGAAAGGCTAATAAAGAGTTAATCTCAAGCTGCAGGCATACCTTCAGTTGTCTCAATACTGCCCTTAAGTCTCCCCATATTTCAGTAGTTCAGATGATCAGAAGCCAAACAGGAAGAAAAAACGCTGAGCTGGGTAGGGAAGATTCCCATAATGCAACGCTCCTGCACAGACACTACGACCAGTTTCTTAGCAAGCACATGCGCAGAAGCAGGAGTGTCTAGGTGCCCCATGGTGACGCTTGTAAAAGAAGTGGAAGCAGCGGCGAGCTGGGGGCATAGGAAGAGGACGCCGGCAGGTGCTGGGGGAGCGGAGCAAAGCGGGGGTGGGGATGTTTTCCATGATGGTTTCCTGCTGCCCTGCCACCTTTTATATGCGCAGTGTGGACGTGGGGTGCTGGTGGCTTTCGGAGTTGGCGTGTGAGTCAGAGCGGGGAGGGGGTGCTGTTGGACAGACGCAGCCTGCAGGTGCTGGGGGAGCGGGGGGGGGTAGGCTGGCTGGGGACATGTGCAGTAGAGAGTAGTGACGGAAAAAGATGGCGGCGCCGTTCACTGAAATGAGTATTTAGTATGTAGTAAGTGTATCTCTGTAAATCTTTTACTAGGCAATCCAGAAATATTGCGTTTCTACATAGCGATTGTAGTACTATTGAATAGTGTGCTTAATTGATTTTGACTTTCCTTGTCCTTTAAGGCATATTCCTTTTATTTGTAGAGGTGTGTGTGTATAAAGTAATAGCCTAGTGTGCTGTAAGAATAAGCCAGACCTTTTATTTTACTTTTGTAGTACAAGACCAATCACCCTTTTTGTCCAGCCTTCTTATCGTCTATATGAAAACATTGGGTTTCTTTAGTCATGCTGCTATAAGTCCTTAAATATTCAAGACAGCAAAAAAAGTCCTAACCTAAGTCTATTATTGACAGTCCCTCCAGCAATGAACACTATTTTGGACCCCTTAGGTGAGGATGATTCACATTATTGGAAAGTTTAAGCTGAAAATGTAAAATGTTTAGCAAAAAATAAATAGCTGGCATTCAATTTCAATATCAATTTCTGTAGTCACCCCCAGGCCTGATTACTGCCACACCTGTTTCAATCAAGAAATCACTTAAATAGGAGCTACCTGACACAGAGAAGTAGACCAAAAGCACCTCAAAAGCTAGACATCATGCCAAGATCCAAAGAAATTCAGGAACAAATGAGAACAAAAGTAATTGAGATCTATCAGTCTGGTAAAGGTTATAAAGCTATTTCTAAAGCTTTGGGACTCCAGCGAACCACAGTGAGAGCCATTATCCACAAATGGCAAAAACATGGAACAGTGGTGAACCTTCCCAGGAGTGGCCGGCCGACCAAAATTACCCCAAGAGTGCAGAGACAACTCATCCGAGAGGCCACAAAAGACCCCAGGACAACATCTAAAGAACTGCAGGCCTCACTTGCCTTAATTAAGGTCAGTGTTCACGACTCCACCATAAGAAAGAGACTGGGCAAAAACGGCCTGCATGGCAGATTTCCAAGGCGCAAACCACTTTTAAGCAAAAAGAACATTATGGCTCATCTCAATTTTGCTAAAAAACATCTCAATGATTGCCAAGACTTTTGAGAAAATACCTTGTGGACCGACGAGACAAAAGTTGAACTTTTTGGAAGGTGCGTGTCCCGTTACATCTGGCGTAAAAGTAACACAGCATTTCAGAAAAAGAACATCATACCAACAGTAAAATATGGTGGTGGTAGTGTGATGGTCTGGGGTTGTTTTGCTGCTTCAGGACCTGGAAGGCTTGCTGTGATAGATGGAACCATGAATTCTACTGTCTACCAAAAAATCCTGAAGGAGAATGTCCGGCCATCTGTTCGTCAACTCAAGCTGAAGCGATCTTGGGTGCTGCAGCAGGACAATGACCCAAAACACACCAGCAAATCCACCTCTGAATGGCTGAAGAAAAACAAAATGAAGACTTTGGAGTGGCCTAGTCAAAGTCCTGACCTGAATCCTATTGAGATGTTGTGGCATGACCTTAAAAAGGCGGTTAAATTCACATCTAAAGATAAGTGAATTTCGTAAGACTGCATAAGTCAAGTGATGAGAACCAAAGACTACAGGAAAAATGAGCACTGAACAAAACTTCCCTTATATTACATTGTATAAAAGGGAAGTAATTCTGACTTGCATAAATGTCATACACATATGCTGTAGCACAATGCCTATAAGTTAGGCACATCTCCCCTACCTGAACTGTATCATTTGTGCTGCATATATCCCCTCTTTTCACCAGCACCATCACATTTTCCTAAAACAAAAAGCAGCTTTCACCCTGCTGCCATTTGCCATCTGAGTTGAGTAGAACTGAGCATGCTCAGTAGCCAAAGCCAAAGTAAATTCCTGAGGAAGGGGCTGAGTGGGTTAGAGAAGGAGAAGGAATCCTAAGTGATTTAGGGGATTCTGCAACCTTACTATTAACCTTTGAACAACCAGCGTGTGTGTGTTTGGGGGGGGGGGGGGACTACATGTCCTTTAAAAACAATAACAAAAACAATTTAATAAAACCAGCAAGACTGCCTTGCCTTGGATTTCTGCTACCTTTGATAACAAGGTACCTTCTTGTTATTATATGAAGAAAAGACCATATCAGTCATTCATGAAGAACAGGTTTTTTAAAACATGATACTATGGGAAATGGCACTGCTGTATTTTGGAGTTTCCTGGATATTGGGTTATGGAATAAAATACACTAATGAACCTAAATACATTACATCTTTAGCTAAAATAAATTAGCCATTGCAAAACATAGGATTTGGCCTTCTCTTGATGGTATCAAGCTATTTAACTTTTCTGTGAGATTACGAAATATTAACTTGAGAGAAAAATATGTGTGTTTCAAAACCATAGGTTGCAAAACATTAAGGCAAATGATGAAAAGCACACATTGGTTTAAATGATCTTTGCAGACTAGGAATCAATCCAACTATGACAGAAAAAGGCATTTAAACTAAACCTGCAACTTGAGAAATTAAAAATGTATTAGACCAAACAAAATAAGGGTGTGCTCACCTATTGTAGTGTAGCCTGGCATATATGCTCCAAGAATTTTAATAATATAAGGCTGTTTATCCATAAAGCAAATGACTACAACTCACATTTAGACTGTTTAATATTCAGTTAATAACAGCAAGCCAACTGTCCCCCATTTTATCATATACTCAATAAAATGACATACAATAACATTGCTGCCAAAATACTGAGAGCTTATTCAGCAATTCTGAATAAATCTATTCATATAAATGCGTTGTGCAATTTATAATCATTTTCTCTCACTTTAAAAGACTTGCTAAATTAATACCCTTGTCCATCTACTTATGTTTTAGTTACAACTGTCACATTACTGCACAGAGCTGGATTTAATCTTTACATTTCCATGAAGCTGTATTGGCATTTTTGTCACAGTTAATTACAACAGCATTGTAATAGAAACCATTTCAACTGCCAGAGCTTGGCTATTTCACACTTATATTCTCCCCTGCTAAGGCAGAGGAAGAGTAAAGTGAAGAAAGGAACTGTTCACACATCAGTGAGCCACAATAAAGTCAGATTCAACTTTAAGTCATAAATAGCTTGGAGTCATTAATCTAGTTAGCTTGTTTCCTTAAAGGGGCTGTCCAATTTAAAACTTTCTTTTAGTATGGTGTAGACAGCAGAAATCTAATGCAATTTGCTTTTGGCCTTCATTTGGTATTCTTTATGTTGCTTTAATTATTCATTTTTTTCTTGGTTGGCAGGCATAACTTACCACAGCAACCAGGAAGCAGCTTTAAAATCAGTAGAGTGCACAAATAGCAGAGTACCAAAGAAACAAAAAGATAAGCAAAAAAATAAGATTATCAATAAAAGCAAAGCCTCACAGTCTGTAACATGGTTGCTGCGGTCATAGACCACATCAACCTGATAACATTTTCAGTTGCAGTTTAAAAAGATGTAGAGCAAAAAGGCTAATAAATGAAAAACATACAGAAGAAATAATGAAGACCTACTGATAACATTGCTTAGACTGGTGCATCTATAACATGCTAAAGGTTTATGCAAAGGCAAACTTCCCCTTAATAAAGGTTTACGGACCATAGGTCTAATTTGGACTCATTTTTAAAGTCCTCTTTGTCAGTTAACAAATTCATATGCAGAGGAAAAAGTAGAATGTCATGTTGTACAAACGAGTGTAAACTGACCTTAATTAGCATTAAGATTATTATCATTACGGTTTAAAATGAACATACTTATGTATGTGTATAGACATATACTGATTTCTAGTCAGGTTCACAGTAACATAAAAAATCCCTGTATGAGGCATTAGCAGGTCGTATGTAAATAAATGTAAACCTTGCTTGTATAAAGGTATAAGAATTAATGCTACACTAAAAAAAACTTGCCTGCTACAGTGTTACTAGCATGTTTCCAATGATTTTTCCAGTAGGAAAACCAAATGTAATACAACCAATCTCCACAAGTTGGCACTGTTATTACAGGCTAGAGATCAGCATCCTTACCAAACGTGAAATGGAAATCACAGCATTCCAAAATTCTTAATTATATACATTTTCATTTTTCCCACCAGGCATGCCTTTTAACTGGGTTCATTTTGGGTACAGACATCCTTGAAGGAAAATAACTTTTAACTATAATGTAGCAATGTTTTGTAAACAATGAAAACTCAAAGTGCTTGCAACTTCCCCAAATTGTTCTTGTATCCTTGGAAGGCACAGATTATACACCATAACATAACTTTATACAGTACTGGCACAGAAATATTTGAGCAGATTAGATGACATTACAATACTCAGGAAATAAAATCTGCTGTTACACGCTAGAAAAAAAAATGCCTTATAGCCCACTAGTAAATCAATAAATGGAAACAGAAAGATGAAAAATCTACAGTGTAGTGATACTCGGATAGGTCTGCCACTGCCAGTCTCTTAGAACTTGATATTTAAACCAAAAAATGGTCTTCAGGCAACATTGAAAAAAAAAAATTATGTATACAGTTTTCAGACTCAGATTACTTGCACCATGCCTTAGATGCATTCAATTAAATCAAAACCTGAAAAACAACTTTAGTTATCAGTTTTTTTAAGGTTTCCATTGGTGTTTTGTTTGACCAGTTTCACAGCAGTTTCAAAGCACCAGTAACGAGAAAAGCAAACATCTTGCTTAATAGTGTTCAAAGCAAATATTTGCCATTGCAAACCACCACATGCACAACTGAAACTATGTATCAAATTATACCTTCTCACAAAATGCAATGACTAGACTATAATACTATCAAATAATTACAGGAACACAAAAAGCAACACTGACTGTTACAACTTGTGCTACATACAAAAATTATATGTCAAGTTTCTTTACCCCTATCCCGAGCCCCTATGAGTTGCCAGGACCAGTAAGGGCCAAACAGCCTCTATGGGCTCAACAGCATTCATGCCCTGTGTATAAAAGCAACTTGCACAACAGAACATTCACTGTCCAGTTACGAGAAAAAAAAACAAATAAAAACAGAACTCTGGGATTGTAGAGGCACCAAATATGCATTCACATTGAAAACAATGTTCCAATCCTGGACAGTAACTTCAGCTCTTAGATACATGTGTATGCACCTTTAGGATATGGAAGACATCAGATAGAAAGGGGGGGGGGGTTGATCACTGACCTATGAAACAACTAAAGTCATGTCAGTCACTGACTAATGGCGCACTGCAAAATATGTTGGAGCTCTAATAATAATTACTCAAGGCCAAGGGGTGAAGTTTTCATGTATTCTGCATCAAATTAAATCTAACACAGCAAGATGACAGACTGTTGTTGCCATTTGCCAAAAATGAAGAAAATGGATAGGAAACATAATCAAAAAACCCACAATCTTATAGTTTCTGGCAGTATTATTCAGGCTATGCATGTTAGAAAAAAGGATCCCTTGCTGTACATCACTAAATAAGACAGTAAGTAGGCACCTTTGTAGTGACCAAATTAGCCAGCCTGAGTTTAAGTATGATCACACACCAACTCTGCATTCAGATGTTTCATATGTTGGAGGTCAAAGCAATAGCCAAATCTGCCATTAAATAGGTTAATTATGGGAACACATCCCATAACAAATGTGCAGGATCATTTACAGTTCTGTCCAGAAACCAACTGAGAATACCAATAACATACTAGCTGGCTATAGGGAGGCATTTAATGCTATGGGATGAATGGCAAAGAGATAGGGAGGAGCAAAATGCTAGAAAATACAAATAATGGTGCAGGGGAATTATTTGTATTATTATTGATTGTGTTTTCTATGAAAGTGAATGCAGTAGCAGGAAAGGAATCTCTCAAGTGATATTAACAGGGATGTCCAACCTCCAGCCCTCCATCCATCAGTTGTTAGTGGGGGCCCCGAAGCTGACACCTATAATTGCTACCATGATATATTTAGTCATAAACACATAAAGACTTGAGGTACCTCTGCGTGAAACATCAGCAATATATCACAATGAGCAAGAAAATTCAGCATACTGATATATCTATACATAGGGACACAATAACAGGCAAGCAGAGTGGATCTTATATACATCATATTATTTCATCCAAAGTCTTGTGTAGGGACCAGATGCTCCCAGCATTACTACTACATGCCATAAGCAACATACAGAGGCTGGCATGTACATGTGCTGTACATTACCTGTCCTTAGGGTGGCTGCACACAGCACACACACGACCAGGAAGGTCCTTGCACTTGCTTCCATATTCCAAGATCCGATATGCCAACGCTGGAGGAGCTGCCCAACCTAGCCTGGGCCACCTACACCTGAAATGGCCCGGATATCAAATGGCAGCTCCCGGTAATGAAGTGCCAGTCAGTAACCCTGGCAGTTCGCTGTGAGAAAGACTCCCCAAACAGGCACGCAGTCTGCCCTTCCCAGCAGGGCTGCTCCTGGCAATGATTCACAAAGGTAGGGGAAATAACTAAAAGAACAACCCAACGAAAGAATCTGGAAGGAATTTGAGGGATCCCTCTAGAAGCAGCGCAACCAACTTCCACTCAGGAGAGAAGTTCTCGCACAGCAACAGCAGCCGCGGGTGGGAATGGTAGGTCCGGGCAGGTGGCAGCGCAGAGAGGATGCACAAGGGCGGGCTGTCTCGGCGGGATGTTAGCTCAGGAGCACTCAGTTCCTCAGTCGCTGGTCCCTGTGACTTGACTGTCTGTCTCCTCTGACGGCTGCTTCCCCTATTACCACTCACTCCCTCCTCTCTAGCCAAGCTAACCGGTTCAGGCGCGGCCCCGTGTGGACCGTGAACGCGCTGGAACCCACTTGCTAGAATGTGCGGGGCACAAAGCGCGTACTCGGGGCCACCAAGTTTAGCAGTTGCTAGCCAACCAGTTAGCAACAGTCCGGTTCCGGCAACTAGTAATTGCTGGGCACTAGTCCCACTACAATATAGAGCGAGCACCCGTGGCTTACACATAAATAGTACTTACTATAAGCTTGTCTCGCCTTTAACTAATAAGAGATTAAAGCTGGGGGTACCATACTGCTATTTCCAAAACATGCATAGAGAAATGGTTAGCCTACGTGGTAATACGATTGTTCTAATCTATTAAACATTTTCGGAACAAAGCTTCTCTATTGGATACAATTGCATGATGTTGAACTACTACATTAGTTTAAATTCCTAAATGAGTTTTTCTGGGGAACGCATATAGAATACTCCTGCTTCAGGCATGTATTTCACTCTAAATGGTTTTTCTCCATTTATGTATATTACTGGAAATAGTTTTTATTTTGCCTCCAACTCCGAGAGAATTATTAGTATATGCTTCTCACACGCAGCTGGCGGTGTACAGGGCGGGAGCGCGCACGCGTGCACGTATAGGCAGCAGGTCCCCCATGCCGTCCTGCTTGTGGCGCTGCAGGACCTCGGAGTTCAGCTGAGAACCTGCAAGGGCGCGACCAGCGTGTAAACGCGCAAGCACGGCATGGGGAGAGACAAAGCGGACCTCCTGCGTTCTCCTCCTCCCTTAGTAAAATAATGGGAAAGTCCCGTATATGTTCAAAAGTAAGAAATACGTCTACTGAAAGAACATCAAAGGGCCAGTCCAACCGTTATTTATAGGGGCGCATAATAAAGCCGTAGCGTATTTTAGTATAGTTGATTTGATCTTCCCAGTAATAAAATAACATGCGAATTATAACGAGTCCTTCCAATGGTGTATAGCCCGATGTTACTAACAGTGTGCGCTACAATAACGACAGTTGCAGAACTAAACTCTAATTATATTTATAGTCGCCAGTGTCTACAAGTTGCTAGTTGGTTGCTAGTTTCCATGAAGAGCCACAGTCCTGCAGTTAAACTCTACCCCGAAATATAATTCAGCGTTCCTATAGCAGCTACTTTCATTTAGTATGGTATTCCCTTGTAATATCCCTTCACTTGTTCGGGTACTACCCAGTGGGAAATCCCAACCAGCCTATTAGTAGTCGAAGCAACAGGTGCTTTACGCTCATAGGTCCCTCCGTAACAAGCAGGCTGCACAGGGGTAGAAGCAGAAGTGTCTATCACTTCCCTCCTCCCACACGGTGGTGGGCTCCTGTGTGACTGTGATTGCTTTCTCACAGAAGGGTTGGGCACATTCCACTAACGTGCTGACAGGCGCGGGCTTTGTTACACTTATCTAACAAGCAGCACTGTGGGACTTTATAGCGACAACAAGCTCTAGAGTTCCCTCAAGCCGAGTCTACCAATAAACTACAGTTCCCACAGTAACATTGAAAACTGCCTGTACATTGTACTTGAAATACACCATGAAAGCAGCTCATCCTTGCCTCCGTGCACTTTGAAGTATTTAACACGAAGCCAGGGATGTATCCGTGTATTTATTTCACATTCTATTTATTTGCCTGAATGGAAATGACTTCCCCTTGAGTCATGCTCCGTCACATGCCTGAGGTGACACGCAAGACAACTGACTTCGAGTTTCACTTTCCGGAGGGGTGTGATAAAGTGGAGGAAGAGGTCACCTAGAGTTCCCCATTGACACAGGGGGCTTTCCCGGGTCACTGGTGTTTTTGTGTAGCGCTGGATGGAGGGTGGGGATGGGCATGTTAATGTGACAGATCAAATCTCTGTGTTCTTTGACAAAGCATACTTGGCAACCAGTGGTTTAGGCATGACATAAGAACTTGTTCATGGGGGCAATTGCTGCTTGCAAATATTCAAACGTGGAGTCTCTGGACATAGCTGTAAGTTACTGCCCCCCCACAGCTAAAACTTTTTAGGGCCACCTAAATGTTGAGAATAAGCCATTATTATTCATATTTATACACAATAATGGTAAGTGTCCCACCAAGGCCCCTAATACTCTGGGGCCCTCAGCAGTTACTTCCCTGTTTGTTTTGTGGGTTGTAAAACAGAAACGATCTATTATCTACACACAAAACATTCATAATCAGCAGTATAAAGTTGGTCCCATTACTGAGTAATACAGAATGCTAAAAATAATAATGACTACAGTTTGAAAGAATCCTTAACTGGAAATTCCAACATTCTTATATATTTTTTATTTTGTCATGAAAGGCTACCCCTATAAACTTTGTTTAGGAAGGCCTGCAATTTATTAAATGGGATCTAAACCCAAGTGCTCCTCTGTTTGCAATTTACATTAATTTTCTCCTTTAATTGTTTCTAAGATTTGATAGGAGATGTTGCTCAACAGCTCAACAGAATACCAGTGACCCAAACTGACTAGGTGTCACCTTCTTTCATTGACACTCTAAAATCGAGCTGGGTAGCCAATAAGCCCTGTCTTAGCAGTCTAAAATTTAGAGTTTATATTAACTTTCTGTTAGGGTTTAGACCAACCTTAAACACACAAGGTTGCAGGCAAGACCAGTGAAATCCAACTGGAGGACCACAGATCAGAGGTCTTTTGCCCCAGAGGTCTAGGCTGAGCTAGAGCATTGGTTAGCATTTTAATAAATATTTCAGAATCCTGTTATTATTATCGGCATTTTTAAATACAGGTATGGGATCTATTATCTGCAAACCCGTTATCCAAAAGTTTCAAATTACGGGAAGGCCATGTCCCATAGACTCTTTTTTAAAAAAATAATTTACGTTTTTAAAAATGATTTCCTTTTTCTCTATAATAATAAAACAGTACCTTGTACTTGATCCCAACTAAGATGTAATTAATCCTTACTGGAGGTAAAACAATCCTATTAGGCTTAATTCATGTTTAAATTATTTTTCAGTAGACTTAAGGTATGGAGATGCAAATTATGGAAAGACCCCCTATGCAAAAGAACCCAGGTCCTGGGCATACTGGATAACAGATCCCATGCCTATATATACACTT
The DNA here is from genome assembly GCF_000004195.4 of Xenopus tropicalis. Lineage (NCBI taxonomy): Eukaryota > Metazoa > Chordata > Amphibia > Anura > Pipidae > Xenopus > Xenopus tropicalis. The sequence goes on along the minus strand of NC_030678.2, from coordinate 102,967,072 downwards.
TTCTGTAACACAAGGATTGTGGTACAAGAGCATTTTGATTACACCTACAATGGTATGTACAATGTTACTACCTTTAATTATAATGCAGCTCCATTCAGAAAATATTTGGCTATTTACATCAGTCTAAGCCCCAGTTATGGTTTTGAGTAATTCTCTGGGGTTGAAATACTCCATGTGTGCTATTAACTTAGGGGTTAAGAACTTATGAACATACTGATACAAAAAAATCTTACCTTGGTAGTCTAAATGACACTCAATTTTGGGAGTGAGTAAGGGGGTGGTGTCTGTTGCTTCCCCCTGCCTGCCCCTCATTCTGAAATACAAGACCTGCAGGAAAAGGGCTAATGGTGTGGCAGGGTACAAAATGAAAAAAACATGGTGGCTTGTGTCTGTTTTTCACATTTTGTACCTAGCCCCCCATCAGTAAATGAGCCCTTATATGTAACACTACTTGTTCTTCAGACAGATACCACCTAGGCATTGCCCTAATCTTTGAGCTATAGTTTTGGCACCACTGTTACTTAGGGATATGGGTTTTAAAACATTTAAATTGTGAAATCTTAATGCATTTGCAGAAGTTTGAATTTTAGAACAGTAATTAAACACTTCCCTTACTGTCTGGAATATTTTCAGTGAATTGACACATTTATCAATGCAAGTTAATGGGAGATTAATGATTCAGAAAAAGTTATTTTCCATGTTGAAACAAATCGTTGCAGTGCATGGAAGTGCTTGGTAAATCTGAAAGCACTGGTCATTTTTTTTCTGAGCTGTAGACATTGTTACTGGTCAGCAAAAATTCCAATGTGCAATAAATCTGCCTTGTAATAAAAGCACATGCTTGTACGAATGTTCTGTTTTCATTGTTGCTGATTTGTTTTTGTTACCTTAGCTCAATAAACATCTGTGGTTAACAAAGTATGGGAAAATAATTGCATATCAGCTTTCAACATTTATTGTAAAGCTATGTGTTCCATATTTGATTTGTTATTGTTTATTATTATTCTGTATTTTCACCTTTGATTCTTAATCAGAGATTTGATCAGATCATTTAATTAGACTTTATTTACATACACTTGATCTGACTGTATGCAAAATGCATTTTCTAATTGTGATGTTTATTTTGTGAAAATTTGACTGCAACATTTGAAGAACTATAAAGTTCTAAACTACTGCTAGTTTCTAGAAACAAACACAATTAGAATGGGACAGAGAAGAAATAGTGGAGGATTTATCAAAGTTCAACTGAGATTTCTAACATATTCTTTGCATGTTCCCATATAATTACAATGGCTTCTCGCTAGGATCTTCAAAATTTTAAACATTTTGCCATATATAAAAACAATTAGAAACAGTCTTTTTGCTTAAAAGCGGCAATTTATAGTAGCTGAATTCTGTTGGCACGGGAATTTTACAATGATGTGTAGAATTCTGTCAAGGACTTTATTAGTAAGTTTGGCAAAAGTTAATTATTGAGACAGTGAGGCCAATTCACTGATGCCAAAATGTTAGGCAACCACCAACAAATTAGTTTAAAAAGTTTTTACTCTGAGCCAATTATCGAACCCAGGAATTTTTCTAAGGGTAAGGCTATTGCAACATGTGCCTTTGTTCCAGGCACACTGTGTGGATTTCAGTGCAGTTCAGTTCCAAAATCCAATCTGTGTGCCTGCACCCGTGCTGACACAATGGCTCCAGATATTATGCTTTTAGGAATGTAGAGGTGGATTCATGGCCTGATCCACATGTAGCAGTAGCCTAAGGGAACACAGGGCTGTGCCTCAGTTCTCTCTGCCTGCGTTTTCTCTCTGTATATATGCACTTATGGGCAGGGGCGCTGCTGCCATGAGGGGTGTTGAGAAACTTGCCTCAATCGGCATCAGCCTGCAAGTTACCAGGGGTGGCAAAAAAACGCTCCTGGTAACTTTAAGAGCCTAAATTTTGTTTTTTTTATTTAGAATTTTTGCTCTGCTAGTGCAGACAGCGCAACTGTGGCAAGGACCCCAAAAACACTCCTGCTTATGGGCACAGTGTCAGCATGTGTGTAGATAGACAGAGTGGATTTTAATTTTTTAAAACAAACCTGTGGAATAATTTTCTGCATTATTTCAATCGCAACATAACACTTGAAAAGTTTATAAACCTGAAACTGACTTTAATTAGGATGCTTTGTATTTCCCCCCAATAGTGACATGTGTATAATTTTTGCATGTATAAAATAGCAATTGTCTTTAATCCTTTCTAAAAAAATAGTGTGCCCTCCAATGTCCTATAGGCCTTTTTTGTCTCTGGAGTTTAAGTACAGTCATTGATGAATTCACTTACAGTGTGAACAGCTGGCTAGTAGAAAGGAAGATTAACAATAGGGCTTTACAAGATGCTATGCCTTCTTGGGTAACTGAAAAGGCAACACCTCAGTTGATCGTTGTTATAATAGGTAATAACAGAGCCCTTTTGTTATGTATCATCAGTTCCATTGTTTGTAGCGTTGACCGGGATAGTTGTGTTCTGAATAGGGATTTGCCTTGGCAATGCTCCTGTAAATGAAAGGTAATGGTTCTGAGCTACGGGAGCCCGCATAACGCTTGATTGTAACTCTCCTTAAATAGCATCCCTTGCCTTTTCACTCTCACAAGAAGGTATTAACTTTAAGAAAGAAACCTTAGCAGCTCCAGCAGTTTTACAATTTTCCAGTAGACATAAAGCAGAGTTTGAAGCTGCACTTTGCGCATTTAACATAAGGATTGTTTGTATGGTAAATAGTTAGCTTGCATTACAAAGCCAAGCCTGGTAAGAGTCTGTTGCATTTACAAAGCTGGAAATACTAGTTTCACATTCACATGGGGGAGGGTATGAAGTGACTTGTAATTCAAAACTTAGCTCCCGAGAAACTTGAAGAGCACATTAATTGCCTTGTGGCTGATGATTACATTTTATAATCTATTTTTGAAGTCAGCAGAGTATAACGCTACTGTTCTACTAAAGTCATTCACGTCTCTCAAAAAATATGCCAATAATACCAATGCTTCAGTCTTGAAAAAATTCTTATGCAGCTATTTCAGTATTTTAAATCTATGTATGTATGTATGTATGTATGTATCTATCTATTGGTCTGTCTGTCTATTATCTATCTTTCTATCTGTCTATCCATCGGTACACATAGACCGCATTATTTTAAGATTAGCTAAAGATGCTATTTTATTACTCCAGTGCTTTTTTCACTTAGATGTTCATCCTTTCCTTAGTTGTAGTTTTTAGTGCCAGCTTTTTTATTTTACTTATTACTTACTTGGCTGAGTTTCACCCTTAGGTATCTTTTTTTTAATACAGTTCTTGCAATAACACAAATAAAAGAAATTCACTATTAAAAATAAGACAAACATATTTTTAGGCAGTGTATATAACCTAAGCTAAGGTATGACTACTTCCCTAAAACTTTTACTTTTAAACATTTTGCAATTTTGCTTATAATACTTGTGTTTATTTACAATTTCAGTCTGTACCACATAGGGAGGTTGTAAAGGGCTACCAATAGGTTTTAAAGTTTTCCATGGGTTAAACCTCACAGACTTCAAATTGTAGCACATAGTTTCCCCCTTTGAATTACATATAACATGTCAAAATTACAGATAATGTGGTGGATACATACCAAATTATACAGATTACATAAAAATACAGATTTATACAGGAGGTAAAGAAAGCTGTGGGTACAAGTATTCGTCTGCAAGTTGTACCCATAACATGGGCCCTTGTATAGCACTGAACACATCATTTGGGCTGACCCTACAAATGTGAATGTTAAATTGAAGTATTTAGAAAGAATTTAATACTGCCTGTATGGGTGAATGTGGCTGTGGGCTCAACTTGAATACAGCCTTGGCCTAAAAACAAAGTTAGGTGAATGGCAAGTGTGGTGTTCTGAACTCCATTGTGCTTGGGTAGAAGAAAGTTATGAAAATGTCACATCCATCTGACAAGAGGACCATTGCTTAAAATATTTTCACACAGAGACACATGGAGCTACTTAGTAACAGCTACTTTTCATGGCTAATAAACACCAGAAAATACCCTGCCATAGACAATACTAAGGGGCATATTCATCAAATCACGAGTTAAAATCCCGAAATGGGTAAAATTCGGATTGGATACTATAATTTCTGATGATCGCAAATATCACGAAAATGCTTACGAAAATATCAGAATAGTCACGGAATATCGCATTGGCGCTCCGAAAGTCAGGAAATTTTCTTACCGAGCAATTGTAAACAGTGGGAAAACCTTTCCGACTTTGATCCTTCTGTGCATGATTTTGGAAGCCTCCCATAGGAATCAGTGGCACTCTGCAGCTCCAACCTCGCCCAAGGAAAGTCACGATAACGAAGCTTGAATGAATCCGAAACTTTTGTACTTGGCGCAACAATACGATTTTGTCACACAAATTTTGTCGCAAGGTATGAAATTGACGCGCAAGGTACGAAATTGACATGCAAGCTACGAAATCGCTGCTGAAAAAACGATCGGAGCATTGGTACATGTTCGTACATTAATAAATGTCCCCCTAAGAGTTGCCTCTAATACACAGGTAGAAACGACTATCAGTTAATTATCAGCATTGTCTATTTTTTTTAGCCATGACAAGTAGCTGCAACGAGTAGCATTGTGGGTTTTTGCCCTAAGCAGCAAGGCTGTTGTATTGGATTGGTTGGAGTGACAGTGGTAAATCTTAATCAGTAAAGTAGCACTTTGATAAATGAAGGCACTATTGGCCTACAGCTGTCTCATACCCTGATGGTCCTAATTTATATGGGACTGTCCTGAATCGTGGATTCCAAAATGGTTAATGATAACCTGAAATCTGCTGGGCTCTTTTGGCAGGATGACATTCCACCCCTAGCCTTAAAAAATCTTTTAGTTGTGCCTACACCCCGAAGTATTGGACCAAACAGCCAATATCCACCAACAAACATGTTCTCACGTTCTTGGATATTGGCTGCATTTGCCTGCACCCAGCCAGATTCACTGTTTCCAGGTGCAGGCACAACTAAAAGTATTTTTTAGTGTAGGGGTGGATTGTCAGCCTGTGGATAACCTACAGGCTGACAATCCATCCTGTTTGACCTTACCCTTAATGTGATTTTATTTATGAAGAGTTTGGTGGTACTAGCTATGAAATTGTCACCTGCTTTCACTGATTTTTTATCTAGTGAGTTTGAATACCTAAGATTTCATTTGCATACAGAATAGTAGTGGGCATTCCAGTTCTGTTCAATCGGTGCATCAATCAGAATGAAATTACATAATGTGGGAAGAGTTACCTGCTAAACAAAATATATTTCCTCATATGGTTCTGTTATTTTAAGTACTGGTTATTTAGAGATCGTTTCACTCCATTTCATGTGGTTCCATGAGCTTTATCCTTGCAGGTGTGCAAATGCCCAAGCAGAAATGTCCAGCAGGCAGAATAAAGTTTACATTACTGTGAAACAATGAAATTGCCTCTTTCACAACATAACACAAAGGTGTTGTCTTGAAACAGGCCAACATTTAAATTTTTAAAGTCTACATTCAGAAACAATTGATAGATGTTTTCTTTTACTCTTCCTTCTAAATATTAGTGTTTAATGGGTAATAGGATTAAAGACAGCAACAACTTCAAAAGATATCTCCTATTGTTTGACCATATGACTTATCAGTAGGTGGCTATATTATTTGGAAACCTGAGTACTGGTCATAAAGACAAGTACAGCTGGTGCTGAAGAGTTAATTCTAGTGGAAGATAGACCCATTGGCTTTTTGAGAGCTCTCTAGTTTATTAAAAAAAAGAAAATATAAAAATATTAAAAACATTCCATGCGCTGTTTGTAAAATCTTGGTGCCAGAGGGTTAATTTAAGTGAAAGACCTTTTGGCCTTTTGAAACACCTCTAATGTATTTTAAAAAAGAAAATATAAGTATATTTAAAACATTCCATGCTCTGCTTGTATATATACTTCATTTATTGTATTCTTTTACATGTATTTAAATATTTAATCTTTAAAGGAAAACAAACCCCTTACAAATAATTGGGGCCCCTTCCAAGAGCCTACCCTCCTAACAGCCAAAACACAGCCGTTTCCTTTAGCTTGTTCTGTTAACCAGATGGCACCTGCAAACCCACTTCACTGCTTTGCAGAAATAGGTAGAGAAATTGGCAGCATCAAGGGCAAAGACATATGCGACCATTAGTAGCTTTTTTAAATGATGTGGTGACTAATCCGCACAGTGCAAATGGTGCACGATTAGTCTCAATAACTTATATAGAAACCTATGGCAGGTAGGTCGCCGTGATTAGTCACCCCACGTGTCTTCGCCCTTAGGGGTCATAAGTGATGCTGTTATGAAGGGCTCTGAGGGAGGGCCTAGTTATTATTTATTGTTTTCTTCTCTGTTAAAATATTTTGTGCAAAAAAACACATGAAATCACCATGCTTTTTTTAATTCACAATGGAGAATTTTTTAAGAAGCATAAGGCACAACACACAAAGGGAAAGCTGGAAGTAAGTGCTCCATAGAGTAAGCAACCAGAATTTTATCACAAGGCACAAGTACAGAATAGTATGTATAGACTTAAGTACTATTGTGAAGACATTTTAAATGTGCAAAATTTGAAATTCTCAAAAACACTCAATATCTTCTATTTATTTTATGTTAAATGCACATAACAAACATGATTCCAAACAAAAAATATTACCTATTGTTTTGTACCCTTTTTAATTTAAGATATTATTTTATTGTAAATGCTTAGCCATTATGAAAACACTCTGTCTGGGATTGCTCTGGGCTGTGAAGAAATTCCAGCCTCAAAGTTGAAAAGGTTACCTGAATAGTTCCCTAAACAATGCACTGTTGGAAGTTCTGGTTTGGGGATTTTAAATACAATGAGGGAACATGTTTCTACTTCTTTGACTTTTAGTAGCCTTTGGCCCTGCTGTTTGGACATTGTGTTACTTCATTGGAAAATAGATGAAAAGAAGGAAATTACAAGTAAATTTTTATTAAGGACATAAGCTGTGCCCCTTCCACAGGAAATTGAATCAAGAGTAATCTTTTCTAAGACAAGCTTTCTCTCTGTCCATTTTATTTTATTTTGTACGCTGCTTTCTCTTTCTGTTTTGATCCAAGTTGTTAGGTTTAAGTGTAACAATTACCTTTTAACTCTAAAGACGCATAACACCAGATATTGTGTTTATATTGATTATTAAATATTAATTAATGTAGGCAGTGCAATTTAAAATATATATACTTTACATGCAGACCGAGACCAGAGATACATGCCAGTTGTTTAAAGTAATTTTATCCTTTATATTTCAAATGGCAAAGCTAATGTTACTCCTTTCAGTGTTGTAGCAAAGTTGTGTTTTGTGATTTGCCAGAGGGTCATACTTCGTATTTAATGCTTGTCTACAGGCAGTACATTGTCACAGCAAAAGTATGCATCATAAATGTCTATAGGAAGTAACAAAAGGTATGTAATTGGAAGTCAGTGACCCATACTGACCTTGTCTCATTTTCCATATTCAATGCCTGTATCACATTATCTTTCAATGATAGACTGGTAATGTGGTTTTGTGTAAGAAATTAAATTATCTTAGGGAAAAAGAGAAAAAAACATGTTTACACCACAGAAAATATTCATACAACAAAACAACAAAAGGGTAAATTGTTGTAAAGAATAGTTATTGTTATTATAATATGTAAATATTACAAGATAAAAGGAAACAAAGTTCAACAAATGTGCAAATGCAGCTGCTCTGTTTAGCACAGCAGAATTAATAGTGAGGTGAAACTGAATGCTGTAAAATGTAAGAATTGTGACCTCAGCTGTAAACTGATGCTAGCCATACACACATCTGGCTTTCATGTTACAGTCCACTTGGAGCCTTCTATGAAGTGGCCTAGCCTTTTGGGTCATACTGCAGTTTAGTGGTTGCCTTTTTGTTGGCTCCACTGGGATCACCTGACTGTAGCTGGGAAGGGTGGAAGCTACAATATGGAGCTGACCACTGCACTTGTATAAACTATAGCAAGAGAAATTGTGCTCACCACTAAAGGTCCCCATACACGGGCCGATTCTAGCTGCCGATATTGGTCCCTTAGACCGATTCGGCAGCTAATCAGCCCGTGTATGGGCACTACCGGTGGGCCTGCCTGACCGATATCTGGTCTGAAATTGGTAAGATATATATACAGTGGAGGAAATAATTATTTGACCCCTCACTGATTTTGTAAGTTTGTCCAATGACAAAGAAATGAAAAGTCTCAGAACAGTATCATTTCAATGGTAGGTTTATTTTAACAGTAGCAGATAGCACATCAAAAGGAAAATCGAAAAAATAACTTTAAATAAAAGATAGCAACTGATTTGCATTTCATTGAGTGAAATAAGTTTTTGAACCCTCTAACAAAAAAAGACTTAATACTTAGTGGAAAAACCCTTGTTTGCAAGCACAGAGGTCAAACGTTTCTTGTAATTGATGACCAAGTTTGCGCACATTTTAGGAGGAATGTTGGTCCACTCCTCTTTGCAGATCATCTCTAAATCCATAAGGTTTCGAGGCTGTCTCTGTGCAACTCTGAGCTTGAGCTCCCTCCATAGGTTTTCTATTGGATTAAGGTCCGGAGACTGACTAGGCCACTCCATGACCTTAATGTGCTTCTTCTTGAGCCACTCCTTTGTTGCCTTTGCTGTATGTTTTGGGTCATTGTCGTGCTGGAACACCCATCCACGACCCATTTTCAGTTTCCTGGCAGAGGGAAGGAGGTTGTCGTTCAGGATTTCACGATACATGGCTCCGTCCATTTTCCCGTTAATGCGAATAAGTTGTCCTGTGCCCTTAGCAGAAGAACACCCCCAAAGCAAAATGTTTCCACCCCCATGCTTGACGGTGGGGACGGTGTTTTGGGGGTCATAGGCAGCATTTTTCTTCCTCCAAACACAGCGAGTTGAGTTAATGCCAAAGAGCTCTATTTTGGTCTCATCAGACAACAGCACCTTCTCCCAGTCACTCACAGAATCATTCAGGTGTTCATTGGCAAACTTCAGACGGGCCTGCACATGTGCCTTCTTGAGCAGGGGGACCTTGCGAGCCCTGCAGGATTTTAATCCATTGCAGTGTAATGTGTTTCCAATGGTTTTCTTGGTGACTGTGGTCCCTGCTAATTTGAGGTCATTAACTAACTCCTCCTGTGTAGTTCTAGGATGCTTTTTCACCTTTCTCAGAATCATTGACACCCCACGAGGTGAGATCTTGCGTGGAGCCCCAGAGCGAGGTCGATTGATGGTCATTTTGTGCTCCTTCCATTTTCGAACAATCGCACCAACAGTTGTCACCTTCTCTCCCAGCTTCTTGCTAATGGTTTTGTAGCCAATTCCAGCCTTGTGCAGGTCTACAATTTTGTCTCTGACATCCTTGGACAGCTCTTTGGTCTTTCCCATGTTGGAGAGTTTGGAGTCTGCTTGATTGATTGATTCTGTGGACAGGTGTCTTTTATACAGGTGACTAGTTAAGACAGGTGTCCTTAATGAGGTTGACTAATTGAGTAGAAGTGTCTAACCACTCTGTGGGAGCCAGAACTCTTAATGGTTGGTAGGGGTTCAAAAACTTATTGCACTCAATGAAATGCAAATCAGTTGCTATCTTTTATTTAAAGTTATTTTTTCGATTTTCCTTTTGATGTGCTATCTGCCACTGTTAAAATAAACCTACCATTGAAATGATACTGTTCTGAGACTTTTCATTTCTTTGTCATTGGACAAACTTACAAAATCAGTGAGGGGTCAAATAATTATTTCCTCCACTGTATATTCCAGTTTGGCGAGATTCTTTAATAGGTCACTTAGCATAATATAAACTGGTTAAACTGTTGGTTAAGTATTCATGCTGGGGGTATAGTTTTCCTTTAAATGTATATTGAAGCAGTAGAATTCTTAATGAATCAGATAAAAGTGAGTGTAGAACTGGGAAGAACGGGGATGACTTTGATGTAGTTTGCCAGTTTGAATATATACAGCAAGCTCCATGTTCTAAATCCCACCCTTCCCAGCTACAGTAAGGTGATCCCAGTGGAGCCAATAAAAGGGCAACCATTTGGGGCTTGGGTTGTAATTTGGGTTACCATTGCAGGTTCAGACTGGGTTCATGTCAAACTGAGTAAGTACACTCCCTCTCTGCTCCAAAAGATGCCCACCCTTTGGAACCAAAGATGTGCAGTGATAGTGTACTGCCATGCTTATGGGTAATTGGTTGACAAGGAACTACACAGACCTCCAGTTTTAAATCAAAATCTAGAAGTGGACCATCAGTTGATTGCCTTTTTGCTGCAGGTTATATTTGTCCAGTTTTGATCACAGAATTACTCAAAATCTAGAAGTGGACCATCAGTTGATTGCCTTTTTGCTGCAGGTTATATTTGTCCAGTTTTGATCACAGTACATTACTCTTATAGTTGTCTCTGTAGGACATGTACACCATGTACCTGTACTACATTTATATCTCAAAAATGATCCTTCTAATAATAATGGAAAATGTGGGCTTCAAGATCCACAAATAAATTAAAAACACAGGATGTAATGCCCTGTTCTTTTATTACATCCTTGTTTAACCAAACATGTATTCTTTCATGTTTAACTCCTAATGATAAATGAATTACGAATGGGACATTCTTGTATGAACAGCATTCCAGCTGAAGAAATAAAAAGGTGAGGCAGAGGACAGTTGGCACCCTTTGCATTACTGGTAACATACCATAAAATATGTGAATTAAAAGAGTCACTGGGCAGACACAGTGCATCTAATTTACAATCTGAGTGGCAGCCTTTTATTGGATTATCTCACTAAGGGAAAGACTGTCATTAATCTTGACCCTTAAAGAGAATAGGGACCTTTATAGCTGCTGACCTACCCAGAGTTTGGAGCTCCCATAGGGAGTGCTATTGGACTATGGTAGACAATAGAAACACATAATAATTCTAGTTAACTACTCAGTGCTTTTATCTGTTGCTTTCTGGGGAGGAAAAGAAATTCTTCCTCTGTTGATTATTAGGCTCTACATTGCACTTCACTTTTGATGCCCCATCAGGCATCTAGGTAGGTATAGCCCCATGGTTTAAAATGTAAAAGGAGGTGGCGACCCCATACCACTGTGCAGAGAGCTATCATTTAACACTTGATTGCAGTAGTCCCTGTGGAATTTTGGACTGATATAGCCCCATGGTTTATTACCAATTTTATTATCAGAAATTTGTGAATTATCTTATATTTTTAAGATACATTCAATTACAGAGAATTAATGAACAGTACAGTACAAAGCAAGGCAAATATGAATTTATGGTCTTTGCAGAACTTTGCCCAGATTAGTAGCACTGGTATCAGATGGTCTCAATGTGATACTACTAGTGATGAGCGAATGTGGGGAGTTTCGCTTTGGCAAAAAATTTGCGAAATGCGGGTCCTGCACAACTTTTTTTTTTTGCCGCGTTGCGTTTTTTGACTGACCGAGCCTTTTTTAACGTGACCACACCTTTTTGACGGGACTGTGCCTTTTTTGATGCGCCATACCTGGTGAAAAAATATGCTCATCACTAGATATTACAAACATGGGATGATGTAAGCCATTAGGACTCCCTTTACTTTACACCAAAGGTTGAAAAACATATTAAACATTGCTATTTTACACAGATAAACTGGGTTGAAAAAGACTAGTCCATTAAGTTCAACCCCTCCAAATGAACCCCAGCACACCTATATACACATACAAATACATACCTATCTATTCACTCACAATATATAGAGTTATCAGTTTGGTCCCCTTCTTGTTTTGACTCCTGCCTGATTCTTGACCATGATCCAGTTCTGCCTGCTTTGACCTCTGGCCTGTCTGAGTACTTGCTTGCATATTACCTGGTACAACATTAGACCTCAATGGCCTCCGTTTTCTGTTGCAGAATAACTTGGTGTTGTGGGCTGCTTGTGGGGCGTTATCTATGACTGATCTGCCTTAATTATTACAACTGGAATTTTTGTAGGTGCCACATGGGTCATTAAATACACATTACAGTGTAGGAGTGCTGAGAGTGTGAATTTACATTGCATATAAAAATGAGGGAGAACCTGAGAAATCTGTTTATAAACTATCCTTTTTATCGGAATTGTTCAGTGGCTCTTGCTAAAGCTGTATGTTTTCGCACTGTACCATCACAAAGCTTTGTTCAAGTGCCAGTATTCTAAGTTCTATGGCAGCAGAAAAGGTAAATGAGAGTCAATGCTGTATATTCCCTTAAGGCCCTTTGATAGTTAAATTTTAAGTTAAGTAGTAATATGGTAAGACTGTGCTTACATGTGTGCTTTGGAAATTCAAGCCCGGAATTGTAATCAGCAGCTATACTTTTTCTTTCCTTGAAGCTTAGGGGATCTAATTTAAATGCTTTCAAATTCTGTCTTTATTATCTGCATACTTTGAATGCTATATTCTACTGACTTTTGTAAATGGTAGTGGGTCCATAAATGAGTTTAATTTGTAGACTAGGATGGTCCTTGTTTACTTTGTTCTATCTTGTTGTTAAATAACTAAATAAATTCAATTCAGTCTTGCACACCAAAATATTAATAGTTAATTTCTTCTGCAGTGTACAATAGAACCTCTGAAATGGTGTTTCTATCCTCCTTTCGCTGCAACACTCACAAATAGACATTGTGATAGTACAGGTATATAGGACCCCTTATCCAGAATGCTTGGGACCAATGGTATTTCGGATAAGAGGTCTTTCTGTAATTTGGATCTCCATACCTTAAGTCTACTAAAAAATCAATAAAACATTAATTAAACCCAATAGGACTGTTTTGCATCCAATATGGATAATTTATATCTTAGTTCTGATCAATTACAAGGTACTGTTTTATTACTACAGAGAAAATCACTTTTAAAATTCTGAATTATTTTATTAAAATGGAATCTATGGGAGACGAGCTTTCCGTAATTTGGAGCTTTCTGGATAATGGGTTTCCGGATAAGGGATCCCATACCTGTATTGGAAATACTTACAGATATGTTTTCTAGTGCATACTGTAAAGGCAATGTATCATTCTTACCAGTTTCTAATAGCCTCTGAGTGGAACCATAGTGCAAATAAGGTCCTGACTCTTTCAGTGGTCTTAAAAACCAGCATTTTATTACTTTTCAATAAGACTCAAAATATCCTACTTGCACAGAGCTACAGGGTTTCTGGCAGTGGCTAGGGAACATCCTACAGTAATTAAGGTTGCCTATTTTCACCACTATGTTCAGATATACTTGAGATCCCTTCATGGTCAATACTGGGATTTGCTTCCATATCTGATTTCAGTCCTGAAGATGAAGCTGAACAAAAGGAACTTTTGTATGTGTACCAAACAAGTAAACAAAAATAAGACAATTTTCCAAATGAAAAGAGATGTACCACCTCAGAGTCATTAGTCAGAAGATCTAATAGATATCAATAAGAAATGCTTTTTATCTTTTCTGCCAGACAATTTAGTTATCAGGTAACCAAATGTAAATTGCCTCAGGGAATCTTTCTGTATATAGTTCACCTTGAAAAACAAGTTTATTGTTTACCAGTAAAATGGCGAAGCCTGCCAAAGAATGCATCTGAAATTCACGTTCTTTATATGAAAAGCGATGAAAAGCTGTATAAATAATAAATCAAACCTCATTCAACTTGGTATTTGGTAAAAGATGTATGAAAATATATGAAGGATTCTGGTGTGCCTAAAATATCTGTGAAATGGTACTTTAGTGCTTGTTGCCTGAATATGTGCAGCAAGTAATAAATGTATGTAGAAGAGTAATTCAATGAATTTTTTCATTACTGCTAAAATATGCCATTTGGATATTATATACATATGTCTCTTTATTATTTAATTGGTGCAACAGGTATGACCAACCTACTCTAATGTACTTGGGTTCTGTGATGTCACAATTAGTTGCCCTTTTGTTGTATTCGGTCCAGCAGGGGTTTGTAGCTAGCAACTACTGCAGCTCCATCAATGTCAGCCAATTATTTATTTTCTAATATTTATATAGAGCTAACACAGTGCTTTACAGAGATTATACATCATTTACATCAGGCCCTGCCCCAGTGGAGCTTGAAGTCTAAAGTCCCTATTACATTCACACACAGTAGGGCCAATATTATCAGTAGCCAGTTTACCTGCCTCTATGTTTTTGGAGTGTGGGAGGAAACTGGAGTACCCATTGCAGATAGGAATGACAAATCCTTTTGGGCATAGTATATTGCATACCATATCATCTGACAAAATATCCATTTTTTAGTCCCTGTACCTTTGTACCATATTGAAATATGTAAAAAGAAGGCAGAGAGTGCCACTCTCTCCTTACGTGACATAGTTAAAGGGGATCTTATTAAATTTTAGTACCCCCTTTTCAGTAATACACACAGAATAATGATTTCTGTTTGTAAAAAAAAACTGAATAGAATTGAGGACAACATTTTTCTGTGGAAAAAATAGATCAGAAACTTTCCTGTAAATTAGGCTCACTTAGTAAATATGGTATAGGCAAATTGTACTAGTCAGTAATGGCAAATGCTGTTGTTTCACTATAGTTTAAACATTTTTTTTTTTTTTTCAAAGACTTACAGTACCAGCATCACCAAATGATGGCAGACTCCTGTTTTACTGGTAATTATGCTTTTACTGAACTTTTGGCCACATGGATGATTGTAATGGATTATCTGATTCGTTCAATAAAAGCAATTTAGAAACATCATCCATTGAATGTTCACTTTATGGTACTGACTTTCTGTTGAGTAACATAAACTGTTAAAGTGGAGGGCCCATCTGCCTTCACAGCTGGGGGCTGTATAATATAGCACAAAGTGTCCATTATGGCTGTTTCAGTTTAATCTTAATCCTCATCATTGACCGAAGCTTCTAAAAGTGACCTGAACAGGAGGCTTGATCCCTTTGGGAGTGTGTGGTTCTAGAGGTGAGAGCAATGAGATGTATAAAGCCTTCAGAACATAAAAATAAAATAGCAGATTAGAGCATAAGTGATCTTTCATCTCAGTGGTATAAATTTGTTCAGCAAAAATTTAAATGTAATATTTATATATAGAACAGCTACAGTGCTTTCACAATATAAAACATGCTTAAACCATAGTCTAAACCTGTTGTTATAATGAGGGCATCATAAAAACAGGGGCATTTAAAAGAAGAGATATAAATTAATGTACATTCAAGGGAATTAACCCCACAGTAAGGTGGTACTGTATTGGTATCTGGTATAAATCAGAGATATGCTGAAAGAATACAGAAAATGATGCAAATCTCATACAATGTAACATTTTCATATGTTTAAAAAAAATAATAGAATTTTCAGCTGTCTGGAGCTTTAATAGTTTTAATGTCACAAAACACTTTTGAATTCAGTTCAGATAAATCCTGAAGAAAGGCATTTAGTGAAATCATAAACCAAAGCCTTGCTTTTTCCCATCCATAGTAAAAACAGTTTGTGCAGGGGTTTTCCAGAAAAGGCGGCATTCTGTACTTTGAATCCTCATTACTTTAGTCTACTAAAAAATTATTTAAACACTTAATAAACCCAACAATATTGTTTTACCTTGAATCAGTATTAATTAATCTTAAGTATGAATCAGGTACAAGGTACTGGTCTATTATTACAGAGAAAAAGGAGATCTTTTTTTGAAAATGAAAATTATTTGTTTAAAATGGATTCTATGGGAGATACTGTAATTTGAAACTTTCCGGATAATGAATCCATACCCATGAATAAATAATCTCTGCCCCAACACTAGCTGTGCTTTGCTAAAAAGATTTACTGTTAGTTACTTTCTCTTGCTCTATATGCACAACTGGGTAACTTGTGGGATGCCCCTTAGCCACATATAATTGAGATTTGTTTTGAGAGGCACATGTATAACTACAGTATCTTTCCATTAAGAAGAGTTACATGATTTAAATTTAACACAAAAAGACGAGGATAAAGGTGCATGACAAACACTTACCACCCTTTAAAAAACATATAAGACAAAACTAGTTCTACATTTTTATACATATTTGTTATAAGGATTCATGACAAAATGGACTGTATGTAAAACCCGTGTTCTGCTTTAACTGGTATAGAAACAGACTTCACTGGCACATTACGATCCCTCAGAATGTCCTTTGACAGTTTAATATACACTATATTAATAGTCTTGGAATCAATAATCTCTAATGTCAATTACAAGTGGGGAGTAAAGATTCTAATAGCCTTATGTATTGTAGCAAAGGATTAAATGAATAATAAATACCTTTATGATTTTACAACTTTTTTTTTTTTTTTTACAAATTATCAGTGTGAAACCTTTGTTTGCCAAGTGTTCTTTCCAGTGTTTACCATATTTATGTTTATTGTTTTAGCCCAGAAGAACAACAACTTCACAAAGTTGCAATGTAGTCTGTCATTCCCTGGATTTTTCCTTGCGCTATTATGACTTACTGTAGATATGGATTTACAGTTTTGTAGAGCTCAGTCAAGTGCTTTCCAATGACTGACTCTATAACACATATGTACAGTATTGCATTATTATTATTATTCAATCATGCATTTCGGGTCCCAGGTGAAAATAAGGTGGCAAGGATTGTTATTAAGGCAAATATATTATATTTGGCTTTAAGGCCATCTTTGAAGTAAGTCATAGCAAAAGTCATAGCTAAAAACACCTCCCACAAAGAAACTATGTGAAAATAATGCAGACTTTATCCATTATCTCTATTGTTCTATTTTGTATTTTGTACTATTTATCTCTGTTTTGTATATTCCAGAAATTGAATGTAAGCATGAACCCAACAAGATGCAAGTCATAAGACTCCTTAGTACAGGTATAGGACCCATTATTTAGAAGGCTCGGGACCAAGGGTATTCTGGATAAGAGGTCTTTTCTTTTTTAGTCACTAAAAAATCAATAAAACATTAATTAAACCCATTGGGGTTGTTTTGCATCCAATAAGGATTATTTACATCTTAGTTGGGATCAATTACAAGGTACTGTTTTATTTCTACACAGAAAAAGGAAATCAGTTTTAAAATTCTGAATTATTTGATTAAAATGGAGTCTATGGGAGACAGACTTTCCATACTTCGGAGCTTTCTGGATAACGCGTTTCCAGATAAGGGATCCTATACCTGTACAACAATGTTATTTATCTGTCATGCTTTTTTATGAGCTGGACAATTTTCATTTTTGATCTTTTTCCCCAACAATCTAAAATGAAACCTGATATCAAGCAAGTCCAACAGTAAAAGTAAATATTGCACCTTTTACTGAAAATTATTAGTGCCAGCACAGCACTTCACTCTATTGGTTACAATTTGCTTATTTGTTTTTATCTGATGCTCTGGTGTAATATTATTGTAGACCTAGTTGAACTTACACTTTTAAGATGCACCCAGAAAAAACTAAGACATTGAAGGAATATATGACACAGTTCTTAAAGGACAAGTAAATAGATCACCCCGGGTGGTATTCACACTGCCGCCAATGCCCCAGCAATCCTCTTCGGGTGTCCTGGACACTGCACATGCACAGTAGATTAAAGATTGGACTTTAAAGTCATGAATTTTTACTGCACTTGCGCACTATTCAAACAGCACAATGAATCACTGGGGCATTTTACAAGATGGAGGAGGGATGCAGCAGGAGCAGCACCCCAGGGTGGCGCAATTTTCTAAGGTCTAGGGTCTGAGATTGATAATGTTCACTGAGGTGTTTAATACATTGGCACCCCCAGTAAATTTCCTTTTCCTTGTCCTTCAAGTCAATAGACTGAAGAAAAATATTGGTCCTGAAGAACAGAGTTATAAGCTTATTCTATTACACCAGACTATAGGGGTCATTTAAAATTGGGAAGGCAGTGTGCAAAGTGAAAGAAATTCAAGCAATCCGCCATTTTAAGGAACTTTGCTCAGTGCCCCCTTGTTTAAATAACTACTACAGGTCTCTGTGCTTTATTTGAAAGCATAACTGTAGCAGCGGTATATTGATGAGGGGTGGATGGGGTGAAACATCGGGGTGCTCCCTCCTAATTTGTACATCCTTCAGAAACAGGCCTCAACAGGGCCCTGTCCTTTCCTCCAACCATAGCATAAGTGATAAGGACAAAGCTGTCCTGCACTGTGCTCCACAACTTTACTTGAACTTGTATCTGACGCAACTGTATCCATTGCACCAAGGCAAATTACCCCATGCATGAGCAAGTATGCTGTTGCACCCCTTAGTGCTCTTGTACTTTGCCAAAGGGCAAAGTAAAAAAACACTATCCCCCATATATAATAAAAGGCACTAAGTTTGCCCAGGAGAAGTACCCCATAGAATCCAATAATATTTTTGCTTTTAAACAGGTGACCAGTAAATACTACCTGCTAATTGGTTGCTATGGGCTACTGCTCCTGGGCAAACTTAAATGTGTTTTTATGAGGACCTTGTTTTCATTTTCACCAGAACACCATTGCGTTAACACTATAGAATAACATAGTTAACTGGAAGAAGCAGAGCTTCTTTGAGTGCTCCATTTCCTAAATCACTGTCTAAACAAGAAGTGGCCATAAAGTCATTTTTTAATTTCTCAGAAGTTTGAGAAAAAAAAAGTGCAGAAATAAATAAGTTATAAAATCTGAGCATTTTTTTTCTTTTAACACTATCTTATTAAAGCAAAAACCAAATAGTTGTGTTTGTTGCAAAAAAAAGTAGACTGCCAGTGAGAATCATGTTCCATTAGTTTTCAATGAGGCTTAAGATCTTGAATGTTTCAATAAACTGGGAAAATAAACAACATTGTTAGACTCTATTCCAACTGAGTTCTGCAGACACTCTAAAGCTTTTACTTGTTTTTTTTTAGTGACTTTTCATGTTTTTTGTTGCCTACTATTTGAGGTTTCAAAAAATACTCATCAATATTTACATTCTTGTTTTTTCAACACATTTTTTTTGAAAATGCAAACTCGATTTTTGGTAAACCCATTGTGTTTAAATTCTTAATTAGGTTGAATTTTGTCATTAAACCTAGAATAGAGACATGGCTGTTGTATATTAGTCTTACAATAAAGCATCTTGTATTAAATGTGTACTTTTTGTAAGCACCCCTAAGTTGTGCAGATTTGTTAAAAGGAGACATTAGAATAATCCTTTTTTCAGGCATTTGAATAATTGATGAAAGTACACAAAACCCTGAACATTTGACTGCTTATGAAGTGACTCTTTGGAGTAATGCTGTGCT
The DNA here is from genome assembly GCF_000004195.4 of Xenopus tropicalis. Classification (NCBI taxonomy): domain Eukaryota; kingdom Metazoa; phylum Chordata; class Amphibia; order Anura; family Pipidae; genus Xenopus; species Xenopus tropicalis. The sequence continues at coordinate 102,947,756 of NC_030678.2, read as the reverse complement.
ATATAATGACAGATGGCTGATAACTAATGATTCTTCCTGCTAGGGTGGATTACTTATATGCTGTCTAGATTTCAATTAGAAAAAATACATTCATAAAGTTTAGCTGCAGTTGCAACAAATAACATGTTTCCTTAAGTTTTCTTGTGCTATACAATATCATTTGCAGCTTAGCATGAGATTGCCTTTGAGGCTGGTTAAAATATATTTTGTCCAGTAGGGTATTGTTGTTTATGCTCAGCATGATAACAGGAAGTAATGGGGAATCAGTATATTACCTTTATTTAGTAAATGTGGAGCCACATAAGGGGTCATTTACTTACCTCAAGGGCATTTGAAGTCAGCCAAAGTTTGCTGCAGTTGTTGTACAAAAAAATGTATTAAAAGGTACTTGCACAAGCCACACCTTGACTTTCCCTGTATATGTGCTTGTCATTGCTGCCCTTGTTCAGTCCCCTGTTACAAATTTTTTCCAAGTGCCTCTGAAGGTGGCAGTAGTCCTAGGGTTCCCATGGTGGCCCGTGTTAATTGCCTTAGCAAACTTGTGCCTAATGAATTGGGCACCACATAATTTTTACACCAAAAACTGGAAGTAACACCATTTGGACTGAAAACAGGTGACTGCTTCAGAATAGTCTCTGCACTCTGTTTCAGAACACGGTCTGCATTCTGTAGCATTGTATTTTTGAGGTGCAAAATGTTAATTGTGTACAATATTCTACTGCTTTAATGTACTGACCATCAGCCCAAGCCCAAATAACTTTGTTAGAGCTTTTACTTGTTTTTTTTTAGTGACCATCAGCCCAAGATATACGCATATAGGATCCATTATCCTAAAAGTTTAGAAAGCCATCTCCCATAGACTTCATTTTAATAAAAAAATGTTAATTTTTATAAATAATAGTAAAACATTACCTTTTACTTAATCTCAGCTAAAATACAATTCATCCTTACCAAATAATCCTATTGGGTTGAAATGATTTTAGATGGTCTGCCTTTTGGAAACCCCTTCTCTAACTGGTAAGTAACAGGATTCCAACCTTAGGCTGGACTGCCTAGTGCCCACCTAGATCATTGTAACTGCAACAAAGTTAGCATCCCTAGGACAGGCCCTATAAACACCTTGTCACGTCTGAAAGTATACATTGCCCTTCTTTCATTAATGAGTATTAAAAGATGAAGTAAGGTATAAGCTGATTAAATGTTATGTGAATGTTGACAGACTTAGGGGCACAAATTTTCGCCAATTAAAAACACGATTGGAATAAACCACAATAATTTCTAAAATTGCATGAAAATTCTTTTCTTGGTCGTACGAAAATATTGTTGCGATCCAAAAGTCACAAAATTTTCATATTCGAACAATCGTAAACGCCACAAAAACCTTTCTGCCTTTGAAACTTCAATGCATGATTTTGGAAGCCTTCCATATGACTCAATGGCACTCTACAGCTCCAACCTGGCCAAAAGGAAATCACAATACCAGACCTTGAATGAATTCCGAAATGGTCGTAGTCTTTGTGAAAAATACGATTTTTTTCGTGGAATTTAACGAAAACCATAAAAAAGTCGTACTATTTTAACAATATTATTGTGGTCAATACAAAAAGTTCTAACAATTAGAAAAAATACAAATTTTTCTCATTCGTGGTCAAAGTGTTTTAATGAATGGGCCCCTTATTGTCAGTTTTGAGGAAACATTGGTGCAGGAACATAGGCTTCTAGCAGTGTCCTTATGCAGCTTGTTTGAAAAGGCCTCATATGTGATGCACCACAGTATTTTTTGTGGTGAAAATAGCATATTTGACTTTGAGTTTACAAAATTCAAATTTACGAGATTTATTAAGCTCAAAAAACCTTGAACACCCGAACATAAAAGTTCAGCATCTAAAAGCTGGTGAGTTCATGTAGAAGTCAGTGGGAATTGTATTAGCAAGTCAAGCTATTTTTCAATTTCAGTTTTCAAGAACAATTAAGAAATTTGGAGCTGAAAACGATGGGTGGAACCGGATTTCATTGCAATCATGTTGATCGGTTTTATGAGTTTTTGAAATTAATGTTTTGTAACTTTTTGAGGTTTTTTTGTTAGATTAGAAATAGTTTGCCACCCTGATATGCCTTTATATAGCCAGCTTAAAACATACAAAATCCATGACCATGTCATAAATTTTGAAATTCCAAGGCTAGATATACAAATACAATACAATAAAATACAAGTTTGAATGACTTAAGCACCAAGTTTGATTAATGACATCACTACAACCAGCATATATAGGATATATTTTAACAGTTATTCATTGATTTTTTTTGTTACAGTAATAGAAATGTCTTTTAGTGTTACATATATGCAAAACATTCCTATTGGGTTTAATTAATGTTTTATTGATTTTTTAGTAGACTTAAAGGAGAAATAAAGGTAAAAACTAAGTAAGCTTTTTCAGAAAGGTCTATGTAAATACAGCCATAAGCACTCACAGAAACGCTGCACTGACTTCTCTGAAAAAAGTTTAGTTGTGTCTGTAATTCCTGTGCCACAGACATGCAGCTTTCTGTTCTCTGCTCTTTCCTGCTCCCCCCTCTCTCAAGAATGCTAAGAACTCACTCCCCCCCTTAAGAATGTGGATCTGAGCCAATCAGCAGGAAGCTGACTCATAGTCTAACTGAGCATGTTCACTTGGTCTGGGTGTCTGTGCAGGAGTGAGGCATTATGGGAACTTTCTTTACACAGCTCAGCGTTTTTTCTTCCTGTTTGGCTTCAGATCTTCTGAACAGGTGAACTATGGGGAGACTTAAGGGCACTATTGAGACAACTGAAGGTATGCCTGCAGCTTGAGATTAACTCTAACTACTAGCCTTTCCTTCTCCTTTAAGGTATGGAGATCCAAATTACAGACAGACCCCTTATCCAGAATACCCTTGGTCCCGAGCATTCTGGATAACAGGTCCTATACCTGTACTATGAACTTTCAGTACTGCACCCAGGCATTCTTTGCTGTATCATTTACGTGAGTGCCTGCTTTGCATGGTTTTTGTTTTATAAATTTTGTTTATTCATTCACAGTGCATTTCACAACAATTAGAAAAAGATAAGGACATATATTCTTTCTTGAGCAAATACAGCAGTAGTAAAGATGAAATATTTGTCTTTCCATTATGTGTTTAACCTTGTTTTCTCTGCGTGTAGGATGTGATACCAAGGATCAAGCTACACAGAAAATATCAGTGCATATTTTGCAGGTGATCTTTGGTTTCAGTTTTTTCCACTGGTTTGCAGGCCACACCCTACATTCAATTTTTTGAATCATTGCTTGCAATGCTAAGAATTTAGCTAATCACAATTGTTTAGTAAATGACGTGTGTAGCTTTGAATTCATTCCAACCAAAACAAAGAACTGTTCTAATTGTAACTGTGTTAGCTGTAAGAATTTGAGTTATAAATAAAAGGGCAGCTGTAAGATGGCCCAATAGGTGGAAAGGATTCTACTATAAAATAATAATTTGGGGGCATCTAGTAAAGCTTAACATGGTGATATGGTGATTTTTTTTTTTTTAAAGGGCCAGTACATCTTTAAAATTAAAGATTGCCATACCGACAAAGATCTGCTTTTTTGACAATATTTTTCCATGATTTTAGCATGCAGGTGGTAAGCCTGATTCCATTGTTAAACCCTCAGGCCAATCATCAGATTACAGTTATGGCACAACAGCCCAATTCATTTCTTGTCCAACAAGATTTTCAAGTCAACTTATAAGATATCTGGCTGATCCTGCCCAGATGATAGTTGAGGAGACCATTGTGTACAAGCACCAATAAGGTGCTTACTTGGTCTTGAGTAACTGGCTTAAAGGGCACCTATCTGGGTCAAATTGTTTCCCTTACCAAAGGTGCAGGCCAATAGAGCCATTATTCCATTCTAAGAAAAGCCTTATAAAGTATAAACCATATTAAAATGAGGATTTTTTCATCACTTTGCTATAAAAGGTCAGCAATAAAAAGAAGGCTATAAAACCCTTTCCGGGGATGAAAGTGCAAGAGCACAAAGGGGCTCAAGGGCACCTTCCCTCATTTGGAAATCACAGATACCCCCGTCCTTAATGCCTCCCCCACCCACGGCTTTTGAATCAAGTGCTGCTTAAAGGACAATGAAAGGTTAATATAAATTAAAAGTAAGTCTAAAGGCATTCTTTTTAAGTACTTACTGCATATCTAAATTCCCAGATCCCTGCTAGCAGTGTGAAGACTACAGTGACATCACTGAAATCTCTCTGTCCTTCCTGTAGGCTGCCAGCGGCAGCCTTCCTATTCTCTGAGCATGTGTGTAACTTGATCCTGTCTCCTGTTCTGAGCTGCACATGCCCACCAGCCAATCAGAAGCGGATCTGGCAGAGGGGAGGGGGAGGAGGGAATGAAACACATGTGCAGTATGAAGCAAGGAGGGAAAGGAAGGGAGAATACCTTTTTAGAGATGGCTGCCTGTTCTAGTAAATGTGAAGTAAGTGTGACTGAGTAAATATTTGATTAGGGGAGCCAAAAGTGTGGCGTTTTTACTAAACAATAGGAGGACTATTGGGCAGTATGCTTTTTAAATTTTGACTTGCATTCTCCTTTAACGTAGGCAGTGCAATGGAGCACAGAGGCCTGTGGCTATTTGCTCAATGCTCATTGCAGTGGCCTAAGAAAATAGGTGCATCCCACTGTGACCTGTGTATAATCCGTACAGCAGCGTGCTTGACCACCTTAAATATGTTATATTCTCTGAAACAATTGTATACAGCTCTCGGTTTGTCTCCAAAATCCACCAGGTTTTACAGTCAATTTTAAATTGACGGTGCATCGATTTATTTGTGCCATATTTGTCGCAGATTTTACTTTTATGCCTAATCATTTTACTGCTTTATTCATACCACTTGTATTTCAAATAAACTGTGTGACTCTAGGAATACAAAGGAAGGGTTGTGACAGGCGAGTTATATGAGCTTGGCATTTTCACTAAAATTTATACTTATTGTTTTCCAGAAATAAGAATGTGACATACTAGACATTTATAATTCTATGATTTAAAACAGTTGATTGCAGTTTGTCTATAAAATATATTTATTTCAGTGAAATAGTTGGATTGCAGGGTACATTAATTTCACAACATTTCAATGCAATCACATATGCATGCTTTTAATTAGAACTTTTTATCAATTCAGTACTTAAAATATTTACTGATTCACGCATTTAGATTTTTTTGCACCTGTTTCAAAGATTACCATGTAATATTTTTCACTATTGGCAATTTTATCGTGATTCACAAAAATAAAAAAGGTTTTGATGTATCTATATTCAACACATAAAGAGTAAATGGCTGTAACTAAATGTTGCCACAATAAACAGCACAGTTGGAAGCTTCTTGACTGGTGCCTACAATTAGAATTCTCAGGGGCAATTTAACCATTTTATTTACACCCCCTGGGATTTTCACTCTGTTGCAAATCTTTGTGTCATCAATATAAAGGCAGACCTTTCCTTCCAACCCATCTGTTATGCCATTAATGGAACTAATAATTAGCACTGAAGATAACACAGGACCCAGTGGTTCTACAGTTGCTACCTGCTTTAATTCTGAATTAATGCTATTTTCTACAAGGCTTTTAAAAGGGAAGTTTAATTTAAATTGAACTTTTAGAGGCCAATTGATCAAAATTCGCATTTTTGTGTTTTTAGACCTACAAAAAACTAATTTTCTCTAAAACCACAAATTTCAAATGATTTATTAAAAAAGCAAAAATATGCAAAAAAAACAGCAGGAAAAAAATGCACGTTTTGTATTTTCGCAAAACGTCAAAAACCTGAAAACCTCTAAAATCATGAAGCAAAAAAAGATTAACCAACTAATAAAGGACACCTGCCAATGACTTCTACTTGACAGATTTTAGATGGCATATTTTTACTTTTAGATTTGTCGCAGTTTTAGAGCATAATAAATGGCAAAAAAAATCATGTATTTTTAAAAAAATTTACGTTTTAGCACAAAAAATAAAAATAATTAACAAAAAAAAATATGGACGTTAGCAATTGTAAAGCATACAATGTTATTCTATAACAGTTTGCACCTGTTTTTTCATTGATTCAAGGGTGTGAACTGCATGTTTCCAAATGGCATATAAACTGGTGGCTTTTCAAGTTGCTGACTACAGCAATCAAGCAGTGTTTAAAGGTGAATAGCGTATAGAAAACATCTCTTACATGCCAAAGATGCAAAGTAATGCAAATAGGACATATCAATACTGTTTAACAATGTGCAATTCATGGCAATGTTCTTAAAACAGAAATAGAAAAATCATTATTTGTGCGCTACTGTATGTCTATCATGGTTTGCATTTACATAGGACAGTAATGAAATACAGTATTTAGTAGCAGAAGTCTAAAGCATCCTTGATTTGCTGTGTAATCTTGAAAACATTTCCAAACACTTCCTTTATATAAGCTGAATGTAGAGAATTTGAGCAAACACCATGAAAATATTTCACAAATCACTGTGATTGGATTTTGGTATCTCTGTTACTGGGCTTTAAAGGTAAGGAAAGGGTAAAAAATTATTCTTGCCAGTTTGTTTTGCACTCCACAGTGACGGCAATCACAATCTTTTTTCCTATGGCTAATGTATACAGGTATGGGATCTGTTATCCAGAATGCTCAGGACCTGGGGTTTTCCGGATAAGGGGTCTCATACCTTAAGTCTACTGAAAAAAATATTTAAACAGTAATTAAACCAATAGGATTGTTTTGGCTCAAATAAGGATTAATTATGTCTTAGTTGGGATCTGGTACTAGGTTCTGTGTTATTATTATAGAGAAAAAGGAAATAATTTTTAAAAATGTGAATTATTGATTAAAATGGAGTATATGGGAGATGACCTTTCCATAATTCGGAACTTTCTGGATAATGGGTTTCCAGATAAGGGGTCCGATACCTGTACCTCTTTTTAACATATGCCATCCTTGCACTTTTGAACAGGCCTGCACTCCTTGTCCAAAGCTTTTCTCCAGGTGCAAATCAGATGGGGAATCTCAGTACTCCCCCTCCATTACCCCAGTCCAAAAAATATTCTGATGCACTCTGGATTTTTTGTATCAAAATTTTGAAAACATTATAATACATAATAAAGAAAATGTTTTTAAAATAGATTTTTGACATATGCCATCCTTGGAAACTGCACCATTGTTCGCAACCTGATAGTATCACTTGCACCCACTGAAGCTGGGCACATACACAATACAGTGCATTAAGAAACTGCTGCACTATGCATTTGCCCACCCAGGAAGCAGAAAAATATATTGACAAATAAAAAGATAAAACTTGTGAAATTGATTGACAGGAATAATAATATACTGAAAGAATTGGCCACTACAAAGAAGTGAAAAGATTTGGTGAAATTAATGAGGCAATAAATATTTTTTAAAGAAAGGAGATAGTACAGGAACAAAGGAGATAGTACAGGAACAAAATACATTTTAGAAAGATTTATTGGACTAAAAAAATGTGTTTGTGTGAAGGAATTCATTTATAATTCAACTTGAAATAAATTTAATACTGAAACTTAAGTTTGTTCATAAATATCAAAAATGGATGTATGCAATAATGATTACTTTTTTAGGGGCATGAGTACTATTGATTCTGTATAGCAGTCTCATAAGCCCATTATCTACATCAGCAGTTATAGAGAAGAGGCTTATGGGAATCAGAGTTGTGAAGTAATTGTATTTGTAATTGTATCTGGAAGATGATTATGGGGCCAAATGAAGACATTTACAGTAGGAAGATGATGTATACAATAGGCTCCAGAGATATGATACACACTGCCAACAGGGAAGTGATATTTGATATATTCACAATATTGGGGCATCACTATCGAAGAGAGAAAGCACCCCCAGGAACTTTTTAAATGCTTGTGTTGCTCCCCAACTCTTTTTACATTTAAATGTGACTCACGGGTCAAAAAGGTTGGGGACCCCTGACATAATTAGTGATGAGTGAAATTTTTCGCCAAGCCACTTGTCGTGTTTCAACATTGACGGATTGTTTCGTGACACGGGTGCAAAAAGTCACAGTGAAAAAGTTAGCCGAATGGCAAAAAAATGGCGCACGTAAAAAAAAAAAAATTGTTGTTTGCCTAATTTATTGTCATTTTCTGCATTTCACAAATTTTTCGCTGTTCTAAAAATATAATGTACATATACTGTATCTAAATGGATATTTGAGATTCTCCTCGTGTTAATACCATATCAGGTTGGTTAAACAGCAAAAAGTTTATGATCCATTTTAAGAGTCATATATGAATATGGAGAATATTGATGTGACTGATAATATGCAAGTAATATGTAACTGTAGTGAATATTGTTGTACAAGAGGAAACTATGTTGGCAGAAATGGACAGCATGCTTCATGATATAGTTAAAACAAAAATCACCTATGAAAATATGTATTTGGAAATGATATAGTTGATAAAGTATGAAAGAAAATAATATAGTGAAATTTTTCATTTAAGTTAACAGTATAACCAGTATGGGCTACCTGACATGTTATGTTGATTTCAGAAGTGTAGTGGAAAACTGCCCCAAAAATGTTTTTTTTTTTAAATTTTATTTTAAATGGACAATAGATCTGGGGAAATGGAAAGCATTAATGGCCATCTAATTATTAATAATTATAAATCATAACATTTATCAAAAAGTATGTTATGGGTAATATAATAGACAATGATACCACGAAAAAAGTTTGAGGGAAAAAAAACATTGTTAAGGAAGTAAAACAGCTTTGGTGTAAATTATATGATAATCTTAGTAAATAAAGAGAGGAAATTGAATAAATTGAAGCAGAGTGAACAAATATACATAAAAAGAACTGATAAAGGTAGAAATTGGTGATCCTAGATAAGGAACAGTAGGTCAGAATGGTAGAGAATATTAAAAGATGTAGACACATCAATGCTTAACTGAAGATCCTATAGAGAACTATAAAAGAGATATGAAATTATTATTAATTCATGCAAAGGAGAAAGGAATAGTTTATAAGTGTGAATTTAATTTAATATGGAGTGTATGCAGTTATGGCCCCTGTTTAAACATTGCCTAATGTGCACAAAAGTGCAACTTGTTCCCCGGGGTGACCCATAGTATGTACTTCTACCCCAGCATATTTGAAAACTGAAAGATATGGAATACTATTATGCAGTTTTTATATTCAAGGATTATTCATGAAATGGATTGAAAGCTCTGGATATTTTTAGCAGCAATCTACATTATAATTACAATATCATGTTTTTTCCTGAAGCTATGGAATTTATACTTTCTCATAATGCTAGTTTGAGGGCTCTTATTATAGACAATTTATAGGGACCACAATGGTGGCAAAACATCGACCCTCGTATTTTTTTTGTGTGGTAGTGTGTAAAAGAAAAATACATCTTTATACTGCAAACTGATATCATTAGGACAAGGTGAAATAGGCATGAGAGCATATAATTGTAGTGTAGGTAGTAGGATTTTATGTGAGATTTTCGCTAGTGATGCTCTACCTGAAGATACCAGGTATCTGTGCCAGGGCTGAGGTTTGGGTTGTCTATATTTAGTGAGAGGTTCTATTCTATAGATATGCGCTTAATAGTTTAGTCCTGTATTTAGGCAGAATTGGGAGGAGATTTCAGAAGACAGAGAATTTGAGAGATTATTGAAATTAAGATTATAGATCCTAAAAAATGAACTATTGCTAAAAGGAAAACATGGTTAAATTCATAATTTTTTACATTTTTGTAACCCTAACATTTGTATTTTTAACATTAACTCATATGGTTAATATCTGCAATATATGTTTTTTATGTTTTGTGTTTAAAAAAGGATAGGAAAATTGTAGCCACACCTCCTAGGATGGAGTGCCCAATGGCACGAAAACATCAGAAGGGCGTGGTTTACAAGGGTCTGGATCCCAGAGATGCCTTTTGCTGGAGGTGGAATGTAGTGTTTTATAGCTAAGGTTGATATATGATTGTCATTTTTATTAAAGTATACACAATAAAAGTGGCTTTTAAGGACCACTTATTTTGTGTTTATTTTAATTACTCTTTGTATGAAGTGTTACATGAATGAGACATTATGCCTTCACCCTCCTATTTATACTTGTTTTGTAGTAAGGTTTCTTATCCTGGTCAAAAATGAATTAATTCTAAGAGACTTTCCAATATACAGTAATTTCAGTGATATTAAAGCGGTTTTCTGCTTAATTCCCCCACTTTTATTCCCCTTTTTTTGCCATTTATTTTTCACCTACTTAATTTCTTCTCTGCTATTCCCAGACTTATCTTCTAATTCCACTTTTTCCTGCAATTATGTGATATCCCTGGTTGTTTTCAAAACCACATTTTGTTTTTCTCCCTCCCACTTTTATCTTCATTTGCCTCTTTTTTCTATTGTATCCCCATTTTTAGATGTTATTCACTTTTGCCCCAAGCATTCCCATCTTTTTCCATCCCAATTTAAAAGTGTACTGTGCCTCTGATACTTAGCACTCACATTGAAATGTTACCCACATGACTCTCTTATTTACCGATTTGAGATTGTAAAATGCGACACGAACTGCTGTCTAGGCCATGCAGCCTATGGAACACCAATTAAACAGTCCTGCTATATATCGTAGGGCTCATGTACGTCCACAATTTGCACCTGATTTGCCAAAATTACTGCAACTGTGATAAATGTGCCAAATGTGATAATGACTGCAAAAGTGAACCCTGGAGGCACCGTCTGATCAGATGGATGTAGTTTCAGGGTTCTGCTGCAGCTTTAGTGCTGAGTGCAAGGAGCAAGGAGCTCATTTTGACGTACCTTTAATGAAAATAGTTTTACATACATCTGACTACAGGGAAATTGTGGAAAAGAAAAAATTATTACATTTTCAGGTCACTCTTTTAATACTTTTTATAAGCCTACGCTAAATGGCTTTTTTTTTTGTTAAGAGTTTTGCTTGGTGTTTGTTATTGTCTGGGTCTGAGGTTAATTCATATGAGTAAAGTTGCAAGGGGGTTATGCTGTGATAGCATTTTACTTTTTTGGGTACTTTAAAGAATTACTATATAAATTGCTGTAATTAGAAGCTTATTAACAGCTTGAAGTATTCTATATAAAAAGCTATTTAAAATCAAATGTTATTTAAAATAAGTTAAAATCACTGTTATATTAAAAGCTATATAGATCTAACACAAATTATATTTATATATATATATATATATAAATATATATATATATTGTATATATAAAGACATTAACATAAATGTGTAATTTTTATTAAGGTACAGTGGTGAAACTTATTTACTGAAATGACTGAAGCTATACACTCTGCTTTGATAGGCACCATTTTTCAAATGGTCAAGTCCTAGTGCCATGCTTTATGGCTAAGATTTAACAGATCCTCATAAGTAATTATCTTAGGGAGAGGTGATTACAGTGAGAAATGTGTAGTTGTAGAGACACAGTTTTGAGGCTGTATACAAAAAAAGTGAAATTGTGAATTTAGGTTTCTAATTTCAGTGTAAGATTTTAGACCTATATACACTGCTCAAAAAAATAAAGGGAACACAAAAATAAGACATCCTAGATCTGAATGAATAAAATATTCTTATTAAATAGTTCATTCTTTACATAGTTGAATGTGCTGACAACAAAATCACACAAAAATTATCAATGGAAATCAAATTTTTTAACCCATGGAGGTCTGGATTTGGAGTCACACTCAAAATTAAAGTGGAAAAAAACACTACAGGCTGATCCAACTTTGATGTAATGTCCAAAATGAGGCTCAGTAGTGTGTGTGGCCTCCACGTGCCTGTATGACCTTCCTACAACACCTGGGCATGCTCCTGATGAGGTGGCAGATGGTCTCCTGAGGGATCTCCTCCCAGACCTGGACTAAAGCATCCACCAACTCCTGGACAGTCTGTGGTGCAACGTGACGTTGGTGGATGGAGCGAGACATGATGTCCCACATGTGCTCAATTGGATTCATGGCTGGAGAACGGGCAGGCCAGTCCATAGCATCAATGCCTTCGTCTTGCAGGAACTGCTGACACACTCCAGCCACATAAGGTCTGATTATGAGTTTGTCATTGACTGCATGATTGAAAATGGTTGAGTGTTTTAAGAAACCACAAAGTGAATTTGGATGGAAAAATATGTGGGTCAAAAGAGATAAAATAAAAAAACAGACTAATCATTAAGTGAAACATTTTCATTATTCTTGGAGGTTGGCTTTGGTGTCAGAGTAGCTAGCTATTTAGTTGGCTCAGTTATGGACAACATAGACAGTATCAAAAGCATGCTTTTCAAAAAGAAAATGTGAACTCAGCAAACGTGCTTCCTATCTGATATTTTCTCTCTACCAGGGGTGCCCAGGTAGCACACAGTAGGGTAAGTACTGTAGGTATGTTTTGTAGACAGAATCAAAGGCGTTCTTTTAAAAACGAAAATGTGAACTCAGCAAACGTGCCTCATATATTCTCTCTACCAATGGTGCCTAGTGAGTAGCACACAATCTCCTATTTTTATCATTTTGTCAATAATACCCAACATGTGGCCTTTATGTGCTTAGCTGCAACCTCCTTCAAATTGTTGCCTATTACTGACAAAGTATCTCTATTTTCCAGTGTGCAAGCAGCAGACTAGATTGGGAGAATGTTGGAAATAGATAAGGTGCAACCACTGCTACTCTTGTAAGTTAGCATGCACAGATGGCCAAGTCAAATCAATCAGTGGCCTATTTATGAACCTCGAGGAACCTAGCATCACCACGGCCTAGGCAAGCTCTTTTGGGCAGGGCCCCCTTTTACCTTTTGTATCAGTTATAGGTTTTTTTTTGTTAGGGATGCACCAAATTCAGGATTCAGCCCAATCTGAGCCTTTTGCTACAGGATTTGCACTTGGCCCGAATCCAAGTGCCTGGCCGAACCAAATCTGAACCCTAAATGTCAAGTGACTTTCGGTCACACATTAAAGTTTTCATTAAAATTTGCAAAAAAAGCATGCAGGTTTATGTCTCCATTCTGGGTGCTTATTTGCATATGCATATTAAGGTTCACGTTTGGTTCAGGATTTGTCGGAAAAAAGGATTCTGTGCATCCCTCCTTTTTGTATGTAACTGTGTATTTTAATTGTATGCACCCATTTATTGTACTGTGCTGTGCCATATGTTTGCACTTTATAAATATGTAGTAATAATAATAATAGAGGCAGAATTCAAATGTATTTAAAAAGGGGCACAGGGCAGTAGAAAAGAAGTATATGTTTAAAAAGGGGGTTAGTTGTAAGAAATGGGAGTATGCTTACCATATATTTAACTTGGTACCTGATGCATGTGTGCACTGGGCAAGTGTATATAGTTTCACAGACTCTAAGGGGTCCATTCATGAAAGCACAATTTTTTTTCACAAAAAAGGGTATTTTTTTCTAATTTATAGAACTTTTCGTATTGACCACGATAATAACATTAAAATTGCATGACTTTTTCATGGTTTTCGTTAACTTCCTCGAAAAAGTAGTATTTTTTCGCAAAGACTACGACCATTTCGGAATTCATTTGTGAATTCAAGTGTTAACCCCTATTTGATGGTAACAACAGGAAATACCAGCTAGATTGGCTTTAGAGCATGGGGTACATAGGACTCTACACGCTAGATGGGCTTTCGCTATGTGGAAATATCCTTGGGGTGTAGTGCAACTACGACTCACTTAAGCTGTGTGCAAGCAAACAAAAAAATGGGCCCAGAAGGTTCTTTGTGGTAAACCAGAACTTAACTTGTTTATTGTCCAAGACAATGATCCACAGTGTTATAGCAATACTCACACAGAGGACATATCAGATAATTTCACAGACGGTAGAAAAATATGGTGTCCATCCGTATAGCCCACCTCAGCCGAGGGATGGAAGGTAAGGACTACCAACCAGCACAGCCTCCCTGTGGAGAGTAGCCTGGCCAAGTATCTGTATCCTCAGGGTGTCCCTTAGCAACCAAGGATTCCTCACAGCCAACTATGGATCAGGGATAGGAACTGACCTAATACCTGCGTCTTAACCGTGTCCTGCTCTAAGGCAACAATGCCTGTAGGGAAGAGTATCTCACATTCCTAGATAGTGCTCTTATAAATTATCCTGATACCCACTACTCCTCAATCACAGGGCACTGTTCCCTGACTTCACTAGAGCTAGATGCAGACTCTAGGGTACTCATTTTACTGGGGCCCTGTTGATCCCAGGCTCAGGGGAACGTCCACCTGGGTCATCAGATGCAGCCAAAGAGGAAGCCCCACCCCTTTGCTAAACACTATATTAAAGTGCCAAGGGAGTGGTCTACCTATTAACCAATAAGGCACATATGCCACTAGATACTAGGTCTCTGCCCAGCAACAGGACAAAGAAGGAACTAGTAGGGCTTAAAGCCATAGGGACATATTTACCCTATGGGTCCCTACAAAAGCTTTGGTATCGTGACTATCTTTTGGCCAGGTTGGATCTGTAGAGTGCCATTGAGTCCTATGGAAGGTTTTCAAAATCATGCATTGAAGTTTCAAAGCCAGAAAGGTTTTTGCACCGTTTACGATCGTTCAGATCTAAAAGTTTCATGACTTTCGGTTCAAAACCACAATATTTTCGTACGACCGAGAAAAGATTTTTTTTGACATTTTCACACATCAGAAATTATCGTGGTTACTCTGAATCTTTTCCAATCATGCTTTTAACCACACAAAATTTGTGCTTTCATAAATGGACCCCTTAAAGAGAAAGTGCACCATATCTTGTTTTTTAGTACATGTTAAAATTTATGTGATTTTTTCCCAGAATGATATATTAATCTCCTAAGTATTTATTTGACTAGCAGCTTACATATTATTCTTGGTTCGAAAGTAATATTAAAGGCACTGGCACCTTAATTTTTTATGAAATGTAAATATTAAGAGATAAATGTAAATTTATTTTCAATTTCTTTTATTTACCTGAACATCTGGGAAGGTATTTCTGGCCTAGCTGGCCCTGCATGCTGTGTGTTACTGGCAAGCTGGCCACAAGCACCTTATTACCTCTTACAGTGTTCCTGATGTCCTAATATAAAAAGAAAACAGAATGGACATGATTGAGCAGACATAGGAGTTGCATCTTGTCATTGGAAACTTGACCAGTAGATGCATACATGGCACCTTTAATAACAATGACAACTCCTTAGGTTTTCTTTTACCTTGTAATGAGGAACACAAAGGCAATGTTAACACAAATATCTCCCAATTGTAAGCAGAATTTTGCTGGAAATTTTAGGGTTTGTTGGGCATTTAAATTCCATACATAGACTTTAGTTGCCAATGTCAGAACATTTGCTTCTTATTTTGAGACCGAATTGCTTGGTTATTGGGTTACAAATAAAACCAACATTTTACTGTCCATGTAAGATTAAAAAAAGAATATCACATGGGATATATTTTGGATATTTGTGCAATACTTTTTGTAATAGGCTGTGTGACTATGAAACTATAATGCTGGTTCGTGTTATGATTTTGACCCCATGTCCCAGGGGAAGTTGCACTTCAGTTACATTATCGACTTCTCAGACATGAACTTTGTTGCTGTGATTTAGATGACTCTTAAGGCCCTACAATTTTTTTCTGATGACAATAGTTTGGTTTTGATTAATTGTATATCTGCTGTTCCTGGCAAGAAGGGACAGGGTAAATTATACTGAATTACACCTCTGAGGTTTTATGGCATAGATCCATAGGATGACAGTTTACTTATTAGAATGATCTCACAATCGCATCCAGATAATACATCATTCAACTGCTCTGTCCCCTTTTGATTTTATTAACAAAATAAGGATGCTTAATATCTTGAATGAGTGGGTTGTAATGGGAACATATTGTTACAGCTATGTTAGACTGATTATCTAATTGTTGTCTAATTATATGATGAATCATTTTTAATATTCGCACTCATGTGAACATTAAAATAGCAGTGCAGATAATCCCTCAATGTAATAAGTCTAAATTCTAAACTAACCAATAGCTGCATATTATGGGGCCACACTTCTATAGGGATTTGTTTGATCATTGCTGTTTGGCAATGTATTCCATGAATTTGCCAAAGTCCTGCTTAATTCACTTATCAAATATGTGATAACATTGCATGCTAACCTAAATCCTGATTCGAAACTCTGCTTTGCCTGCAGGCTGGATTGACCTTTGTCCATTTCAGGCAGCTGTCCAGTCTTGCATGTCTTCTGGCTATTCCATAGCCCTTTTTGCTACCTGTCAAGCTCTACCCTCAGTACTGCTTCTAGTGTTCTTGAATTTTTTCGTTTCATTTTTTTTTATTTTCATCTGATATGCAAAGTTGTCTGTGTTTGTTTTGCTAAAAGCTGACTAGCATTGGACCTGAATTGTGCATGTATTTAGCAGTTTGCTAATTGCCTGGTGATGACATCCTGTGTATAACAGCGTATCTCCATGTGGTATACAAAAAAAATAACTGACTCCTTGCAGGTACTAGTGATAAACAAATCATATATTAGCTGTTTTCCATTGAGAGGGTCCAAAATAATTGCAGAAGCTGGCTGATTGTAGTTTGTAGACATGCAGCAACCAGATAATGAATTACTGTAACACTGGTGTGTACTAAAGCCCCTGCACAATATCTGTTTTTTACAGCAGCCCTATGCAGACACAGGGGCTTATTTACAAATTTGTGAATTCTATTAAAAATTGATTTAAATCAATTAAACTTGCATATTGAATTTATTAAATTTAAAAAAAAAACTAGAATATTTGATTTTTCGAGTTTGGAACTTGAATACAACTTGTAAACTTGAATTACAAACTCGAATAAAACTCCAACTGACAATATGGCTTGACTTTACCTAGGACAACTCCCATTGACTTCTATAGAAACTTGCAAGCTTTTAGATGGTGAATTTTTACATTCAATTTTTTGGGGTTTCTGCATCTAATAAATACCAGACATTTGAATATTCAAACCATAACTCGAATTCGTGTTTTTTGGTGCAAAAAATTTGAAATAAGTGTGATTTATTAACCCTCCCCAAGTGTGATTTATCAACGTTAGAATTTAAATTTATTTCACGATTCAAGTTTTTTTTATGCTTAAACTCGTAAAATTACAATTATGGTTCAAAATCTCAAATTCTGATATTTATTAAGTGCAAAAAAACTCAAATGTGAAACTTTGTTATCTACAAGTTTGCAAGTTTATGTAGAAGTCTATGAGAGTTGTTCTAGACAAAGGGAAGCCATATTTTCGATTCGAGATTTTCAAGTTTTTCAAGTTTTTTTCAAGTTTGTAACCTTACAGATTGAGATATTTGAATTTTTCTATCCAAACAAGTTTTTCACATTAATAAATACACAAGCATTCAAATCAGAAAAAACTTTGGAATTCACAAACTCAAAAACTGATAAATAAGCCCACGAGTTATAACCCGTTTCCTAGCACATGTGGTCCCACCCCCTGATGCAGTGTGCTTTGTATTCTACCTTTATTAATAGTTGAATAAATGTTTAGTAATTTTTTTGTTTCTCAAGCTGAAAGGCATGTGCAATAGTAATGGCCTAAATAATTCAGCAGGCATGGATTCATGACGAATTTCCGCGATTTGCGGATTATTTCGCGAAACGGGCGACACAATTTGGCGTGTAACAAAAAATTTGGCGTGCAACAAAAAATTGTCACCAGTGTCAAACAAAATTGACACCCTTGTAAAAAAAATTGTGCATGTCAAAAAAAAATTGTCGCTCGCATAAAAAAATGAAGCACACAACAATTCACGGATTTTTCAGCATTTTACGGCAAAGCGAAACAGGACAGATTTGCATCACTAATGAGCAATCATAAATGCGCCCCTTAGTGTGTTTTCAAATTTCATTTTTACCTGCATAGAAATATATAGGGGACTTCTAGCCACTTTCAAATCAGAGTTAATTGTGGGTTAATTTGGAGCATTTTTTCTCCCCATGGGAATAGAAAACACTACAAATAGTCCTGTGTCCCAGAACCCTCTATATAAGGATATAACAGGACAGGACTATGCTGTAAGGCAGGGGTCCCCAACATTTTTGACTCATGAGCCACACTCAAATGTAAAAAGAGTTGGGGAACAACTGTCAGATCTGGCCACTGGTGAGTGACCGGCAGGTTCTAGTCTACATGCTAAGTAACCCAGAATACTCCCTTTAATAGCAGAATAGTGAGCGAAGGGAATTGTAAGGTGAAGCAAATAGATTTAATGAACCTATAAGGGCTCTGGCACACTAGGAGATTTGTCGCCTGCATTTTTTCCCCTCTGCGCCCTCTCACGACAATACACGCGAAGAGATTTCATGCGAGTTGAGCTCCAGGCGATCTGCTACCCATGGTACCACTCAACAGTTACCCCTCCCACATGTTTACTCAAGTCGCTCAGAAAAGGGTCTGTGTGCGATTTGAAACAGCAGGCGACTTGAAGTAGCCTCGTATGTTTTGACGCTGGCGATTTCCATTGGTTTAGCATTGGCGTCTTGTCGCTTGTCTTGTCGCCAAATCGCTCTTTTAAAAATCGCCGGCAACAAATCTCCCCGTGTGCCAGAGCCCTAAGGAAAATAACAAAAACAGATGAAAAAGCAGAAAAAAAAAGAGTTCAAATACATTCCTGTGATGAACAGGAACAGGAACAATAAAGAAAATAGGGGGGCACTGTGGAAATCCAAAAGACAGGCCATTTGAAAAGTTAAAAAGTAAAAAACTTTATTATACACTCATCTCATAAAGCCTGATGTGTTTTGCGACCATCTTACACTTTATCATAGGCAAAGATAAAATAGAGGCAAGATGGTCAGGGCTGGCAGAAGACTGGCAAGGTCCATAAAGGCAGGCCAAGGTCAGTGGCAGGCAGCAGGCAAGCAAGGTCGAGTATACAGACTGGAAGTCAAACCAAGGAATCCACAGAAGAGGGAACAAGGTGGGACAAAAAACAGGGAGCAAGAAATCAGGCAGGGAGCTCAGGAACTAGGAATCAAGTGATCGCAGGATAACAGGCTTGATCAGGCTCTGGAACAATGATGATCAAGCAACTCAGAGTTGTAAGGAGCCAGCTTATAAAGCCCCTTAATTGCTTTATTGTTATAATCTGTAGTAAACAAGATGGGTGGCGACAATAGGGAAGCAGGTAGAGATGCTGGATGTACATCAGGGCAACTGACCCAACGCTGGTCAAAAAGCTTCCTGTGGCTCGGTGGGTTAATGCAGCAACATTTCAGCACATAGTCCAAGGTTTGATTCCCCACAGATCCTGACAGCAACACAAGCATGCAAAAAGTCCCTGGGGGATACCATATTAGGGCTGTGATTGGCTATTTGTTGGCCCCTATATGGACTGGCAGCCTACAGGAGGCTTTGCTTGTCAGTAGACCTGATTGTTATGCAACCAAAACTTGCCTCCAAGCCAGGAATTGAAAAAATAGGACTTGCTTTGAGGCCACTTGGAACAGCATCCAAGGGGTTGGGGAGCAACATGTTGCTCACGAGCCTCTGGTTGGGGATCACTGCTGTAAGGCAACATTAAAATACCTCTTTGTTGGTATCAGTGTGAGTTACCGCCAGTAAAACATTTAAATCTCATAAAACCTGGAAATTCCCCTCACCTCATTTTCTGAATATGTTTTACTGCTACAATTCACACTGACAGTAATGGAAAGGTTCCAGTGGAAAGGTATTTTCGGATGTGCAGCCTAAGCTCCATGAAGATCCATAAGATTCAGCTCTATTGCCTGGCTCTTATCAAACACAATGCAGCTATCCATCTGTGAATACAACTTACTACAAATGTGTGTTCATAAACTATTTATTTAACAGTACTAATATGGAAAAGGAAGGTAATTGTCTTTGGATACATTTTAAGAGACCAGAATAACATTAATACATTTTTCTCAAATACATTATTCACAGAATTATAGGTGAAAACAAAAGATATGTTTCTCTTTCGTGTACTTACTTTGGATTGGCTTAATAAAATGAACCCACTCAGCTTAAATGTGGTTCCTACTTTAAATGCAAACCAATGAATCATGCATTATAGGGGTTTATTTAAAGAAATAAAGGTAAAATATCATTTAAACATTTTAGCTACTAGTCCTGCACAGACATAAAAAAAAGTCCAAACCTTACCACTTGTTCCCAGTCTCAGACCTTTAGAGATCCTTACAGGGAATAAAAGACTATTGTTATTAGGGGATCTGGTATAATGACTCCTTTATTGCACATTTGGGAATATGAACTGTTGGTGGCCTTTAAGTGCCACAGTTATGCACATATCGGTCATGCTGTGAGAGATGGCATAATTGATTTTATTTCATAATAGATATGATCTGAAAAACCCTTTTACTAGCACTAATGTCTACAATTTACCATGACAATTCTGGGGGGGCAGGGATTGTCACATAGAATCCCTCTAAGTAACTCAGCTCTGTTACACACTCATGCAAATCCCCCAAAAATACATATTATTAATAAAACTGTACTTTTCTGTACAGTTTCTTAACTGGAAACCAAATATCCAGAAAGGCCATCTTGCATAAAATCCATTTCAAGCAAATAATTCTAATCTTTACAATTATTTCCTTTTTCTCTGTAATAATAAAGCAGTAGTTTGTACATGATGGCATCTAAGCTGCATTAATTCAAATTGGTGGCAAAACAATCCTATTGGGTTTATATAATGCCTCCAGGTCTCAAGCAGGTCTCAAGCATTCCAGATAATAGATCCCATACATGTAATATTCTCATAGTCCCTTACAGGCTTTTTTTTTACCATGTTTTTACTAAATATTTTCCAAATTAAGAGAAAATTAAGAGAAATGCAGACGTTGTGTTTATACTGGAAGGTCAATAAAATAATGACAGTATCCTAAAGTCATTGATTGCCATGCCATTAAGGAAGGTGATTGGGATGGAGAAGAGGTATAACCTCACAGAAGGTTAATGATCAAATTAAGGAATATTGGCCTAGAACATAATATTTGTAATTGGATAGAGAACTGGCTGAAGGATAGATTACAAAGAGTGGTGGTAAATGGAACATTTTCTAATTGGACCAGTGTGGTTAGTGGAGTACCGCAGGGGTCAGTCCTTGGTCCTTTGCTTTTTAACTTGTTTATTAATGACCTGGAGGAGGGCATAGAGTACTGTTTCTATTTTTGCTGATGACACAAAATTGTGCAAAACTATTAAGTTATTATTAAGTATTACTAAGTTCCATGCAGGATGCTGCCGCTTTGCAGAGTGATTTGACAAAATTAGAAAACTGGGCAGCAAACTGGAAAATGAGGTTCAAAGTGCAAAGTTATGCATTTTGGTAGGAATAATATAAACGCGAACTATCTACTGAATGGTAGTGTGTTGGGGGTATCCTTAATGGAGTAGGATCTAGGGTTTTTTGTTGATAACAAGTTGTCTAATTCCAGGCAGTGTCATTCTGTGGCTACTAAAGCAAATAAAGTGCTGTCTTGTATAAAAAAGGGCATTGACTCAAGGGATGAGAACATAAGTTTGCCCCTTTATAGGTCCCTGGTAAGGCCTCACCTTGAGTATGCAGTGCAGTTTTGGGCTCCAGTCCTTAAGAGGGATATTAATGAGCTGGAGAGAGTGCAGAGACGTGCAACTAAACTGGTAAAGGGGATGGAAGATTTAAACTATGAGGTGAGACTGTAGAGGTTGAGGTTGTTTTCTCTGGAAAAGAGGCGCTTGCGAGGGGACATGATTACTCTGTACAAGTACATTAGAGGGGATTATAGGCAGATGGGGGATGTTCTTTTTTCCCATAAAAACAATCCCTTTAGATTAGAGGAACGGAGCTTCCATTTGAAGCAGCGTAGGTGGTTTTTCACGGTGAGGGCAGTGAGGTTGTGGAATGCCCTTCCTAGAGATGTGGTAATGGCAGATTCTGTTAATGCCTTTAAGAGGGGCCTGGATGAGTTCTTGAACAATCAGAATATCCAAGACTATTGTGATACTAATATCTACAGTTAGTACTAGTGGTTGTATTTATAGTTTATGTATGTGAGTGTATAGATTGGTAGGTGTGGGTTAGGTGTGCTGGGTTTACTTGGATGGGTTGAACTTCATGGACACTGGTCTTTTTTCAACCCTATGTAACTATGTAACTATGTAACTATAAGGGTGGCAGAGTGGGGAAAGTAAGGACTGATTTTTTAAAATTAAGTATTAAATTGTACCAGTGATAATATCTGTGTTTTAAGGGCAATGGCACACAGGGAGATTTGTCATCCATGGTAAATATGCCCTGCCGCTGGCAACAAATCCCCCCAAAATGCCTTCCCCTGTGCTAATATTTGAATCACTGCAAGTAAATTACATTATCCATGGTGATTTGCCTTAATTCGGAGAACATACAGAACAATATGTGTTGCCTTTAAGAGAACTGTGCCAGCTAAAATACTTTTACACCTGGAACAATGCAAATTGCAGCTGATAAAACACATTGGTCAGGTGATCACACAAAATTCCCATTGCCCTAAAAGTCTGTTCAGCATCCTGGGTAGAAATCACATGATATATGTCTTTGAGGGCCATTTACTAAATGTCAATTTGTTTTTTCCGATTTAGATTTTTAGCACATAGATTACTATGTGTCAAAATGGCTAAAAAGTCAAATCTGGCAATTCACCATCTTGCCAATATCATGTAGAAGTCTATGGCAGATGTCCCTCCCCTGGAGGATCCTTCTGTTGCTTTGAAACTTTAAAAGGTTTTAGATTATTGATGCTGTTTTTTTGTGCGACCATTCAAAAAAGTCATACTAGGTCAAAAAACTGGGAATTATCGCAACTTTTCTGAGACTTTTCCGATGTGGACTTCCTTAGTTCAGACTTTTGAGTAAATGTAAGACATTCGTGAAAAATATTTTTTTGGAATTTTAAAGTAAAAAAATTTAGAGTTTTAGTAAATCTCTCTCTGTCTCTTAATGTCACCTGGGGTAAATCACTTATCAACAAAGCATATTTCAAAAGATGCAAGTTTTTCCCTTAGCTTTGCAGTCTTACAAATAATGATCACTATTTCTTCTGGCAAATCTCATGCATAGTTATTTTAAAAAGTCTAATTTTTGAGACCTAGGATTAATTAAGAGGGCTCATTTACATCCACAAGTACAAAGGGCAGCTTGTACTTTTCGACTTGCACCTAAAACCACTTTCATTAAAGGTTCTTGTTTCAAAATGCATACTTTGCT
Organism: Xenopus tropicalis; assembly: GCF_000004195.4. Classification (NCBI taxonomy): domain Eukaryota; kingdom Metazoa; phylum Chordata; class Amphibia; order Anura; family Pipidae; genus Xenopus; species Xenopus tropicalis. The sequence goes on along the minus strand of NC_030678.2, from coordinate 102,924,446 downwards.
TTTCCATATAGTTGTACTCAGCATAGCTCAGTCCTTCTTCCCTTCCATTCTGAATCAGGTGCTTCGGTGCCTGTTCACACAGGTGAATCCTGGAGCTACCAACACCTCCTGACTAAGTGGTACACACTTGTGCCGAAAAAATAGGGAGCACATGTTACTCCCACGGCAAACACCAGAAATAACATCAAACAGTCTTAGAAAATATTCAGTGCAACTGCACCTTATTTGTGACAAAGCCCACATGCAGTTGAATCCATTGTAGCGAATCAGATGCAACTGCCATAGACACAGCACAAATGCAGCAAGAGAATCGCTTGCATCTGCAACAAAATTCTCAAAATAACCTCAGGGCATTGTTGAAAAATTATTACTATTGTGCTCAAATGAGTCTAGTTAAGTGAATTCCCCCTATGGGGTCTTTCCATCATTTTAATCATGAATTAATATATATTTAAAATAATTTGGATTTATGCTAGGTTAGTAACCATCAAGTACAATGTACTGTTTTATTACAGGTATGGGACCCATTATCCAGAATGCTTGGGACCTGGGGTACTCCGGATAAGGAGCCATTCCGTAATTGTGATAAATAGATCTTAATACATAAAACTCACCCACCTTTTGTTCATTCCTATGTGATTTTTAGAAGTATATTTATCAATGGGTGAAAGTTAAAACTCACCAATTGATAAATATGCTTCTTAAAATCCCATAGGAATGAATAAAACATGGGTGAGTTTTTATGTATTAAGCTGTAAACTCACATTTTCATAAATCTGCCCCCAAGTCTACTAAAAAAATTATTTAAACCGTAATTAAATCCAATAGGATTGTTTTGGTTCCAATAAGTAACTATATCTTAGTTGGGATCAAGTACAAGGTACTGTTTTATTATTACAGAGATAAAGGAAACCATTTTTAAAAATGTGAATTATTTCATTAAAATGGAGTCTATGGGAGATGGCTTTTCCGTAATTCAGAACTTTCTGGATAATGGATTTCCGGATAAGGGAAATCTGTACTATAAAAAGGGAACAATTGAAAAAATAGAATTATTTACTACAAATGGCCTTCACATAGTTTAGAGCTTTCTGTATATCAGGTTTATAAATATGAGAGCCCATACCTGTACTGTTATATAAATATTTTTGTTTCTGATACCTTTTTAGTGTGTTTCTTTACTGGTTCAGAGTTAGATGCACTGCACATGCTGAACCGTGTAATACATCTATATTAGCTGAAATACACAAGTACCTGTTGCTATAAGTTTAATGGGCTTAATGGAGAAATTTGTAACAATAAAAGCTATGTCACATATGACATTTTCTCCACCAATGAAAAAAAGGTTGTGGAAAAACTTAATTTGCACCTGTGTGTGTAAAAACTGACAGACACATCATTTGCCCTTCATTGCTCAAATGGGCCAGTTTCAACTTGAAAATGCATACTTGCATCAAAGTGGATTGACATTTTCACTGCTTAAGGAGAAACTGTCCTGTATGTGATGTAGGCTAAAGAGTGCTATATACTATCTCTGAGATGGGAGGAGAAGTTTTAAAAAAAATCTTCTGTGTGAGCATTGCTTTTGAGCAAGCACACACAGGATATTTTGTTGCCTGTTTAAGTACCTTTGCAAGTGAAACAATATACCGGCAGCATTTCAGATGTAATGGTATCTTCAGATGATTTGATGCCTGTGCTGGAAGCGATCTAGTGTGGATACTCTGATAGTCTGATACTAGCACAATTGCTGTAAATGCCACTTATGCCAATACTTCCTATTAATGGGGTTATGTAATAAAAGGCACTAAGTTTGCCCAGGAGCAGTAACCCATAGTAACCAATCAGCAGGTAGCATTTACTGATCACCTGTTTAAAAGCAAGCATCTTTTTGATTGCTATAGGTTACTGCTACTGGGCAAACGTATGGCCTTTAATACATATGGGGGCTTGTCTTTAATTTTTGCACTAAATATATTATAGATAAGGCATATGCAATCTTGTATACTCAAGAGCTAATACAAGCAAAATATGAAATTGGTTTGTTTTCATTTAAATATAATTTACTGGTACAAATTGTGTGTTTTTTGCAGAATGTCAAATATAGCTCATACAATCCAGCTATTATGTAACTTTAAGGCTGTCATTCACATTTCAATAGGGCTTTAAGGCCAACCTTTGCATAGCAGATAGCTGATAAGCTACATAGAATGCAATGGTTTTAGACTTAAATGGAGATAAACATAGCTCAAAGGTCATTCATGACTTTCTACACTTTTTCATAAAGACTCTTCATGCAAGACATATTTTCTTTGCTGGTTTTGAACAAACATATTTAAATGGAAATAAAATATTTTTATATTATATTGTAACTCACCTTCTTGTGTACTGTATACAATAGTTTTCTTTTCATGGTCTATAATAATGATTATTTTTACAAATAAATATGCACCCCAGTAATTGAAACTTTTGTTCTCCTATAATGAAATGATACAGGGACTGTCTTATAAACAATTAAATAAAAATTACATGAACGGGACAAAAAATGGATTTATTATATTGATTTTGTGTATTCTAAACACTGTGAGCTGTTTTTCTCTCTGTTATTTAGTGACCTTTAATGTAACTAATTGAACATTTGATTTAACACACTTGTACTTGTTTCACTACTAGGTCAATTAAATATAGATCAGTGGCTTTTATACTCTGCAAAATGAATACATTAATGTTAGAGCAGATATTATTCATTGGTAATATTAATTCCTGGTAAGACTGCTTTCATGTGGGTGTGAGTTTTAACATATAGTTTGTAACTACTGGGTAATTTATAAAGGATTGTCTTGAATTATTGACTATGTGCTACATAATGCACATGCTATGGAATTTTAAAATTCTGCCATTGAAATCATTAGTTATGTTTGTTGAATAATATAGTTCACTCTTTATTAATGACCATAGTTTTCCCAGTAATCATTTATTAGCTAAATAATCTGTAAATGACCGATCATTAAGAGAAAGGGGAAGAATTTGCTATGCTCCATAAACTACAGAACGAGGGACGGCTCATTAGAGCTATGTCATTTGGGTGCAATTATATCATAATTCTAGCAAAACGGCACTTGATGGGAATTTGGTATACTTTAATTTTGGAATACAGACAAACTGTAATTATACAAAGTTATGGTTAATTGGAATTTGAATGTGCACCTACCTTTATTGCTATTGCTTATATATAAATAAAATCTTACAATGGCTATACTCCTATATTTACTGTTATCAAAATAAAAAGTCACTTTTGCTGTTTAGATTTCCTAGAACATGTGATTGTCTTTACCTCCTGGAAGAAAAAAATTTTGTCTTGTTCTATTGCAGGAACTCCAGATATACTGTACAGTACACACAGGCTCTGAGTACGTGCCTTAGAAGACGTGACAGAATCAATTTATTATAAAGCTATGTTGTTTAGAAACAGAAAACTGCTTAGGTGTTTCAGAAATGGATTGGGCAAGACTGAATCAGCTATTTAATTAAAATCTATATATTGCATGCACTGAAGGGTGACTTTTGTTTCACTAAATCCATTTTAATTTCTACCATTTACAAGGCATAGAATATATTTATAAAGCTGCCTGCTTTTCATTCTGTTAAATTTATAGTTCTTAAATACAAAGGGGATTGTGGGAAATATCCAAGTTTAAATAAAATAAAATACAATTATTTAATGGAAGTGCAACTGATCTGGTTAGCTTCCCCCCCCCCACCATTCTTATGACTAGGTCCTTAAAAGACAAGGAAAGGCAAAATTACTGTGAGGTGCCAAGATGTCAGTAATTCTAATCCCTTATTTCAGACCCCATGCTGGCATTTCTCTTCTTCCAAAAATGCACCTGTTCAGAATACTTTTCTTCTCAGAACCACATCACCAAGCTCTTCAAGTGTCCCAGGTCATTTACACTTCCACATTTGCTTTTTAACTTGTTTATTAATGACCTGGAGGTGGGCATAGACAGTACTGTTTCTATTTTTGCTGATGACACAAAATTATGCAAAACTATAAGTTCCATGCAGGATGCTGCCGCTTTGCAGAGCGATTTGACAAAATTGGAAAACTGGGCAGCAAACTGGAAAATGAGGTTCAATGTTGATAAGTGCAAAGTTATGCATTTTGGTAGAAATAATATAAACGCGAACTATCTACTGAATGGTAGTGTGTTGGGGGTATCCTTAATGGAGAAGGATCTAGGGTTTTTTTTTTAATACAAGTTGTCTAATTCCAGGCAGTGTCATTCTGTGGCTACTAAAGCAAATAAAGTGCTGTCTTGTATAAAAAAGGGCATTGACTCAAGGGATGAGGACATCATTTTGCCCCTTTATAGGTCCCTGGTAAGGCCTCACCTTGAGTATGCAGTGCAGTTTTGGGCTCCAGTCCTTAAGAAGGATATTAATGAGCTGGAGAGAGTGCAGAGACGTGCAACTAAACTGGTTAAGGGGGTGGAAGATTTAAGCTATGAGGTTAGACTGTCGAGGTTGGGGTTGTTTTCTCTGGAAAAGAGGCGCTTGCGAGGGGACATTATTACTCTGTACAAGTACATTAGAGGGGATTATAGGCAGATGGGGGATGTTCTTTTTTCCCATAAAAACAATCAACGCACCAGAGGTCACCCCTTTAGATTAGAGGAACGGAGCTTCCATTTGAAGCAGCATAGGTGGTTTTTCATGGTGAGGGCAGTGAGGTTGTGGAATGCCCTTCCTAGAGATGTGGTAATGGCAGATTCTGTTAATGCCTTTAAGAGGGGCCTGGATGAGTTCTTGAACAATCAGAATATCCAAGGCTATTGTGATACTAATATCTACAGTTAGTGTTGGTGGTTGTATGTGTGGTTTGTGTATGTGGGTGTATGGATTGGTGGGTGTGGGTTGTGTGTGCTGGGTTTACTTGGATGGGTTGAACTTGATGGACTCTGGTCTTTTTTCAACCCTATGTAACTATGTAACATTCACAGGACAGAAATCAGTGAAGTATTTCTATACCACACATACACTCACCTAGGGCAAGGCAGAGGATGTTGGGCACCAGAAGAGTATGGCAGGGCAGTGTTGAAAAGAAAAGTACCCCAGGAGCACCAGTTTGTGTGTCTAAAGCAGTGGTTCTCAACCTTCCTAATGGCGCAACCCTTTCATACAGTTCCTCATGTTGTGGTGACCCCCAGCCATAGAGGAGAGGTGTCTTGGTTCCTAAGACCATCAGAAATATGTGTTTTCCGATGGTCTTAGGTGACCCCTGTGAAAGGATCGTTCGACCCCCAAAGAGGTCCCGACCAACAGGTTGAGAACCGCTGGTCTAAAGTAAGTATTAGAATGACTGGGGCATGCATAACAACTTGTTAGTGGGGCGGCACAGTAATCCACAATCTATCAGATTCTAGAAAACTAATAGTGGATATAGAGGATATTTATGCTATTCTTTTCTAATCTCCAACATGCCATGAATATTTTACATTGGTCAAATTCCTGCAGGCAGACATTGTAATGAATAAAATATTGAAAACGTTTTTTTTTCTTCCAAAAAAGCCTGTTATAAAATCTAAAACTAGACACAATGGTTTTAACAATTTTTCAGAAATATACACGATAGGGCAGATTCACATGGTCGAATTCAGTAGAAAAAAACTTTTTTTCCCCAGCTTCTAATTTATTAACTTGTACAAGATCAGATAGGGGCTTAATATGTCATATTTAAAAGGGATTTAAAATATAATCATCTTAAAACTTACTTACAATTAAATACTGTGCACAAACTTGCAAGCAATATGCTTATTCATGCCATTTCTTAAAGGTAACATTAGCTTTGCACTTCCACTGAATGTGGTTGTAATTCCAGGGTCCCCACAACTGGTTAAGTTGTTGGACATAGTTGTGACAAGTACATTTCTCCATATGGAAAGCAAATTGTATTATGGGTAAAAACTTATGCCTGTGCCTCCAAAATTGCACTTTTCACACTTTACTTGTTTGTGCCACAGGAATGTTCAGGTAACTCCTCCCTGTTACAAATTCTAGTTAACCCTCTTACCCAAAAAAAGCAATTAGTTTTTTAATTGTACAGCCTTACAAAATAATAAATCTAACTTTATTAATAAAAAAAAATTGTTTGCTCCAACTGCGTTATTATTTGTAAAAATCCCTAATTGTGATCTATTTGGAACGTAATAGATGTAAGACATAAGCATGCTAACAAGTACGTAGTACCAATCCATCGCTTTAACCTGCTTTAAAGAAATGCATGCATGGTGCAAAGTATAGGACCCACAGGCAAAAGGGTGCCCTGAAATTAATGCCTGCTTGGAGGAGCTGTAACTTCCAAGGATCACAATCAACTGGCTAATTAGTTGTCTTCATTTTGCACAGAAATGCATATGGATCCCTTGAGCCACCATTTTGTGCTGGTCTTTGCTCCAGTCCCTCAGAGATCACCTGGCAGGAAATAATATGCAGGTCTAACTGTAACAGGAAGGAGTGTGGGAGTAAAAAATTGGACTTTGTCCATTAATTGGCTGATGTGGCCCAGCATGTATGTGTGCCCTTGGTTTATTTGTGTGCCACATGAATCACACGATCCCAGGGGGTTGGTCTATTGTACTTAAAATGGCAATTTTCTATTTAGGATTATCCAATGGCACATACTACTAAAATTGTATATTTTTATGAAAATGGTTTGTTCAGACAAAGCAAGGTTTTACATATGAGCTATTTTATGCAATAACTTTTTATATATGTTTTAGGATAAAGTTTTTCTTTAATGTTTAGAGACAGAAAGGTGTTCTGTGATTGTAATCCTTTACCACATAATGCTGTGAGTTATCCATAACTTATTTCAATATTTTGAAATGCTAAACTTTATATATACCAATACAAATATTAGCTTATAGTAATATTTTTGGATTCATAATAATATTGTTATAAATGTATACGTATAGATTTTTTCTTGCTTTCACCTTTTCACCTTTATCGTCTCCATATTTTATCTGACCAATTTCCACTTTAACTTTAAAACATCAATTTTAGATAGTTCATGCTTTAGAAAATAATGCTCTCTTACAAAATACAGACCCTGCATCTACTGGTCTAATTCACTTCTAGAGTGCCATGGTATTTGTTCTCATTGGATTATTCCTGCATTGAAAAAATACCTAAAATGGATCATGGACATTTTAAAAATAGCTATGGATTTTTATATGGAGAATGAAAAGGCCAAAAACACAATGTACAATTGCTCAGAGTAAAAGCATTTTTTTTATCTTCTTTTATTTTTGATATAATGCACTTTGAACTGATAAAACCACGGTTTTAAGTGAATCTAAATAAGTTTCTGAAATTCAATTTTTCAAGATTTATTAAGATCAAAAAACTTGAAAATTCAAATATACAACTTTAGAATCTACAAGTTGGTGAGTTAATGTAGAAGTTAATTGGACTGTTTTAGCACAGTTAAGGCTATTTTTCAATCTGATTTTTACATCAATTCATAAAATAATGGGTACAATGGGATATCACTGTGCTTGAGTTTTTTCACATTTTTTGCAATCAAGTGTTTGAAATTTAAGAAATACCAATAAATATAGTTTTAGCGCTTTGTCGTGATCTTCCAAGTGAATCAGATTCTAATCAATTGCAGCCTATTTTAACTTCTTCTTTGTGTAGAAGCCCAAAGTCAAAGTATAAAACGATGTAGTATAACTACAGGGGACTGCACAAAGAAACATATAGGGGCACATTCATTAGATATGGATCCGAATAACGAAATCCGATAATTTCTGATGATTGCAAAAGTCACAAAAATTCCGTTTGTTTGCATACAAAGATTTCGTACTTACGATCCGAAAGTTCCGAAATTTTCGTTTTGAAACGACCACTTGTGAATGGCAATCCAATAGTCATGAAATTTTAGTCTCCGAGCGACCATACACGGCGGGAAATTCTTTCTGACTTTGAACCTTCAGTGCATGATTTTGTAAGCCTCCCATAGGACTCAATGGCACTCTGCAACTCCAACCAGGCCCAAGGAAAGACACGATACCGAAGCTTGAATGAATCCAAAACTTTCGTACTCATTGCAACAAATACGATTTAGTGAAAATATTGCAGAAAATATGCGACAGTTGTGAACAAATTTTTTGTAATCGGACCTGTCATACTTTAATGAATGTGCCCCATAGTGTAGTATTAAAGATGTATAAAGTGATAAAAAATAGTACAGTGTCCAACCATTGTGCCAAAAGTAACTTTAAATAGGGTGACCTCCACCAATGCACCCAGTGAGCAGCCATTTTGTGGCATTTCATATATTTTAATAAAAGCTTTATAGCACTATTCTGGAATTCCATTTGTTCCATGTGTGGCTGCCTGTTTGGAGCTCTGCATTCTCTGCGGTTTTGAGATATCCAGTGCAACCTGGGTAACTCACATGAGTTGTTGCTATATACCATGAAATTTATTTACATCTGGTGAGTTGTTTGGCTCACTTGGTGCATTGGTGATTGGACACTTACCCATCTTTAATACTGCACTATATATTTTATTGTGCTCTTCCTTGTAGTTATGCTACAGGTATGGGACCCGTTATCGAGAATGCTCGGGACCTGGGGTTTTCTGTAATTTGGATCTACTACCTTAAGCTAATAAAATTATTTAAACAGTAATTAAACCCAACAGGATTGATTAGGCCCCAATAAGGATCAATTATATCTTAGTTGGGATCATGTACAAGCTACTGTTTTATTATTAGAGATAAAAATGAAATGATTTTTAAAAACTTGGATAATGGGTTTCCAGATAAGGTGTCTGATACCTGTACATTGTTTTCTACTTTGAAATTCAAGACTTTATATAAATAAGTGCACATTTGAGATACTCGAGTTACCATTTTTTTTCAAATTATAAAAATATTTCAAAATTCAGTTTGTTAAATCGTCTTCCCCATGTGTGTGGCAGACAGAATCCGTGGATGATACTGTGCCTCATCATCAGCTGTACCTCTAAAGTGTAATAATGAGGGAAATAGTTCTTTAGGCCCTCTTTAAATTATTTGGGGTTATCAACTTTAACATAACTTTTAGTAAGTTATAGTATAGACAATTTTAAGCAACTATTCAATTGGTCTTCAGTTTTTCTTTTTTGGGGGGGGTGGTAGTTACTGTTAGTTTATTACTTACCTTTGTATTCGGGCCCTCTTGTATTCATATTCCAGTCTCTTATTCAAATCTGTGCCTGGTTGGTAGGGTCATTTGGACCCTTGCAACCAGATAGCTGCTGAAATTCTAAACTGGAGAGCTGCTACATTTAAAGGACAAGGAAAGGCTAAGTCACTTGGGGGTGCCAAAATGTTAGGCACCCCCAAGTGACTTTAGTTGCTTACCTTGTACCCTGGGCTGGTGCCCATGTTAGGAGAAAACAGCACCAGCCTGGCATACCTGTAGCGGAGCACTTCCTCCTTCCTGCTTTGCTCGTGCGCACGTGCACAGTAGAGTGAAAAGCCGACTTCTCTGTTTAAGTTCGGCTTTTCACTCTACTGCGCATGCGCACACGAGCAAAGCAGGAAGGAGGAAGCGCTGCAGGTACCCCGGGCTGGTGCTGTTCTCTCTGAACAGGAGCACCAGCCCAGGGTAAAAGGTAGGCAATTCAAGTCACTTGAGGGTGCCTAACATTTTGGCACCCCCAAGTGACTTTGCCTTTCCTTCTCATTTAAAGCTAAATATTCCAAATAATAAAAAATGAAGCCCAATTGCAAATTATCTTAGAATATCACTCTCTACATTATACTAAAAGTTAATTTAAAGTTAAACCACCCCTTTAAACCTACACAATGTTCATGCAAACCCTTTGTGCATTTTATTTTTAGTATGAATACTGAACCTATGGTGCAAGTATTTCTGTCTTTAGGATATGCCTGTATTTGTGAAAAACATTAATTCACCTTTTCATTTATTTTAATGACATATGTATAAGTACAAGAGGGTTGATCAATTCACTGCATTAATAATGCAAGTGCAGACTTTTTAAATGTCAGGCTAAGTGACTTTCACAGTATTGTTGCTCAAGGCATGTTTTCAAAAGCTGGTCTGAAAAGCACTAGAAACCAGCTCTTGTATTTATATGGGTTAAGGATGCATTATGAATCCTATCATGTTATGCAGTATATCAATAAATTCCCTCCATTACCTTGCATTCCAACTATGCTGCCATGATCCCCATGCAAACATGATACAATAAATTGTTATTTCCTATACTGTTGTGCATTTCTGATGATGGCTGCTGTATGCTCGATATGAGTGGGTGCTGGTTTTGTACTAGTGAGTTTAATTACTTTTTTATTTCCAAATAACATCACTAGGTATGGTATTCAGCGTGTTTCAAGGTTCAAGCAATCATCAAATATGAGCATTAGTCTTCATTGCTGCCTGTAAGAATTACCAATACTTTGGACTGCTGAGAATAGTTGCAACAAGTGTATTTTCACTGTTTTATTTTGCCTCAAACAATATCTTTGGTATAATGAAAATAAATAAATAAAAATGCTTTTGACAGGAGTCAAGCCTTTAGGATCTTGGGGCGGAAGTACTTTACCTCCGCTGCTTCTCTCATTATTCAATGACAATGAGAATTTATTCCTGAAAGTACTCATCTGTATAGTATCCCTCACCATCATCTTTTTATGGTATATTGGGAAGTGCATTAAAGCTGACGGGGGCTGGAAAAATAAATTAAAAGCCCACATTAAAGCTTGTGATCATCTTTCTTGGGATGACGCACTAAAATGAAGATTTATCAAGTCGTATTAATTTTTTTCAATGATTTTTAGCACTAAAAGTCAAAACTTTTTTACTCAAAGAATGCAAATTTTTCACAATTTATTATACTAAAAACCGCTAAAAGAAGACACCACCTAGAAGCCAATGGGAGCTGCCCTAGATATTTGGGGCCCTTTCATTTTGAAGTATTCGATTATTCTGTATTTATGGGGGGAGCTGTTTAAGGTATTAAAGTTAATGATTCAAGGTATTTACTTTTTTTACACATTCCTGTTTTTTTAAATTAGATTTTTAAATAAGGAAACATTCTTGCTTTCTAATAATGTGAATTTTGTGAAGGTTGAAAAAAAACTTTAAAACTACACAAATACGAATTTTGATAACTTAGCCCCTAGCATTTCAGTTAAAGAGGAGCTGTCAGTGATGATAGAACAGTGGAGAGCCCCAAAGAAATACAGTATATAATACTCAACCAAGTAACAGCAATTCTAATCCCAATCAGAGGCAATCAGTTTATATTGCTTTTCAGCTGTTCCATAAAGCCACCATAGCTTCTTCCTCCATGCCTTTCACAATATTTTCTGAAAACTCTAATGTAAATGCAACAATGAATGCTGTAGTACGTCTTTAGCAAAAGTATAAATTACAGCTTTTATCGAAGGGATTTTGATGACCTTGTTGTTGAACTTTTCTTCCACTACTCATCAATGCACTTTAGGGAAACACAATTTCTCCAAAGCTCAATGGACCCCTAGTGACTTCTATCACTTCACAGTTGCACATTTTCCATTAGTTTATTTCTGTGAAATGTATTCAGAAGTGCTGGAGACATTACAGAAAAAATAATGGTTTTTCAGTTCAACCAAAACAGTTTTCTTTTCTTGTAAACAGTGGCAGCATGTACTTTTAGGCATTTTTAATTTCACAGTAGCCTTACTTATGGACCTTACTTATTTATGGCACAGTGAGGAGGGAGAGAGGAAAGTGCTATGCCAGTGACATAGAACCAGGAAAGGCAATATCTGACAAGGTAGGGTTTCATGTTTAATGTTTGAATAATAATAATAATATGAAATTAGAGATGTAATTAAAGTAGATAATCCCACAAAAATCATCATAAAACCCAGAAGGGATGAACCATCAAATATAAGTCTAGAATTAATTTTCTCCTGTGTGAGAAAATAATGAAACAGCAAATCTGCTTTGGAGCTTTATGGTATGAAAATATGACGTTTAACTTTTTTCTAAATTCTTTTGATCAATAATTTCTACAAAATTATCCAGTTTTTTTCAAGAATAAACAGATTAGTAAAGAAGGCTTCACCGGTTATCAGTGAACGAAAATGATTTTCAAACTATCTTGTTATTTAAAATCAATTATTTGCATTACAAGAAGGACAAGTATTAATGATAGTGATGCGATTCAAATCTTATTTATATGGATCTAATGTATTGGTACTGTGACTGCAACATAGAATTCGCTGCTAAGCATGGCTCAGATTTATCTCAGAAATAGCATTACTTTTCTTGGAAAAAAACAGTGGTCTAGCAATTTGATATATGTTGTCTAACTTATATTTGAGACGCAGGTTCTAGATCACCTAAAGGCATCAACATTTTGATTGCTGCCTGTTTGTGTAGAATAGTGCTTTTTTGCAGTCAAGTTTTACTGTGATTGTACCGCAACATGCTGCATTTATTTCTGCTTAACACATGTTCAGAAAACAACAGAATAGAGGATTGCATTTGGAATGTACTTAATTGCATTTAAAAGCCCCATTTAAAAAAAAAAAAAGACAATTTTCTTCTAAGTTAGGGTTCCCATTCGTAGCCGTTTAAAGGAGATAGGCCCGATTTAGGGACCTTGGTTCCCAAAGTAAAGTGGCCCTGTGAAATGTCCCCACATGCTGAACTTTTTACGCAACTTTCGTAATGGATAGGAAAACTCGCGTTTTTACGCAAAAATCGTATTGGTAACGAAAAATTCGTAAAGAATCCGAAAAAATCGCAAAACATACGAAAAAATCGCAAAATACCGATCATTACGAAAAAAACGCAATCGGACTCCATTCGACCCGTTCGTGGGTAAGTAAATCAGCCCCTTAGCATGGGCAGTAGTTGAAGTTCATGCTACCTTTTCCTAGCTGTATTGGCATTGGCACATTGGGCAACTTGTGCATTTTCCCGCAGCCAGTTATAAGTAAAGTTACTTTCATTAATGTATATATGTGATGCATAGGAACCTTGGAGCTGCTGCCACCTCCTGAACAGGTGGAAGGTCCAGGGTTCCCTCAGTGTTCTGCATCAATAGCCGCAGCACACTTGTGCTGAAAGCATAGGACGCACATATTACTTGCACAACAAACACCAGAAATTATTCCAGGCAGACAAAAACTGTGCCAGATTTTCAATAGTGTGCATGCACAGTTGCGTTCATTTTGGGGAATCGGACCCAACACAGGTAGGCACAGTGCAATTGCACCAAGAGAATCTCATATTTGCATTCACAATGACAATAGAGCTCTGGTGCAAAATAGTGCATTGTGGGGAAAAACATGCCAATTGTGCTTGATATTGCACCTTCAACACTGCATCAAGGTAAGTGGATGTGCCCCAACAAGAGAAATGGAAGATTTATTGAAAGTAGTAAAGTAATATAAAGCAGAATCATATGTGTTATACAGGATGGAATCCTGGGTATAGCAAATGAATTCTCAAGATATATATATATATATATATATATATATATATATATATATATATATATTTTCTATAATGGATTCCGTAGGTCATTTATTCAGTGGCACAAATGTGATCACCTGTTTTGGGATAAGTATCCCAAGTAATGTATATATATTTCTAAATTCACGTGGATAGCTATAGTTCCATCTGTATATTATTCCCCATCTTAAACCATGACAATAGTTTACATAGATTAAGCAGAAATGCAAGTGGCATGGAACGCTAAATTTAACAGCAGAACCAAGAATTACATTAACATGTTTAGTCCTTAGTGCTTAGACTCTTAAAGAGTATAATCTGCAGAATATCTGCGTATTCCTTTTTAAAATAAATTAAAAAAAATAACTAGATCAGGCAGTTTCATGGTATTCCCTTTTGGACAAGCAAATTTCACCCTGTTTAAAAAGTCAGTGTAGAGCATATGTGTTGCCTAAGGGTATCTAGTTAAAGCAGCTTTTAATGGTTATGATGTTTAGATCTATGCCACTCATGGCCTGCCATATAAGTAGGGCAGAGACTAATGTATGATCTATGTAATACTTCATGCATTCCAACTGCCATCTTGAAGAAGGCCAGCTAAGGTTAGATTGTTGATCACTAAATACAATCTGCAGATGCATTATTTGTTAAGTTAAAAAATAATGACAAAGTGCTTTAAAGAGCTGCCCTTTTGGAAATGTCCAACACTAACAAAAGATTTGAAACTGAAGTGTAGACTACCCTTTGCATTTGCAAACTGGCAGGGATTATATTGTATTTTAAGGTAGAAGATGCAGATTACAAATTTTTGTAATATGCTTATTAATTGTGATTTCATATTAATTTGGGAATCTGATGGAAAACACTAATTTAACTCTAAGGAAGTTTTTGTTCACTTCTCTTGTAACTCAGTATCTGTTTCACATATTATTTTAGCACACCACATGTAAAAGTAACTAATTTCACATGCTCATATGCAGGAGTATTTACAGAGCATTACTGTTCCAGAATATGCTTAAACTCTTGCCATCAGGATGCTATTATGTACTAATGGGCAGTTTATAATCTGAACCCCTACTGAGTTTGTTAAGGTGTAGTGCTATCAAAGAACAAAAGACACTCTGTTGGTGCAAAACGGTGAAAATATGTTGTCTCTTTGTTCCCTGGCATCAACCATACAGACTCAATCATCCACATGGGAACAAACATTGTACCTATGGATGATAATAATCATATATGAAACAATCATGTCTGTTCATACTCCTTTCCCCAAGGATCTATAATAAATTATTATTTTGAACATTATATTTTAACACTTGGGACTGGAGTTCTAACTGGACACCAGTAGTAGTAACTAGACTTATTAATGTAGTTTACATATTGCCATTTATTTTAATGGTTGCCATTTCAGAGGTAACACTGGAGACATCACCTCCTGCTGTGGCAGAATACACTGTTAATTAATTGCACCACTAATGAAAAGTGAAAACGTAAAAAATAAAAAAGAGAAAAGTCAATAAAAAGTCTACATGTCTGAAGGTTCTTCACTTCCATTTGGCCTGCCCCAAGAAGTAAATTGATCCATATCCTCTCTTTGCACCCTATATTCCATCCTCACTTCCCAGATATATAAAAATAAGGAAATAATAAATATAAACATGCAAAGGGTCCACATTCACAGGATTGTAGAAATTGCTTTATTGATCCTACCATACCATCCACCAAGATTTTCAACAGTCTCCATGGTCCTCCTCACTCCTGACATTGACCTTGGTGACCGTTGAAATGTGTTGAGGATAACCATAGTGGATCAATAAAGCAATTTGTACAAACCTTTAAGTGTGGACCCTTTGCTGGAATATTCTTGGCCTCTTATTTGCACAGAGAGTTCACTTCATATACATATACACCTCATAGCTCTCTCTCGCTCTCTCTTTCTCTCTCTCTCTCTCTCTCTCTCTCTCTCTATATATATATATATATATATACACAGTATATACACACATATATATATACACACACATATATATATATATATATATATATGAATCAATTTTTACACATCATGCTTATTTTAAGCATTCAAGTAATATATTGAACATTGGCATTGAGCCAATGTGGTTTGTGATCCAGCATTTAGAGTATGAAGGGTAGAACTGCTCTGCATGGCTGAAACATGATACGTTTTATGACTATCTAGACTCCTCACAAATATATCAACTTGCAAAGCTCTAGGGCAAATGCAGTGCTGGTTTTTAGAAACAATGACAAGCTGTATAGATAGACGGTTTGAAGAATGAGGAATGCAAAGGGTGTGGTGAAATCCATACTAAAGTCAGCCCTGAGGTACATATAATGTATCAGTCCCATAGGAGGGGAAACTAAGAACACTTACACAGCCAAATGAATTTGGTATGAAAATATTATTTCCTTCATTTATATCACTTATAAGGGGGGGGGTCACCAGGGATGAAAAGAATTTTAAAAACAGTTTTACACTTTGACTTACTGAGCTGCAACTGAAAAACAAGAAAAGGGGAAATAGAAACAAATTCACTTTTTAAACCCTATTTCTAGATAAAACAGGGACAGTAAATGTTCATTAGTGGCTGTTCATTGTGGCTTTAATTGAATGCTGCATTTAGCTTCATATCCTATGAATTTATTTTTCTGTTTTAAATATTAAACAATTTTTCCTCTTCAGCTTGTGAAATATGTAAATGTCTTTTTGTCGATGCTCTAATTGCTTTGATCCACTGATCTATGGCCTGTACAGGAAGCCTTGCCTTTATATCTTCAACTAAGTTGACAACACTGAAACTATTCCTACCTAGAGGGTATAAGAGCTCTGACCTCTAGTTGTCAGTCAAGAAAAAATAGATCCTCACATTTATCAAATATACCCAAAGGCTGTTTGTATGTAGCATTCTGTGCACCCTGGGAAGTTTTTTTTTCAACTCCCGTCCTCAGACGTCACTATCAGTGCACATTTACACAAGCCTCACAGTTCAGGTGGATTAAGTTATGGGTGAGTAACTGACAGACTTGTCCACCTGTGCTGCTGACTGATTTACTATGTGAGAAACAGTGAAAATGTGACCAGCTGGTAAACCCTAAGATGTACACAAGAAGAATAATAATGTCATTGTATATTATAATACTGCTAAGTAAATATAGACAAAAACAAATCTTCGAACTAAAGGTCTTGATAACACAGAACTGTAAGGCTGATTATTTTCAGAATGTTGCCAGTCCAAATTAATTGCAGGGAAATCTACCATGCAATCTTCAGCTGTCTGATTTGAAGTGATACAGCTGTTCCGATGAAAGATAAGAATTTGGTCATTTTTACACACCACCAAAAAATTCTTCTCACCCAGCCTAATCCTAATACAGGCTGAAGCACTAGAGGCTTTATTGGAGGATTGCACTGCCCCCATCCCAGTATGACAGATCTGGTTGTTCTAGGGTCGTTAGACCCTGAGGTTAATGTGCTTCACATACATGATTCCTGTAACTGATAATAATGTGTTGTTATCAATAACTAAAGCACTTTTGTGCTTAAAAGTGCCAGAGCACTTTCAGACATTTCCCATTCCAGTTATATGGAGACAGCAGAGTGATTTTGAGTGCTTTTCAGCATGTGTCGTCAGCCCAAGAGGATGATAGGATTACTAATTCTGCAAACCCAATAGGTTGGTTCAGCAATCCTTTCGAAGATACAGCATCCCTGTAATTAGTATATCATAGTTTTCTTACTCTGGAGATTATAGTTGGGTTACAAAACCATGACAGAATTTTTTTCATTCTGTTATAATCGTGTCCATTTTACTCATGGAATCGCATATTTTACAACTATAAACATTATATTTAGTATACAACTAACTGAAGGCTTGAGTGAAACTGCACAGGCATTTTTGCAGAGAAATTTGCAACAAAAACCACCCATTGACATTAATGTATTTTGAGTAAAAAGTGCGCAAAAAAATTGTGCTGTGCATGTGAAAATTGTTGTTTACATTAAAAAAATGTTTGCACACATAAACGAAAGTTGCGAAGTAGCCATAACTAAAAGATTTCACACATTATTTGCGATTTCTCAAACTTATTTGCAATTTTGCAAAACAGGACAAAAACAGGACAGATTTGCTCATCACTTTGGCACATTACATAACACTACTTGTTAATCACATGGGTTCAGACTTAAATCTGACTGCTTGATTCAGCAATATAAACAATCACTGATTCAAAATTCACCTTAACTAACCTACAATGAGGCACCTTGGTTTGATAGACAACACTATTCTGGAAATGCAATATAGATGCATTTCTGTCTATGTTCTAAATTAAAAATATCTTGATATATTTCCTTAATTTCATTGCTGTAGATCAAGAGACTTCACAATAGAGGCTGATTTTAACCAACCATTAAATACTTAAACTTTAAACTCCAATTCAACACAATTTCACTAATGAATATAGCGTTTAATTGGTGTGCATGTCAGAAATAGGAGTAACTCAGTGTCACAGAGTTAATGTAAAATATCAACAGGATAGCTTCAGATTTAAATGAAAATGCTAAGTGCCATTTAATTCCACATGTTTAGCAAATATCACTAAACACTGTTAATTTAGCTGAGAGTGCAATAGAGTGACTGAGATGGAATGCCTTCTTGATGGCTTATAATACCCTATATATTTCTTTAGATATGTATGCTTTGAAAACTATAAATAATAGCGCTTAACTTTTCAGAATATTCACTTTAGTATTTGTAAAATGTTCAATATTTTTAAATATCAGTATAGGAATTATGTGCAAGGGAGTACATCTGTTTTAAAGAGAAGAGAAACTACAGGAAGCAAGGTTGCTGCTATGGGACTACTGCTTGGTACAGGACAGCTGGGTAGATCAGGCAGCATCGCCAATGAGGTTAATGCTTCCATGCAGGACATGCTATATCTACATGATAGTGTATGCTAATTTAACCACAGTTCTGGTATACCTGTTTCAATTTGCATGATATTTGCCTGTTAAGTCTTTGCTGCTATATGCAACCTCATCTCGACATCTGTCTGTTTGAAAACCTATGATTTACAAAATTTCCAATACAGAATAATAATTGTCATTAAAATTTTTATGTTCAGGGAATGTGTGTAGGAGCTGGATGTGGCAAAGGGACAAATGAAGAAGAACTGCCCAAGAGAGTGGAAGGTAGACTCAGAAAACTTGTTTCTTTTACTAAAGCAGAATATAATTACTTTATCCCTGTGTTGACAAATGCCAGTGACCCTGGGTGTGATATGGCTATAGGTTTTTTCTTCTATCAAAGGTGAACATTGCAATTAACGTGTAATCAGCATGTTAATTATTGCATAAATTAGAATATAATTTTGCTCTACTGTGCCATCTTGCATTTGAGAGAGAATAATTTTATCTCTCTTAAATCCTATGCAGTCATGCTCAGAGGAGTACAGGTCTCCTCAATGCCTTGTGGCCTCTTGAACTTCCTAGTGCAGTGCTGTCCAACTTCTGCGGTGCCGAGGGCCGGAATTTCTCTAGCATACATGGTGGAGGGCCGCTAATGGAAGCCAGTTTTGACCACTCCCCTTTTTGAACCACACCCACTTCAAACCACACCCATTTATCACAATGGTGGTAGTGCAGCAAAAACCCAAATGCTTGGTCCTCACTGCGGGGATATCAGCAGTTATTCATATATGAAAGAATTATATTATGTTGTATTAAGACACACCCTTAAATATATATGCCTCCTCCCCTGTGGATAGCACAGTAACCCCCAGCAACATAATTACACACCTTAGGGACCATTTAATGGCTTTTTACAACTACTAACAAACTCCCAGAACAAACCCCTGCCAGGTTTACCTCTCACAGGCAGCATAGGGCAGGCAGAGTATGGCACATACAGGCAGCACTCTGTCTCCCTTATGCTGCCTGTGTGTGCCATACTCTGCCTGCCCTATGCTGCCTGTGTGTGCCATACACTGCCTGCCCTATACTGCCTGTGTGTGCCATACTCTGCCTGCCCTATGCTGCCTGTGTGTGCCATACACTGCCTGCCCTATGCTGCCTGTGTGTGCCATACTCTGCCTGCCCTATGCTGCCTGTGTGCCATACAATGCCTGCCTTATGCTGCCTGTGTGTGCCATACTCTACCTGCCCTACCCTGCCTGTGTGTGCCATACTCTGCCTACCCTATGCTGCCTGTGTATTCCATACCCTCCCTGCCCTATGCTGCCTGTGTGCCATACTCTGCCTGCCTTATGCTGCCAGTGTGTGCTATACTCTGCCTGTCCTACCCTGCCTGTGTGTGCCATACTCTGCCTACCTTATGCTGCCTGTGTGTGCCATACTCTGCCTGCCCTATGCTGCCTGTGTGTGCCATACACTGCCTGCCCTATACTGCCTGTGTGTGCCATACTCTGCCTGCCTTATGCTGCCTGTGTGTGCCATACTCTGCCTGCCCTATGCTGCCTGTGTGTGCCATACTCTGCCTGCCCTATGCTGCCTGTGTGTGCCATACTCTGCCTGCCCTATGCTGCCTGTGTGCCATACAATGCCTGCCTTATGCTGCCTGTGTGTGCCATACTCTACCTGCCCTACCCTGCCTGTGTGTGCCATACTCTGCCTACCCTATGCTGCCTGTGTGTTCCATACCCTACCTGCCCTATGCTGCCTGTGTGCCATACTCTGCCTGCCTCATGCTGCCAGTGTGTGCTATACTCTGCCTGCCCTACCCTGCCTGTGTGTGCCATACTCTGCCTACCCTATGCTGCCTGTGTGTGTTCCATACCCTCCCTGCCCTATGCTGCGTATGTGCCATACTCTGCCTACCCTGGCACAAACAGGCAGCATAGTCCAGGCACTACATACAATGTCTGAGGTGTGAACAGGTGAACAATGTGGGTGATTACAGCCTGAGCCTGAGGTGTGAACACTGCAGGGGGTGAACAATGCAGAAACTAAAAGGTGTGAAAAACACAGGGGATTACATTTTTAAACAATACAGAGGGTTTACAGCCTGAATCTGAGGTGAGAACCATGCAGGGGGCCAGTTAATCTCAGTACTGAAACCATTTAAAGCTTACACAAAGGTAAGCCATCAAAGCAGACAGACTGGTGGGGGGCCACACAGAGGGGGGTCGCGGGCCGCGCATGCTTTAGGGCTGTGACACATGGGAAGATTAGTCACCGCGTGACAAATCTCCCTTTTCGCGGGCAACTAATCTCCCCGAAATGCCATCCCACTGGCTAGAATGTAAATTGCCGGTGGGATGGCATGTGCTGCGCCGCGATTTGCCGAAGTAAACTTTATACTTTAATAATACTGTTAGAATTAGGGTATGAAAGAAATGTTGAGTTCCTTGGGCCTCTCCAGATGATCAGAATGTCATCAATGTAATGTTTGTAAAAGACCAGGTTCACTGCCAGCTATGAGAGCCATAGATGTTAAAATGCTCCCAAAAGCCAAGAAACAAATTTGCATAGTTGTGACAATCCCAAAGGCTTGTAGATAAAGGCATCTCTTAAATTCATAGTAATTATGTGTGGGAAGAAAAAATATACAATCTAAAATAAATAGGCTTTGGGATGTGGGCATTTGTTAATTATTTTTAAGAATAAAACAGGTTTTTTAAAGAAAAAACAGCCTTGATAACCAACTCATGATATATAAAGACTAGGCATCAACTGTGAACTGAAGATAGTCTTCACCCCACTGAACATTATTCTTTGAGTCTTTGACATACAAGTCCAAGTTCACTACAAATTTTGCGAAATGTACATCTACGAAGTGGGAGACATTAGCTGTAAAAAAGTCTATTTCAGCTATTGTAGGAGTATCTGATAAAGATCTAAACAGCACAACGGCAGTATTTATTTAAACTACAGAATTTAATTAAAGCAGTGAAAGCCCACAGGCCTAGCCCTTTATCAAGTGTGACTGTTTAAATACCCATAATGCATTGTTCACTTAACACTTTATAAAGGGCTAGGCCCAAAACACGTAACCTGTGCTTTCACTGCTTTAATTAAATCCTGTAGTTTAAATAAATACTGCCGTTGTGCTGTTTGGATCAGATAGTCCTACAAATGACTACTGTGAGGTAAAGCACAAACGCCATTAGGATCAGCAGCCTTAACGTTCCTTCAATTAATATCGCTAGGATAAACTTTTCTTATTATTGTATGTTTGTCTGTTTCTGCTATAATAGGGTGGTCTGTAGGATAAGTTACATTTTTGTGGCTTTTAGGTAGATATTAAAAATATTGTGTTTCACAATTGGCGTTCATAATAAAAGCTCCTAACTGAAGACCTCTCTGTATGAAAACTCTAAATACACAATAAAATGTTATAGTTGGGTCATAATCTAATTTGTGATAAAATTGTTAATCACCCAACAACTGAAATTATTCTAAATAGGTCAATTAATTCACCCCAATCTTTTTTAAAAGTACAGGAATATTAGCCCTTTAAATGTGTGGGTATACTGTCTTCATAGAGGTCTTGTATAAATTCATGTATATGGACAGCTTCATGTTTGTTCAGTTACTCATTCTTCAAGTCTATAGCCAATCTAAGATAACATATATGCTTTGGGTTATTTAAAATGGTGGTACAGTATGAATAACATTTTTAATTATATTAGACCTCTTGTTTAATATAATTATTAAGATCTCTAAATAAATATAAATTGCAATTGTATAGGGTTGAGAGTGCAGTTGTGTTTGTGTCCATGTGCTGGAGCTAAGCACTAAGGATAATATGGAATAGCATCCAGGGTAGATAGGGTTGCCACCTGCCCAGTTATAATCCGACATCCCAGTTTTTGGAAGGGCTATCTAGGTCAAAACTGCCTTTTTTTCTCCTTGATTGACACGGCAATCAGGCAATAACTGATCGGCGAATCATACTCCTTCCACAATGTCATGATCACCCCCTCCCCGGAGTTCCACAAACTAAAAGGTGTGTCCCTGACTATGGCCCTATACACAAATGTCGAACAGCATAGATACTGGCACAGCAAAGCAATTATAAGCAGGTAAAACCTGCACGTTTATTTAGTGCAACACAGTAACGTTTCGGGGTGAACAGACCCCAAAACATTACCGTGTTGCACTAAATAAACGTGCTGGTTTTACCTGCTTATAATTGTCTTGCTGGGCCAGTATCTATTCTGTTCGAGATTGTATTGGAGGGTGCCGTTCCCTCTTGATACTGAGCACCAGGCTAAAGTTTTTTGTTTTGGAGGAGCCAGGGTGTGCTGGTGAGGTTTTCTTTATCCCCTATACACAGATGTGTCTGTGACTGTGGCCAACTAGAACAACCAGTATCCCCATGAAAAGCACCAAAGCAAAGGATTGCAAAGAGGATTCATGATATACTGGGTTGTATGAGTGACCCCTAACTATTTCTACATTAGATATTTCTGATGATATGTTTTTCTTGCAAAAAACGAATTGAGTTCAGAGACTCACTGCAGAGATTACGTTTACTTGCAAATACTTTTTCATTTTGTGATACATATATACCTTTTTTGTTTTATTTAATTGTTTGTATTGTAATATAGACACTTCTAAGCTTATTAGGTTGCAGGAACGTTCTCCAGATGGAAAAAGCAAGCTATGCAGTTTAAATTGTGTGCTTACTTTTTCCTTTAACAGAAAGTGTTGATTTATTTCCAACCTAGGTGATGATTTGAAGGGACTTGCACTGTTGATTCCAAAATCAATATACATATTATGCAGTGGTATATTTTTAAATTGAAAAAAAGAAACACTTTGCTGTTAAAATATATATTGTGTTTTTACCCCCCTCCTACCGAATTCCAAGCAGTTCCTTGATGAATCCTGTGAAAAAGCCAAATAATAAACACTTTTTACCTTTACTGTACTCTTCCATGACTGATTAAAAACATTTGCTCCAGAACAAAAGCATCTTCATATATTTTCTTTTTGACTATCCTAGGATTTCAACAAACATAGCTTGGAAGAAGCAGTGCCAAGTTCAATATTTCCAGAAAAAATAAAACTTTAAATGAACTTTAAATTTTTTGTAATAAATATCTAGTGACCATTTCTGCTTAACAAAAAAAACTGAAAGCGTGTAATAGACTCATTTGAAGTCATATTAGTAAAGCTGGCAGGGGGTAGTTACACAATATGAGTGAGATAAATGATCAGAAGACTATATATTGTAATTTCCAAGGCTTACATTTATTGTAAGGAGTTATTTCTGATTTTCAAATATGATGTTTAAAGTAATAGTCTACATTTGGACACGTGACATTATTTCTTTAATCAAAATGAGTAGGATTAGATGGCACTTCTTACGCCTGGTTAGCAGAAAAAATAAATGCAGCAATAACAGAATCTTGCAGGTCACAGAATATACAATAGATATATACATAATACCTATATATCTATTGTATATTTATGTGTAGATAGATAAATACATAGGATGTCCCAAAATATAAAAACATAAAGGAGCATAATTAAGACTTTGGTAAGGTAAAATACAGGATGTAGCAACAAGAGAGGCGGACACAGATAGCAATTTGTATGGCCCATTAGCAGTATATGAATGGCATGATCATGTTACATAGTGATGAGTGAATCTGTCCTGTTTCGCTTTGCTGAAAAATTTGCAAAACGGCGGAAGTGTTGCGTGCAAAAAAATGGTCGCGTGTGACATTTTTTTCATGTGTGCATCACGCATTTGTCAAAAACATTACAAACCCATTTAGCAAAAAATCTGCCAATGCCATGAAACCATGCCTGGCAAAAAAATTTGCCAATCACTCTTTGGCACTGGGAAAGCAGGTTGCCACTGGTGCTAAAATTGTTCATGGGTGAAGAAATATCAAAAGCTGTAGCGACAACAAAAGAGTGGCACAAACAACATAGGATGGAGGTGCTTAATCAGTTCCTTTCTTGAGTGTATACAATTGAAGAGTCAGAGTTTCAAGTAACAGTTGATAGTGGAACAAGATAAATGGCCAGTCTGCCACTTTACAGATCACTGGTAAGGCCCCATCTGGAATATGCCATGCTGTTTTGGTCTCCAGTGCTGAAGCATGATATTATAGAATTAGTGAGGGCAACTAAGCTGGTAAAGGGTATGAGAAGTCTCAGTTACAAATAAAGACCTGCTAAGCTGGGTTTGTTTGCGCTTGAAAAGACATGCTTAAGGGAGGATATGATAATTATGTCTCAATATTTAAGGGTACCATATAACAGACTCTCTCATGCTTTATTTACAAGTAGATCCTTCAAGCAGATAAGAGGGCATCTGTTGCGATTAGAAGTAAGAAGGTGCCATCTTAATGTTTAGAGAGAGATTTTTACAGTGAGAGCTGTGAAGTTGTGGAATTTTTCCCCTAAATTAGTTGTACTGGCAGATACATAAGTTAGGTTCAAAACTGGGTTGGATGGCTTTTTAGCAAGGCAGAACATAGCTTAGTATAAGTTGATCCCTAAACTGCTCTGATTACCATCTTGGATTCAGAAAGGAATTTTTCCCCCCTCTGAGGCAAATTGTGAGGTGTTTTTGCCTTCCTTTTGATCAACTAACAGGCAGGTTTTATATAGACATAAAAGGTTGAGCTTAAAGGGTGTGTGTGTGTTTTTTCGCCCTATGCTAAAATTATTTATACCAGAGTTTAATGTGAAAATATACAGCATTTACTAAATATAAAAACACATTATATTGGTTAAGAAATTAAAATGTATAGTCTTGAAACAGCCAAGAGTTAGGTTATAGCCCACAAAGGGGTTTTAAGCATATTGCCGTAAACTGTGGTGCGCATAAAACATTTTGTACGACAACACATTTTGTACAAAAGATTTTTTTTGTGCACAAAGCAGAGGCGGTATTAGAGGGAACATTGCCCACCAGGGGGGCATCGTCACAGTTTGGAAACACTGTGCTAAAATAACACGCAAAGATAAATTTAATAATGTTAGTTTGGGATTTTTCTACTTTTCGTTTCGCTAATGGTGTCCCTTTAATGTGACCTCAACATGGTTAAGCTGTTTGCCTCAGCAGGTCCCAGTTGGTTTTATGACAAAAAATGACTTGAATGCGTTGTAACACCTGTATTGAAATAAACTTTGAAAAAAATTATATTGTAGGGCTCATCCAGCTGTTTCAAACAAGAACTATAATTTCAAAGAAATCAAGTCATATTTAGGTCCCATAGCAATAAAATATTTGCTAATAAAGATTATAAATAGCGATAGAAAAATATCAGTGTGTTAGTCAGTTAAGAATATCTGGGACTACAAATACATATTCACACCAATCTTACCATCAGACGTATTTAGGAAAGCAAATGTAAATTTGCCCACATTTTCACCCTAACTGGCCTTCAGACTGTGCTCCCCCTTCTCATTGTTTCAACCCCCACAGTCTGGGAACCTTTGCGCTAAAGGAATTTATAATCTGAAAAACCTAATAAATCTGATGATATTATCTTGGGATTTTCCCAAAGCTACAATTTTTCATGGAACCCTAAAAAAAATAAATACTTTTTGTTTCGCTAATGTGTGTCCCTTTAATGTGGGCTCAACATGGTTAAGCTTTTCTCCTCGGTAGGTCCCAGTTTTATTACAAAAGGGGTTCTAACTACCTTTTTGAAATAAACCTTGAAATAAGCCTATATTGTAACTGTTTTAAACATGAAGTATGTATTTTCAAAGAAATTAAGTCTTATTTAGGCTCAACACCAATAAAATATCAGACAAATAAAATAGGCTTTGGTGCTGTTGTATTGCATCTACACTGAAAAAATGATGAAGTTCTGCAACTAAAAATCTATACCTGGTTTTTTTTCAATTACTTTTATTTATACTTTTTTCAATTAAAGGTAAAGCAATATTTTTTACAAATGAAACTGAACAGTTCTTTGTAAAGTTTCTCTGTAGATATGTCCTTTTCAGCCAGGCCTAAACTGAGTTCATCTTTTAATAGCTTCTGTAAAAGCTATTACACTATAAAAGGCAAGCTTATATAATCATATTTTATTAGCTGAGCATGTGTACCTTTTTAACAATATCACTGCCCCTTCACTTCAGTACGCAAGCACCATAGTACCTCTGTACAAAGCTTAGTAGACATATTAGGTCATATTAGTAGGTCTATACCTCAAATTTTTAGCTTCAAGCATTGGTTGCCGTCTTAGGGCTCTGGTACACGGGGAGATTAGTCGCCCGCGCCCGCGGGGCGATTTCGGGAAATCGACGAGAAAGCCTCGCGAGTCTTTTTCGGCGATTTGCGCGAAATCGCGCCGCCGCGTCTGCCATCCCGCCGGCGACTTACATGTTCGCCGGTGGGATGGCAGGGGGAAGGCAACTCGGGGAGATTAGTCGCCCGCGAGCAGGGAGTTTTGCCGCGGGCGACTAATCTCCCCGTGTACCAGAGCCCTTACAATTGTAATGGTCTTTTTACTTAGGAGTTAATTAGCCATTTACTAAATGTTACTAAGCCACCTGTGCGAAAAAAAATAAAGGAACATTAACTTTTACTCTTCTGCTGCCACTGTTAAAAAGAGATTTTCTGTGGCATCTGTTCCAGGTGTCTGATATACCCTTTTTTTTAGTTATATCTCTTAATTTCCTTCTTAAACTAACAACATTTTAGACATAATGTCCTCCAACTGTTTAATTTCTAGCCTTCAGCTTTTATCTCCTCTTTGGTGTAAAGAGAAGAAGATAAATTGTTAAAAGTCTTTGCATTTAATATAATGTACTGTTGCCCTAAAGTGCTCTTTAATGGTACAGACTGTGTTTTTACTTTAAGGGGCATCCATTCAAGCTGAAAAAAGGCAATAGGGCACACATTCATTGCAAGGCAGATAAACAGGGGCTGAAAGTGATTCATGGTTTTGTACATAGCTATAACATGAAAATTGGCACATTAAATAGAATATTTGTTGTCAAGTTTTTTTGTAGGTGGTGGTTTGACAGTTACAGACATTAATGGGCAGATTTATAGATGTTCTTATTCACATTTTGGCAGAATCTTGAGTCTATGAAAAATCTATGAAAAAGTAATAAATCTGCCCCTTAGGCTAAAGCCCCACAGAGAGATTAGTCGCTAAATCCCTGCTACCGGGGCAACTAATCTCTTCATGTGGCATTAGCTTAAATGTACAAAAATATATACATTTTTATTATGGTGTTACTGATTATTTAGACTTTTTTAGTCTCAGTATTGCATCAGACAAACATATCCCTATACTGTATATTCATGAAATGGTCATTGATCTGCTTGCCATTTTACATTTTCATGTTTGCAATTAATAAGATAGTTATGCCATTTTCAATAGAATGGCTAGTTATATTTTGCTAAACCACATCAAAAAAACACAAAAAAAGGCTATTCACATCAATGCATTTGAATGAGAAATTCGCCCATTGACTTTAATGTATATCATGAAAAAAAAGTGCAGTGAACAAAACGTTCACTGATGTAATGTATTTTGTCCGGTAAAAACATCTCTTTCTCCTTCTCTGTCAATACTTTTTCCTTTCTCATTTTAATAGTAGTGTAAATTGATGTTGTTTGCGCAAATCTTAGCAGTTTTGGCAATGCAATACAAAATCCAATAATTTGATCCAAGGAGAAGATAACTGCATGAGAGAAAAGTGTCTTTATTTTTTTCTGGCCTATTGCACACTTCTCTTATTTTTCTGTCTTTTATCATAGTCATTACCCATGGTCTGATATATTGTCTGATGAAGTTAGATGTTATGAAAACAACTAAAAATGATGCAAATTTTGTTGCTTATCTACTAACCCATAACAACCAAACAGCAGTCAGCATTTACAAGTCTGTGGTTTGCTATGGGTAACTATACCAGGAGCAAATGTTGTTCTTTTTATTACATCACTTGTCAGTGTTTTTAGTGTTCATTTGCTATTCTTTTGTTCATGCGCTGGTAGCATTCATTACATGCAGTGCTATATCACTTAGATAATACAGTACTAAGGCTTCAGATTCTGTTAATTAATTCAAGACACCTGCATATCATTTGCCTTTGTATGGTAATGAAATGTCTGCATGCTCATTTTATTCTCTAATGTTCACTGTATTATTGAATTATTCTGCAAATTGCAGCCCAAAAATGAATACAGAAAAACAGTTCAGTTCAGAATATTGCTGTTCTGTGAGCCCGCTTTAGGTAATGTATTAGTGATGACTGACAGGGGATCAGGTGCAATTTACACTACATTCACTTCAACTTTAAAGTTAAAGTAATCCAGTTAAACACAGCTAGAAGAGAAAAGCAATATTACTAGAATTTGCTTCCTTTTGATGGAGATATTTTAATTTCATTTATAATATCCCCTTTACTTTTCTCTGCTTAATTATGTGAGTTTGCCTAACAGTGTACAGTAGGGACGACATAATTAAATGTAAATTATGAAGAATGTAATGTAAGCCTTTATGCAGATTTGACACATCTCCCAACAAAAAACAGTTATCAAGCTGAGAAAAAATTAGAATTCATTTATTTTCGCTTAAACACCTAAAAAGGGTCAGAAACAATATAAAAATGTAGAGTTTTTTTTATGCAATTAAATAAAAAGTTAGCTTCACTGTGCAATGGAAATCTGTGTGTTAGAAATTTGAATTTAAAACTACTACATACTACATTCTAGCCATAGAGCCTTCCATTCAAGTCCCAATACTATTTTAGGGATCATATTTGAAACAATATACTGTTTAGAAATCAATGGTTTCATCAAGCACCCAATGCCACTTACCAAGTTAGAATACGTGGTATCCAAAGGGGTTAAGAAAGCTCAAGGTCAAATTCAGACAAAAGTTAGGACAGGTAGCAATCAATCAAAGCGAGCAATTCAGGCACAGCCAAGAACTTCACGAAGGGCATTATACCCTAGTCTTTACTTTGATTTTCACACCAGGTGCAACATGATGATATCAAACGCCTGTGCGCTGGTGTTGCTGCATTTTGGACGCAAAAAGAGGAGCACCAACAGGCACTCCTCACCACCTGCATACAATGTAGAGTGGAAGACGATAGATTGACTAGTCTTAGTTCTGAAGTAGAGATAAATAGGGTCAAATGTCATTCATGGGTCTTTGCACACCTATAGGGGGAAATAAGAAATATTACATTTACAGTTGCTAGATAAACAGATATAAAGTTTAAGTGTAAATAATATATTACTTTGATGGTATTACTGGCCCTCAAATCTGCACCTATATGAACAGACTTTGGTTTGCAGTGGTTATAATTATTTTTATGAGTAGCTACTAACTATACTAAACACATTATATAAATATTGTATTGTTGGGAAGAAACTTTCTTAAGCTATGTAGAGTTAATACATGCTGAATCAATTCAAGTTCATATTTTTCCCACCACAGCTTGTCCCATACCCAAGCTAGGGTCTGTATTATGAGAAACCATGTAACCTACCATGCATTAATTTCTGCAGGTCCCATTCCTTCCATTGCATTTTTATTGCCTTAGGTTTTGGCTAACACAGAGATGCCTATAAACACTTCTTTTTTAGTGTGTCATTTATATAATAGATTTATATGCATGATTTATTTTATGGTGAGTAACCTTAGCCCCTTTTATTCCTATTTATTAGGTCATTTGATATATGTAGCAATGTATGATCAAAGAAATGTATATACCATTCACTGACATCAAACCAGTCTATAAAATGTGCCTCTGGCACACCAGGGTGTCTGTGAAGGGTTAATATGAATAAAAGTTTATACAATGCACCACATTCTTTAATACTGGTTTCAGTTTGTCGTTTGCTGGATTGTGACTTCAAAACAGATTGTTCTATTCCCCTGGGTGTTTCGATTCCCACTGAGAACTGGCTGAGCTCAGTATCTAATGAAATGATTCCAGGCATTCGAAATTTTATAACCATGCCCAGAGATGGACAGTCGGACACCTAAGCCAGCCAGTACATCAAGAGTAATGGATCTGATAATAACAATAACATCATTTTCTTACAGAAGCCTCTATCTCTAATTTTATCACTGTACTGCTGTTTCAATTCCCTTAGAAAAACGTTAACTGGAGTCATCTGGTGCATGTCACAGCGAAGTGTCAGAGAGCAATGTGTATTCTATTATAAAGTGCTCGGATTGTGTTATTAAAAGTATTTTCATTTTTACTGCTCAAACCACAAATGAATTGTAAAAATGAGTGGTGCTATTTTACTATTTCTGTGGCCACTTGTTTATTTGATGTGTCTGCACTTTTCTCCTTAAGTGTTCTTGCACTCCTGATGCCCAAGAATGAATAGTCGTCTGTATATTAGTTTTAGGATGTATACATAAAAGCAAATCATAACAAATGTTAATACAAACCATGCTTTGAACTTTCAGAGTGGTCCTCTCCCCATAACCCAAACAACATTCCCCTTATAGCACTTCTAATGCAAATAAACCATAAGTAAAACCAAAGTGATGGCTAGTGTTATTTATAAAATAATAGCTAACTTAACCCAGATAGTAAGAAACAAGGTAAGGATTCCATTAACAGAAAAGAGCATGTGGATGTAGTATTGAATCCCATTATATTCCATCTACACAAAACATACATTTTACGCTAAATGCAACTTTGTGAGAACCATAGTGTTCTGTGCTGAGAAAGCTATGGAAGATAAAACCACTTCTAACTATGGACTCTAGGTGCATCAGTAGTAATTAAGTACAGGGCTCTCTTTTATCCAATGGTACACCCTAGCATGCACTTCTGAATGATATGCAGGCTGTGAATAGACTCTGGGTCTCCCATATCCAGTAGGGAATATATCCAGTATAGGGGTCAAAGAGCTGGAGCAATCTGTGGTACTGATGCAAAGTGCAAAAAAAAGAAGAGAGGAAAGGAACTTTGTGTTTACTACATATGGATATTGTGAGCTGCTGTGAGGCATTGGCTGTAAATGCAGTGCATATTTCACATAAGTTTCTCACCTACATTTACTGAGGGGCTCCAGGGTTGCTATAGACTGGAGAAAACAAGTTGTGTTTACTCAGGTTGTTTAAAAGTAATGCTCTGAGTCCTGGAGTCCAGAGAATTTGCAGAGCTTTCCTAAATCCATTATAGACCTTTGGCATATGTTGTTTGGGGAGGAAAAACCCATTTAGACCCTAGCAGTGTGAGGTTCCTTCTGTGTATTTGAAGACTCTGGAGACTCTAAAGAAGCTGACTTGTTAGAATTTCTGTTTGACCTACACATTTGCTGTAATAAGGAGCAGGGAGAAAACAGGTTTAGGCTAATGCCACATAGGCTGATTCTCAGCCTGCAGATAAATGCAGGCCAAGAATCGGCCCCAGTGCTGGCATCGTTCTCTCACTGTGCCTGCACCCAGAGCCACTGCTTTGGACCAGGTGCAGGCATATGGAGCAGATTTCAGCACAGAAATGTTCAAGTCTGCCTTTCATGTGGAAATCTGCTCCATTTGCCTGCACCCAGGCCAACTTAATAGCTGAGTGCAATGCGGGGAAAGGCTGATGCCAGTGTAGAGGTGTTTATCTACCCCATATCTCATTAGCTGTAAACTCTACTATTGACAGTTCAGCAAAACTCCCACTATATAATGAACAGTCACAGAGGTGGTGTATATAGAACTGTTTTTATATATAAAATATTTTTCACTAGCTGATGAAAAGCACGTGGACATTTCTGGCTTCCTAACTGCATGGGTGCATGTAAGCCATCTGAAGCACCTAAAATACCCATTCACCACCCCTCATTTACTTAGTTGGAGAAGGGCTGACAGAACAAGTACTTGTGCCTTTCATTTTTAAAAATACCTGTTGAAGTATTTTTGGGTGAAAAAGCACCAATACCCACCTAGTGAGAAGGTTAGGGTTATTTTTGATTGGTTTTGACTCTAAAGAGCTGGTGGAAAAACAACCTGTGTGCTATCAGCCAAAGGATGATGTTTCTGGCTGGTTCTTTACACACATGGCCAGTCGGACAACTGATATTTTCTGCGATCAATCATATTTTGAAGATAGTAGTCTTCATGCTAATGATTTATTGTTCTTTATCCTGAACTATCAGCCTTACAACCTTTCGTTGGTTATTAAAGAATATCTCTGCATGAATTGCCACTAGTTTTGGGTGAAATTTTTTAGTAGGTATGGATTCATGGCAAAATTCTGCATTTGACCATTGGCAAATATTTTTGCAAAACTGCTGCAAAAAAATGTCTGCAAACAAGTTCCCATAGACTCAAATGTTTTCTGTAAAGAAGAAGTAGCTTTTAAAAGGTCATCATTTTAAAAAAAGTTTCCACGAAAAAAGTCACCATGAAAAAGCACCCGCAGACTGCTATGTATTTTACATGGAAAAAATAGATTTGAAAAAAACACCCACAACAAAACACCCATTAATGCATTTCATACGTTTTCCAGCAGTTTTGTGATTTTTTTGCCAAAATGGAACAGATTCGCTCATCACTTATGACCACCTTTAGGGCAAATTTAGATGGGGCGATTTATTTAAAATCATGGTGACTAATCACCCCATCTGTCTTTGCCCTTAGGGCAGATTTATCAAAATGTGAGAATAGAACATAAAAATTCTCATAGGAATATCCCATAGGAATACGTAGGAAGTGGCTGAATTTTTCTGTGGTGAGCACTAATCTCATATTTTGATAAATCTGCCCCTATATTAGAGGCCTTAAATTAGTGTTAAATAGCTGCACATCCTTTTTTGTTTATCAAATTCACTGGTACACAACACTACAATTATTTGTACCTTGCGTAGTAGTATAATTAACCATGAAACTGTGGTTAAGGTGAAGCAAGAACAAACTGAGCTATGAAGTGAGTTGAGTGTTAAAGCAGGCCTACTAAGACTAGTATCTTTCCTGGATCTAATGAGATTCAGCCTTTTGAAAGTACAGCCAGTGAATGGCACACAAGACAGCAGAACAGCTTGATCATTACTTGCCTCTTCTTTCATCTTTAGGAGACAGATTCTCCTCCTTTTCTGTTAAGTTGTGGGGGTGAACAGAGAAATGTAATTGACTGCTAATCTTTTCTTCTTCAGAGTCAGACTCCTTATCTCTGCTCCTGCTCAGTACTTTAGTGTTTGCTCGCACAAGTTTGTAGCATTCACAACATATAAAGACAATGTTGGATTTAATAACACGTAAGAATGATTACTATGTATTTTTCACTGTATGGCTGTATCCATTTACAAATGGAGCATGTTCTATCCAGTAAAATTGCTTGTAAATGATACCAGCAATAGTCCCTTACTCCTCATTCAGTGCGGTGAAGTACATTGATAGTACTTTATACAGAAGAATATTTTCTTAATGTCAAATAAATCTCTTGACTAGGAGCAAGTTCAGCATGATATATTTTATTCTGCACAGAGCCATTTCTCTATAAGTAAATAATCACTATACCTTTTACTGCTGAAAACTACAGAATAATCCATATTTCATATACAAAGACAAAGACAGTCATGCTTTGGTAAGACTAATTGTTTTTTGTACCCACATATTTAAGAGACAGGTTTAATTACACAATTAAGCTTTAGATTTTATGTAACACTGTTGGACTCTTGTCTTTTCTTGTCTCTTTGTGTTTAATTGGGTAGTTCTAATTTAGACACCAACATTTGAGATCATACATGTTATAGTGTTTGTGTATGCCTGGCACGTCACACCCTTCCTCTGCTTTCCTTTTTTTGCTGTTTTAGATTTTTTGACTCAGTGAATGGAAGTTTGATAAACCTGAACAGTCTACATAGATATTGATTTTGGATGCCTCTTTGTTTGCTTTTAATTTCTTCTGCATTGTTATGTGCGCTAAGAAATAATTCTCCCAAACATTAAAATACCTCCTCTCACAACCCCCACCAAGGGCTGATGTAACCACCCTGTGAGCAACAAGTAAATATTCTGAATGTGCAGATGCCTGCAAAAACATTAAGGGTTATTTACGCAATGAAGGTGCAGTGTGCAAAGTGCAATTTTGCATACAATCTACACATCGCTTACTCATTATTTTCCCGTTTCCCAAGTGCATGAAGCAGCTTTGAAAGCACATAACAAATTTTATGTGCAACTGTACTCACATTTAAGGAAAACTGTACCCCAGAATTACTACTTAACCCACAGAAGATAGCGTATATCATATTAAGTGGCCTATTATAGAATCTTGTTGGGTTGTGTGCTCCCTCAGAAATCACCTGACCAGAAATGGTGTAGCTCTAATTGTAACAGGAAGAAATGTGGGAGTAAAAGACAGAATTTTGTCCAGTAATTGGCTCATTGGCACCAAATTTGTGTACCCATAAAACGTTACAATACTTAGGAAATCTATACCCCCAGAAAAAATACCCAACAGACAATTTATATCATATTAAGTGTCCTATTAAAAAAACTTAACAAACTGAAATATTTTACCCTGAGCCACCATTTTATCATGGGCTGTGTGCTCCCTCATAAATCACCTGACAGCTCTAACTGTGACAGGAAGAAGTGTGGGAGTAAAAGATAGAAACTTTGCCCATTGGCTGATGAGACCTAACACAATTGTGTGCCCTTTGTTTGTGTGCACCGTGAATCATATGATCCCAGGGGGTGGCCATTAGTACTTAAAATAGCGATTTTAAATTTAGTCTTACTGAATAGCACATAGTACTAAAAAAGTATATTTTTATACAAATATTTATTTGTATGAAGCAGGGTTTTACATATAAGTTGTTTTATGTAATATATTTTCACATACATTGTTCAGGGGGTAAATGATCCCTATGGTCTTATGTTTTCTGTGCCACATCTGGTACATAGTGGCAGATCCATTTGGGTTGGGGTTCTGTTTGTGGCAGCTAAAATTTGTATCATTTGAATCTGTTCTGCATCTTAGGCAGAGGGCTCAGGGCATGTGCATTGGGACAAACACTTACATTTATATTAGAACTTGTATTGTTTATGTGCAATCTAAATAAGAAACCGGATAAATAAAAAGCTATTAAAAATAATTGCTTTTAAATTAGTTGTCTAGTTTCATGATATGCCAAATTATAATTGGTCAGATATTTAGGTGAGTTTTTACTTATCATTGCCCAAGACGACAGTCAAGTTTGCAGGCAAAGCTCTGCGCCCTTAAAACCCCTAGGTAGTTGCTTTTTCCTTTGTGAAATGTAGTTCTCCAATACTATAGAATAGAGCAATCTCTTGTTTTGTTATTTGGTTAGGAATGCTAAAATCTTAATGGTCATATAGATTGCTTGGGTGTTTTAGTTGGGACACTGTTTGAAAGCTATTAAATAGCTTATTTTTGTAGGGAACTACAGGGTGAACAACCCCTATAGCTTTAAACTACCTTCCTTATTACCATTGTTACTGGGCAGAAGCCCATACATCAATTTTTTCTATTTGCATATTGTATTTTATTGGCCCATAGATATGAACACTTCCTAGTACACTTAAGTATAGTGTTTGATTAGGGGTGGATATTCCTTCTTGGCCCTGTAGCAGTTGATCTGTGTGTATGTGCTCCAGGAAGCCTGGGATCCACAGAGCTCAGAAATGTTTGGCCCTAGAGTAAGCCATCATCTCAATGAACAAGAATTTAGTGAGTGCAGGATATCTTATATAATAGCACTTTCTAGGAATGTGAGATAATCAGTTATAGCTAGAAAGAGCAGCTTTTTTGCTAGGAGATAGCTAGGAGTATTCTCCTTTACAGGCTCTGCTGCCTTCGTGTAGGGGCTGAAATAATAACAAGGGTATCAGGCACAGTCTTCTCCCTGATCCATGTTTTCTGTCTGGGATCCGGTCCATTAAGGGATAAAGATTGCTTACCAACTACTCTCCATAGTACATCATTATTACACTTGAACCTGCCCCATTGATCCTTCCACATAGCAAAGGCCCATCCTTTGTGAGTCAAGTGTATGCTATGCTCTATTGTCATTCTAGCTGGTCATTGTCTGTTTTATAGCCAAAAAGGGGTTACATTTTGTTAGTTACAAATGTTGACATGCCATGTAACTGTAATTCACATAAATTATTCCTATTGACTTGAATGAGTTACACCATGTCAGAGGTAGAATAATGTAGTTATATAAATTACGTCAACCAAGCAGCGTAAAAGCAAATACACAACTTTATAAATCCTGCAACTAGTTCTTTGTAATAGGCGATTTCAGGGATAGTGATAGATTACATAAGTACAGGCTTAAGGAGAAATAGTTTTATAATTATGCCATTTATTTTACACCGCTTTGTACAACATTTCTTTTATTGTAAATCATTTTACACAGCTTAATGAATCATGGAGAATGACTATGCGTTGATGTAATAGTATAGCCTTAGCATTTTAGGAAGAAGCTGATTAAGAAGTAATAGTTTCCTACTACATGTTTCTAAACTACATGGTCATTCAATGGTTAGCATTACTGCCTTGCAGAACTAGGGTCCTATGTTCAACTCAAGTCAGGGGGCAATCTGCAAGAAGTTTGTATGCTCTACCTGTGCTTGCATGGGTTTCTTCTCACGCTCCAGAACACATAGGCAGGCTAAGTGGCTCCTGATAATATTGGCCTTAGTATCTGTGAATATGAAAGGGACCTTAACTGGTGCAGTGAATGATGTGTAATCTCTGGGGAATATGTTGGCGCTATATGAATAATAATAATCTACAGCTGTTCAATGTCTTGCATTATTACCCGTGATACTCTCTATAATGCTATTCAGTGAACAAAAAATTCATCTGGCAGGAAATATACTTACATATTCTAAAGTCGATAAAAGGAATGGTAAAACAATGTAGTTACTACGGCAGCTTAGCAAAGGAAGTGGTTAAGAACGTGCTGTAGGGATTGTGTAGAAGCGTGATATTTCCTTCATATGATTTATTTCAGTTTTAGCCGAGTTATTTATGTTTTTGTTTTCCCACATTATAAATTACAGGTATGAGAAAGTGCCAAGATTGTAGGTGGTGATAACTTTCCAACAGAAATATTGGACTCTGCTCTGATAAATCCTCACCTAATTTCTTTCCTCTTAACGACAGCAGTATTCAAAATTCCACAGAGCTGTGGATCAGGTTTCCTTTGTGCATGTCTGCCTACATAAATAATTAAATTTCACGTGTTTTTGATTAAATTTGAATCTGTACTTAAACATTGTTTATATATAGCATAGGGGACTTTGCCACCGGCATAACAAGCAAGAAATACCTTTTGAGTCTGGCTCAGAGATAGGATTACTTGGAAATAACATGAATAAATTGTCTTTGACAGGAAAGTTCAGTTTGTAAAGGTCATGAGAGCAAGATGACCTGAGGACATCGATGATTAAATTATGTTGATACATTTATTAGGCAAAAAAGTGTAGCAGAAAGTGAAGACCTGTGAAAGGAGTATAATCAGTTCTAACCGGCACAGAAATTCCTTCCCCTCCGAGTCTTCAACTTGCCTCATAGCTGTCTTTAAAGACTCTCAGAGGAGACGTAGTTGGGAAGGTTAACTGATTTATAACTGAAGCCTGCTGAACTCACTGCAATATACAGCTATAGCTAAAGAAGTACAAGATGTACAAGTATAAATCGATTATTAACATATAACTATGTACTGTTTCATATATCGGAACTACATAGAAACTGTTTAAGGTTGCTGTAAGGTTGGGCTGATTCTCCGCTGACTTCCATTGCCTCCTGTGTCTGCACCAAAAAGGCACTACCTCACTATGAGTGCAGACACATTGAGCTGATTGTGGCACAGAATATGCATTTTTGCACCAAATCCTCTCCATTTGTCTGCACCCAGACAGTAACCGAAAGGCATATGTGATTTGAATACACCCTATAACACAGTGTCAAATACTCAATCAAACCCAATACCTGAAAGTAGCCAGAATAATTTATTCATTTGAATGAAACCAGCACCAACACATTTTTGCAATATGCATTAAAGTCATTAATCGTTTTTTCTTGCAGTGTTTTTGTAATGGCAAAAATTTTTCAAGATGAAATTTTTCTGCAGTTTCATGAAAAAATGTACAGATGGGGAAACACAGAATTTTGCCTCAGATCTATGCCTGCTGAAAAGTTATGCTCATCACTAGCAGGGAGGCTAAATAAAAAGATGCAATATACAGTATGGCATCCCTTATCCGAAAACCTGTTATCCAAAAAGCTCCATGTTACAGAAAGCCTGTCTCCCATAGACTCCATTTTAATCAAACAATTCAGATTTTTAAAATTGATTTCCTTTTTTTAATAAAACAGTACCTTGATCCCAACTAATAAATAATTAATCCTTATTTGATGCAAAACAATCCTATTGGGTTTGATTAATGTTTTATTAATTTTTTAGTTGACTTAAGGTATGGAGATACAAATTATGGAACAACCCCTTATCGGGAATACCCTTGGTCCCGAGGATTCTGGATAATGGATTCTGGATAAAGAGCCTAAACAAGCAGTAACTGTTTTCCACACAGATGAAAATGGGGAAAATATGTCAGTACAGGTATAGAAGCTATACCTGTACTGACATATTTTCCCCATTTTGATCTGTGTGGAAAACAGTTACTGCTTGTTTAGGCTCTTTATCCAGAATCCATTATCCAGAATCCTCGGGACCAAGGGTATTCCCGATAAGGGGTTGTTCCATAATTTGTATCTCCATACCTTAAGTCAACTAAAAAGTTACTGCTTGTTTAGGCTCTTTAAAATACGCCTGTGCTTTTTCCCACCATTAAAAAATATTTTATATTTTTAGCTTCTAGTACTATACTTCTGATGAAATTGAGTTGCAATCTAGCTGACATTTAAGTACAGTAGTGTTTCCTGAACTTCCCACTTGAGAACTTTAGGGCATTGGCTTTTGTTTGAGTGTTCATCTTCTTCTTCTGAAATGTACTACCCTCTGGAGTTTATTTTTGTGTGTTTTGATGCTTTTAGAATTTTAAATGTATCACACTTTCTTCTTTTCCTCATTCTGTATGTGTTTGTTAAGTTTAGTAACATTCAATTTAGACTGAGCTTAGACAGAAAAAGGTTCTGTTACATCTTAAGTTTAACTTATTAATGCTGGGCACAAGTACTCAGTGTGTTATTAGGCATATATTAGGCATTATGCTTTGTGTCCACAAGTGCTCCGATAGCGCATAGCAAATTACTTGCTAGGCCACTTGTAAGTGGCCTGCATATCGATGGACATAGGTTTGCCATATGCTGGCCCTTATAGTTTTATTCTCATTGTGGGCTTTTATCTGTTTTTTGCACTTTGCACCGTGGCTTCCTTTAGTACCTAGATCCTGTAAGGACATGAATCCAGAAGCACAAAGCTTAGCAGCTCAAAGAATGGGTGAAAATACTGGGAGCATAGTTCATTGTGGGGTTTGGGGCATATTTATTATGCTGTGTAAAAAACGGTGAGAAAATTTGCAACACATAGCTAGGCTTCGCTGTGTGAAAAATGGCGTAAAATCAGCATACTTTTTTCTTTCTTCCACTGGAACTTACGTGAAATAACAGCGTAAATTTTGGCGTTCAGAAGGTGATGTTCTCTGTTTTTTTACACGGCTTTTTGCGCCATTTCTTTAGCGAATAGTTTGCCAGCAAAGCACTCTACAGCTCTCTATTTACTCTGGGGAACATACTGATAAAGATGTGCCATAGTTATCATTACAGTCTTCAAGAAAAGTAGGCATGATGCTGGAATAATACTTTTTTTTAAGTGAAGAGTGCTATCTAGAGGGAGGAACTATAAATCAAGGCTTTTTAAAGAAAACACTTACCGAATAACCCAGTCCCTGACCTCATGTCTGTTTTACCCATCTGCAATTCAGACCTTCTCAGCCATAGAACTGTGAATCATATTGATACAAATTCTTGTATGTGAAAGCACCACTACTTAACAAAATGTGTAGAATGTCACAGATCAAAAGTCTTTTTTTTTATTATTATTAAATACTGGCACCTTTTATTATTACTCAGTGATAGGAAGCCAACCTTTAATTTGCTGGTTTAGTTTGAAACAAAATCAGTCAATTACTTACAATCCTTATAAAGAAGGTGGAATCTGTTCGCAAAGTAGACATTTGTTAGGAAAAGATAATAGGATTGCATTTGTTTAGTGTTATATTCATATTATGCTGATTGTATGGATAGATGGATGGATTGATAGATAGATAAATGAAAACAAACAGTAAGAGTAAAGGGTAAAGAACTGTGCAACATCCAGTTTCAAAATAATAACTGATTTTTAAAATGTACATATTCTATTGATCTGAAATATTTTCTGCATCATTAGCCTCTAAAACTAAAAGAGAGAAACACATATGGGATGCATTTGATAAACAGGAAACCAGTATTCTAGTCAGTTTGCATTTTGTAATAAAATAAAATCCTCAATGACAATAATAAAATACCAACTTGATTCATTTAAGTTAAACCCTTCTTTTCTGGTTTCAGAGATCTAAGCTTTTTCTTAAAGGTAAAGTTTTCCCCTAGGCCAAAAGTCTAGATGTAGTGGAATGTCATGGAAAACATGAAAGATATTTGTGTTAGGTGTTTTTCCCACACTCCTTTATATAGCTACCTTTTCTTTGAGTTAACTCGAAAAAAATGATGGTTTTATTCTTGATCTTACTGGGGATTTGGCACAGGAACTTGATGTTGGGATCTGGCAGTAACTTTGCTTAGAATAGCTCATTCCTTCAGAAGCTGATTGTTCTCCACATGAGTCATAATCAGAAATAAATCCCAGTGCATGCTATTTAGAGTTTCTGACCATGCATTCTGATTCTTATTAGTCACAAAACTATAGCAGATATTTTTGCTTGTGAAATAGATGACCCTGTGAAAGGGTAAAAACATACAATTAAATTACTGGGGAGCAAAAATAAGATTTATATATCTGTGCACAGGACATTGCAACTTCCATTCAGCCTGAGGCAGTGGTATATTATGGCATCCTGTTCTAAAGGAGGTTGTTCACCTTTGAGTTAGATTTTAGTATGATGCAGAAAGTAATATTCTGAGATAATTTGCAATTGTTTTTTTATTTTTTTTTATTTATTTCAATTCTTGTTCAGCAGCTCTCCTGTTTAGAGTTTCAGCAGCTGTTTGGTTGCTAGGACCCTTAGCAACCACGGTGTGGT
Organism: Xenopus tropicalis; assembly: GCF_000004195.4. Lineage (NCBI taxonomy): Eukaryota > Metazoa > Chordata > Amphibia > Anura > Pipidae > Xenopus > Xenopus tropicalis. The sequence goes on along the minus strand of NC_030678.2, from coordinate 102,882,744 downwards.
TTAGATGAAAGACTTATATATGAATAGGAGAGGACTTGAATAGAAAAATAAGTACTATAAAGTAGGAATAATAACTAAAGTTGTTGGTGTTTGCTTAGGTTATGATGGGCAAGAGCAACGAGATACTCAAACCCAGCATGCTCTTGAATTGTGACGGTTAGTTCTGCTATAGAGGGAATAACCAATGTTTTCCACTTTTTGAAAACCTATCAGCAAATAGTTTTGATCAGCCCACTACAAATAAGAAAATTAAAGCAAAGATCTCATTGGTTGCTAAGGGTGCAGTGTATCATCAGCCTTTGTAAATCAACCCCCTTTTGATAAAGTAAAACATTCAGTCCTCTGCAGCCCTTTGATAAAACAGTCCCAGCCAGGGCCGGACTTAGGCCAATTGGACCCATGAGGACCCTGCACCAGTGGGAATAAGCACATAAAGCTGTTCAGGCCACCCCCAACAAAGATTTCCTGATGTTACTGCTATGTCTTCTGGGACATTAAACACAAGTGCACAAGTGGGCACTGCATTCATACTGCTACCCCAGGGTCTTGAGGGGCTGTGTAAGGGGCCAATAATCACTGTCTCACACTGTATATAGTATGCTTGGTGTGTCAGTGCCCAGTGCTTGGGGGCCACATTATGCCATGAAATGTTGGGGGCCAATAGAACAAGAGAAAGAGAGGTGAAAAGGCAGGGTTACAACATCAGTCACATAGAGAGAGCAAGAGGCAGGGACTATTTGCCCACCCAGCCCTGGAATCCTGTGCCAGCTGGCAATACCTTGTGTAGGGGGCCCCGCCAAAATGGTCCCTATTGGTCCCCACAGTTTATAAGACAGTCCCTAGTCCCAGGGTTACAGAGCTTGTATTCACATGCTTACATTTACCATAACTATATTCTTGGCTTGTACTATTTTTACTGTTAAGGAAAAAAGATGAATGTCTGTTTGTTTCAAAGATGTTATCCAGGACTGAGGATGAGGTTGCTGGTGTAAGGACGTATATCTTTTTTAATGTAAACTGTAACTGATTTGTACTTTACAAATGTAAATCCCTACGAACTTTCAGGGTTAGGTTATTTAAAATGTTTCTATAATTTAAGTGACTCATAGGAACTTGATGAGAAACCAAGAATTTGTCATGCACATCCCTGTCTGCAAGTGGAAATCCACTTAGACCTGCAGCGCCTTGTGAAAACAGGATATTTGGTGGAAACTATTGTTTATAAAACACCTCTAGTTTTGCCATAGCGGGCCACCTGGAACTAAGTAACAATTGCAGGGACTTAGTACCTAGATTTGAAACAGCAATTTCAGCTTCAAATATTTTTGCTCTTCCTTTTGCATGTACATCTCTGCAGATCTTCCTTTCTAGTGGGTGAGCATCTGGCAAAATTATTATTAAAAATATTATATACATATATATATATATATATATATATAATATTAACCATGACAGTCTGACTTTTACTCTCGGAGACTATTCCCCCTACCCTTTTTAAGCTGGTAGTTTCATTCATTCAGCTCCTCTTGTTCTTGTTTCATTTTGAAGTCATGGATTCTTGAACTTGAAACCCCTCTCTGCTTTCCAGAGAATCTGGGCACCACCCACCAAGCAAAACAGAGCCTTCAAGCTCCAAAATGCATCACTTTTACATGGAATAAGGAGTGTTTGACTGACTCTGCTGTCTGAAGTGATGGTGGGCTGCTTTTTTATATGTGCCCCTGACGAAGACCCCCTCTTTTTTGGGGGGTTGAAAAACATTCGGTTTTTGATATGTAAAATAAAGTTTTTTGTCATAATAATTGGATGTGCCCTGCTTCTCATTCATATTTTTTTTGGGGGGGGAATCTCACAGGGGACCCCTGCAGTGAGCACCCACCATATAGTATCATTTTTTGTAGGTGTGCAGCTCCACATTCTAGAATTTTGAAGTGATGGTGGGGACATGGACATGGACCCTGTGAGTCAATGGCAGACAATCATGGTTTTCTCTCAATTGTAGAATTAGTTTTTTATTTTATCAGTACAGACCAAGATACTAATTCTGCTAACTATTCTCTGGCTACATCATACTTGTTAGTGTAATTCTGTATCACATAGGGCCCGATTCACTAAAGTCCGAAATAAGGAGTGCTATTTATAGCATGCGTTAAAAATCTTATCACTTCTTATTTTTCGCTCGATTCACTAAAAGGACACTTGTCATAATTAAGAAGCGATGTTCTTGGCGTTATTTATCTTGCGACGACATATTTTCAAGCAACGTGCTGCGTAATATGTTGTGCGCTGCGTAATATATTGCTTGAAAATATGACGTCACAAGATAAATAACGCCAAGAACATCGCTTCTTAATTATGACAAGTGTCCTTTTAGTGAATCGAGCGAAAAATAAGAAGTGATAAGATTTTTAACGCATGCTATAAATAGCACTCCTTATTTCGGACTTTAGTGAATCGGGCCCATAGTCTTCTAAGTGTCAGATAGGCCTGACTTTGTATGTAAGATTCTAATTTTATGTCTTGGATTTTCTTTTACTGTATTTCTTATTTTTCCTTTGGCTTCAATAAAATAAATACATTGATATCTTTTAACTGATAACTTTTGTGACAAAGACTAGATTTGTGAACTCTGTGGCAAAAACTGAAATTTACAAGGGATAAAAGGACAACTATAGTTATAGAAAGCATTTGGCTAAAAATTATGCACTGTAATAATAAAGCTTTGGTGTCATACTGAAGAAACAGGAACCTTCTGTCAGCACAGTTGCACCTATAGTAAAAGCTATTGTGAAGTTCAGGAAAATAGTAATGAGGAAGCTAATTACATTGTCTTTTTTGTTCTCATAGGAATTACACAGGGTATCAGTGAGTTCTATAAGTTCTTAAACCCTTTATTTGAAACAGGCTTTCTTAGCATTAATATTATTCAGGGATTTTATACATAAAGTATAGAAGCTGACATTTTGGTAGCATTTCTGGGTGTATAATAATATATGTGTGAGTTACGATGACAATAGATAAGACTGAGGAAAAGTACATTAATGAATATTGGACTTTGCATGAGTGCAAGAAGGGCAGAAAAAGTATTATAACAGGTCTAAATAAGGTCCCTATGCACAAGCCTCATTATAGCATTTAAGTAGAAGTTGGAAGTGGAACATGTGAAATCCTACCAAGTCTATGATCTCTCTGTTATGTAGTGCAATGTGAATGAAAAGCAGGTGGTTTAACTGGGTGAGTATATAATTTGCTGGAAAGGGAAATTTATCTTACTAACTTACAATACACTTATCTTCCAGGTGCTAGGATGCAATATTTAGCAGAAATAGAAGACAGATTTTGTAAAGGTTTAATAAGCATACTCACATTGGAACCAATGATCAAGTTAGTTAAATTAGAAGCTAAAAGTTGTCCTTAGTTGGACAGTAATAAATACTTATGTTGAAAGAAAATTATGGCTTTAGTTGGAATTAGAGGGAGTGGTCAGAGTTATGTCTCTCAATGGTCAAAAAGGACTGTCAGGGTGGAGAATGAGGAAAAGATAGTTGAAATATAGTGGAAATAAATATATATATATATATATATATATATATATATGGATGCCACAAGTAATATAGCAATGACTTAAACATATAAAGACCCACTCTAAGGACAAACATCATAAATAAAGAGAAAAAATATATGATATAATACAGCAGCCAAGCTTGATAAGTAACATGACTTAGGTAATAAACTATGCTTCAAGCCCTGTTATAAATGGTAGTACATGATGAGAGGAAAGAGAGGCAGCTTTTGTTATGTTTTACAGCCGATACTGCAGAAAGATTGTGGTGCTAGACGTGATACCAAGGGGGATATTTATTAATCCACGAACGCTCCTTGCGTATTTTCGCCGACTTTTTCGTACCTTTACGTGACTTTTTCGTACTTTGCAACAAAATTTTAGCGTCAAAATTGTATTGTCGCACCGAGTACAAAGGTTTCAGATTCATTCAAGCTTCGTTATCGTGACTTTCCTTTGGCCAGGTTGGAGCTGCAGAGTGCCATCGATTCCTATGGGAGGCTTCCAAAATCATGCACAGAAGGATCAAAGTCAGAAAGGTTTTCCCGCTGTTTACAGTCATTCGGTGCGAAAATTTCCTGACTTTCGGATCGCCAATACGATATTATCATGACTTTTCCAATTTTTTCGTAAGCATTTTCGTGACATTTGCAATCATGAGAAATTATCGTATCCAATCCGAATTTTACCCATTTCGGGATTCGAACTTGTGATTTGATGAATGATAAATGTTACTTTTAACATTGTAAATACTACCAAAATAAACAATGACTAAAACAGTTCAAGGCACTTATTATACCAAAAAGTGCACCAAAATTGGTAAGTAATGCAAACAGGAATAATGTTCTAATCATGGATAATTTTTTATTAACTTATTTGGTGCCCATACTGACAATGTATAGACACGCAATATTAAAATTATAGAAGGCATGTCTTTATTTATGCTCAATTTAAATATGTGTGATTGCGAAGGTCATACTTGACAGAGTGGCAAATTTAAATCAGATCAGTTTTTAGTAGGTAAAATCTATAAAATAATTATGGAATGAGTTAGGAAGGGATGCAATGATGCGTATCGGTTAGCATTCAAGTTCAATTTCGCTGTTACAGTCTTGGTATGGAAGTGTTATATGCATCTGTATGTGATTATAAACAGCAGCAGAGGATAAAAAAACTATGTGGAAACACACACACAGATCACATTGCAGTGTTCTACTAAATTCCGTGTCCTTGTAACACAACTGAGACTTCTAACAAAAAATGTCTTATTTATACAGCATAAATTAATTCTAAATGTCATCTGCCAGTTAACTGTCTAACACAATCTCTATTGTGAGTTTAATTACTGTTAGTTCATTTAAGAATAAATAATTAATGGTAAATGGACTTGTTGTGTTTACCTTGGCACTGTGTCCCAGTTTAGCTCACTGGAAAGAAAACTCATGTTAAATTAAACTAAATATATAAACAGCTGTGCTTGCATTGAGTCACTTAGAAGAAATATGAGTTAATTCTGAATTAAATGTGTATGCTGACTGATAACTCGCTTTACCCTAAATACCAGGTTCATTATTATAACCAGTCAGGCTCTGTTTCTCTACAAACCTAAATATTGGTCTACTTACTACAGTGATCCCCAACCAGTGGCTCGGGGGCAACATGTTGCTCCCCAACCCCTTGGATGTTGCTCTCAGTGCCCCCAAACCAGGTAGTTATTTTTGAATTCCTGACTTGGGGGCAAATTTTGGTTGAATAAAAACAAGATTTACTACCAAATAAAGCCCCTGTAAGCTGATAGTGTGCATAGAGGCTGCCTAATAGCCAATCTTAGCCCTTATTTGGCACCTGCATGAACATTTATGATGTTGTGTTGCTCTCCAAGTCTTTTTACATTTGACTGTGGCTCACAAGTAAGAAAGGTTGGGGACCCCTGACTTACTATAACAAGGTTTTATAACCACTTCTTTTTGTAGGCAACTTATTCCACTATGCACAACTGCCTCATATGTTTGCTTCTTCTAGAGGGGTACATGTTTAGTACATTGGAATATGGTAATATGACCTGGACAGTGTTGAGGCAGCCGTTCATCCTTTTCATACCTAAACCTATTAGTTACCTAGAATACATAAAATGAAGAGACTGAGAGCCCTGGGTGAATTTGAAAAGGGCCACAGCTTTATTAACAATGTTATTAAGAACATACATAACATACAAGAACATACATGAGCTGCAAAATGAAAGTTTGCAAATAACATTCATATACTGGAATGCTTGCCAATAAAAACCCACAGAGCAATAATGCACTGGGATTAGCGAGTAGAATCAAAGAAAGCCTCACTTAAACCCTTACCTCCTGAGACCATTACCCCAGAAGGTACCAACTGAACGCTGCAAAGTAGAGGAATACTTCCCCCACCAACCCAAATGCAACAGAAGCCATAAACTGACCCACACTGCTGAGCCCTGGATATTTCAATACCTCGCAGGGCAGGAGGGTGCTCCATCTGCTTCATTATGTGTAGGAAAATCCTAGTAAGTTACGCAAAAACTTGAATCTCAAACAAAGCCATAACTGATTTGCTGATTACTGAATATTAGCCCCTGGCAAACTTGCTATAACAAAACATCAGTAAGTACTGATTAATACTCCTGGTTTATATTTCATACAGTATTAGAATGTTAAAGTGAATTTGCATTATTTTTTACAGTCATAAAGGTGCACTATTGTCTTTAGTATTCAGCACTATTAATTATGCACTGATATGTACACATAATTATAAAGATACAGCCTGTCCCAATTTGTCTGGCAAACAACTCTTAATGGGCTTACCTCAGCTCTGACTTAAATGAATAAGTTATAAATAGATTAACTGAATTACCCACTTGAAATGTTTCTTCAGGCAATTGCTATACTTAGGGGCACATTTACTAATCCACGAATGCTCCGAGCGTTCGATCTGTGTATTTTCTGCAACTTTTTCGTACCTGCATGACTTTTTCATACTTTGCTACAAAATTTGTGCGACAAAATTGTATTGTCGTGCCGAGTACGAAAGTTTCAGATTCATTCAAGCTTCGGTATCGTGGCTTTCCTTGGGCCAGGTTGGAGCTGCACAGTGCCATTGATTCCTATGGGAGGCTTCCAAAATCATGCACAGAAGGATTAAAGTGGGAAAGCTTTTCCTGCATTTTACGATCATTCGGATATGAAACTGTTGTGACTTTCGGATCGCCAATACGATATTATCGTGACTAATACGATTTTTTCGTAAGCATATTCGTGATATTTGCAATCTTAAGAAATTATCGTATCCAACCGAATTTATCCCATTCGAGATTCGAACTCGCGTTTTCATGAATGTGCCCCTTAGTGTGTAGCCATATTGGTCAATTATCTACCTTTTAACTGGTCAGAACTAAGCCTATGTACAGTACCTACTAGCTCATGGAGATTGAGAGTTTTACCCAAAGCCAAAATGGTTAAACTAGTGTCAGCCACTTCTCTGCAAAAGAAACCGTAGAACAAACTCTGTTGAAGAATGTGTTTCAGCCTGTACAGCATTTATGTGTAGTACAGCATTTTATACAAAAGGCTGTTATCAAAATGATAAATTATTGCTCATTTATTATATTAACACCTACACATCTTGCAAATCTTCAAGTGCAGCAAACAACTCTGTTATTTATATTATATTTGCATTGTGTCATTATGTCATTGTTTTTCCACTTAATGCTCTTCACGCCTTACATAATGATGTATACATATTGTCTGTGTGCAAATCATTTATTAAGAAATAAACAAACATTAATTATTCACAAAATATTTTTCTGCTGCATTCATTTTTGTAAATTCATGTAAAATGATAATGAGTAGCAGATTTATTGCTGATTTACAATAAAAGAAAACCAAGGCTTAAAAAAGAAGCAGGCTAGAAATGTTGTACATTATGTTTTGGGCTCCTGTACCAACCCACGGCAACCACAGCCCTTTAGCAGGGAAGTTCTGTGTGCCTACAGAGATGCCCCAGTAGCTCCCCATCTTCTTTTCTGCTGATTCACTGTGCATGCTCTGTGCTGCTGTCAGTTACTGAGCTTAACCTGTATATATACTGTATATATATATATATAAACACCTTTTTGTAGATGGGGTCTACCCTCTAGATTACTTTAAAAAACAGATTCTAAGATTTGGCCAAGCAAATCACAACTACCAGACAAAAACGTGTCACATGTAACTCTTACTTGGGCAGACCCTTACTGTACTGGTGGAGGACCTTTAGTAAATGCATGAAAAATCACATCAACATATGCCTTTTGCACTTTTGTTTACTCCATTTAACAACTAGACATATTAGTGGCATTGCATGCAAGACATTTATTGGTCACAAAATTTCAATAAAATAGATCAAAATTGTGCATACCATATGACATACAGGTGCGTTCTAGTGCCACAATGATCCCTAAACTTCATCCTTATAATGCATTTCCATATACTTCTGCCTTCTCTTCTAAATTTTGTGCAGTTATATCTTTTGGTGCATCCTGTATCAATTGTAGTGCAGTTGCACTAAAAGAATAGGGTGCCCATGTCACTTTTACACCGAACACTGAAAGTTACACCAACACATGTGTAAAAACCATGATGAAATTGAACCATGCAGAAATTGCACTTAGTCCACTTCACTTGCAGTTATAAATAGTCTTTATGGATTATTTGCTTAAAATTGACTCTATAGAAGATGACCTTCCCGGTTTTCTGGATTCCCCATACTTGTAATTACATTACCTGATATTATCAGTTCTTCCCAGCAGAGACTGTGATACATGATACTTCTCTGTTCAGAAAGCTAAGTAGACTCCCTGGAAATATGGCCCATTGTTTCAAGATTGTCACTTTGATCTGTGACATTTATCTAAAGAAGGTCTGTGGTAAAATCTAGGCAACACAGCTAGGAACACACAGCAAAAGCTAGGAAATCATGAATCAAGGTCTCCTCGAAAGTGTAACTAGTAAATCCATAAGATGTATGGATATGTGGGGAAATAATGTAGTTTTGCTGCTCTTCAAATTCATGATAGGTTACACAATTTTTAAAAATTAGTTATGTTTTTAAAGAACAAAATGGTAAAAAGGTTAGGGGGTGATTTATCAATGGTCCAGTTTGTTTTTTTTTTATTTCGATTCAAGTTTTTTTGCATTTAAAAAAACTCGAATTTGAGTTATGGTTTGAAAACTGAAATTTCTGGTGTTTATTAAGTGCAAAACCCCCAAAAACTTGAATGTAAAACTTCACCATCTAAAAGCTTACAAATTCACAAATTTAGAAATTGATAAATAAGCCCCTTAATAAGTCATAGAGATGTGATGCGCAATTAAATTAAACAAGAAAAGGGAGAATTTTAGGAGTGAACTTCATGTACAATCAAAAACATACAGTACATTGATTGGTCATATGATATACAGTATCTAGTAGAATTAAGTCTAAAACAACTGGACTTTTCTAAGTTTTTTCTTGAAAACGTTTCACCACTCATCCGAGTGGCTTCTTCAAGGGTTTAAATGCTGGGGAATTCCCTACCAGTAATTTGAACTGAAGAAGCCACTTGGATGAGTGGTGAAACGTTTTCAAGAAAAAACTTAGAAAAAGCCAGTTGTTTTAGACTTAATTACTAGATATGATAAATCTAGTTATTTCTTGTTTCAAAGAGGTCAAAAAGTCAAACTTAAATTAAATCACATTCTACGCCTGTTTGGTTTTCAGATACAGAGCAACAGAGGGCTTCTCAGTGCACTGGTGATTTGTTCAGATAATGCTCGCACAAACAGGAAGTAAAATGTGACTTTTCATTTCAGAAATGTTAGTGCAGGAAACATCAAAAACATTTTTTGCTCTACATAAAATTATAGATATCTACAGAGCTGCAGTTAAATTCTGTATATTAATAATAACCAAATGTTCCCAGTATGTACAAATCTAAGCTATTTGCCTGTAAGAATACAATGGAAAGTGTGGGTTTTATTAAAGCTTAAACCTCTTTACACTTGAGCTGTGCATTCAGAATGGTAATTCATACCAAAGCCTTCCTGGTTTTAATTTAACTTTGCACCGAGCCGTGCAATCATTTAGCAGTTATATCAATATATGCTCACCTTGCTTGACATTCACATATACAAAATGGCAACAGACTAGAGTGAGAGCCTCTGGATACATACATTCTGATTCAGACTGGCATCCTCAACTTTTAACCATGCTACTTTCTGTTTATTTTTCTATAGCTCAATGTCTGTGTCTATTTAACTAACTTGACACATGTCAAACATAAATGAGGATAATGTCAGAGCAAATCTAACAATTTTAATAACACCTAAAAAAATGAGCAAATGCTATGAATTAAACAGTGTTTAAAGGAGAAGGAAAGGTAAAAACTAAGTAAGCTTTATCAGAAAGGTCTATGTAAATACAGCTATAAGTGCTCACAGAAAAGTTCTCTGTTAAAAGAAACACAGGATTTCTTGTCTTCCTTTGTATAAACATGTTCTTCGGGTATCAGACTTCCTCTCTCAGAAAAATCTTTCTTTCCCCAGGCCGGAGTCTGCGCAGTTCTCCCTCTCTCCCTTCTCCTGCTTCCCCTCCCATAATTCATAAAACTCACTCCCCCTCCCTTAGGAATGTGTAATCTGAGCTACAATGGCTAGAGCTGCAGCAGGAAGCTATGAAGACCAAGCTAAAATGACAGCTGCAATCTTAAACAAAAGGAGGGGGCTTCTAGGGCTGTTACTCAGGTATGGTAAAACTTTCTTCAGGATAAATATAGCGTTCTAGGTGGCACTGATGTGACAAATCTATTGGCATTAAAATGCCAAAATGCCTTTCGTTCTCCAGGTTAGGTAGTGACAGCAACCAATACATTGAAAGGTATATTAAAGACATCACGCAGGTTATTAACAAGACAATGCAAAGGAAATCTTCTGCCTGAGCCTTGTTAAATGACACCAAATGTTGCCTTCATATTACAAAAAGACATTTGTCGGACAGTGACATAAGCAAAAAAACATGAAAAAACTGTGAAATTTGAAAAAACAGTGAAATTCCACATTTCGCCATTAGCAAACTTTTGCCAATAACCTGCCACAAAAATCTGCGGCAGCCAACAATATCTGCAGTGAGGAAAAAGTCACGGTAGCGTCAAAAAAGTTGCAGTTGCGTTAAGAAAGTTATAGTTGCATAAAAAAAATTGATTGTGTCAGATAAGTTGTGGTTGCATATTTCGCCCAAGTGAAATGGGACAGATCACTAATAACCAACTTGTCAATCTCAAGCTCATTTTCTGCTTGAAAACTTGGCTTCAGCCCTAAGCTTAGCTTCTTAACAGCTGTTTAGAGCTCACTGAGCTCACTTTCCATGATGGGGAGCTCCTGTGACAATTTTGCAGTCCTGGATCATTGCTGCTATTGAAATGCTGAAACTTTCAGCTGGTACAGTTAGGACAGTATATAAAATATGGCATTTTTAGCCATATTTATTTTTAGAGTTTTGTTTCCCTTTAAGGATTTTGTTTATACAAATTTGTGTTCAAGATATAGCAACCACTGTCATTAGACTGAAATCTAAATAGAGTTGTCTGCACAATAACAATTTCAGTTTGACAGCCTTTCTTTATTTGGCTCCCGTATCATTGCTAGATACTGCACTGTCAACTTTCCCTGTAATCTCAGCTATTAGCAGTTATCTCCCAACTTTCTCATTATCTAGAAGGGAACTTTCCTTTAGGGGTGTATTTGTTTTAAAACCAGTGTGTGAACTGAATGCAGGTGTTATTATAATACATGCTGGACTGGCTGTAGCTCAACAAGCAGTTTGCTCTGCATTATTGCTCCTGTTTTTCCATTTTTTATTAACAATTTCAAGGAAGTTTTCTAGTTTGCCTTTCATTTAAAATTATTATCTGTATTATACATTCCTACCAGGGGCGCAGTGCCCCGCAAGTTACCAGGGGTGGCAAAAAGTGGCTCCTGGTAACTTTAAAGTAGAACTATACCCCCCGGGCTATAAAAACCCCCTTAACTAGCACTGCCTTGACCCCACTCATATCTCCCTTTTTTTAACTTTAAAAAACTGTCCCTATCGCTAACCCCAAGCTAAAAAAGCAGAGTAGCGCAACTACGTACCTGGCCGACATCTTCCCTGCAAGTGAACAGTCATCGGGTCTCTCCGCCGATACAGACCCTGCTTGTGCATGTGCAGTTGGGGGCAGCAGGAAATCTGCTTAAACTGCACATGTGCAAGCAGGGTCTGTGTCGGCGATGAGACCCCGAAGAATGTTCGCTTGCAGGGAAGATGTCGGCCAGCTACGTAGCTGTGCTACTCTGCTCTTTTAGGAATTAGGGAGCTTTCTCTTAATATTCTATTAACTGGAATTTTAAATGGATATTTTTATATATCTATCTATATTATATATATCTATCTATACAGTAGTGACCAAACCCTAACCCGCTTGCTTCTTACCCTCATCTGACCCTAACCCTTCAAGCCTCTGTATTTATAGACCATCCTGTCCCTCTCTAACGTCACACAGATATGAATCTATAAATACAGAGGTCTTGAGGCAGAATCCGGGCATAGTAAGGTAACCAACCCAAGGGTAAACCAGTTTTGTGGTTGGCCTGCATATTATACACATACTATACAGGACAATGCTACCACAGTATGTGGAATGTAAATAGGTATGGTAGAAAATATTATAGCATAGCCCTTCCATTTTCCAAGAGTCTTTGAGCCTCAGTTACAACCTGTGTGAGCATACACATGTGTTTTACAACTTAAACAGGGAGATGTAGCAAAAGTTGTAAGTGTAAAAAAAAACATGCATAAACAAAAACAAACGTTTACAATCTCATATTCTAACAATGAGAAATCATTACATTGCAAATTATAACTGTACATAAAACTTTTTAAAGCTTTTTTGGTGCAAAAATAACGACTTTTTTGGCAAAAATGTTTTACATACTTAGTGCACTGGCACAGACTATAAAATCTGTCATTTTTTTCCACTGGCAGATGGGGTTGCTGGATACCTACTCAGGTTCACATAAACTATGTAAATTCATGCAGAGGACAACTTGTTTACATTAAGAAATAATTTCAAATAAAAACTTTTATTCTATTCCCCCAAAACTCCCTTTTGCAATTTTCTTTGAATTTTTGATTTAAAAACATGAAAAAATGACAACTCTCTTTGAGGGGACTTTATAGAAATGTTTGGCACTATAGCTCTGACTGGCAGCAGGCGGCAGTTCTGGAACAGCTGGAGAGCCATTAGAGAGCTATCCATGCGGTACGAAGAAGGGTCTTCAAACTGCAAAGGAATATAGAGGAGGAAATTGAAAATGTTGCAATTTCCTCAACACATTTCTGAATTTTATTATTCAGCTGAGGATTAAATAATGTTTTATAGTGATCTGAATGATTATTGTACTATACAATAATTGGCTAACTTTCATTCCCATAAAAAATCATGACTGACAGTCCTTACAGTAATGGATTTAGCTGAACATCAGCTAAAACTGAAATGTTAAGTAACATAAAGCTTGCATAACAAGATGACTCTTTGGCACTGTTGGTGATGTGCTTAAATGAGAAACCACGTTACCTGGCATTCATTCAGTTACAAGCTTTATGACATTTTAATATCAGACCCTATTCAATTTTGAAATCATAAAAATACTGAAATCATTGCAGTAAGATGGCACCATGAGCCTTTGCTCCATAAAGATATCACTGATCATTCTGCAGTGGCTGGCTTTCAGACTGATGTGTTATTCACAATGGTGGCCTGACAAAGGGGACGCCCCCTAAACGTTGCTGCTATTTTTTGAATAAACACGCAGGGGCTAAGCCCCGCTTGCATTGCACTCGTTGTGCCGGTCAACTATTTTTTGCTGGACTGTGCTGGGAGTGCCGACTCTCTAGGCACCGAGTAAGAATTGTTGGAGGAAGCAAGGGTGTGCTGGGTGAACTTTCTTTGTTATTCACAGTGGTCACATCAAGATTCTAACAATCCACAGGCCTCTGGTGATGTCTATACCCGTTATACCCTGGCTGATGATAAAATGCAGGTAGGAGGGGACAGGCACCCATTTAAGGCTGTAGATTGTGATCTTAATTCAAAATTACAGTTGCTATGTCCTGTGTATGTATATATCTCTCAAGTGTTGCCTCACATTAATATTTTCCAGAGTAAAAATCTTCCATGTAGTCAATGAGCTCTTCTGCTTTTTATTTTGACATTTTAAACAGACTTTTTTTTTAGGTCTGTAAAGATGTTCTCTATGCTAGTTATGCCTTCTTTTCTATTCTGGTAGAGTAGAAAGGACCATTCACACAATTTGTGCTTGTATAATATTTCTAACTAACTAAATAGTGCATTAGCTCCATCTTTCTACATAGTAGATACCCAACACAGTGAACGGGGGTTCAACCACAATCACGTGTTAAAGAGGCATTATCAAAAAGTAAGAAACAATAATGTTTCACAATTGCTGCTCCCTTTCTGGTTTCACCCCCACCCTTGTAAAAAAAATAATAATAAATCTGGTTTAACAGCCAGATTTTCCCCACACAGCAATCTCTTTTTACAATATCTTATAATAATATTACCCTGTTCTAGAAATTGCTTTCAACCAATCAATGTTATGAAAGTTTTTTTTTTTCTCTAGAGTTCACTCCTTTTTTTACGTTAGCTAGAATTTTGATGAAATGTTTGGTTCTAGAGCTGAAGGAAATAAGGAGCCAATGAGTCTTAAATATATTTGTGGCATATTTTGATAACAGTTTTTTTCTTTTGACCAAAGAAATATATTTAGTGAATATGGGCGTAGTGTATTGATTTCTATTTATGACCACAATTTGTGAGCACTGGTTCTGTATCTTTATGCATATTATCAGTATATTTTTTATTATCTGGTGCTCTTAACCCTGGAGTTTATTTGCTTGCGGATACTGGTTAGAGTATTTGGTATAAACTTAAAACAGTAAAATACAGGCATAGGATCTCTTATCTGGAAACCCATTATCCAGAAAGCTCCATGTTACGGAAAGGTCATCTCCCACAGACTACATTTTTTTTCTTAACTTTGATTTTTATTGAGTTTTATAAAAAAAAAAAAAGCAGTAAGGAAAAAAAGGGGAGGGAAGAAAAATAAAGGGAGATTAATAAAAGTAAAATATATAAAGCATATAAAACACATTCACTGCAGCATTTTAGTGGCGATTATTGTGCATGGCATAGTATGTTTTTTGGAGTCTGTGGATAGCAGTCATAAAAAAAAGTAAGTAGAACAGTAAAAAGTTGTCTCAAGAGTAGGTAACATATCCTCTTAGTTCCCATATGGACCAGATGTGCAAATAGTTGGTTGTCTTGTTTTGCATGAAAGATTTTCTTAAGAGTCTGTTATCATTTACCCTCTTTGTAATTTCAGCAATCGTTGGTATAGTTGTTGACTTCCATTTAGAGGCTATTGCTTGTGGTGTGACTGTGAGTATTTGGTTAAACAGTACCTGGGTATGTTTATGTATTTTGTCGAAAGGCTTGCCCAGCAGAAAAGTTGGTTTTTTCTTGGGAACTGGAGATCCTAGAAGGTGATATAACATGTTAGCTATTCCCAGAATATATGAATTAGGGTGCCCTGTTTCCCACAATTTCTCCAGCAGGTGGGAGAGCAGTCTGGGAATTGCTTGTGAAGTTTGTCCGGGGTGTGGCACCAAAACATCATTCATTTGTAGATACTTTCCTTTTGTCGTACATATGTTACCATTTTTTTTGCATTGGTCTATATGAATTCCCCGTCCAACTGGGGGAGATTCTTCTGAAGTGCAGAGTTCCATTTGGTCATGTAGGAATAGTGGGGGGGGGGGGGGGTTGATCAGGGAGTGGCTAAACTAACATCTTGTATATGATTGATTTCAGGCTTTTTTGAGGGAGGCCCATTTTGCCATTGTTTCAAATGCTGTAGGTAAAATGGGAGCTGTTGATTTAATATATGTGGTCAATAAGTTGCAAAGTTGGAGATATTCAAAGAACAATAATTTGACGGTTGTTGCTATTTCTTTTAGTTTTAGAAAAGTATAGATAACACGGGTTTGTGGATCGATCAAGTCGACAATGGTGAAAAGGTCAGTCTTTGACCATCTGTTGTAGAATGAAGGTGCTGTATTTTTCAGATATATTGTAATTCCAGGGTGTCCATAGACTCCATTTTAATCAACTAATTTGAAATTTCAAAACATATTTCCTTTTTCTGTTAATAGTAAAACAGTCCCTTGTGCTTAATTCCTGCTTAAATAAAATTAATTCTTATTGAAGGCAAAACAATCTCACTGGGTTTATTTAATTTTTAAAAGATTTTTAGTAGAATTGAGGTCTGCAGAAAGACCCCTTATCCAGAAAACCCCAGGTCCCAAAACAAGTCCCTTACCTGTACTAATCTGTTTATACTTTGTCCTCTTTCAGTACTATGGTATGCAGCTGAAATAATCACTTATTAGTCATACAATATGCATATCTTAAGAGTATTGTGTTTTTTATTCAAAATCTTCATGCTGCAGAGTTATTTTGTGTTTTATCTAACAAATCACAAATGATTTAAATGTGTTTTCTTAATTATTATGGTTAAAGATTTGATTTATTTGACAGATGCCATCTCAATTTCTGCCAGTGTTTTGATATGTTATGATGTTGATTCCTAAATTTAGCCGAGCTACATCCCTCCAGAGCACAAAGAGCAGGAGCATGCCTTAGGCGCTAGGGAGTAGGCTAACCAAGAAAATGAAAAAATGTAGAGGTACAGGAAACAATTTAAGAGGAGAGGACTATTGCTGTTGCTGTCCAGTTGGGTCGGCACAGTAAGTCCTGTGCAGAAGGTGCTATCCTTTAAACTTAAGTGGTTAATTTGCCTTTAAAAGCTTAATTAGGGATGCACTTAATCCAGAATGTGGCTAACTCCCAGCACTTTATGCAAAATTAGGCTGAATGCTTAGGGTTTGACTTTTGTTTGTAATGTTTTTTACATATCTCAAATAAACAAAACTTATGTATTCACTGTTTAACCTTTTCTTGGCACACTCTGTTAGTACAGGATCATAGTCAGCATATAGTGGGTGCTTACCTTCTGGCAATCAGGCAAACCTGGAAATCTCTGTGGGAAATTCAAATAGGAGACACTGGGAAACTGGGGTTTTACAGCACAGAGCCTCCACCTAGTGGATACTAGGGAATACACCTCAGGGGAGCCCACTTGGAAATAAATCTAATCCCTCCCCTGTCTGCTATAACCACAGTGTATAATGTCACAGTCAGAGGAAGGTATGGCACAAGAGCTGGTTGGCCTAAAGGAATGCAGTCAGAGAGCGGGAACTGGGGAAAGGATCCTCTTTTCCCCTACAAGTACATCCCTATTTTTATAAGATGTGGGAAGTATTATTCTAAAATAATATGTAGCTAAAAACTACTTTTTGTTGTTTTCTCGAATGGTAGACTGCAAGATGATTAGAAAGGTGATTAATAAAGATAAATATGAATTTTAAAGAAATTCTAGTTTCACAGTTAGTAACCAGACATTTTTCAGGCTGGACAGTAAATAGAAAAGAAAATAATGCAAACTGCACACACAAATAAAGACCAACCACAACGTTTTTCAGTTTACTTTCGTCTACAAAGTCTCTAAAGGTGAATTCCCCAGTGAAGTCTTTCATTACACCCTTTTGCATATGGAATGCGAATGTTTACATTATGACTAAAATGGGTTTATTATACATATTTTTAAATGTATAATTCTGATTGCAAAATGGGTGGCCAGATCTGGGAGTGCCAGATTAATAACTCATTGCAACACCTTGGATTTTAAATATTTAACATCTTGTACATGAGTATATCACAAATTTCCTTCGCTATATCCCTACATATTTCTTAGTGGAAATCATTTTGCTAATCCAGCAGTCAGTCTTTATTACATGAAAATGAATACAATGAATCTAGACATTTTAATCCCAACTTTCGCTCTCACTCCTACACAAATCCTTTTGAATGTACAAAAATACATCATAAATGATATATTTGAAAAAATTATCTCTAGGGATTTGTTAAAGCTCATCAGAGCATAGACTGTGCCAATCACATATTTTATTTCAGATGGAAATAAATGTCATGCAAAACCACTCAAGAGTTTTGTGTTTTAATTATATGAACAATGTCACTCATTGTGGCAAGAAATGTCTGGCTAATTACCAACAACATACTAACAGTCTAACTGTGCTATGAGCCTTTTTTTAACTTCTTTTTTCAAGTCAGGAGGTTACAGTCTAAACTGTCTTTAATAAATAAGCTAAACTGTACTTTTTTAAATGTTATTAATTACAGCAGTACTATTTAGGTTATATTCAACTATATATTAGTAAATGTTTGCTTTGGTGTGCTAATAGTTTTATGCAGCTGAAAGTTTGAAAGTGTAGGGGATACATGGAGTTAACCTTTCCTGCTGTGATAAATACCCAATACACTGCAGGGTGTTGTACCCCTGTAGGCCCAGGGGAGTTATGAGTTTTCCCAAGTTTATACATAGGAGAGCATCCCATAGCATTCTCTCTTTGTCCTCCACCTTACTAGGAGGGTGGATAATGTAAGAACTCTAAAGTAGATAAATACCTTATGGAAATAAACACCCCCCAGGCTGTAGGGGCTTCAGTGGGTAAAGCCATGGGTAGGGAAAAATCCCTGAGATGCCACACTGAGATCTTGGTGTAGCTAAGGTTATACACCTGTGGTGTGAGTAATAACCCTTTGAGTATTATGATCTATTACTACTTGTTCCTGCTTATGAACCACTGGCATCAAAATTATTTTGAAGCTTGCATGAAAGTTAGTCTAGCTTGGAGAGTTATACTGCTACAATTCTATTAAGGGTCTAACTGAAAGGGAAAGAAATACATATAATGTGCTCTACTGAATTATTTCGCAAAAATTTGCTGTGTGTCAAAAAAGTCGCATTCGCATCAAATAGGGCGTGGTTGCAGCAAAATAGGTGCAATGGCATATAAAAAGAGATGCGTGCAACAAAAAAGTGGCGCGACAAACGTGTTTCGTGAATTTTTCTGTCATTTCGCTGATTTTTGGGTGAAGCGAAACGGGACAGATTTGCTCATCAATAGTTAAAACTACTGCCTAAGGGGCTTTCACATGTTGTTAAGGCAAGTTTTGGTAAAAAGACAAGTGCAAACAGGTACTCATTATGGTCATGATGATGATTTCTGAGCATTCTTTATGAAAATCATGGTCAGAATATAATGGGAATCACTTGCAAGTGTATGTGGTAGGTAAGACTCTAACTCATTGCTCTATGCTGACCTCACCCCTTTACATCTAAAAAAAAGCTTAAAGGATGCAAATCGTTCATTAACCTCACTGCAGGATGTGAGAAATATCTCACCTTAATATAATTAGTAATCTGTAATATGATCTGTTATCCATAAACCACTTATCCAGAAAGACATGAATGGAAAGGTCCCTAAGGCTGATGCCACACGTGGCGTAGGGCTGATATTTTTGGCAAGCGGAAAAACGCTAGGCGAAAATTCAGCCCTACGCCTGCTACTTGTGCCTGCACCCGAATGAATGGAATCCGCTCGGGTGCAGGCACATGTAGCCGATATACACATGAAAACGTGAGAGAATGCAAACTCTGCACCCAAGCGTATCTCATTCATTCGGGTGCAGGCACAAGTAGCAGGCGTAGGGCTGAATTTTCGTCAAGCGTTTTTCCGCTTGCCGAAAATATCAGCCCTACGCCTCGTGTGGCATCAGCCTTATCTGGAAAACCCCAGGTCCAGAGCATACTGGATAATAAAACCCATACCTGTATAAACCAGTATGTTGATTGCTTGTTATTATACTGCGCTGTCTCTAAATAAAAATAAAATAATTTATATTTCTTTTTTCTTTCATATTTAAACATCTAATTTAGTGATACTTTGCTCTTTGAATACATTACCATCTATAATGACACAAGGGTCATAACAATGAAAATGTGACACATCATAGCTTCTGTCTCTTATTTATGAATAAAATTAATTTTGCAGCATAATTGCAGTCGGCTTGTGAAAGATAGAACAAGTGAGATCATGACCCAACTTACTTTTTATAGGAACCACATTAAGGTCTCATCTAATCTGTCTGCGTATGTAACGCGGCTCAGAAAAAAAATTTGTAAAGATGATTACATTACAAATGGGAACCATTTTTTTAATTAAGAATTCTGCATTAAGAACAACTAAGCTTTTAAGAACATATTTTAAAAGATTCACAGTGCGGTGAGTTCTAGAGTACAGGCACTGGAAAGTTTTTATGTAAAAAACAGATTACAGAAAACGGTAGAGAACCAATGAGGGTGAGGTTTAAGATGTAGAACTTATGTGTAAGATTTTAAACACTTTCTAAACTATGATTCTTTCATAAATGCCCGTTTCAGCACAAAACTATATTTTTATGGAACTGAGCTTTTCAAAATTTTTGGGAATTATAACTGGAATCATGCTGTACTGTTAGATCTAATGTTATTTCCAACAAAAGAAGAATGACATTTCATGTGCAGTCTTGTAAATATTAAATAAATGTGATATATATATGTGTGTGTAGGTCTCTCTCTCTCTATATATATAGGGTTATAAAAGAGAGTTCATTTATAAATTAAATTACAATATGCAAAGTACAAAAATCTGCATTTTCCTCAGAATTTTACCATAATTGGATATGCTTATACACCAAAACTTTCAGGCATTTTACCAGTTGGAATGCTGGTGTCAGTGGGTTTGACAACTGCAATATTCTTGCCACTAAAGTGGCAAGAATTTAAACCAACTGCCCGATTTCCCCAGTTTGGAAAACCGGCAGGACTCTTTGAGATTGATGTGGTGATCTCGTCCACATGACATCACTTTCCCACCCACATGACATCATTGTCCTGCCCCACAACATCATGCCCCTCTGCCCGGAGTTAACACCGCAAAAGGTGGCAACCCTACTCAGGCCACTTATGCTATTCATTATATCAGTCAGTTCATACCACCCTTTGTTAAAATTGTTGTTTCTGAAGTAAACCATTATAGAAAAAAGCAGCAGAGTGTAATCTTAATGTAGTGATGTTAACCACATAATAATTAATATTGCTATGGCATGATACTTTAGGAAGTTCAGAGGACAATGCAATTGTTTGCCTACCTACTGACAAACACTAAAGTGATGAAATGTACAGAGAGCAATTTAGGCTTTCATATACAGGTACAGATGTTGGATCTATTATACAGAATGCTTGCAACCTGGGATTTTCCTGGTAATTTGGATCTCCATACCTTAAATCTGCTAAAAATCATTGAAACATTAAAAAAACCAAACATGATTGCTTTGCCACCAATGTGGATACATGCAGCTTTTACCATCAAGTACATTGTACCGTTTTATTATTACAGAGAAAAAGAAAATCATTTTAAAGAATTTGAATTATTAGCTTAAAACATACTCTATGGGAGATGCTTGTAATTCAGAGTTTACAGGATACCAAGTTATTCAGGGCCCTTTAGTAATTTGGTAGATAATCCTTAAGGCTTTTAAAAACATTTTTAGATTTGCTGTTATACCACTTAGTTACCATCAAGCAGAAAGTACAGTTGTTAGTGTAAAATGTTTCTGAGCTTTCTGGATAATTGTTTTTTGAATAATAGATTCCATACCTGTACAAAGTATTTTAAATTAAGTAGAAAAATGTCACTTGAAATGGTAAGAGAATCACGAGTTTTTTTGAATTAGCAATAACTCCCCCTTACAAAAATGTATCCCACAGACAGAAGCAAGCCCTTACACTGTTAGCAGACTATAGTATTCTGTGTTCTTAGATAAACTATCAAAAAGGCACTCCTAAATACCATTCTCTTTAGTTTTGTACATTTTATCCCCTCTGTTAAAACAACAGGCAAGCTAAGATCATCCCCTAATAACAGTTTTTTCCTGTTAGAGCAATTGGTGCTTTCCTACTTACAAGACAGCATTCTGATGTAGGCTGGATATAATGCTCTACAGTAGTGTTCCTGGGTTCTTCAGGTAAAGCTTATGAACACAACTTATAACATATAAATGAGCAGTTCTGTTCCTTTGACTTTTCTTTCAGAGGGAAAATACATTTATCATACAGATATAATTAATAAATGAAGTTGCCTGGATTTTCTAAATATTTCTGTTGTTTGCTAAGGCAAGCCTACATTTGTTCAGGTGCAGAGAATGGCCTCACTATGTCTCCCAGTTAGTCGAATTGCTCCTGCCTGTGAGGAATAATAGTGATTCATATAATGTCATAATATAGGCACCTGCTCCTAATGTTCCCAAGGCGTTGCATATCAACTAAAGTGAAGCTAAAATAAAGGCCAAAGTATTTTGGAAACAATGCTGGAAATCTATAAAGACAGGCACAAGTTGATGATACAATATAGTTTATTGGCAAAGTACATACACTAAATAAACATAAAATGGGCAAACTGCAATCTGCAGATTACATCTCTTTCCAAACTGAGCAGTAAAAGGAAGGTGGATAAGGGTAATGCTGAGGGTTGGGTGTACAATTACTGCCATAACCAAGAGAAGTTAGGTCTGTATACCTTGAATTGAATTAAAATATTGCCATTGTTTACATAATTATCAGACAAAATTTCCACATCAACCAGTCACAGTCCCAAGTCTCTCTCAAAACTGGACCTTACTTTGTCCGATTCAGAGATCCATTATGCACTATGTTCCCTGGTTATAGCCCTGACAATTTTGTAGACCCCTTACTCAGACATCTTTAATACTACCTCCATTTATATCAGTCTTTACAAATTTTGGCATACGATTGGCATCAACCCAGCATGTCAGCAGCTACATCTCTGGTCACTGCTTCAAATCCCTTCTGTTCTAAGAAAGGTTGCTATATGCATATCAGAGGCAACTTCCAGAATTTGTCCAATGACTACCCCCAAAATTTCTTTACACAGCTAGAGATGAGATTATTGGGGGGGGGGGTGCAGTGGAATCAACAACAAAGGGGCATAATAGCCAAAGAAGGGAAGGATGCTTATTTTGATGGTGCTTTAGCAAAAACAATTAATAAACAGATATTAATATACATTTTGATGCATGAACAGTCAGTTATAAATCCCTATCGGTCTTAAACTGATCTTAAGTTTGATGTTGTGAAAACTTCCTGAGCATCTCACTTGCAGATTCCAGCAATGTTAAGGCTAGATGTCAGCAATGTAACTACAAATGGCACAGGATAATATCCTCACCCAGGATCAGAGATGAAAAGAAAGGAGTCCCATGGGCACACAGTCTTTTATTACAGGAGAAAATTATGCTCACATACATTACTACGTTATGCAGTACAGAGATATAGGTGAAAAGAGTGTGATAGATTAAGAAACTCCCTGGGATCTTTAATGGTGATAAGGATGTGCCTCAGACAAAATCTTTAACAGGGGTTCAGGAGTCTCTAGAAAGATCAAGACCAGATGTAAAATGCTGAAAGGAAAGCCCTGGATCTATAAGCGCAGGGGCTGCATGACAAGGGATCCGAATGAACAGCAGCCTGATTACACTGGTTTATGTTTAGAGATCGGCAGAACCAGAATTAGGTGAGAAGGAAAGAGTTAAGGCAGGAGTAAGCTGGACTGGGGGGATGTGATGTCAGGAAAAGATACACTCACTTCCTTATCTTCTGAATGTGGATGTTTATATGTTATATTGTGCTTTCTTTATACAGTATAAACTGGCACTGGCTTCAGGTTGGGTTTTTGCCCTCCTCTGGATCAAAACAGTGGATATATGATAATGTATTTTAAGTTTTATTTGTCACAACAGCGGACCTTGCCAGAGTACTGCACAGGTCATTTTAGCAGAGGGAGCACAGTGGATTGATAGATACAGACGCTACTACTGCTTGTGCTAGGTGACAGCCTGCTTGGATTTCCTATCATCGAGACACTGCAGACCCAGGACCGGCAGCAGGGCTGCTGAACTTCTCTCATGGTGGGAGATGCAGCTCCTGCTGGTAGCAGAGTTTGGGGCCATCCTCTCTGTAGGTAGAGGCAGTCTAATACTCATTCAAGTCTTCAGCAAGGAATGGCAGAGAATACAAGCAACCTCTTAAGGAATTCTGGCTTTAGAATATTACCATTCCATTCCATTTTTGTTCTAATTTATACAAGAGCAGTGGCCAGCTCCATGTAAATCCCACCCTTCCCAGCTACAGTTGGTGATCACAGTGATTTCCAGTAAAAAGCTTTAACTAATAAAACTTAGTTCTTATAGAAACCTAAAGAAATAGTAGAATTCTTAATCATTATCAAATGAAAGTTAAGGTAGGACTGGCACTGTTGGCCAGCTTGTATATATTGCAATAAATGGACCAAAATTCCCTCTTTATTTTAACACAGAGGGCATTTTTAATAGTGTTGTGTACAAAATGTCATAATGTCCTATATATTAAGGCAGAGGATCACTTGCCTTTGTCTATATATATATATACAGGTCCTTTTCAAAAAATTAGCATATTGTGATAAAGTTCATTATTTTCTGTAATGTACTGATAAACATTAGACTTTCATATATTTTAGATTCATTACACACAACTGAAGTAGTCCAAGCCTTTTCTTGTTTTAATATTGATGATTGTGGCATACAGCTCATGAAAACCCAAAATTCCTATCTCAAAAAATTAGCATATCATGAAAAGGTTCTCTAAACAAGCTATTAACCTAATCATCTGAATCAACTAATTAACTCTAAAAACCTTAAAAAGATTCC
Organism: Xenopus tropicalis; assembly: GCF_000004195.4. Lineage (NCBI taxonomy): Eukaryota > Metazoa > Chordata > Amphibia > Anura > Pipidae > Xenopus > Xenopus tropicalis. The sequence continues at coordinate 102,858,301 of NC_030678.2, read as the reverse complement.
TGAGGCTTTTAGAAACTCCCAGCCTGGTTCATTACTCAAAACCGCAATCATGGGTAAGACTGCCAACCTGACTGCTGTCCAGAAGGCCATCATTGACACCCTCAAGCAAGAGGGTAAGACACAGAAAGAAATTTCTGAACAAATAGGCTGTTCCCAGAGTGCTGTATCAAGGCACCTCAGTGGGAAGTCTGTGGGAAGGAAAAAGTGTGGCAGAAAACGCTGCACAACGAGAAGAGGTGACTGGGTCCTGAGGAAGATTGTGGAGAAGGACCGATTCCTGACCTTGGGGGACCTGCGGAAGCAGTGGACTGAGTCTGGAGTAGAAACATCCAGAGCCACCGTGTACAGGCGCGTGCAGGAAATGGGCTACAGGTGCTGCATTCCCCAGGTCAAGCCACTTTTGAACCAGAAACAGCGGCAGAAGCGCCTGACCTGGGCTACAGAGAAGCAGCACTGGACTGTTGCTCAGTGGTCCAAAGTATGTCATTCGGAAATCAAGGTGCCAGAGTCTGGAGGAAGACTGGGGAGAGGGAAATACCAAAATGCCTGAAGTCCAGTGTCAAGTACCCACAGTCAGTGATGGTCTGGGGTGCCATGTCAGCTGCTGGTGTTGGTCCACTGTGTTTTATCAAGGGCAGGGTCAATGCAGCTAGCTATCAGGAGATTTTGGAGCACTTCATGCTTCCATCTGCTGAAAAGCTTTATGGAGATGAAGATTTCATTTTTCAGCACAACCTGGCACCTGCTCACAGTGCCAAAACCACTGGTAAATGGTTTACTGACCATGGTATTACTGTGCTCAATTGGCCTGCCAACTCTCCTGACCTGAACCCCATAGAGAATCTGTGGGATATTGTGAAGAGAAAGTTGAGAGACACAAGACCCAACACTCTGGATGAGCTTAAGGCCGCTATTGAAGCATCCTGGGCCTCCATAACACCTGAGGATTCCCGACCAAGTATTGAGTGCATAACTGAACATAATTATTTGAAGGTTGACTTTTTTTTGTATTAAAAACACTTTTCTTTTATTGGTCGGATGAAATATGCTAATTTTTTGAGATAGGAATTTTGGGTTTTCATGAGCTGTATGCCACAATCATCAATATTAAAACAAGAAAAGGCTTGAACTACTTCAGTTGTGTGTAATGAATCTAAAATATATGAAAGTCTAATGTTTATCAGTACATTACAGAAAATAATGAACTTTATCACAATATGCTAATTTTTTGAAAAGGACCTGTATATAAATGAAGAACAGAGTGCCACACACACAGGGACTTAAAAAAGAACAAAAAAAGCTTTATTAATCCAACGTTTCGAATATTAAATGTGTTCTTCTTCAGGGACAAACCAAAAGACTGTGCACAAACACCCTCCTTAAATAGGCCACTACAAAAAAAGTGCCAAAATCTAGTGTCCGTAACCATGGAAACCGCTTGTATACAAAAGAAAAGAAAAGGAAAAGCATAATTAAATTGTAGATCAAACATGAAAAGAAAGTGTAACAAATCCTCCAGACACTTATAGCTGATATAAAGTGAAACATAAGTATAGCACACAAATGTAGCAAAAATACAAGTAGCATTTCAGGCACAAATTATATCAAGTCAGGATATGAGCCAGAGTGGAACAGAATCAGAAAAAAACAAAAACCAAAAGAAAAAACCTACCCGATCCGTACTACCAAACAGAGTTAAATAAGCCAGGAGCCCACAGTAACCACCGGTACCAGTAAGTAAAAACGTCATCATTTGGAGCCAAAAAGTACCGCCGTTGCCGTGATGTTGACCCACATTAACCACTGGTACCAGTAAGTAAAAACGTCATCATTTGGAACCAAAAAGTACCGCCATTGCCATGATGTTGACCCACATTAACCACTTGTACCAGTAAGTAAAAACGTCATCATTTGGAACCAAAGAGTACCTTGCGGCAGACCCGTGTCAGGGGAATAGGTGGCAGCACGTTATTATTAAAAAAAAAAGTAGAATCTAGCCAGATCAGTTCAAAGCCCATAGGTGGATACATGGGCATAGAGCAAATCAGTGCTGGGAGCGCAACAGGGGCCCATCGGGGGAATAAGTTGTTCCATGCCAATAGTAAAAATGACCTGCTTAAACAGACCTTCAGGACAGTTAAGTCCACGGCTCACTATCACAGGTAGAGTAGTGATTGGGGATACATGTGGACCCACAATGTGTATAAAGGTCAACTGGCAGGCAAAGGACATAAGTAGCAGGCATTGGAGATTAGTATGAGCTGCACATTAATGCGGATGCCGCTGAAGGCATGTCTACCCCTGAAGCAGTAATACTCTCACTGCATTTCAGAAGGTATGACAGTCGCAATTGCAGCAAATTAGGAGACATAGCAGTCCCAAGTGCAGCCTAGTGTAACAACGGCTAGAATTGAGAATAAGCCATATATGTGTCAGCCCAAGCACTCATTATTGACATTCCCGTACCATAAGGCAGTGCTGTCCAACTTCTACGGTGCCGAGGGCTGGAATTTCTCTAGCATACATGATGGAGGGCCGCTAATGGCAGGCAGTTTTGACCACTCCCCCTTTTTAAACCACACCCACTTCAAACCACACCCATTTTATCACAATGGTGTTAGTGCAGCAAAAACCCAAATGCTTGGTCCTCACTGCGGGGATATCAACCCTTAAATCCAAATGCCTCCTCCTCACCTGTGGATAGCGCAGCAACCCCCAGCACATAATTACACACCTTAGGGACCATTTAATGGCTATTTCCAACTACTAACAAACTCCCAGAACAAACCCTGCCTGTGTGTGCCATACCATTTCTGCCCTATGCTCCCTATGTGCCATACTCTGCCTACCCTATGCTGCCTGTGTGTGCCATACTCTGCCTGCCCTACCCTGCTTGTGTGTGCCATACTCTGCCTGCCCTACCTGTGTGTCCCATACCCTCCCTTCCCTATGCTGACTATGTGCCATACTCTGCCTACCCTATGCTGTCTGTGTGTGCCATACTCTGCCTGCGTGCCATACTCTGCCTACCCTATGCTGTCTGTGTGTGCCATACACACAGGCATCATAGGCCAGGCAGTACATACAACATCTGAGGTGTGAACAGGTGAACAATGTGCCTGAGCCTGAGGTGTGAACACTGCAGGCGTTGAACAATGTAGGGATTAAAAGGTTTGAACAACACAGGGAATTACATTTTTAAACAATCCAGGGTGATTACAGCCTGAATCTGAGGTGAGAACCATGCAGGGGGCCAGGTAATCTCAGTACTGATACCATTTAAAGCTTAGACAAAGGTAAATCATCAAAGCAGCCAGACAGGGGGGTGGGGGCACACAGAGGGGGGTGTGGCCCGCGGGGCACCAGTTGGACAGCATTGCCATAAGGGAATATTGGGTTATCACGCTCAAAGCCATACAAATGGACTAATATACAAAAATGAGAAGATGAAATTATTATTGGGGATTGCTACTGCATGCTCGCACAGTCAGGCCCAGGGGTACAGCTCCATTAGACAAATAGTTAGGGGCATACAGCAAGTAGACTCTGAGCTAGGTGCACCTGATAGTGGTGCAGGTAAATACAAAAAAACACCCGAAGGCTTAAGCTAGCGTTCCACTCAATAAAGGACTTATCAGGGATCAACATTGGTACAATGTACAAGAATAAGTAAAATAAAAGTACATAAAAATAAAAACGAGTAAAAAGAAAAAGTAATAATAAGGTGAACCCCGAGACACCATCAAATGAGGATTTGTATAAAACGTGAAAAAATATACTTTCAAAAATAAAGTAAAATAAAACAAATGAAAAGCAAGAATATATGTACTTGTCAGTGCATATTGAGGAAAAAATAATAAAAATAATAAGCTAGTAGTCAATAGATTTTTAAAAGAAACTTCTCAATTAATAAAGCTTAAGTCATATAAAAATAGAGAGAGAAAGCAGTTCACTGAGTCCACGTGGGCTAACAGTGTCAAGCTTAAAAATCCATCTAGCTTCCAATTTAAGTAAATCCAAGTCTCTATTGCCACCTCTCCTTGGGACAAGAACATGGTCAATCAGCATATGCCTGAATTGAGGAAGAGAGTGCTTTGCAGTCAAAAAATGCTAGCTATTGGTTGGTCTGCTTTGTCAGAGGCCAGAGCTGCTCGAATTGCACAACGATGCTTGTTCATCCTGTGCCTATAGGCAGTAGCCGCCTTCCCAATGTACGACAGGCCACAAGGACACCATGCCATATACACAACAAAGTCACTCATACAAGTCAATCTGTGGCGAATTTTGAAGTTTTGACCAGTGTGGGGATGCCTAAAAGAAGAGTCATTTACCATTAACATGTCACCCAGTTTTCTGGCCCTCCTGTAGCCCATGAGTGTTTTTTTGGTACCAGTGAAAGGCAATGAAGTATCAGAGGTGATGATGTCCCATCTGTTGAGAAGAGCTTGCTGCAAAGTTCTGCTCTCCACCGAAAAAGTGTTGGTAAAAAATGGGCAGAGGCTGTTTGTCAGGAGGCCTAGTCTTGGTGTAGTAAATCGTCCTGGGTAAATCTTAGAGCTTTTGCTTTCTGTTCCCCAATCAGCTTTCGACTGTAGCCATGCTGCACAAATCTCTCAGCCATCTGGTCCACTTGGGTGATAGCTTTCTCACGATCAGAGTTATTTCTGATGACACATAGGAATTGAGAGAACAGGACCCCCCTTGTGGTGGAACTCGGATGGTGTGAATGTGCATGCAAAATGGTGTTTCGGTCTGTAGCTTTACGGAATAATATGGTGCCCAGCCTATCATATTTCTTATACATATCAATAACACTTTTTCTTTTGTATCAAGTCCCTGTGAGTGCGGTACTTTTTCTATTATATTTTTGTTTTTGACCTGCACCAAGGGTATTTGGACTTGTATAGGGTGTGCTCCTCCCTGTGGACTATATATATATATATGCACGTGTGTGTGTAGCAAGTAAAGCAAATTATTCTTATATATATATATATTAAGAAAAAATAATTTAAAACTGGAGAATCCTAGATGAAATAACCTCAGTTGGTAGCTTTTTCTAAATGTATCTATAAATGTCCATAAAAACTGTTGAGTACTGGTCAAATTCATAGCAGTGATTAAATCTGACAATGGGTTTCTGCTAAAGAAGGTAAAATTCATTGTTTCAATTAACTCACCTGGCCATTAATTGCATCCTTTTAAGCCCAATTTCAACACATTAAGATAATTGGAAAAATCTGCAAGAATTACTGGGAAATAAAACACAAACCCCCTGAATTATAACTCATTATCATTATTACCAGCTGTTGAACAATTAATCTGCTCTAAAATATAGTATAAAAAGCCTATATTATTATTATTATTATCTGCTGGGGGGGGTGGGTGATTTTACAAGCTATAGACTGACAGGCCATAGTGCTCAACAGCCCCAGTAAAGCTCTAAGTGGCATATGGACTGGCAATACCAGTTGAAGCAAACCAATTTAGAGACTGCAGTGCCAAGCATTTCTTGGGGCCATTTGTTTTGTGCTGGCTCTGGTATATGTGTCTTGGCTTTACTAACTAAATATAAGGGAATGTGATGATTATATTCCATTGAGTATTATGATGTCGTTTTCTGATGCACTCCTGTCTCTCTGTAGGCAGAAATCTGTGCAGTAAAAGAATATGAAAATAATTACAAAACTGTATTATCAATGTCCATATCCATATACAGGTATAGGATCTACTATCTGGAATGCTTGGGACCTGGGAGTTTCCTAAGATTTTTCTATAATTTTGGTCTTCATACCTTAAAGGAAAACTATACCTCCAAAATGAATATTTAACCAACAGATAGTTTATATTATGTTAAGTGACCTATTAAAGAATCTTGTCAAACTGGAATATGTATATCAGTAAATATTGCCCTTTTACCACCTGGTGATGGGCCCCTGAATGTCCCTTGGGCTATTTAGTGATGGGCCGTGTGCTCCCTCAGAGATCACCTGACAGGAAATAATGCAGCTCTAACTGTAACAGGAAGTAGTGTGAAAGCAAAAGACAGAACCCATTCATTGGCTGATGTGGCCTAGCATGTATGTGTGCCTTGGCTTGTTTGCAAATGTTTCCAAGGCAAATGTTTTCGCGAAAGTGTGACAAAAAGAACAAATAATGTTGCTGAGACAAAAGAGTTTCCCAATTGACTTTAATGCATTTGGAGTGAGAAGAAAAGTTGCGCATAAAAAATGTCACATGTAGAAAAAGTTGCCTATTGACCTCAATGCATTTGTAAATTTTTCGGCATTTCACAATTTTTTCAGCAGTTTTGCTCATCACTACAAGATTGTTTCGCCACCAATTTGGATTCATTCAACTTAGTTGGGATCAAAAATAAGGTACCGTTTTTCAGAGAAAAAGGGAATCATTAGAATTACTTGCTTAAAATAGGCTCAAATGTTTCACTGTAAGTAAATCGTCGACTCCACACAGGATATCATTGTAAATCAGTTGACTCCAATGTCACCTTTAAAAAGCAATGGCCAAGTGAATAAAAATTGCTGCTTTTCTACAGCTAAAAATGGGTTTGCTATGAAAATTTCTACATACAGATGGTCTTTAAAAATCTTGTGGTTAATATGCAGAAGAAAAAGGAATTAACCATTGCTCTGCAATTTAATTGGCCCTAAAGTGATTATAAAAGCTTTAAGCAGTATATTTATAGTGGATGTCTACACAAAAATGGAAAAAAAATAATAATAAAAATACCTTTACAATATACATTAATCCAAACAATTTATCATAAAAAAAATCACAAGTATTTGTAAATCTAATAAATGCTACTAAAAACAGTTTATGTCTGTATATTAATATTCCCCTTGCTTTTCCTGACTGACCATTAACACAAGACTCCCATAATGCCTTGCATTCTCTATCATTAACATACCTGAGAAGAAGAAGAAACACGTAAGGCACTGTAGATTTGGAGTCTTGGTTACAGGAGAGCTTATTTCTGATCCATTGGTTTTTTAGTCAAGCAAACTGACAGACAGAAACCACTTACAAATGCCAATTCATTTATAAATATCTTTGAAGTCACTAAATATTTTTAGCAATGTAATATTTTTAGTAATGTATATTGGAAAGGTTACTTAAGGGCTTATTTATTATGCTGTGTAAAAAACGGCAAGAAAATTTGCCATACATCGCCAGGGTTCAGCGTGTAAAATTGGTGTAATTTTTTTATGCATTTTTTCTTCTTTTCTCCTTATGTATTATTATTTATATTTATTATTTATATATTATATTTATTATTTATATTTCTCTTATGTATTATTATTTATATTAATATTTATTTTACACAGCTTTTTATGCAGTTTTTTCGGCAAATTAGTTTTACACAGCATAATATATACGCCCCTTAGTGTAGGACTGAACTCAAATGTTGGAAATGGTAATATGTAAAGAAAGTGATAGAGACTTCCTGTTTAATATTAAGCAGGTAATTACCTGTGTTTTATTCATAATAGGGTGTTACACTAACAGGTACTTTTCTCTTCACAAAGTTCATTCGTTTGACATCAGAACAGAGTGGTCTACTGACAGTCTGGACACAACAGAAACCTGTTTTTGACGGTGTCTCATCTAATATTAGGGCTATTTAATGAAGGAAAATGACAAATATTGTACTCACAGTCTTTAGTCTTTTAACTTTGTTCTCCCAAAACGTCACAAGCTCCTCCCCCACTTCCTGGTTACTATTTCCTGGATGGAGAGTTCACTTCCTGTTATTCTCTACATTTGCTGTGTCTCCTAGAACATTATAGAGGAATTATACTTTCCATTTATTGTGCCACATTAGAAGAACACTTTCTTTTATTACAACAATGTAAAAGGACAACCCCTTAAAACACACTGGGGCTCATTTTTCAACACTGGGCAAACTTACCCATTAGCAGTAACCATAGCAACCAATCAGTGATTGGCTGTTTCAACCAGCTGCATGTAGAACAATGAATGCCACAATTCGATTGGTTGCCATAGGTTACTACCAATGGTCAAATATGCCCAATGTTGATAAATGGCCCCCACTGTGCCTCATTAAAAGAGGTTAATCATTGACTTAATGGCATAATTAGAAATAATAGAATAATTATGAATGGTTTATAAAAAAAAAAGTGGAAGATAATTGGAGGTTATAAAAAAGCTGTATGTTTTTCCTTGGAAGGGATTTTACATATGCTCCAATACCAGAAATCATTCTTTAAAAACAATCTAGCGTAGCTTAATGAAGTCAATGGGAAACACTAGGTAAAATATGTTTCAAGCGTCTTTAAAACTTTTAAAACTGGCATTTTGCACAAGGCTTTGGGGTTGAAAAAAAATCCATACACAGCTTTAAAAAAATTCTGGATTTTAATTCAGCCATGACTGGTGTTTAGAAGGTGATGAGCGATCATTGTTTTTTACATGGCTTAATAGACATACCCCTTGAACTTCAGTGAACTGTTTACTGCATTAATCAGTTTGTAGGTCAGTATGAGAGAAGTATTTAATTACCAGAGAAGTCTGTGCCACATGATTCCTTCCCAAATGAACAAACTGTTCATATGTAAACTATAAACCATTCAGTCTGTTGAAATATTTTTGAGACAAAAGGTATTAATGTTACAAAGTGATTCTGACATTTTATTTTACTGAAAATGTCATGCTGTGAGTGCTCAGTGATGACCACGTATTATTCTTTTTTTTTTAAGAAGCAAAGTTTTCATCCATCATTTAATGGAGATACAGTATGCCTTCAGAACATGTGTGGTAATACAATGCTTTTGGAAGCTGTAGTTCAATAAAACTCTCTAAAATGTCATCTGACATAAACGTTGGCTCCGTAAAGGAGAAAAAATCCTCATAGAAAAAAAGGGGTTCAAATACAAGCCTAGAGCAACAGCTGTTAGAGGAATAGCAGGAAAATGTTCCAAATTATGGTTTACCATTAACAGTAGACCTAAAATGAATGAGCTATGGGGAAGCTAGAAAGGTTGAAGAGCAGCATTTGGATATTTATCCGTAGAGGTAGGGAAACTGAAAACCAACACAAGGAAACACTTTTTTTTACAGAGGGAGTAATACATATCAGGACCTAATATGATTAACCATCCCTATTGATGTACAAATGCTATTTCCCTAGTTACTAGACAGAAGCTTATGTACTTAGCTTATTTACATATCTATAATTATTGGAAATAGGTGGTCCTTCCTCTTTAGCCATCACCTGACCCAGGTCTGGGAAGCCTGGTGTCAACAAGGGTTCTGCACTAGAGGGACAACCTTTTGGGGAACAGGGAGCCTATGAATGAGGTTTAGTCAGATTACAGGTTTAGTTTTGCCAAAGTGCTTTCTAGGAACATAAAATAGTAAGGCATAGCTAGAGAGGGTGGCTCTGTGCCCCACCTATGGATTTAGCTCCAGGTAGCTCTCCCTAAGGGATAACTGGCCTAAAGGGAAGAAACCACAGTGTGAAGGGATTGAGACATAGGTGTATTTATCAACACTGGAGGCAAACATCACTGGTGATATTGCCTAAAGTTACCAATCAGATCTTTGCTTTTATTTTCTAACTTGCTGATTGGTTGCTATTGGCAACATCACCGGTGATGCTTGTCTCCAGTGTTAATAAATACACTGCTTAAACAATTTTTATTGAAGGGGATCCAGACCACTAGCTGGTAACCTAAAGGTGTATCTTAACCTACCAAGTGTCTCCACAGTGGTGCCACAATTGCTTCACAGCAGCAGAGAGGTGTAGTCGCATTACACCATCTACCTTCCTCCCGCACTTTAAAAGGAATAACTGGCTCATTCTGCCCTTTCATACACAGCTCATTCTGCCCTTTCATACACATTACTCAAATATTTTTTACATATGCAGGAAATAAAAATATATATAATGCATACCTTGTATTTATTGTATTACTGGTCTTTCACTGTGGCCCATGTTCTACAATTACTTTTATACCAAGAAAGGGTTACACATACACTGAATAGCCTTCCTGCTGAAGTTGTTGGCATTAATTCAGTAATCAGGAATTTAAACATATGTGCAAGTTATTTTCAGGATATAAAAGCAGCATTAAACATTTAATAAGTAGACTAGATGCTTCTTTGAGGTCATGTTAAATGTTTCTTTATGTTGATGCCATTAAAGGGTAGATTTATATACACCCCTATTTATACAACCTTGTGTCACTGATAAGGTACATTACCTTTACCAACACTAAAAGGACCAGTAAAGCCAGGAAATGAAAATGCCTTAAAGGTATTTAGACATAATGTTTACTCAGTCTGCTATTTCTAACCATTTCCGGAATGAAGGAAAGCTTTTTGAAAACACCTGTAGTTTTTCTGGTGAAGGCGGGTGGGGGGAGAAATGTATTATCTGTATTATTAAGGCTCCTGAACACAATAGACCAGGTGGGGCTTTCTTTGTAAAGCAGATACAAGATGACTAAATACAGCAGAGCTGTTCAGGGCCAGATTTAGGGCATAATGGAAATGAAGCTGAAAAATTATACTGGCCTTGGTCTCTCCGACAGAACGTCAACAGGTTTTTTCTGTTCATGCTGTCAAGAAATCAATGTTTCTGGTGCTTATGTCTCCTGGACTAGAGTGTCTGCCTCCAGGCAACTCCTTTGCCCTGGTCTATGCTGGGTCTAGGCTGGACTTTGGCAGCAGGGTGACCGTGATCACTGGTTCAGTTCAGTACTAGCTGGCTCCTGCTGAGTTATAGAATGAATGAAAATGCACATTGCTTTTGTGCAGCAAAACAACACCTGGTAGTCACAAGGCGAAAGAGACAGGTAGATATTAGCTTTGACAGTAATATTCAGTGTGTCAATGTTTATTTTCAGAACTGCTGTATGTGTTCTTTTGCATTGAAAAATTAAATTATTTTAAAACAAAAGTCAAACAGCCTGACAAACAGCAGCTCATTCTGCCCTTTCATACACAGTATTTTTTACATATATAAATATATACAATGAGTAATTTGTATTTCTCGTGTAACTGGTCTTTCAATAATGAGAACACATTTGCAAACAGGTATTGTTTGTGAAATCAATATATAATAAATAAGTACCATCAGGGACAGAACTAGAGGTAAGCAGGAGCAGTATGTGCTTAGGGTGCAACAGGAGGGGCGCTAGGCTCATACCTCTTGTTGTGCCTCCCCCTAGTTTGGCTTTCTAAAGCTGCCTCACTGCAACCAGCAGTTGATACACGATGGTTGCAAGGTGCTTGTTACCATCCTACATCATAACCCCTACAACCCGCACACATCCCTGCATGCAATTTAGAGAATCGGCAGAGTTGTGCTATGGTGATACCTAGGTGTTTACCCAGCTTGCCAAATGCAGACAGCACTGTAATAATGTGGCAAGTTCAGGTCTTTGCACTCCATACTGTGCCTAGTTTTTTTTGCACTTTATCCTGATATGAGCCCTCAGATGTTTTAGTAATATACTATCTGGCAGTAAGCTGCTATAGGTAATAAGAACTGGAGCAAAGTTTTCAATCACAACTTTGCTCAGTATGAGACCATAAGAATATATTGTTAGTCATAAATTAATGTTTATTAATCTGCCTTGGAGGAATGTTATGGCATTGGCAGTCCTATACATTATTATTAAGAAATAAAACTTGTTAAAGTGTTTCATTTGCTCTTTAATATTAGTGTAGGTAGAGAATGTCTTAAAGATAACTTTTCATGTCCCAAGCAACTCATTGCCAATCTTGGCCTTGTGTTTCAGCATCAGATAGGCTCAGAGGTATTTGGTAGTTTTAGGTATATTAAAGTGAAGTCAGCTTCTTTAACAAATAAAATGACTTTGATGAAGTGATTGCAGTTTTCATGGAAAGTCTTTGAAAAACAACATAAGTTCTTTCTTGATGAAGGCATTCTTTCATGAATGCAGTCACAGTGATTAAATGATTGAGGTATGTAAGGAAGCTTTTTTTGGGGGTGGGAAATATTTCACGCTTGAAACTGTGACAGTTACATAACATCATACAAGTCCAACAAAGTTTTCAGAAATGTTCTGGGGCTGCCATTGGCTTGTATTATAACCATGCCATCTCTCTCAAGATGAAAGAGGTTTTGAAATTCTTGCTTTGGTGGGTCATAGAGCACACATTAACCAGGTCACCAGCTCTGCATTCGAAATATCTGCTTTGATAGCAGAAGTAATGTGCAGAGAATGTCATGTGCTAGCCACTTGCATCAGTGATTACATATATATCATAAATAATGTGTTTCTTAATATATATAAATTTATATATATAAATCTGTCATTGCTCTTAACTATTAATCATTGCAATTGGAATTACACACTAATAAAAACTAATAATTATTTGTTTAAATAGGACTCTAGGGAAATTGCCATTCCTGGCATTTCAAAGCTTTCTTGATAATTATTCATGTTTTACGTGTGACACACATGCACTCAGTCTCAATAGCACATACTATAACCCTTCTGGCAGGTGATCTCCATATCACCAGATAAAAAAAACAAAACAAAGTGTCTTCATATGTGCTTTGAGTGCAGCCTGTACTTGCATAAGTAGAGAATGGATCTTGCAGCAGTCTTGGAAGGCTCTACTCTGTTTAGCTCCAAGTCTAACACATTTTAGGTAATCACAGTGGGAAAGACCTTTGGGCAAATGGGCATCACATCTGGAAGCAATTACATGAGGAGTTTCTGGCAAATGCCATATCACCACCAAGCTACTTAAGAACCTTGGAATACAAAGTGCTCAAATGTATAGATGGTGGTCTCAAAGAACTGAGGCATTAATACAGTATATCATTAACCTTCCCTCACTATAAAAGGTGAAGAGGAATAGAGGTCAAAAGCATTAGCCCTCCAGAATGAGGCACCCAATTCACCATTTTTAATCTCTGTCATCTCACCGGGTAAAGAAAAGGGTCACCCCTAGGATGACCCTATAAGATAGTCTGTGTTAAGACTAATTTCTACAGAACTTATCTAAGCCATTGCTATACAACTTATATCAAATGTACTGCAGGCAAATACAATATAATTTAATACAAATTTATATGTATTGTAGGAACCAAACGTTAGAACTTAAGAATTGCTGTATTGATTTTGGCACTACTGTTTAACATGAGAAGTTAAGAGTGAAGAAATGTTCAAAGTAATTACACAGTGTGATTTTAGGTCAAAAAAGCAAATGTCACATTCAAAATGTATGTGCATGTGTGCATGCTGTAAGTGTTTACTTGGCAAATTGTGTTTTGTGTTCATGCATAGGTGTGTGATCTCCAAAAATGTATGTAGGCCACTGGATCCAGAGGGCTAGCTAGTGTGTGATGATCACGATGCAGAAGGGAACATGAAGTAGATGCAACAACATAAGCATTGTTTCCATGTCTACTGTTGACTAAGATAGAGTCCTGCATCTGCTCGTGTACCTGCACAATACCCACAGGTTTCAGCCAAAAATCTCTGATTTCCTAACCAAGCAGGTAGTCTGCGGGTACCCTGTCTAGGTACCTAGGTCAGTTGCAGGCTCACATTCCCCCCACCTGCCCAAGTTAAAAGTTTTTTTCCCCCCTGACCAGGTTGATCTGCAGGTCCTCTCGTAGGGTCAGGTGGTGAGGATGGGGCAGGGGGTATAGTGGGTCAGTGGTCCGGGTTTGCCCAATCAGCCTGGGGCAATCTTGCTCCAGAGCCCACCCTTCCCCACCTCTACTCATTGCCTAGGGTAGTGAAGGAGGTGAACCTGGAAGAGGTTTGTTCTTGAAGTTTTTTAGCTGTTGGAAATAGTCATTATATGGTCCCGAAGGTGTGTAATTATGTGCTGGGGGTTGTTGTGCTATCCACAGGGGAGGAGGTATATGGATTTAAGGGTGTGTCTTAATATGACATAATATAATTCTTTCACATATGAATGAAGTTTGATATCCCCGTAGTGAGCACCAAGCATTTGGGTTTTTGCTGTGCTACCACCATTAATGTGGGTATGGTCTTCAAAGCTCTTGTGATAACATGGGTATAGTTTGAAGTGGGTGTGGTTTAAAAAAGGGGAGTGGTCAAAAATGGCTTCTATTAGTGGCCCTCCACAATGTGGTGGTTCGTGAGCTTTTGGCAACACAACATGGAGTTTGCAGTGGGAATTTTTCAAGTATGTGGTGGCCCGAGAGTGATGCAGCCTCCAGTTTTCAGGGAAATGGTCATTTTCAGAACAGTAGTTTTCTGAAAATAATGCTTATGTGCGTAATAGGGTGTGCCAAAAAAGCATGCGGCAAAATATATTGCGCGCAGCAGAAATAACACATGCGGCGGGAATAAACGCAAGAAAAAACGCTCATTGCGAGTTAAATAACGCAAAGAACATTGCGTCTTAATTATGACAAGTGTCCTTTTAGTGAATCGATCGTTAAGACGCAAAAAATAAGAAGCGATAAAATTTTTAACGCATGCTATAAATAGTGCTCGTTTTATCGACCTTTAGTGAATCGACCCCATGGTCTCTAGATAACAGAACCTATACCTGATTTTCTTGATTTTTTTTTTATTCTAGTGTGTGTTATTAATGTATTTCGAATTTTTGGCAGTTTTTTTTTCAAATATACGAATTTGACGGCCCCAATGCTTATTTGTTTAAGGGAAAAGGCTAAAAATGTCTTTTATTAAGTGATATTCATGAGGAGTCTATTATTTAAAACTGCTTTGCATGGAGCAATATATATAGATATGGCACAGTGGCGCATTGTTTAGATTACTGCAATGAGAACAACACTGAAATGGAGATTTACACAGTCCTTATGATTGCATGCAGTCACGGAGAGATTAAATTTCAATTTTGTCCTTTTAAACCAATAAAACTTTATTGGGTAAAAAATATTAAACATTTATCACTAATATAAAAATGTAACAAATGATTCGAATATTTTATGAAATGCAATACAAAAAAATATCACATTTTAATAAGTACATATGCAGCCATAATTTAAATGCCAAATTGAATAAACAGTGATACAAAATATTCTAACTAGCTAGATTTCATAACGGGAAGTTCTGCCTTAGGAATTATTATTTTTCATTTGTAACACCTTATGTACAATATACAGTATATTCACCCACTTAGTATGTAAGCTTAGTTACAGATAGTTTATATTATGTTAAGTGAGCTATTAAAGAATCTTGCCAAACTGGAATATATATATATATCAGTAAATATTGCCCTTTTACATCTTTTACCTTGAGCCACCATTTAGTGATGGGCTGTGGGCTCCCTCAGAGATCAGCTGACAGGAAATAATACAGCTCTAACTGTAACAGGAAGAACTGTGGGAGTGAAAGACAAAACTTTGACCATTAATTGGCTGATGTGACCTAACGTGTATGTGTGCCCTTGGTTTATTTGTTAATGTGCACCGTGCATCGTATGATCCTGGGGAGGTAGCCCTTTGGAGTACCCAATAGCACATGCTACTAAAAAATTATATTTTTATGAAAATAGTTTATTTAGATTAAGCAAGGTTTTACATATGGGCTGTTTTATGCAATATATATGTATATATATATATATATATATATATATATATATATATATATATATATATATATATATATATATTATAGACATATATATTAAGACATCTTTGTATATTTATATACATTTATTGCAATTCCTGTTCTTCCTGTCTGTACCATAATGGTGTTGGTAGGTGGCTTCCTGCACTGGTGTAGTTCTACTGAAGTGTGCATTATTCCTGGCTCTGGGGCATGATCCCATTAGGCTCAAGGATTGGGGTAACAATGGTGTAAAGGTATTGGCATACATACATTAACATGGCTGTCCATTTTTGACACTTCATTTTGAAGACCTTGAGGAAGCTTTTTCAAAATCACATTCTATTGCAATGACTCTGATTACAGTAAAAACCTGGAAAGGAATTGGATGCACGCACTTAGTAGTGATCCAAGCTTTGGTACAGATCAGTTTGTTCAATGCACTTGGCCATCCCACAGGCAAAAATTATGTATAATTCAATAGCGCTTCTTCTCTTCCTTCCAGTAATGACACATTAACAAACAGCATTGACAGCATAAGACACACACATCTAATTAGTCAGTTGAAAAAGGACAGACTGTTCTATGCCGAGAAATTTATCTGAAAGCAGAATTAAATAACTGTAACATTCAGAAATGTCTGCTTAATCCTGGTTACTGTACAACATATGTATGATGGAATAGCTTATTAATAGGAATGGTTACGGACACTTTCTCTGTTTTGCTTCTTTACTCCAGCTGTTTCGCTAATATATTTTTCCTGAAAAGTTTAGGTAGACAAAAGCTTTGCACATTCATCAAGTTGTCAGCATCAAATGGTTTTGGGGAAAGGTATCGAGGAAATGTAAAGATGTGTCAGATGTTTCAGATGGTAAATGTAATTGTCTCGTCGCAATGATTTAATGGCTGAAGGAAAAATGTATTGTTGTTACTACTGCAATCCTTTTCCCTGGCATGACATAGCGGGCACTGTATAGATTCAATAAATAACAAGATAGTAAATAAGGCATTAATTCCCAGATTGTGCTTAATATCTTGTTTAACTCATTGGCTAAGTAAATGTGGTTTATACTTAGCTTATAATATTCTGCATATTTCAAACAGGGACTTTAGCAATATAGCATAATAAAAAACAAATGGATTGTCAGTAAATAGGGTATTAAAGCTTAGATTGCTGTCAAAATATGCTTTAACTGGCTTAACTTTAATTTAGATATTCATGCTGAAACAGATTGCTGAGAACCATTAGACTACATCATTTTAAGTATAGGTATGGGATCTGTTATCTGAAAACCTGTTTTTCAGAAAGTTTCTCATTATAGGAAGGCCACCTCCCATAAAATGCATCTTAATCAAATAATTCAAATTTTTAAAAAGGATTTCCTTTTTCTCTGTAATATTAAAACAGTACCTTGTACTTGGTCCCAGCTAAGATATCATTAATCTTTATTGGAGACAAAATGATCTTACTGGGTTTATTGAATGTTTAAATTAATTTTTAGTATCAAGACCCAGAAAGAAAAACCCCAGGCCCCGAGCATTCTGCATTCCCATACCTGCATATAATTTATTGTATAGTACACAAGACCCATGAACTGAAAATAGCAAAGGCATAGGTTATAAGCAGTTTTTACTGCTTAGTGATGTAAAGTGTCATATAAAAATGGGTGGAGAATTATTATGTACTACAATTGCTTACAGGGTCCCTGTTACATGATCCCCTAAAACTCTGAGGAGTTCCATGACAATGATAAGTAATAAGGCCATAGGCCAAGTATGTTTATGCAGGCCATGGAACTCCTTAGTGACTTATAATATAATATCCTCATATGTTACTATTAACGGGGGTACATTATTCCCCATATTATTACTATAGTATATATATATATATATATATATATATATATACAGTCATATAAGTACCTTCAAGTGTGGGACTTTGTCAGTAAAATTGCTAGATTCAATTTGTAATATGTTAGCTGACATTCCGTGGCTTTGCCAGTTCTGCTTGTTCATCATTTTTTGCCTCTGTGGATACCGGAGACTTACAGGGACCCTGTTAGCAAGAGTGGTACATAATTATTCTAAAACTGTAGTTATTTATACCAATAACCATATTTACTGCTCAGTAAAAAATATCGAACAATGATACATTGGCCCTTTAGTGTTGGCATAACTATTATCCTCCTATTATGATCAATCAGGTGCTGTTCATGCATGAGGTGCCTGTATTCCCGAGAAAGTGTTTCACTTTCAAAGGAAGACTGTAAAGCAAGTTGATCCCCAGTGTGAAGGTAGGTTAGATCTGTGCGACCCACCCATAGGAGATCAAATTCACACACAGTGAAAGTTAATCTGATTCCCCTAGGGCAGGGATTCTCAAACCTTTTTTAACTTGTGAGCCACATGCAGATGTAAAAAGTGTTGGTAAACCACACAGACATGAAAAAGTTCTTTGGGGATGCCAAGTAAGAACTGTAATTGGCTATTTGCTAACCCCAATTGGACTGCTAGCCTGCAGGAGGCTCTGCTCGGACTAAAAGTGCTTCTCTATGCTTCCAAAACTTCAATCTAGAAATGTAAAAATGGGCACCTAAGTAGAGGCCACGGGAAGCAACATCAAAGGGTGGTGTGCAACGTGTTGCTCTCGAGCCACTGACTGGGGATCACTGCCTTAGGGGAATAAATATTACACACTGAGTGTTTGGACAACAAACTTTTCTATTTATTTCACACAGCTTTTTACACAATTTTTTCAGCAAATTTCATTTTACACAGCAAAATATACAAGCCCCTAGGTGTTTTGTTGCCAATAAACTGTGCCATTAGGTATTGCTTGCAGGATTTTAATTGTACTCTGCACACCAAGGGGCTAATTTTAAAAAAATGGATGCTAAATGCAAGTGCCCATAGGCAAATTAGGTCTTTGCTTTCATTTTTTAACTGGTATCAGACTAATCAAAACTAATAACTAATTGCTTATGATGGGCAACTGCACCTGTGCAATGTTGGACCAAGGTTTATAAATAAAGAAAAGGAAAAAAAAAACATTCACAGTCTTTGTTGCACTGCTGCATGAAGTCACTAAAAGCTTTCCTGGTTTACAATAGCTATATTAATTGATTACATTGTTTGTATTACACATGTTTTTGTTACATTTCTTGAGAGTCTGAATTTTCTACATATTCTATTTCATATTCGAATGCCAGCAAGAGGGAGAAAAATTTGATTTGCGCGTGATAAATGCAGTATAAATTTTGCTTTGTTGACTTTAAGTTGTATCCGTAGCGTTAATTTAATGTCCCCCTTTTATTACATCACCTGACAAATTCCAGAGGGGATCTGTCATGCTTTAAAATGTGATGTGAAAAGGATATATTAGTAGTTTTAAAGAAACTTTGTGCCTAAATGTTTCCTTTCAACACTTGTAACAATCCTCCTATACAAAAGAATGAATTACGCAAGCTTTCGAATGACGAATGCAATTCAGCTGGAAAAACTTGCAAAAGGTCCTTTTAAAACTTTGACAAAATAATAGTTAATTGGGCGGAAAGTGGGAAAGCTTTAAGGTAACAAAAAGCAGTGAAAAAAATTCAGTAAACTGAAAATGTCCTAAACTAGAAATACATATAAAATAGGCAGTTTCAAGCAAAGATTTGACACTGACAAATTCAGACCTTAGGAGTCCTGTACTATAAAAAGTCTTCTTAGCGACTAACTGGTTTGTGAGATTTAAATTTTGGCAGCTTAAATTTGCTTTTTTTTTTACTTTTTTTTAGTGGCGTTAGTAGCTGTTGCTGAGTTCCCCCCCTGACAAAAATTTTTTGGAGGGGGGCCCCCTCTCACCACTGCTTGTTTGTGTTCCTGCCTAATGTGGCAGGTGTGCATACTTTCTATTAGACAGTAGCTGGGGAAGGAATATTTTTGTGCAGCAGACCTCACACAATGGGCGCCCTGTTGTCCCTCTATAGCAGTGATCCCCAACCAGTGGCTCGGGGGCAACATGTTGCTCACCAACCCTTTGGATGTTGCTCTCTAAACCAGGTAGTTATTTTTGAATTCCTGACTTGGGGGCAAGTTTTAGTTGAATAAAAACAAGATTTACTCCCAAATAAAGCCCCTGTAAGCTGATAGTGTGCATAGAGGCCCCTAATAGCCAATCTTAGCCCTTATTTGGCTCCTCCATGAACTTTTATGATGCTTGTGTTGCTCTCCAAGTCTTTTTACATTTGACTGTGGCTCACGAGTAGGGAAGGTTGGGGACCCCTGCTCTATAGTTATGGTTATTAAATATTTTATGTTAAAACTGGTCAATTGAACAGCATCAAGTAGGATATCAGTAATGAAAAGAAATCTAGAGAAAACATTGCAAGACCAAATCATGGCCCAGACCTGTAGAAATCATGCAGTGTTACTTTGAATAAGTGGTATCATAGATTTACAAGACTGGAGTGTTCTGGCTACCAGTGCTAACCTGGCTGCAGTAAGAATAGCAGGCTAACTTTCCAACATTCATGCCCAAATACCTGATCTGATTACCTCAATGAAACCTTCAACCGCAAATCGTATTGTTTTACATGATAGACTAACTGAGGCAGATTTACAAACATAGGTTGCCCCAGTACCATTGCCAATTGTTACCAATAAGCAATCAGCTTTGAATAGTCTGACACAGGTTAGCAATTGAAGCAAATGTCTGATTGATTACTATGGGTAACTGCACTGTAATTTGGTCTCTCTGTGTCTAAAGAGCTATATCCTCATAGTGTGCTTTTTTATGAAATGGCATATATTTTCCCTTAGGGATTCAATACAGAAATACAGTTAAATGTGTTTTTCACTTTGAGGAATGCGTGTGAACTTTGAGGTATTATAGAAATCTAATATAATTATTTTTTGCATTCTGCTGCCCATTATAATCATGCATAAACACAGCACAATGAGCATTGTTTTCTTTATATAAAATAGAAAAATGAAGAGTATAGTTATGCTATAGAAATCCATATCCTAGGTTACCACCCACAGACATTCTTGAATCTAAAGCTGAATTCATATTGAAATGAGGTTTATATACATAGACACCTTACTTATGTTTTGGTTGTCCTGAAGAACTATTATTTATACTCATTATTTTTAATTATTCTATTTGTGCCAGCTCTGTCTGTATTCTAATATATAATCCTATTTCCCAATTTAGGATTCATATTTATTTTGTTTTTTAGGTTTTTCTAACCTCATAGGGCAGGGGTACACAGGGAGATTAGTCATGCCGCAATAAATCTCCGTTATCACCGGCGACTAATCTCCCCGCAATGCCATCCCACTGGCTAGAATGTAAATCGCCAGTGGGATGGCATACGGGGCGCCACGATTTGCCGAATTCGCCGAAGTTGCCTTCAGAGGAAATCGCGGTGCCGCGTATGCCATCCCACTGGCGATTTATATTCTAGCCGGTGGGATGGCATTGCAGGGAGATTAGTCGCCCATGACAACAAAGATTTGTCGTGCAACAACTAATCTTCCCGTGTGTCACTGCCCTTAATAGTCTTCACTCTGCTAACATGAGGCAGGGGTGGTATATATTTTTAACCACCATCATTAATGGGGCAGGGTTGTAGGTAGAGATCAACGTCAATTTTATAAAAACTGTATGATCCTTACCCCTCTCTGAGGTGCAGAGGGTTTGTCAAATGTATGACTTTCCCTAGGCAATTAATGTTTAGTAGGAACTATACAACCACTGCTCTCTGGCCCTAGAGAATTTAATAGCAGAAAAAAACTTGACACAAAGTTAACTTCCTAGGTCTTCTATCGCCTATTTGTAGTGGAGTGAGTATTTTAAGACTAGACCCTTACTGCTAAACTGCTGATATAGATAAGTCTATAATATGTTCATTAGTTCAATATGTCCCTAAGTAGTTTAGGGACAAAGCCCTTGTCTCTGACTCTTTACCATAGAAGATGGGACCATAACTCAGGGCTGTAGTATTAAAGGTATAATGGAAACTGCTTTGTGGAAGCTTTTGAAGCATGATAAAAAATGTATTTTACTGCCTACTCCACCAAAACAAACAGATAAAGGTAGTAAGCAATACAACCCCAGCAATTAGCATAGCTGACAATGAACAGTGGCTGTTCTATTTATTAAATAAGGTTTTATATCATGTGATACACATTGAGAGGACTTAAACAGTGATCTCTATAGTACTGTACTGTAGATAGGCAATGCTCCAGGGATGTATTGCACCTACTACACCCTGTGACTATTTGAAATCTTACCTCTCTGTCTTCCTGATTGGTCCATTTATCATAAGGTAAGGGACAGTTGAACAGACTAAACAGCCTGTTATGCTAATTAACTGGTGCAATTGGAAGAAATCTGTATATAATTCTGCAGAATATATGGTGTTCTAGTGGCAAGACATAACTGTTACACAGGTAAGCAAGCTGTTCATCCCCTGCATCTTATGTAGCCATCTCCATCCTATTACCCCTGGCAAATTGATTGTCTTGTCTTAAAAAGAAATGTTATTCTAAAAATGTGATTGTGTCCTTTTAGAGTGTTGATAATTTTAGTGAAAGATATGAGCTGCATCTTAGAATTCCTTTATAGACTATGACATATGGATTCTGTTCAGCCTCTTTGAAGAGGCTACTGCTTTTGTTAGCTGTTATCATGCTGGCAAAAGGCAGAGCATCCCCTTTATACGCAGCCTGAGAATAAACGATTAATGATGATACTGCAGCAATGATTAATGCAATGTTTGAATGTCTGTGACATGACTCCTCTGTTGCCTGCAGCAAGCAGAAAGATTAATATCATCAGGCAATATCCGATAACTTCAAAGACCGAATAGAGCTTATTCTGTAAGATGAAGGAGGCAATGTAAATTTGAAATTGGATGCATGTTAATTGTTTACATTTAATAAAAAATAGAAGGGTTAAAAAGAGAAGATTATAGGGTTATAGGGTTATAGTTAGGAAAGTTGTCTTTTTTAACTTTTGTGCAGTGAGTTAGCTAGTATGTTTAACCCTTTTAGGTGCCATAGAATAATTATAGAATCGATGGCATCAGCAAGAGAGCCCTGCAGTGTCAATGTCATAGATTCTGTTTTAGACATTCATTGTGAGCTACAAAGTGTATGCTGCACCTCTGGCAACACACGGCAAGCTCACAGTGTAACGGAACTGAAAGCATTCCATTCTTCTTTATACGGAACTGACTTATTGCCTACATGAAGATGAGCAAACCATTAACATCAGGGGCAAGTCATCTACTGGAGCAATAAAGCAAACACTTGTATACATGTTTGCATACAGGATTGGATTTTTTGAAATGCTAGGGACCTGGGGTTTCCTGGATATAATGTATGTATAATGTATAATGTCAGCAGCAGATATGTTTTAATCACTAACCATCCAGTATACATAGTACAAAAAAATGTAAGCAATTCATTTCCGTGAGGCTTACATTCTTTATATAGGACATCAACATTTGTACTTGTTGGCTTATCCATGCATCAATAAATCCTACTCTTGATTGACAAAAACCATACACAACATTGTGACATGTTGCTCAAGTCTTTATATTGTTTGCCAAACAAGTCAAAATTAAGTCAGGTACATGACAATATTTCCATTAGGCTTGTATTGAGCTGATCACACTCATTGTAGAGTTGACTACTACTAGGTAAAGAAAAGTACAAATACATACCAGAATTACAGAATCTTCATTAAAAGAAAAAAACATATGCTGCTAGTGTATTGGAAACAATCTGGTGACATCGAGATACTGTTGAGCAGGTGGCAATCCCACTAAAAATGCATAGAGCTCCAGTTAAGAAAATGGATTTGGTTCAACAACATTATTACCTAACTACTG
Organism: Xenopus tropicalis; assembly: GCF_000004195.4. NCBI lineage: Eukaryota > Metazoa > Chordata > Amphibia > Anura > Pipidae > Xenopus > Xenopus tropicalis. Next base: position 102,834,846 of record NC_030678.2, on the reverse strand, counting down.
TCTTTCCCCCATTCAGTTTTCTTATCACGTCCTTTTTTATTTTATAATTATTTCTTTAGGAAAAAAAATATTAGTGTGGGTATTATTGAACTTTGTTTTATTCATTTACTCATATTTAGAACCTTTATATACTGTATAGAAATACAGCAGAGTGCCAGAATGGGGCTAACAGTGATATGGGTGTGATGGCTTAGCACTGGTAGTAGTGGTAGCTTGGTATATATTATAATACATTTATGAATGAAACTCCTGTTTTAAAAAAGGCATGTATTTGCAGAGGAAATGACAGAAAAATATGTGATCAAGGAATACAACTTGTTTTTTTTGGGGTATTAGTATTAATTTTGGCCTGATCACACAGTAGCATTTCCCTTATAATTAAAGTAGCATTGGTGTTCTCCTGTATGCGTAATTTGCTATTACAGTTTCAGATATTAGTAAGAGTTATTCTGCAGGAAGGCAGGGAAAGCACTGATGTGGTTGTACCACCCTCTACCCACCCTGTACTGATTATTGTTGTCCCTTAAAAAATAGGTGTTGTCCTCGAAAGCCCACTTGTGGGAATTCACTCAAATGGCAGAAGCAGTAATACCTTTTCCAAAGTAAAAGACAGTGACACACTGAGTAACTTTAAAGGGGTGGTTCACCTTTAAGTTAACTTTTAGTTCTAAGCACCTTTTCAATGGGTCTTCATTATTTATTTTTGTATTGTCAAATGGGGGTCACTGACCCCAACAGCCCAAAAACTATCCTCTGATCTGTACACCATATTCCTCCACTTCCTGGTTCCCATTTTCTGGACAGAGCTCACTCAGAGCCCCAGCCCCAGGTGGCTTTATCGACATGAGTGAACACAGCCTCTCCCATTTTCCACATCTTCTTGGTGTCTACCAATTCCATCAACAATTTAATACTAGAGCAATGATGGGAAGGACAATTCATGAAACAAAGCTTCAAGCTACAACGCCAGAAAAAAAGACCACTCATGAAGAGAAATGGGAACCATGGTATACTAAGAAAGATGCCATGTTTGAATCCCTCCACCACCATCCCTAGGTTAGGAAATATAGGTAAGTTATGAGAAAAATTGTACGCCAATAGGGCGGTATCTGTAAATTGTTTACTGAAAACACACTTGACCTGTTCAAATCAAATTCTGAATAAAAAAAAAAATCTATTTTTAAAATGCTTTTTCTGTATTGTTACAGACAGATAAGTATTTTTTGTAATTTAAATTACTGTCGCATTTTCTCAGCCAAATTTGATTTTAGCTACATGAGCTGCAAAATGCTAAATTAGAATTAGTATGTTGTAATTAACTGTATTTAAATACATATTAAATTGGTGTAGTGCTGTTGTTATATAATTTTCCATAGCTGACATTTGGGGTATGATTGTTCTTAGCAGCTGTATTTTTGGAACTGAATATTCCATTTGTGATAATTACCACTCTTTTTTTTTTACAACCCTCTTGAACTTATCTTTAATTATGTTCTGTGCCAAATTGCAGCAAGAATCACCAATGGACAGCTCAGAATACATTGCTGGATTTGTTATGAGAACTTAGTTGAAAATCTAACATCTCCGAATAATTTGTATATTGATCATGCATTTAGATTGTGTGGTAATTAGTGATAAGCGAAGCTTTGCTTTGGCAATAAATTTGCTTGTCACTTGTCGCGCTAATTTTTGGTTGCATGCGTCTTTTTTTTTACACAAACGCAACTTTTTTTGACACTCCCCGAATTGATTTGAAGTAGGTTTTTGCTGAAGTTTCACAAAACAATTCGCCAATGGTGAAATGCGGAAATTCACTGCGAATCCATGCCTGGCGAAAAAATTTGCTCATCACTAGTGGTATTGGTTACATTTAGCCAGAAGTATGAAACTTAAACATATGGACCTGGTTGGTTTAACCCTTTCCCTGCCAAGCACGTAGCTCCTACATGCTAGCATAAAAAGATGTTAAACGCCACGCATGAAGGAGCTACGTTTTCTTCATCTTGCACTCGTTCTCTGCGCTCCCTGCTTAATCTGAGTGCAGAGAGCGAGCGCAGGGTAAAAAACCCCCTAGAGAATGAGCAGAGGGGGGTAAATAGTGGCCCCTGGGGCGCGATCGCCCAGGGGCCCCATGGGAAAAGCCTGACATGGAGATTCTATGTGTCAGGCTTTTGCTACTCTCCCCCCCTTCCTGAGCTACTCACTTCCTGTACCGCCCACACATGGACCCGACTGCTGCTGCTGTGCCTGTGATCTTCTATGTCCGTCCTGTGATCTCCAGCTGTTTGTACCCAGGTTAGTGCCAGATACACACAAAAACACAATCACACACTTATTACACTAATACACACTTATTCTTACACTTATACACACACTCTTACATTTTGGGGGTGGGTTGGGGGGTTTCACACATTCACAGCACTTACAGCACTCACACTTACTTGCACACACACACATATGCACACAAAACACATTTTGCCATGTGTTACACACACAGTTACACACTTATACAATTTTGTAAATTTTTTTTTCATATTACATAGTTTTTTTTCTTGCCTGAAATTTTTTTTTATTGCCATTGCGAATTCGCTAACCGCACTGCGCAATACCTTTTTGTGTATTATATCCTTTGTATGCAAGAAATTGTGTGAGATAAATGCGACAAACTGCAACATTTTTAGGCGATGTCATAGAAACCACTAGCTTTAGGAAAGCTTTGCAGATTGGTACGTTGGTGTAGAAAGGACTCTTTACCCATGTTGGATTTGTCAGAATGTGTACTTTCCAAAAATATATGGTTTTCAGGGGTTACCCTACATTTCTGCAGTTTCTATCCCACATAAAACTGCCATGTGTTTATGAATTAGGTAAAGGTAAGCCATGAAATTAGTGTGCGCAAGGTATATTTTGGGGTCTCTAAGAGCCATGTGCTTTAATAAACCTATGTACAGTGGGCATCAAACTGTTCAGTAGACCTCTGGGGTTCATATTTAGGGTGTTTTATCTTGGTACCTAATGACCTATACAAAATAAGATGCTGCATATTGGAAGTTTTGAGGTGATTTTTGGAAATGTCATAAAATCTGCAAATTTAGGAAACCTTTGTGGCTTGGTACTTTGGAGTAGAAAGACATGGGTACCCATTTTAGAGTTCGGGAAATGTGTACTTTCCAAAAATATATGACTTTCTGGGGTGAGTGTACTTTTTACTAGCTTTATCCCACATCAAATGATTTAAATGTGTTGATTTTGCAGAATCTGAAATGACAGAAATGATAGATCATATGGGGGTATGTTCATATTGGGGCCCCTACATACCACATACTTAGGTAAACCTATACATATTGGGTATCAAACTGTTTAGTGGCCCCCTGGCATTCAAATTCAGGGTGTTTTATCTTGGTACCTAATGATACGTGGTAGATAAGATGCTGCAAAGTGGAAGCTTTGAGGGGATTTTTGGAAATGTCATCAAAATTGCTAACTTTAGAAATGCTTTGTGGCTTGGTACTTTGGAGTAGAAAGACACAGGTACCCATTTTAGATTTGGGGGAATGTGTACTTTCCAAAAATATATGGCTTTCTGGGGTGAGCGAACTTAGTTGTAGTGTTATCCCACACAAAATGATGTAAATGTGTTGATTTTGCAGAAGCTGAAATGACAGATATGACGGATCTTATGGGGTATGTTCACATTGGGGCCCCTACATGCCACATACTTAGGTAAACCTAAACATATTGGGCTTCATACTGTTCAATGGACCTCTGGCATTCAAATTCAGGGTGTTTTATCTTGGTACCTAATAATACAAGGGCGATAATATGCTGCAAACTGGAAGCTTTGAGAGGATTTTTAGAAATACTATCAAAATTGCCAACTTTAGGAAAGCTTTGCGACTTGGTACTTTGGCATAGAAAGACATGAGTACCCATTTTAGATTTGGGGGAATGTGTACTTTTTTCCACAAAAAATGATGTAAATGTGTTGATTTTGCAGAAGCTGAAATGACAGAAATGACAGATCATATGGGGTATGTTCACATTGGGGCCCCTACATGCCACATACTTAGGTAAACCTATACATATTGAGCATCAAACTGTTCAGTTTTCCTGGGTAAACTAAAAGTACCCGCCAAGGAAAAGCCCCTAAAGTGAAACAGTGCAAAATGTTCAAAAACTGTCTGGCAGTAGAAGTTCCACTTTGTTCAAAACTGCTGGCAGTGAAAGGGTTAAAATTATTTAATATCATATTGTGGTTTATTGACAAAGAAAAGTTGGATCACTTTAAAGAAGGAAGTCTTAGTCAGGTTTGGCACCATTATATGCCAAAGTGGTGAGTATCATCACAGCCACAGAATCTTCCACAGATTTCAGCCAAAATGGAGGAAGCAGACAATGTTGCCCGGGCCCCAATGTCACCCTGGGCCCCCCACGACTGTGGGGTATGCTTCCTCGATTGTTATGCCACTGATAGGACTGTTTCTAAAATAAAACTAACAGCTGTCCCTACCTAGGACATGGGTCCAAATGTAAATTTAAATTCCTCCCCACCCATACACATTCTTTAGTCTCTATTGTCACTAGTTACTTGTGAAATGAGGGGCTTGGTGTTGTTTCATAAAGGTTTCCAGTGTTTTATTGTGTGTGTTTACTTGCTAGTAATCCATTCATTATTGTCAAATAAATCACCTTGATTTTTACCACCAGAAAGCAAAAGAGAGCAGTAAAAAAAGCAACAGGCTGTTAATAAAGAAAGTCTTGAAAGGTAAAACATTTTCTTTTTTAAAATGCCAGGCACAATTTTATGGAACCAAGGGCTCAGAAGGAAGGAAGGGTGCAAAGTGAAAAAAACCCACAGTAGCTGCCATGTTTGTTGCACTTTTCACCCTGCCCAACCATCATCTGCTGTGGGCACCGAATGGACCTGCACATCATAAAAATGCTGTGCTGTGTGAAAGTTTTCACCGTGCCCCATGCCTGAAACATCCCATGGCTAGGCCACTGGCCCCTTTTTACACTTTCTCAACTATATCTTTACTTTGTAATTCAAATTAACCCAGGTAAGCATATTTTGCCATATTTACATTTAGGTCAATAGTTCCTAAACTGTGCCCCTTCCCCCTTAGGAGGCCCAAAGCAGGGGTTGAAGGTTGGTAGGGGGTGAGTGCTTATACTCTTATACTGTATATACATGAAACTATATAAGAATTACTGTTACAGCCTTGTTGAACTAAAGGAATACCTGCCAATGTTTGGACCACAAACAGTATGTAAAAAAACACAGATGCAAACCACAGTTTTTTTTCACACTTTGCCACCTGCTACTGAGTACTCATAGGTACACGTAAGGATCAACACCTCCCAGATGAATAAAGTGCTGCCTTTATTTGGCAGCACTGTATTGATGTGGGGGGGGCACCGGTGTTTGCTAATGCATGCTGGGTTTTGCTTGGAAAAAGCTTTGCTATGTCCATAATTTTCTCGAAAGAAAAAAAAAAGAAAGAAGAAAAACAGCTGCTTTTAGATATGTATCAAGGCACCTATTTATTGAATTTCATGCACACAGCTTAATATGAGGAGTCCTTTCAAATAAAATTATTTAGCACTGAATCCCCATATATTTAATTTCAATTTCTCTGAACATATGCCATCTTTATACGTTTTCTTATGCTTTTCAATCAAGTGGTTTTAAAAGCTACCAAAGCTAATACAAAAGGAATGAATTGTACACTATGTACATCTTACAGTGCCAGCATAAACTGAACAAAGCACATTTTTCTCCCTCTGTACTTACACTTTAATACCAGCAAAAGCTCGAACAATGCACTTGATTAGGTTTTTCTGCAGGGATTCTGAGAAAATGCAGAGCAGTGGCTTTCTGGTTATGATAACTACATGGCTGTCACATCAAAGCAACTGGGAAGTTTGAAATATAAGTAAAAACAAAAGAAAGGACAGAGAGAGGCTAATCAAAGAAATGTTTTGCTTGACATTAAAAAAAACGAACGTAAGTGACAGACAGTTGTGTAATTATTGCAGATTGGTTCTACAATAGCAGGAACAAACTGAAATCTGTATAGTAGATTATATAATATGTTCTTGTAGCAGTTCAGCTGAAAAGACAATTATGGACACACTATGCAGCCAATCTTTTTAAATTAAATCGTTTATACAATATGCGTGTCTATTTTTTAACAAAGCAAATAGTCAGGGGTTAAATTAAAGGTAGAATGCTTTATGAAGTGAATAGAGAGATGCCAAGCATTAGACAATAGGGGGCTGGAGGAGGGATATAGAAAGCACAGGTGTACAAAGAATGGAAGTGACTAGCTGCAGCTGGAAAATACTGTATGCTGGGGCATCAGCTGTGAAGGTGGTTTAGTTATACTCAATGCACAATGTGGGCCTGAAGTGATATGTTCATAGTGGCTGTACTGTACATTATTGTCTGCTGTCAAAGCTGCTTTAGATGCACAGTGCCTCACTTTCTAAATATGTATAACTGTAAGGCAAGCCTCACTTGTAAAAATGCTTGCAGGTCACAGTTGTGTCAAAAAAGTCACGTGCATAAAAAAAGTTGTGTGGTAGACACGTTTCGGCAATTTTTCACAGTTTATATATATAATATTCATTGGTTTTAAAGTTATATGTTAATGCATTTTCATTGGAAGGCTGCGTCTCTTTATCCCTTTCTGTTCTTTTGGTCTGGCTGTTGAAACAATGTAGCATAAGTCAGTTCTCCTAAGTCATAAGTCATGCCTTCAATAATCTCCTTCAGCAAAATTGTTCAGGAGTCTGAGAAAGTATTACAGTAGTGTAAAGAATGTAAACAGTCAGAGAGAGATGCTGCTTTTAATAACAGTTACATTTTAATTAATGCATATTTAAAAACTGGGTACAATTCAAATTCTTTTCACTATGCAAAAAACAGGTTTTGGATAGAGGACCCCTGGATCTGTAAAGAAAATTAGTCTGGTTGCACACCATACATTTGTGAAGGATATATGTTGTCTGTGTTGCAACTGGACCTATGACAAAACTGTTATACCTATACCTTTAAAATTAGCCATCTCCTATATTTTATAAACTAGTTGCCTGTGTACTTCCTTGAGGTCTGTTACTTGTGGTAGGTAGTATCATGTGCTGGTAAAAGTATAACTTACCCTAGGTAAGTATTTCATCTATTCTCCATGTGTACATGTTTGTAAGTAATAGGAGTCTATGTTAGATTTCACCATCTATCAGTGATTCCTTCATTGTTAGCTTATAACCAAAAGGCACATATACTAAAAAGGAGGATTCTTCATGTTGGTTAATATTTCCCCTTCCACTTCAAATAACACTACCTTTAATACACATAAGGTGAGGCTTAGATAGTGAACCCTTGTGAGTGGTGACATTTATTTTATAATCATTCCACTGAGATACTTTCTTAATATTCACTACGTTAGAATTTCCCCACAATACTAGTTCATGGCATTGTCATTGCTATGCATTCCTCTAACCACCCGCCATTCCATTTCTCACTGAATCAAACTGCCACCCATTAAATAAATTATCCCTGACAACCAGACCTACTTCTATACCATTTCACTTTTACCTCTGTGCAGTTATTTAACACAATATTTAAAAGTCAAGACAAAGAGGCAATGCATGCTTTGTGCTCGCTTTTTCTGGGAATATCCCTTTATTTTTTTTTTTCATGCCTAAGCAGCTGCCTACCAGTAACAGCTGTATGCAACTTTAGTGTGCCTTTAAATAATACATTGTGATATATAACTATTATGCTGTGAACTTCTGTAGTTTCATCATTTTTTTCTTTTTAAAACTCAAGTTATGCCTTAGGGATTTCATTCCCTATATCTATATTTTTTTTTATCAATATTTGTTTTTCTTGCTAGCTGTTTCTTTTTCTTATTCCTTTTACAGTTTGTCTCGGAGAAGGTAATTTACAGCCTACTCAATAATAGCTGGGATAAAATAGCAGAAACCATTATAGGTATCTATTTCTTCCAAGTCTGAGATTATTCTCAGAATGACTGTTTTTTTCCACAAACACTATATTTATATTTTTTTCCCCCACAACTGCAAGCAAAGAAGCACAGAAAACCAGAGAAGCAACCAATATTATGTATGGCTTATAAACATATTTTTCTGTTGAATTATCAGATGCACCACCCAGTTATTCACAGTGGACACAATGTCTAAACCAACAAACTTACTTTGGAACCAACTTTCTCACAATTTCATGTGGCTAGATCAATATTTGTACTCCTTTGATCTTATTTTTATTGTTTATTAAGGATCTTCCATGAATTATTGCTTTTCTCATAGTTTGCAGTTATGTTAGAGGTTAGGCTAAGTGCATGCGCTGGTCAGTCTTTCTATTGACTTGGAAAAAGGATCATCAAAGCTACCTGTTTTAACATGCTACTAACTCAAAAACATTTTTAAAGGACTGTTCACAAAACTGGAAAATTATTTATAATGAGAATATAGCTGGTAGGGATAAGCATAACAGAACTGGTGGAAAGAGGAGGCAAACAATTATTTGATCTAATTAATTATTTTTGTAAAACAGGGGTACTGTATATAATATTAAGAGAAGAATTTTCAATCAGCTATAAAATATTTGCTGAACAATTCACAAAACCCATGCAAAAATGTGTATACAATGTATTGAAGTCAAAGGGTTATTCCTGCATTTCTTCCAATACATGAAAAAACACATAGCTTATAATAACATTCTAATTCAGCTATCTTTACTTGATACATAAAAAAATAAAATAAAAAGTACAATGTCGGCGCAAGTAAAGTTCTGATTAATAAGAACAGCTTTTGGGAATTCTTGGTATTTAACTTGGGAGAGGCCGGCTGCACTTTGGCACTTCCAAGTTGCAACTACAGTCAACCGGGTGAATCCCTTATTATTGGATATACCTGTCTAAAGATTGGCACGTGATTGGCATGCCCCTTAGTGGCATATCAAAAATTCTCGATCCTAAGGAAGAGATCTTTGCACTGCACACTGAGCCATATCATTCTAGCTTGTTCCCTAAAGATGACATAAGGGTTATCCTTATTCAGTTTCTGGAAACTGATGACTACTAGTGGACTATTAGTTGCTCATGGATTACCAGCAAAGAATGTTAAACAACTACATCTACACTCTAAAGTTAAAATACTTGCTTTTGTTAATTAAAACAAAACATGGGAGTGCTCTTCTTAATAGCAATCATTTTTGTACATTATACTTAGGAGGATAATCATGTTAAAACACCCCATTTTTAGGCAGTTATTCAAGGATCATAACTATTCTGGATAACCTGTGGAACACTCCAATATATTAAGATGTTTGTGTTACAATAAAGCATTCATGTTTCCTGTCAGATGTGGCAATATAGAGCAACTTTAGAGTGAATATATATATATCAAAATGAGTTGCTCCAGAGATACACTTCTCCCATGGCTGTTTACTAAATATTACTCTGTACGTCAGAGGTTGTGTTTAATGTTAAAGGCCCAAAAGCACTATGCATCTCAAGGGTTTACAACATGTAAACAGAACTCGTGCTTTCTATGGATTTTCTCAGATGCCTTGGGGGTGGGGGGGGGCTTAATGCACCTAATGGCCACTAAGACAGATAAGGTATTTAATTTGTTTCCTCAATTTCCACTAGTTATTCCTCTGCTAATATGCATAATTTACTGAAAGTAACTATAGTCAATTGATCCCCAACCTAATGCAGTTATATCCTATAAAAGCCTAGGCTATGAATAATTCTTCACAGTTGCCAGTATGTTCTCATTGCTAATTGAGTGCAAACCTTGGCAGCCCCATCTCAAATGCATTCCATTATTCTGGATTTTTTTTTAAAAAAAGAAACAGACTCATTTACTATGCTTCTACTCATGTTATATACTGTTGTGCTCTGTGCCTTGCAAAGCATGCAACTGGCAAGTGTTAAGTGTATGGGATCTACATAGAGCCAGTGTGATTAAGGTGTATGCAAGCCAAGCCTACACATTCTAGGGGTGATTTACCAAAATGCAAGAGGATATCAAATATAACATTTCTAGACACAACATTTTGGATTTTGAGGACAATAGAGACATATACTTTCTAGATCAGACATTCACTTTCCAAAATGAAATACTGGGTGACTCATCTCCATTCATATTGTTTAAAACTAAATAAAAAAGACCAAAGAACATTCTGATTAAATAGGATAAAAAAGCCAATGCATGTGTCAATAAACTTCTGGGGTGTCTATGCATGTGGTGGGGGCTTTATTATTTTCTTGATCATTTTTAAGCAAGATTTACAATAAAAAAAGAAGGCTAGAGATAGGGCAGAAAGAACAGTAACATTCCCAGGAGTGATATAATGCCTTTGTCTTCCAGAAGTAGGTTTGGATGGTAAAACCCTTGCCACCTAATCCCTAACTGTGCCACTGGGAAACTTGATTAGAAATACACTGCAATGGCTGTCTTCAGATCTATACAGAAAGCTAGTTGTGCTCGACATGAGACAGCAGATTAAAGTTTTTGAATATTTTTGTTGTTAGGTAATGTTGAGGAATATCTCTTCATGTTGCCTATCATTTGGATTAATGGAAATATATATTTTGCACTGTGACAGGCAGAGAAATGTTTAAAATGTACCAGTTGAGAGTGAGGTAATGAGAGTGCCCCATTCCAGTGACCAGTGACCCGTAACAAAAGTGTAGGGAACCAAGCGGCATGACAGAGCCGTAGGGGGAAGCCACTGCCAGTTAGCAAGGAATTGGCTGTTTTGAATGTGGCAGACAAGGGATATAAATAGGGGGATTGGAGTTTCCTGCTTCCTGTTCCATCTTAGGTAGTACAGGAAAACAAGGGATATAAATAGGGGGATTGGAGTTTCCTGCTTCCTGTTCCATCTTAGGTAGTACAGGATTTTGTAGGAGTAGGTGGTTCCGGGCTAGGATGGCAGCTGGCAGCGCTAATGGCTTTGCGCAGTTATTGGATTCTTGTGTTTGTTTGTTATACAAACGTTCAAGTTATGTTTATCATATGTTCATGATATGTTTAGTATATTTTCATGTTATGTTTATCATATGTTCATGTATGTTTTCATGGTATGTTTTAAATTAAAACTCAAGATGTTAATAAATGTTCTGCGGCCCTTTTCATCATGCTATGCAAGATGCCTGTTTTCTTCTTAAGCCTGAAGTCTATTGCAATGCTGTGAGAAAAAGGCATGACAGGCGCATTGTTGGGACTTGCCCCGCCTCTTAACAACCTACCACACTTCAGGCTAACCTACTGCAATAGACTTCAGGCTTAAGAAGAAAACAGGCATCTTGCATAGCAAGATTTTATGTAAAGTTAAAAAAACTCATGCTTAAATAGAACTCCTTATGTTTAGTGCTCTGGTATATTATGGATTTATAATCCTTCTAGTATTATTTTTTTTAATATGAACTTGTGTTGCTGTGTGTCATAGCATTCAGGGTTTTTATAAACTGAACTATATCATTTGAAAGAATCCTTTTGTGTTGTATTTTTATATATGGCTGCCTCTTATTTGGTTATAGCTGAAACGAGGGACAAACCACAATTGTTGGTTGATGTTGCTGGGAATTGTAATTCACAACATTAGTGCATTAGACATTATATAGTACATATACTTTAATATAAGCTGTGCTTCATAATGCATTCTGATTATTGCTTTTCACATACATATCTTACACAAAATGTCATTAAAAAATAATATGCCTCACAGGTATAACCTGCTTAATTTGCCTTTGAGCAGATGATGTAACTGCTGAATGGACAACAGATAAGATGGCATTGTTTTTACAAGCCAAGAACTTGCTGGCTCTTTCCTTGTTGTTAAGGCATTTCACAATTTGTAACATTCCATTCACATGAATATTGTACATCTTAAGTTTCCCCCTTTCTTAGCAAAGAAATACCGACAGCCCTAAGACAATAAATTACCACCAATAACTAAATATGTATCTACCCACATTTAGCCCTTTACAGCCTTACCTGCATCATGATGAAAGTTCCCTGATACCTATATAAAGCAACCTTATACTTTATATTCTTGCCCCATAGCAACCAATGTTTTCTCTCTTACAGAAGAGAGTAGTGGAGGTAGTGGTGGAAGTGGAGAATTTGAAATGTATTGTTTCTAAAATTCCCATGGGAGAGGTTATAGAACCATATTGTTGTTATGCATTTATTGTATATGCTATATAAAGGCTTAGTTGAATCAACATACCTATCTGGCCTGCACTAATACACAATGTCAAATCTGCACTGTTCCCACATGAAATTCTTTAATTATTGGGATCTGGGATTGGCATGTAGTATGTAAAGAGAGTACAGGAGACAAATGGGTTCTTCTTATAAATTACTCCTAGAGAGGAAAAAGATGCATTTCCAATGGGTGGGCAAATATTGTTATAGCGCATGGGGTATATTTATCATGCTGTGTAAAAAGTGGAGTAAAAGATTACCGGTGATGTTGCTCATACCAACCAATCAGATGTTTTGCTTTAGTTTTCTACATGTTGAAATCTAATTGCTGATTGGGTGCCCTGGGCAACATCACCGTTAATGCTTCACTCCATTTTTTACACAGCATGATAAATATACCCTTTAATGTCACTGCAGGTTCAGGTCCCAAAGAGTGAAGAAGACACTTCTATAGAGAGTAAGTAACGATGTACCCACTACATGTGGTAACAGAATGTTGTTTTGGTTCTTGTACATATATTGTATATATATAATGTATTGTCACAAAATCATATGATTACTAAATCTCAGGTGCAAAACTCACTACTCATTAGAAAACCATTTAACAAAAACAAAAATCAAATCTACATGAGATATTCTACTGGGAAAACATTTGTTACATATATTAATCTCACTAAATATCAAATTACTCATTCTTTACACTTTTCCACTGGCAGGAAGGGTTTATATTTAGAGACTGAGTAAAGAAGCCTACAGCGCTATGTGCTGAATGTGAACAGATAAACACAGAAGAGGTTTTGCAATGGTCTGGCCAGCATCCAATAGGAAATGTCATTAAGAATATGATGACAAAGAACATTATCCTTTTTCACAGTGTAAGTGCTATATTACAATAAAATTCAGCCCTACACATATCTATATTTTTACAACATTGAACTAAGAAACCCAAATGCTATATTGCACCTTAAAGGAGAACTAAACCCTAAAAACTAATATAGCTAAAAATGCAATTTTTCATATACTGAACACTTTGAACCACCCCAAAGGTTCAGCATTTCTATAGTAGTAATGATCCAGGCCTTCAGAGTTGTCACAGAAGGTCACCATACTGGAATCTGTTAGATTGTGCTGTTGAGAAGCTAAGCTTTGGGGTCATCACAAATTATGAATAGTGATGAGCGAATCTGTTCCGTTTCGCTTCGCCGAAAAATTTGCGAATCTTTGAAAAGATCCGCGAAACGGCGAAAAATTCGCGAAACAGCGAAAATGTCATGCGACAAAAAAAATTGTCGCCCGCGGCTATTATTTTGTCGCGCGGCTATTGTTTCGTCTCCCGCGGCTATTGTTTTGTCGCGCGGCTATTATTTCGTCACGCGCGGCTCTTGTTTCGTCGCCCGCGGCTCTAGTTTCGTCGCCCGCGGCTCTTGTTTCGTCGCGTGGCTCTTGTTTCGTTGCGCGGCTCTTGTTTCGTCGCCCGCGGCTCTTGTTTCGCCGCGCGGCTCTTGTTTCGTCGCCCGCGGCTATTATTTTGTCGCGCGCTATTGTTTCGCCGCCCGCGACTATTCTTTTTTGACGCCGGCGACAATTTTTGGACGTGCGGCGAATTTTTCCGCGGCGAAATTTTTCATCCGTTTCGCGAAACAATCCGCCAATGGCGAAACGCGGAAATTCGCCGCCAATCCATGCCTGGCGAAACTTTTCGCCCATCACTAATTATGAAGCAGTAAATGAGGTTGGCCTATCACAGGCCTCAGCTACAGGGCTGATATTAATATCTGATACTAATTTCACTGGTTTCAGAGCTGCCATGCAGTAATAATCTGTATTATTTACTTATCAGTTTTATATCATGACATTTATATTCTATTTATACAGTATATTGTGCATTGGTCCCTAAGATCAGTAACTGACAGCAGCACAGAAAAGAAGATGGGCAGCTACTGGGGCATCTTTGAAGGCACAGATCTTTCCTGCTAAAGGGCTGTGGTTGCCTTGGGCTGGTACAGAAGCCCAAAACATAATGTACAACATTTCTAGCCTAGTTCTTTAGTTAGGCTTTAGTTCTCCTTTAAAGTTTGCACAGCTAATCACTATTTCATCTACTAAACCCATCCACAAGGAGAAATAAAACCTTCCAGTTGCTTTATTTAACCAACCAATGGCCTTTGTTCTTGTTTCAGAAATTTTTCTTCCTGAGCAAATTTGCTAAAAAATATCATCACTCTTAATAGTTTACTGCACTACATGTTTAAGTTGCTTTAGCAGGTATCTTGAAACTACCTTTGGGTTCTATTTTTCATATATAACTACACATAATTGTTTAGACTGTATATTTACAGTGTCCCCCCTGCTTGTAAGACTGAAATAAATTCAAATTCAGAAGGCTATTTTTTTTATATAAGTGGGAAAAGTAATTGTTGCCAAATTGATAGGTGAATAAAATTCAGTTATCAATGCGTGAAAGTTAGAACACACCATTTGATAAATACGCTTCTTTTATGTATTAAGCTCTAAACTCACATTTTTATAAATCTGCCCCTATATATCATTCACATTGCTCCCTTAAATCTAAGTATTTAAATCTAAGTGGAATATGGGAGAAAAGCCAGATATAGGACAGCACGGGAGAGTACATGGATCAAACCTATGCAGATGCAGGTAGAACATACAAACTCTTTGGAGATACTTCTTTGACTGGGATTGAACTTGCTTAAAGAGATACTGAAACCAGAAATAAAACCTTCTTTTACTTGTATCACTGTCTTTCCATACTATTTATTATTTTACCTTAAAAGTATTTGTCTGAGGCTTTTACATTATTTCTGAGATCCCCAATATTCCCCCAGGCAGAAAAGGCACAGTCAGGTTGGTAAAACAGTCATGTTTAAAAACTTTAAGTAACAAATACCTACAAAAGGTGACCTATCAGTGAAAAACGATCACTTTTAATGCACATTAATATTTTGAAGAGTAGTTGTTAAGTGTCAGTATCACTTTAAAGGCATTTGCTTGAAGGACATGTCAAAACAGTTCAGTCCTGCAGAAGAATTCATTTTCCTTCTTTACACACACACACACACACACACCCACACACACCATGTGGCCTATGTGTAATCTGTCAATCATTTGTGTTATCTTGGTATAGTTATAGAAAATGTACAATGTACAATGCAAGGCTGTGCTGAAATTCCTTGTTCCCACATACAGTGTATTACTTCCGCTATTTACCTCTGTATTAGAAAATGTAACTGACAAGACATTTCTCTCAGACCTCAACATTATTGACACCAGTATTGTTTCCAAGCATGTATGTCCCCAGAATGTTAAGATGTGTATTAGGCCGATAACACACAAGGAGATTAGCCATCCTGTGGGCCGGGCCCCTCAGCAAAAAATCTTTGCATTGGCCCGACACTCAAAGTATCTCCTACCTGACCCTCCCTCAACCTGATTGCCCAGTTGATTGTACCCCCTGCTCCCCATCCACTTTTGCTGGTGTAGGTAAGAGAGTCTGGGGTGGGGAATTTCTATGGCTATAGAGGAAGCAGACCCATTTCATCTATAGTTACATCACTGTTGAGTTGGAAAAACCTCAGCAACTGTCTATTATGTGTGTATATCTAGCTTTTTAATATTTCTCTTTTATACTGCGTGTTTTCTAACTTAAATGCTACGTTTCATATTATGAAAGAATCGTAATTTTGCTGAGCAGTGTTAAGTACTTCTATCAATTCAATGCTTTAAAATAGCTATTGTTTGGACTTTTCTTTTTTTTTACTTTGCCTTTATACGATCTGATTTATTATTGAAAAATAAAACAGTTTAAGCTATTGTTATCTCAGCCTGAAGGGAAGTAATTTTAGCTTCTAATACCAAATACACAAGCAAATGTTAGAGGCATGATCTTCTTTTCAAAAGCTAAGGGCAAAATATTTGAAGATCACCTTGACCAGATGGGTTGGTACGCCTTAAATATATTATGGAAAAAGAGGAGGGTGAGGGAGACAGACAGAGAAGGAAAGATTAATTTGATTTAAAATATTACAGGAATTTCTGTCCCGAGGGATATTATAAATAATGAAACAAAACAGGTTTGTTTAGTTTATCTAAGAAGTTAAACACATTTATCTGGTAGTGAAGTAAATACAGACAGTGAACAAAGTTTAACATTGGTTAAATTTCCTGTAAGAGGTTTTAAGGTATAATACAGTTTAGAAAGAAAACAATGCTGAACTACTTTTGGACGCCAGCTTTGAAAACATGCAGATTCTAAAGTAGCAAAAAGGTTGAGTCTTCAGTTAAAATCTGCAATATTGGGGACCAGTCAGTTGTTTAGCTCAGATTCACCCCCACCTAAAAAACAATTTAGGTTAAGAATTGATTTATTTTATTTTAAACTTTTATTTTTTAATCATTTTATTTTTAAAGAACCAGTAAGAGCAAAATAAAAATGACTAACTTGATTTAAAATATTATTTATACATATTTTGTACAAAGTGCATCACTTATCTGCTGTTTAAACTATGCCTGCCCATTTTGGCTAATAACCCTTAATCTACTACCATCAGAGGATATCAACTGTGCATAAATGAAACAGTCTGCTTCTTCCTGTGTCTGCACTGACAGCATGGCTTCTGTCTGTGTGTCGACACGTGGAGCAAAAGAGTGCATTTTCGCACCAAAGACCACTTCGTGTGTCACAGGACAATACAGTTCCTGTCAGTGCAGAATTAGGAAGGAGCAGATGGAAGTGAATCAGTGCCTGCATTTATGCACAGGCAGAAAAATAGCCACATGTGGCAGTCATCCAATTGTAGCTGTTTACAAGCCAATAAAAAGGTGCAGCTGGATCACAATAGCCTTTAATAATATGCCCTTTTAAGAAATCATCCAAGCCACTCTTAAAGGCATTAATATAATCTGCCATCACAACACCAACCGGCAGAGCATTCTAAAAACCTCACTGCCTTAACTATGCTGCTTCAACCAAAATATCAGTCTAAAGGGGTGGCATCGAATTTTCCTTAAGAAAAAAAGGTCCCCCGCTATCTTTCTATAATGTCCTCTAATATACTTATAAAGAGTAATCATGTCCTCTCACAAAAACACTTTTTTCCAAAGAAAACAACCCGAACAATGACAATGTACAATCATAGTTTCCCTTTTACCAGTTTAGTTGCATGTATCTGCACTCTCTCCAGCTCATTAATATCCTTCTTCAAAAGATACTGACACCAGAAATTAAATCCTTTTAACACTGTCTTTGCATGCATTTATAATTTTCCCAAAGAAGTGTTTGCCCAATGCTCTTACATTACACATCCAATCCTCATGTTCCTCTATTTTGTGGCTGCCATATTTGTGATGCAGTAGTCCATTTGCATTAGAAGCTATAACTGACAGGCTGAGAAGGGACAGTCAGGTTGGCAAAACAGTCAGATTAAGGAACTTCAAGTAACAATTATGTACAAATGCAGCCCTATCAGGGAAAAATGATCAATGCGACATATAAGGAACTTTTTGAACATTCATATTTTGAAGAGTAGTTTTTTAGTGTCAGTATCACTTTAAGGACTGGAGCCCAAAACTGCACTGCATAAGCAAGGTGAGGCCTTACCAGGGGCATATAAAGAGGCAAAATGATGTTCTAATTCTTCAAGTTAATGCCTTTTTATTCAAGACAGCATGTTATTTACTTTATTAGCCACTGAATGACACTGCTTAGAGTTACACAACTTGTTATGCACAAAAAAT
This sequence comes from Xenopus tropicalis, assembly GCF_000004195.4. Taxonomy (NCBI): domain Eukaryota; kingdom Metazoa; phylum Chordata; class Amphibia; order Anura; family Pipidae; genus Xenopus; species Xenopus tropicalis. The sequence goes on along the minus strand of NC_030678.2, from coordinate 102,816,843 downwards.
CCCCAGATCCTTCTTAATTAAGTGACCAAATATTGGTGGCCAATTCAAGTTAAGATCATTTAGTGAACTTGTGGCTATAATAGCTATAAAGTATGCCCACCTTAGGGCAATATAAAGTTGTATTAAAGCCCCAAAAGCTCTACCAGAACAGTTAATTCTTTTAAAAAAAAAGTTACCCTTTTAAAAGTGACGTCCAACATTATCTGTAAATGCATTTAAGGCAGTTTAGAGGCAAATGCAAGAAACCAAAAAAAATAACATTTTTTGTTTCTAGGGTGCTCAGCGCTTTTCATAGTCAGGTAGTGTCATGCCTGATGTGAAATCATTGCTTTTCTGAAGTATACAAGAAGCTATTGTACAAATGAACATGAGTAAAACCCAATGGACTTGTGAATATTTGTAAAGTCTTGTATTCACTTTTGTGCATTGAGGGCATAGAGGCCATTTGTTCATGTTTTGAGATAGTCCCTGTCCCAGCTACATCTTAACAACATCTGACTTTTTGTATAAAGGTTGTAGTCCACAAAGAAAGAAACTCAATCATATACAGATAGAAACAAAAAGGCTTCTGAAACCACAACAGTACAAAGATTGTACACAACTGTCTAGAGTAGGTCTCTCTGATATGCTAAGTCTTTGTAATATTTTCTCATACAGTGTGGTAGGTTTACTACTTCTGCTTAAAGTTACCATTTAGACATTGAAGGATCCCCCCAGAGAGCCAAACAGTGCAGTAAGATTTTTACTTTGTTTGAGATAAATAGTGATGCATATGCATAGGGACCACTTGGGTTCTTCTTCTGGTGCAATTTACAAAATATTGGAAGTGAAAACCCTTAAATCCACATATCACACCCCATACCACATCCGCATCATCTAACCCACAACACCAGCTCCTTCTAGTGGTCAGGTGTGTGTACTTTTTCTCACAGAGGGTATTACTGAAGTTGATCTACCCAATTGACTCATATGGCATCAGATTCATAAGTACATTAGAAGTGTGCAAGTCATTCATAGAAGAGTCCTGATACATATATTGTCTATAAGATTATATACATTACTATTCTAATTCACCTTAGAGAGACTTTTAATACACATATTCCTGGCACATTTGGCCCTGTTACTTGTTTAAATAAAATACTTTTGTTTCACCGTCTCTATGGCTTTGCTAATTAAATAAAATTACAACTTTGTCTGTGTTAAATCCTATTAGCAATCATATTTCAACAAACAGTTAAACAAGCCTTGCTTTGTTGGATATGAATTTTTTCAGTTCTATAAGAATTCAGTTTTCTTTCCAACTTTCACTCTTATAAAGTGGCAGAAAAGGACACCTTGCATGAAAGGCGTTTGCTATGGTTCATTTATCAAAGATGCCTAGAGTATATAACTGAACAAGCCTTAGGATTGTGAAAGTGATGATCAGGCTTCCTAATAGAACAATTTTGACAGCATTCCAAGGATTAAAACTTGGAGGTAAATCCCATTTCCCAATTACCTTTTTGCTTTTACTTGATCTTACACTTACCTACAAGCAGGTTCTTCGGGCTATCAAAGTGCATTTTGCAACATGAATAAAAATATGTTCCCAAATCTTGACAGAGCAAACTGCATTGTCATTTATAATTTCTCCTTCAAACTTCTCTTACTTGGTCTGCTCTGAATATAGAAATCAGTTAAGTAAACTGAATCTGAATATGCTCCATGAAAAAAGGGTAAAATGTAAACCCTTTTATTTCTTAACCAACACATAATTTATATTATGTTAAGTAACCTATTAAAGAATCTCGCCCAACTGGAATATATATATCAGTAAATATTGTCCTTTTACATCCTTTCCCTTGATGCACCATTTATTGATGCATTGTTTGGTGTTATAGTTTTCCTTTAAAGGACTGTGAATGCATACACATTAACTCTTACTTTATTTGTAAAGAATATCCGGGGTAACCACCCCAATATGTTTCTGATGGTAGGTAGATGATATTAGGACTACTTCAGTTGTGTACCTCAGTCAGCATTTTGGTGGGTTATAAAAATCTTGTATTTAGAGTGCTGGGGAAATTTGTATTGGTAGACTGATCAGCAGCGCCTGGTACACAACAGCCTGGTTATTATATATTACCTCCTGTAAATTCTAAAGTCATATCCTCTTGAGCCTTTTCTAGCAGCAGCTCAAGGCTGTACAAGCAGCCAATAACGTGGGATAATGTAGATACTAGAATTTATAAGGCCATTAGAAATCACTTTGGAGTTCCAGAACATGTGGCCTAGTGCTTTATAAGCACTATAAAAAATATCTATATCACTGATATAACTCTATATTATAAAAATGCTTATTATTTTTATTCCCTGGTGGTAACTTGCAATTTCAGGCAAAGCTGCTGCAGGTATGGGATCCCTTATCTGGAAACCCGGCTTGATAAAGGGCTGGATTGAAGCCAGAAACATTGCCTTTGGCACTTGAGTAAAGTTTCACATTTTTTCAAATCAACCGGAGTGCTGCTGTTTTCATCATTTTTGTACTTATTTGCCCGGGCAGTGGGTACAGTGTGCACCTGGGGCTACAGGAAGCTATTTTCACTGTGTAATGTTCTACTTTTCCCGTTATCCAGAAAGTTCTGAATTATGGAAAGGCCATATCCCATAAACTCCATTATAAGCAAATAATTCTAATTTTTAAAAATGATTTCCTTTTTCTCTGTAATAATAAAACAGCACCTTGTACTTAAGCCCAACTAAGATATAATGAATCCTTATTTGAGGCAAAACAAGCCTATTGGGTTTATTCAACATTTAAATGATTTTTAGCAGAACTAAGTTATGGAGATCCAAATTACAGAAAGATCCCTTATCCGGAAAACCCCAAGTCCTGAGCATTCTGGATAACAAGTCGCATACCTGTACAAGCATTTAACACACACAGCCACACCCCTTTTTCCAATAAAATTAATGTTTATCACTAATAATGTGGAGGCATCACTTAGGGGTATATTTATCATGCTGTGTGAAAAGAAGAGTAAAGCATTACTGGTGATGTTTTCCAGGGCAACCAACAGCAATTAGATTTAACCAGTTAGAAAACCAAAGGAAAGCACTTGATTGGTTGCTATGACCAACATCACTGTTAATGTTTCACACCATGATAAATATACCCCTTAGAGTACACCTAAGCTAGGATTGGTTAACCAGCAGTTAAAGTTTAAAAACATGCTTCATATCCAGACCAGTATTCTAAAGGGGCATTTTGTGCATTGTAGCCACAGATATGGCAGCTACACCAGTTTAACTGCTGATGTCAGTGCTCAAACTTTACACTTTTTCCTGAATCATTATCTGCCTCACAGAGGGGCTCCCCAGAGGTTTGAAACACTGCTCTAAGCAATAACTGTATCTTGATTAATATTAGAATAAATTAAAAACAGGCCAGGTTGAATTCTAGAATACCACTGCATTTTATATAATTGCATTTCATGATAAATATTGTACGTGTCATAGCCAGTGTAAGAGAATGAAAATTCTGCACTCTAAATTGGGCTGATAATCATTTTCCTGGTTATATACTGTCTAATATCTATGTGTGTCTAATGGGGCCCAATGAACCGGAACGCAGTATAGGGAAGCAGGGCATGACGGGGCTAGGAGGGCAGCCCGTCCCCCCTTCCCCCCTCCTCTTTATGGGTTTTGTTTGATCTGGCTATTAAGAGCCCTGGATATTTCCTGGGCTTAGGAAGGGGAGGAGCGATCAAGACAGCCTACCTTTTCATTCGGTTCCAGGCAGCAGGAGGATCAACAGCTCGCAACGTCCCACCCTCCCTCCCTATAATAGGGGGGTTGTTGTCGTCGCAGTTAGAGGAGGGTACCTTACTCTGTGCCCCCAGGGGGAAGTTTAAAGGGGGGTACTTGTCAAGCAAGAAGAGTGTAGCCCAGTTGGCCTGGGGTCCTGAGCGGCAGTTAGCCTTGGTTTAGGTTGGGCAAAAAGGAGGCAGGAACCAGGCGTTACATTCGGGTGCAGGGCCAGCCCCTTGGAGGTGAGTAAGGATTGTTGGTTAAAATGTTTGTTATACAATTGGTTTTTTTAAGTTAATAATGTTACAAATGTTAACTGATGTTAAGTTATTGTTAATAAATAAATAACTGCGGCCTTCTCTTCCCAGCTACAGTGTCCGAGTGTGTTGTTCGGGGAAAAGCTTAGGTTAGGGTTGCAGACTCGACGCTGCGCCTGTCATGTCAACTTACATTCATCTTTAGTTCTTGTTATATTGTTTTGCTTATATTCAGCAAAATCAAAATATATATCAAGTTCTGTAAGTATGCTATCCATTAAACCCAGAAAATAAAATAACAAACATAAATAAGCTATACAGGTACAGGTGTCTCTGTAATTCAGTAATAGTAAATTCACCAGAGTATGGTTGTTTTTAGGTCTGTGTTAAAGCAAGTTAAAGTTATTACCCCAACCATTCAATAATAGTCACGCTTAGGAACATATATTAGAAAAACATTAAATTTAAAGATTTAAATAAAGCACTTAAGCTTGAAGATATATTTTCTAACCATCGTCTCCTGTGTCTTGCAGTTGGATGGATTTCTTCTAATTCTCTTCATAATATTTTAAATTTAAATATAGGTTGAAAGATTTATTGTACTGCCTTTAGTGATTTAGTAAAAGCAGAAAAACATTTTTTATGAAGTCACTTTGAATTAAAAATAAAAAGTTGATGATTGGCATGTTGAAAAAAAGCAAAGAAGGGATAATGTTAATAATAATAGTTTTGCAAATATACAAAAGACATTAAGAAATTAGTTATTTCTAATTGTAAAGAGCTCTGATTGGACAATGAGAGGAATATTGTGCAATAAAATATAGAGAGGATGAAGGATTTGGGAAGATTTCTATGTAAATAAAAATGTAAAAAGACATCTGGAGAAGCATTTGATGTGTGCACCTGGCACATGAACATTTTAAATTAAATTACTAATGCTACCATCATACTGTACCTTAGCCCTAAGTTTAAAAAGATGACTTGCTTGGTCTAAAGCTGTTGCTTTTATTCTGGGTTGTGCCTTTTGAGAAGTAAAGTATGTTCTTTTTCACTTTCTAAAATGTGACAGTTTAGCATCTAATGGCATTTTGCCAAATATGCTACTATGCTAACTGATAATGAGTATTTTACATTATATATATATGTATGTATGTATGTATGTATACAGTATATATATAAATTCCAAAAGATTTCAGCACTCCCATGAATCCTCAATCGAATGACCCGGGTGCTACCCACTCGGCATACTCACACAAAATCCCACATAGGCAGGTGCACACCGGGAACGTTTACAAAAAATTGCTCTTATTGTTCCATAAAACTAGGTCGTAGTTTTCTGGAACAATAAAAGCAATTTTTGTAAACGTTCCCGATGTGCACCTGCCTATGTGGGATTATATATATATATATATATATATATATATAGTTTTGCAAAAATCGTCACTCACCAATAAAAAAGCAACGGCTGGGTGCTAACCAGAACGATACATCCAATATAGTTAGAAAGCACTAACAGCTACAACGTCCATCAAGTCAGTCATTTATTAATAATATGATAGTATTCCTTAATAAATGACTGACTTGATGGACGTTGTAGCTGTGAGTGCTTTCTAACTATATTGGATATATATAAAATGTAAAATACTCATTATCAATTAGCATAGCATACAGTATATATATATATATACAGTATTTCTCCATTGCTTACCTTCTAATTTGACAATGTTTACCCATTCAGGGATCTGTCTGTATAGCAGGATACCGAGAACTTGGGTATAAGTGCTAATGATACAGGGATACATGATACATGATCCAACAGGGATACATGATCCAACATGGGCCAAACCATGAATATAAGCAATGGGGAGCCTGGTTCTTAACTCTAAGGGGCAGATTTACTAAGACACGAACGCTCCGAGCATATTTTCGCTGAATTTTTCATGTCTTGCGTAACGTTTGCGACGCCTGCACGACTTTTTCATACGCTTGCGCGAAAAAATCGGAAAGGTTTTCCTGCTGTTTACAATCGTTCAGTATGACAATTTTGTGACTTTCGGATCGCCAATACGATATTATCGTGACTAACATGATTTTTTTGTAAGCATTTTCGTGATATTTGCGATCTTCATAAATTTTCGTATCCAATCTGAATTTGTCCCATTCGGGATTCGAAGTCCTGTTTTCATGAATGTGTAGAATTGATCTGTAGTAAACAAACTAAACAAGCAGAAATTGCTGTGGTAATTCAGTTCCATTGCAATATGTCATGCTCCTTCAAGGGTTTAGAGGGCATTGCATGAAATTATAAATAAATACATTGTTATACTTTCAAAATAAATGTTTTAGGACATAATGGTTGTTAAATGCTGACTTCTTAGGAGTATGGAGTATGAATGTAAATTTTAACTTTGTAATTTCTGCACAACACAATTTTTATGTTATACATGTAGATCTCAATAAAGGTTAAGTTTTAACTGAGCAAGTAGACTCATTTCTCTTGTTCATAAAAGGGGGAGGGGCAAATTTGTAGGCCATACTTTTTTCTTTTTCCTTTTCTACTTTAATATCTAACATTTTTGCCACTGTCTGGACACAGTTTCAAAAAGTTTCTTACCTTTAAGCTACGATCAGTTTCCAGAAGACCGGAAATGTTCAGGCTTAGTTGTAATACACGACATAGCTGTTCTACGTTATCTACATGTGTTGCATATTAGTCACTTTGCTTTTTAGTGTATATACATATCCTTTCCTGTCATTAGGGTCGCTTCTGTTTCCAGTGAGCCTGTTCTTGATTTCTTATTGATTCTAGTTGTCCAATGCCTTGATTCTTCAGTGTAGAGCCCCGCCTTGCAGCACAGTTCCATGAAATCCTCTTTTTTGGACTAAAATATAAAATATGCACCTTAGTGAAAATAGGGCTTAGATGCCCAATCTGTCATGTATTATAAAAATCCTCAATGCCTCTGTATATTGCAAGTGCTGACACTACAGTGCATTTCTTGTTTTAGGTCTTGTAGAGCTAGAACTTAAAGCTATCAAATCAAAGTTTAACAAAAAATGAAAGGACTACTCCAGAGTGTAGCATGTAGCTAAACCTTGACAAAATAAAAAGTAAGAACTATCTTCTACAAGTTCTATAAGTAAAGTAACAAAATATATGTGATGTATGTTCCTAAATTTAATTTCATTTTAACATCCTTCTTCTATTTAATGAATATCAAACTCTGTTTATGGCAGAAATTCAAAGTTATTTCATGACGTATTTGGGGTGATGATAAAGGTCATTACTAGAAAAATATTCTGACTGCATAGACAAACCAGATCAGCTGGACATCCAGCAAGATAATATAAAAGACATTTGCAATAAGAGGGACTTAATAGAAGTAAAACTTCAGGGCAGTATAAGTAATAGGGCTTGTGCTGGGAATACCAATTGTGAGGTTATTGTTATTTCTTGCACTAAACGGGAAAATATGGAATTTAAAATAGTAACCTCTTCCTGGTGGCACAGGCAAAGCAAATCAGAAAAGCCATCTGTATAAACAAAACCATTCCTTGCTACAGATTATTAAGGTTTTAGATAAAAATCATATATATATATATATATATATTGAATAGAGATGTAGCGAACTGTTCGCCGGTGAACTAATTCGCATGAAAATCGGGTGTTCGCAAGTTCGCGAACTTTTAGCGATGTTCGCAATTTTGGGTTCGCCTTAGCTGGAGCCAAATTTTGACCTCTCACCCCAGAGCCAGCAGATACATGGCAGCCAATCAGGCAGCTCTCCCTCCTGGACCACCCCCGGACCACTCCCTTCCATATATAAACCGAAGCCCAGCAGCCATTTTACATTCTGTCTGTGTGTGCTTGATGAGTTAGCATAGGGAGAGAGCTGTGCAGGGGTTTGAGGGACAGTTTAGGTAGCTTTGCTGACTAGTAATCTACTTTCTACTGCTCTGTATGTAGCTGCTGGGGACAAATGTCCTGCTGATCTCATCTGCTGTAACCCAATAGTCCTTTTTATTTGCTTTTATTTTCTGATTACTGATTACAACAACGTATTTTTCAGAGAAATGTTTGCCCTTGATCCCCCTCTGGCATGCCACTGTCCAGGTCGTGGCACCCTTTAAACAACTCTAAAATCAGTTTTCTGGCCATAAATGGCTTTTCTAGGTTTCAAAGTTCGCCTTCTCATTGAAGTCTATGGGGTTCGCAAAGTTTGCGAACGGGTTCGCAAACTTTTTTTGTGAGGTTCGCTACATCTCTAATATTGAATACTGCACAAGCTTATTAGAAAAAGGCTGGCTCAGCTTCTAACAGTTGATACAGATGTTCATAAAAAGAGGCACACGTGTTCATAACAACATATTTTTGACATTTTTGTATGTGTAGAAATCCACATACATTTCCCAGTTAAATTAACTGTATTTCAAACGATTATTGTTATAGTTATTTTTCTACATAAAACTTTTTGTATTTTGGATTAAAGTGTTAAAGGGTTTTCAGGCATTAATGACCACTTTGACATAAACAACAGCCAGAAGCTGACACCATGGGAGCCACTTAAAATGCACTGTATTTAAAATTGAATTGAATAATGCTAAATAGTAAAAATGTAGATCTTGTGTTATGTAATAGATTGTTAAACACATTCATGATAATAATAATCTGCACACTGAAAAAATAATCCTTACCTGTTAGGAAAGATAAATGATAGTTTACTTGTTGACCTGTAAAAACTAAATATGAAATGTTGCTGGTTTAATAAGCTAGAAATAATTTTTATTAAGACTGATTCCATGTTTGTTTTAATTACATAGTATAATTTAACAGACATTTAAATATGTGTTGTTTATAAAGACTCATCTCGGTGCTATTGTACCTCTTAAAAACCATTTGTGGCTGATTAGCTTGGAGAAATGTTGATTACCTAATATATTCTCTTGACACAGTATTCCATTTCATTCCTAACTTAGACAGCATGAAATGTTTACAACATTTTCTTGGGATAATTATAGTATTTGTTATCTGATTGCCTTTTAAGGTCATCTATGAGCAACATGTACCAGCAAGGGCTTTGCTCATAGCTGATAATGGCATTGAATAGCTAACGTTAACTCTTAGGTGCACAGAACTATGGTAAATCTTTTAATATAACTAAACCCCCACTGATAGTTGTTACATGAAATATGACATTTGGCAGTGCTTATCTTCTAATATAACACTGTGAACAATAATATTTGAATACATTTAGCTATTAAAATGTGAGTTTAGAGCTTAATACATAAAGACTCACCCACATTCCTGTGGGATTTATGATGTGTATTTATCAAATGGTGAGTTCTAAATTTCACCCATTGATAAATACACTTCTTAAAGTCCTATAGGAATGAATACAACGTGGGTGAGTTTTATGTAGTAAGCTGCAAACTCACACTTTGATAAATCTGCCCCTGAGTGTTACTCCTGTTCTTGTTTTCTTGGTTTTTGACTTTGCCCATCCTTGGATTTATGACTCTTGTTTCCTTGAACCGATGCTTTGTCTGTTTGACCTGTTTTCAGCCGAATGATTCTGCTTTCACGCCCAGTTTTGGCACTCCTACCACTCATCTACTTTGACCCGGTCCTGTTTCATTTTCAGCTACTGGAGGTGTAGGAGAGGTTTTTCCTTTACAAATTCTTCAAATAATCCACCCACCTGATACTCAGTCTCAGACTTTCTTGAAATATATGCTCAAATTACCTGCTGTTTTTAAAAGTAAATGGTTCTTAATGAATACCACATTTGCCTACCTGCAACTGGAGGAACGGGGGAGGGCAAGCAGGGATCAGATCTGGGTCAGCAGGGCTCACGAAGGCCTGGGGTCACTGGGTTTTTTCTCAGTGTCCTGCTTGCCTAGTCTGACCCACTATCTCCATAGTGGGAGATATAAGCTTCAAGGGACATGTTGCTAGATAAGGTTGCCACCTGTCCGGTTTTGACCCGGACAGTCCAGTTTTCAGAAGGGCTGTCCGGGACAAAACCTCCTGCCCAGTTTTTCAGGATTTGCAGGCCCGTAGCCTGCAGAGGTGGCAACCCTAGTTCTGGTAGGCCACACAAGCCATTCCAGTGGTACAATTTACATATTTAAGCTTACTTCCCACAGGAAGACTGTCTTGTGGAAAGATATTTAATTGTAGAGAAAATGCAGGAAGGTCTACCTGTCTACAGGGCAAAGAGCAGGAAGGCTACCTGTCTTACTAGGAACTCCCAGAGGGGCTGAGGGTGCTGGCTTCCATTGCAAGGAGCAGAGGGGCTCTTTGATCAAGGGACTGAGATCCTGAGTCACTGAGAAAAGAGTCACTGAAGAAAAGCCAGGAGGCTAAGCAATTCCCCCAATGGAGTACGGTGAGTATAGGGGTGACCCCCAAACATTTGTGTGTTTTGATACTGGTTCACAAGGGGCCCAGTTTAGTAAGGAAACTTATCAAATGTGTAAAGGTAGCGCCCAGTGGCAGGAGTTTTTCAATTTGTGTTTTTTTGTGCTGAAATGTCTATTGTGGATGCCCCAAGTTTACACCCCAAACAAAAATCTTAATAAAAATGAAGATACAAAGAGGGAAAATCAAATAGGAAAGAAAACAATTCGAGTTAAATATGTTTATTAAACAGTCACCTAACAAATCCTTTCATATCTATTACCCTCAGACTTACTTTTATCTGGTATGGTACCAATGGATCGGTGGAAATCTGATATAATTTGAATGATTAAAAAGGGATTATGATCTCAAACTGGCAATTATAGGCTCGTAAGATTGACATCTGTAGCAGGCAAGTTATTTGAAGGCTTGTTAAGGGATCATATTCAAGAGTATGTTCTGGAGAATGGCATTATAAGTAGTAATTAGAAAGGATTTATGAGGGACAGATCATGTCGAACAAATGAAATTGCTTTTTATGACAAAGTAAGTAGAAATTTGGAAAGTGTGGTTGCAGTAGGATTTATCTACTTGGATTTTGCCACAGCTTTTGATACAGTGCCGTATAAATGCTTGCTTCTTAAACTAAGATCTTGTGGTTTGATCATGGATAGTAAACTAGCTGAAAGATCATGTACAAAGGATGTTTTTCAGTGGTACTTTCGCTACTTAGGGGCACATTTACTAACCCATGAATCGTCCAACGGCGTCCGAATTCGTTTTTTTCGTAATGATCGGTACTTTCAAAAATTGTCGCGACTTTTTCATAGCCATTACGATTGCTTCGCAAAATGTCGCGACTTTTTTGTAGCGTTATGACTTGCGCGAAAAGTCGAGACTTTTTCGCAGCTTTCGCGCCGAGTACGAAAGTTTCGGATTCATTCAAGCTTCAGTATGGAGACTTTTCTTGGGCCAGGTTGGAGCTGCAGAGTGCCATTGAGTCCTATGGGAGGCTTCCAAAATCATGCTTAGTCTGAAAGTTTCGCCCGCTGCTTACGAGCGCTCAATACGAAAAAGTCGCAAATCGTAATGGCCACGAAAAAGTCGCGACTTTTCGCGCAAGTCGTAATGGTTACGAAAAAGTCGCGACAATTTACGAAAAGTCATAACGGCGACGAAAAAATCGCAAAAAATACAAAAAAGTCGCAAAATGTTCGTTTTCCAATCGGAATTTTTCCAATTCGGATTCGTGCGTAAGTAAATCAGCCCCTTAGAGTAGGGTTCATATGTTTAACATATAGAGAATAGTGATGAGCGAATCTGTCCTGTATCGCTTAAGCGAAAAATTTGCATATCTTTGAAAAGACTTGCGAAATGGCGGATCATTCGTGAAATGACGTGCGTGAAAAAAAATTGTTGCATGTTTCATTTTTTGACATCCCAATCCTTTTTTGATACACGCAACAATTTTTCTGCTGCAAATTTTTGCGACCGTTTCAAGAATAAATCCACCAATGGCGAAATGCAGAAATTCACCACAAATCCATGCCTGGGGAATAACTCATCACTAATAGAGAATGCAATTGCGTTTATAGAGACTTTTTGTCATTAAGGGAACTTCATTTCTAGTAGTTCTAGAATGATAACAGAAAGGATAGCAGCATATTAAGGAACAAATATCACATAAAAGATTATTTATTCATCATATACATAGTTATACAAGTATCACATGTAGTGAAATTTACCCTGATCAGTCCTAAGCAGTTTAAACAGAAGTTAACAATTAGATGAAAGAGGATGACTTGATGACTTTAGTCTCTGATGAGCCTAGTTACTCTGGTCCTGCATCTCTTAGTATAAGGGGCACATTTACAAAAGCACGAACGCACGAGTGTTCATGCGAACGCTCCAAGCGTATTTTCGCCGATTTTTTTCGGGCGTCCGCACGACTTTTTCATACGGCGCACGACTTTTTCGTACGCTGCATGACTTTTTCGTATGCTGCACGACTTTTTCGGACGTTTGCAAGGTTTTACAATTGTTTGGTACGAAAATTTCGTGACTTTCGGATCGCCAATATGATATTATCATGACTAATACGATTTTTTCGTAAGCATTTTCGTGATATTTGCGATCTTACGAAATTTTCGTTTCCAATACGATTTTTTCCCATTCGTGATTCAGATTCGTGGATTAGTAAATGTGCCCCTAAATGTCCTACAGAGATGGTAGAGTTGATCTATTGCAGTGTTCTTGTGTATTTACCTCCCACCACTTGGTGCTCACCATGAAACAGACTCCCAAACCTTTAGATTTCTTAGTCTTCGCCATTCTGTCCATGCAGGGCAGGGGTCAGCCATGTTTCAGTAAAACACAGAATGGTGCAATCTCTCATTGCTGGGCAATGAAATGTGATAAACTTGTTTGCTGCATATATGGATACAGGCCATGGGAACCTTGTGGTTCCCCTACATCAATAAGTGCACTTCTCAGGATTAATCCAAACCATCTGGTGTGGTGCATTAGTACTTTATGCCAAAATGTGCAGATGCAAGGAGTGGCTTTATATGCAAGTATTTATCGAATAGAGCTGAGTTGTGAAATAACTGCAGCCATCTTTATTTGACTGCAACTATTATATTTGCTATGTACAGAATGTAATTTAGAAATAAAATGTACACCATAAAAATCATGACAGTATCCCTTTAATTAAACCCAATAGGATTGTTTTGCCTCCAATAAGGATTAACTATATTTTAGTGGGATTAGCTATTAGTTGATTAAAATGGAGTCTATTGGAGATCTGTTTTCTGTAATTCAGAGCTTTATGGATGATTATTTTTGGCTATGAAACTAGAGTGGGAAATTTTTGCCATAAAACCATGCAAGAAAAATGCAGTAAAAAATGCACATTGACGTCAATGCATTTTGCACAAAAAAAACCCCTCGGACTTCAATGGGTTCTTAGATACATAGGCAAAAGCTCTTAATTGTAAAATAATTGTGCTTTTATCATTATATTTGTCAAGATGTACTAATAGCTAATTTATAGAAATGTGCTGATAATGTATATAAATATATACCTACAGGTATATAAATATAATTTCTGTATGTTTTATTAATAGTAATACATCCCAGTGTATTTCTTTCTTTTCTGTAATATGTCATTTAGCATAAATGTTCTTTAAAATAGTTATCATCAATCTTACATAACAACATGTGTATGTCTATGAGTGATCGCTTCATTATTTCCTGGCAGGGTAAATTTAAACAAACGTTAATTATAGTAATATATTAATTAATATGCTGTAGCATAATTTAAAGGGTCACTTAATCTTAAATTGTGCATTGTCCTCTGTTATAAGGCTCAGAGATTTCACTGACATTAATTCAAAAATGGCCTTATCTTTGGTACATTTATTCTTGAACAATTTCGTTTTTTTGGTAATGTACCTCACAATTTAATCTCTGAAAACTGGCTACCTACCCAATCACAAAATTGACAGTATTGAACTATATAGTCAAGTTAAAGGGTGCGTCCGCTCAAAAACTCTACTCTCTTTTCCTGACTACTCATACAATTGCAACATATATCACTAGCAGCAGTCAGGTCTTCTCCAGCCAAGACTTCAATTAAAGGAGAACTAAAGCCTAACTAAAGAAGAAGGGCAGAAATGTTGCACATTATGTTTTGGGGTTCTGTACCAGCCCAAGGCAACCACAGTCCTTTAGCAGGGAAGATCTGTGTCGCTAAAGATGCCCCCAGGAGCTCCCTATCTTCTTCTTTGCTGATTCGCTGTGCATGCTCTGTGCTGCTGTCAGTTACTGAGCTTAGGGAACGACTCACAATATACTGTATATACAGAATATAAATGCCACAATATAAGGCTGACTAGTAATAAACTACTACATAACAGTTCAACAACCAGAGCAATTAGCATCAGAATGTAATAATCAGCCCTGTAGCATCAGTTTATATGACAGACAAACCTCATTTTTATTTTCATAATTTGCAATGACCCCTAAGCTTAACATCTCAACAGCTGCTCAGACCACACTGAACATGTGAGTGTCACAAACACTTTTCAAGATGGGGAGCTCTCGAAGAAAGCAACGCCTGCTACAAAGTAAGTGACAAGCAACAAATTTTACTGTTGCGCTGCACTACTTATTTTGCCCATCCCTAATCTCAATACATTTTGCAGATTGTGTACAAATGGAAGCAATTCCATCACCAGCACCAGGTGAAGACCAAATAGACAAAACCATGGGGCACATTCATTAAAGTACGACAGGTCCGAATACGGTTTTTGCTTATTTTCTGCAATATTTTCGTTAATTTGTGCAACTTTTTCGTACTTTGGGACAATTTGTGTGACAAGTTGTGCAACAAAATCGTATTTGTCGCAACGAGTATGAAAGTTTCGGATTCATTCAAGCTTAGAGATTATTCATGGGTGCTTCAAAAAAAGTCTGAAATGTTAATTGCTGGTACCATCACATCGGTACTCCTTGAAAAAGTTGATATTAGCTGATATTTTAAAACAGACCATTCTGACTACAGTACAAGATTTGGAGCCCTTTAAATGTTTTTAAGAGGGGTGAGATACAAAACAGGACATAATAGTGAAACATAAAAATATATAAAAACTGGATTATATAACTGGAATATTGGTATTTATTAAGTATTAATTAGAAGTGTTTTAAACCGACATAGAGGGACTTTTGTGATTATAGTATTCCATTTCTGCTTGGTTTTAATTCTTGCTTTACAGACAGACACACACCTCAAGCTTTCTTAAGTAATTGATGTTACACCTACCATTAGCATAAGTAAAATTAAAAAATGAGTTAAACAGCAAAATCATGAAATCACAAGACAAATATTGTGTAGATCAAATTGAAATCACCACTTCTAAAAAATATAAAAAGAATATTAGGGAGGCTGCATTATTAGCTTTTTGTTTTTTTGGCTACTAATAGGTGTTGGTGGGTAGCAGGTGAAAATGAATTAAATGGTTATTGGGTAACATTAAAGTCAAAGTAACTTTTTTAAAATTGTAATTTATATTACATAGTTAGCCAGCCCATAGTGAGTGTAAATTTAAGTGGCCCCATATGGGCTGAGTGGAAGTGCTAAGAAGTATTGGTCCTGACATGTTCCTATTAGCTGATGACCTTCTACTTGACTATTCATATTAAATAGTCAATTTTATCTCTAGCTGACAGGACAGAAGAAGGAAGAACCCTTTTAAATTAATAATATTGCTGCATAAAATGTTCTTTATTTTTCTGAAAACCAAACCGTGTTATATGGAGTAAAAAAACACGATGCTTGTTCATGCATTGTTGAGGATAATAATCCAAATTACATATTGCTGTGTAAAAGTATAATAACCACTAGGATTTTCAGTTCATTTCAAGGGGAAATAAGAATTAGGTGTTTCAATCAATGAGATGATAATCAAGTGTTAGTATGGGATATCCTGACTTATTAAAACAGGGATCCTCAACCTTTTATACCTTTGAGCCATATTTAAATGGAAAAAGTGTTGGTGAGCAACACAAGCATGAAAAAGGTTCCTGGGTATGCTCTGCTTGGTATTAAACTTAGTTTGTATGCAACCAAAACTTGTCCCCTAACCAGAAATTCAAAAATAAGCACCTGCTTTAAGGCAATGGGAAGCAACATCTATGGAGTTGGTGAGCAACATGTTACTCATGAGCCATTGGTTGGGGATCATTATATTAAAACAACAAATATCTGGGTCTTCACTATCAATGTCTGATCTTAACAACACAGGTTTGTGGCAGTAAGTCATGGCTTGAGCAAAGAGGATTTCTGAGGACTCAGTGGAAACCAATTATTGAAAACTATTCCTATAAAGTTTGGAGTCCAGAAGTCCAGTAATAGGCATATTGTGTACAAATGGAAAAAATTAAGCACCATTGTTATTTTCCCCGAAGTGATCAACAAACAAAGATCACACCAAAAGCAAGGTGTGTAATACTGAATAAACCCCAGATTTATGTCTAAGAAACTAAAGGCCTCTCTAGCACTGGCAAATTTCAGTGTTTATAAGTCCACTATTAGCAGAAATCTAAACAACAATGAAGTGCATGGCAGGGTTGCTAGGAGAAAGCCACAAATACCCAAAAAGAACATAACTGCCCATTAATAGCTTTTGAAGAATGTTTTTTGGATAGAAGAGACCAAATTTGTGCTTTAATGTGAAGTGTTGTGTTTGGCAAAAAATAAATACTGCTTTCCAACATAAGAACCCCCAAAAATAAAGTGGGCAGTTCATGTGAAAAGCCTACCAACAGTTGAAGCTTAGTTGATCTATAGGGAGGAATGGGCTAAAACACCTGCAGGCCAATGTATGGGAGGTGCACAAAAAAAGTTATGAAGTAGCCGCATTTGGACAGATCCACTCATCACTATTTATATGCTACCAAAACCTTTATTGATTCCTTGAACACTTTATATTTATATAACCAATAATAACTAATAATTACTGATGCATATTATAAGGTAATTAATGAGGTTTTCATTTTATATCTATGCACCAACTTAATGGCAATAGGGAAAATTGTCAACAAAATATAAGTTGCTATAAATAAAAAAGTCACACATAAGTATATTGTTTGTATTTGGGTTATTATTCCACACATTTTGTTATAAACATATGTGTATAGAAATTGTCATATATTTTAATGAAGGCTGACGTTAATAATGTGGTATCTCTAGTCAAACCCAGTGCTGTTTGTAAGTAAGAGTTCGGAAATTCTTTCTTAAACTGCCTGCAGAATAATCTGTTATAAAGAGTCTTCAGTTTGAAGGTCATCAGTTCTGTTTAATCAAATTTCATGCTCTGTTGCATTTTTCTTATGGCCTCTTGTGTTAATTGATGATGATTTCAATTAAAATCTATCTTTCTTTAAATTCCTTCTTGGGGCTATAATTTTCTTGAAAGGCTTTTGGAATAGTGTTTCCTCTAACAACAAACCCCAGTTTCATTTCATTGCTATCATGATTGAGGTAGTTTATAGATACTTCAGCAGTCATACATCTTATGCCCTTCCACATTAGTTTTCCTCTTCATGATATTGTAGAAAATATTTTACAGAGTAGAATAAAATCTCTCTTTTCTCTCTCTCTCGCTCTGTGTCTCTCTCTCACATACAAGTTATTAGACATCAAGACATCCTAGTGATCATGTATGGATTTTGGATATAGCTTTCAATTAAATATGCTAAGAAAGTATTACAGTTCTCAAGTTAGTGTTGGCAGCATTAAATGAAAGGCAGAGATAAGAGTTAGCTGGTAATTCTAGTAATTATCACTTTGGTTCTACTACTATTGTTTTACTGAACAATAGTAGTTCCACTGTTAAGCCTAACCTATTATTGTTAAAGTTATTTATCAGATTTAGGAAAAAAATCATAAAAGAAATTAAAAATAGTTTAGCAGAAATGTACAGTTTAAAGTGAGCCCTCTTGTTAATGTACCAAATAATGTTTCTACTTATTGCCTGCCACTGAACTACACAAAGGATTTTTTTTCTGAATTGTGAATATGAGATGCTCATTACATGAAATGAAAAGAAAAATATATAGATTAACAAACATGAGAACATTGCTCCCATAAAAAAGAAATGACTTGTCCTTTAGTACAGGCCATTTAAAAGAAAGCCTGACACTGAAAATTGTAAACAATAAGGAAATACATGGAACAGAATATATAAGAAAGGAGAAATATTGCATAATGCTTTGCTAGATCTGCATTCACATTTTCATTATGCTGCATTTATAGGGGATTTTCCAGTAGACTTATTGCACTGTATAAGCTCAAATCCTCCCTCAACATCTTTTTATAGATCGTTTAATTCAAGCACTGACATTTTTCACTGTGATACAAATAGGTTATAAAACTGATTACTTACTTTTTTTCTTTTGTTGTGACTTAATGTTTCATCCAAATGGTTAGAAGTAACAGGCTTATAAATTTGCTGTGGTGCCAGTTTATTCATATAAAACTGTTATTAAAATCAATATTTTGTAAAGGGGTAAAGAAATTACTTGTGACGATCAATAGAAGTATATTTTTCAGGAGTTGTTCATTTCGGTATAATTGTCATTTGAAAATTAAGCACAGTTTCTACTTTTTTGTAATAAAGGAAAACAAGCCCTGATGTGAAACTTTAATGTATTTCAAAAAGCCAAGTAGAAGGGAAAAAATGATTTAAACAGAGAACAATCCATCATTAATTGTATAATGTTTCTGTCTTTGGAACATGTAATTGTTTATGAAAAGTTTAAGACAGTAGCCATTAAGGTTTCTGTATGTCATTATAAGTCATTCCCATGTCTACCAGTGTATTGGCTAGTGTATTGGCTTATTTTCTTATGATGGCTTGATATAAACCAGACACATAGGGCAGATAAGGGCTGCTTTGCACAAAGATGATTTTAACATCTCACAACATCAGTGTAAGCTGATCCTCTTACACTTCCTCAGGTTTCTAAGTTTGGTTTCCTTTTGTTGCTATCTCTGGTATCTCAGTATTGTTTACATTCCAAACTGTAATGAAAGCCAGTTCTAAAATTGCAACAGTATGTTAATGGAATAACTTGGAAGAACTGGCAGTACCCACGTCAAGCCTTTTGATATCACTAAAAAATGTATGTTATCTTGATTATATTTGGCTCTGTAATGGGGAGTGTTTAAAAATTATATTTTTTAATGTATAAAAAAAAAATGTGTTCTAGTTTAAGCATTTTTAAGCAGTATTTATTTTACACAGAGCTACATTTTACAGTTTGGTCCCAACAGCCACCATCCCTAACATTCCAATTCACGTGGTCATGTGGTCAAACACAATGAATTTATTTTGTATTTTTTTACCCTGGGATGTACCAAATGTTTTGAAGGGTTAGGGACAATTAATATATGTATATCACAAGTAGCCATACTTACGTTCATACAAGTAACTGGGTGAGTGTAGCAGTACCAAATTGTGACAACTGAAACTACCCCATTTTGCCAAATACATTAGGTGGGCCATTGTTTTCTCTTTTCAAATGCATTGAACTCAAGGGGTATCTATTTTCAGGGTTTTTTACCCCCCAGAAAAAACAAATTTTTTTCCCATCAAAACAAAAAATTCTCAGACATATTTGCAAAAACTTTTGACATGTCTGTATCAGCTGAAAAAAATGTACTCATCCCTAATACCATATAGTCAACTGTAAAAGTTATGGTTTTCCTTCCTTTTTAAAGTAGATTTTTTTCTTTTTATTATTTCTTACTCTCTGTGGATGCAACTTCACATCACATGTATGAATATATAACAGAAAACAAAGATATATTTAAAAGTGTATGTTAAATGACATAGTAAAAGTGGATAGTCTAAGTGCAGGTAATTTTCTGGTAGAAAATCTTTCTAACATTACAAATGATGTCTCATAATTCTTAGGAAATGCATGGTAATTAATTCATAACATAGCCTCTGTGTTATATAATGTTACTCCAGAAATGTATTTTTGCTTCAATTAATGTGATACCGTCTGGGGTTTTATTCAGACTGTTTTGTATGAAAATAAATACAAAGATAAACAAGTAACAATTTAGAAGAACCCACTTCACTGTTCTAAAATACGATTGATTTAATCTTAAAATTAACCATTTTTGATCCATATTTCATGTAACTAGACAAAAATGTTACAGTGCAATAAAAAATTGTACTTCAGTAAACTTAAAGGTGAATTTTTAGTATAAATTAGACGTTCTTTCTGGACCACATACTTTGATTCAATAAATTACCATGACATTTTATAGACCCATGATTTTCTGTAAGATAATAAAAAAAATCTTATTATTAGTTTGTTATTTCTAGGGCTTCAATGAGATATTTCCAAAGAAGAGCAAAGGTCTAATAGAAAAAACTGTGTTGCTATTTGGCAATATAGTATATAATAATCTGTTCTCGGAATTTAGCATTCTATTTCTGATATATATATTTTTTTTAAATTTACATGTTATTCTTATAACTTATAAAAATCTAAGGCCCCTGAACTAAAGCTGGCAATACACGGTAAGATACACTCGCTTGGCAACATCATATGCCCACCTACAGGCAGGCGATATTGGTCTAATTCAGTCGTTTCGCCCTAGGGCCAATGCGGTCGCAGATTCGACGAAAAAATCAAACCTGCTCAATTGAGACCTACTCAATTTCCTGTCAGGTGTCAGTCAGGGAGGCCTGTCGTTCGTGCCCACACACAGGCAGATAAGCTGCTGAATCAGTCTAAAGGACCAATATCGGCAGTTAAAATCAGCCCGTGTATGTCAAGGTTCACAGAACCAGTAATATCTAATGGTAATTTCCAATGCACCTGAGAAGTGTGTCACTATCAGTTCCTCCCGTGATAATTAGTGATGAGCGTATTTTTTTGACAGACGTGGATTCGCAGCGAATTTCCACATTTCACCATTGGCGAATTGTTTCTCTAAACTTCCGTGAAAATTCGTTGCAAAAAAATTTGCGCATCAAATTGGGTGTGGTCGGGTCAAGATGGGCATAGTCACGTCAAAATAAGGGCGCTGTCGTATCAAAATGGGCAAGGTCGCGGCAAAATAACGGTGTGGTCATGTCAAAATTGGACGCAGTCATGGCAAAAAAAATTGCGGGCCACAAAAAATATCCACAGGGACAAAAAAAAGACGTGGGCGACAAAAAAAAAAAAGATGCGCACGACAAAAAAATCTAGTGACAAATGCGTTTCACGAATTTTCTCGCCATTTCGCAAATTTTATGGCGAAGTGAAACGGGACAGATTCGCTCATCACTAGTGATAATCAAAAACGCAGTCTATGCTACAGTATGTCTATTATTGTAGATGCAATTTAGCCACATGTGGGGTATTTGTACACTCTATAATTCTGAATATCATTTGTTAAAGTGCAATAAGATGTACGTATTAATGTTTTTGATTCAACCTTTTTGATGTTCAGCAAGCAAACATTCTGTATATATAAAACAGGGGATTTTAGTTATAGAATTATGATCATAAAACCGACAAGCCACCACACCATGTCAAGGTAAACCCCATATGGTGGTCCTATCTGTTTACCTCTGGTCATATTATAAAAAGGCTGTCACCACCCTGCATGGTAGCATTTCTTGGGAACATAAGTTTGTAACTAAAAACCCCTGTTTTTGTAAACATGTGTACAGATACTAAATTACTTGTATAGAAACTAAATTATGTTTTTGTAAATATATGCAACTGTATACTGTAGATACTAAATTACTAGAAAACAGGTGGCCAGGGAATGTGCATTATTCATCTCCCCTCACTTTTGCATGCTTGTAGCTAATTTGGCCAGATCAGTCACACTTCCATTGTAATTATATATTTTTACTTAGCCTTGGAGTGCTCCCACTACCCCCTTTTTGTATTGTTTTATTTTTGCCATTAGCCTAGAGGAATGCTATTTTCTTTACAAAAAAGACACAGTTAAAAGTGGTTTCAATACAATTTATTTGATCAGAGTGTGGCGCATTTATAAAAACACTGGACATTAGGACATAATGCTTAATGCGTTTCACTCTTATTGAGTGCCTATGAAGAAGGGTGTTAAGCATGACATGTGCTAGGCTTTTTATTCCAGAGGGCTGCTGTTACTACGGTATACTTTATTCAGTATTTCTGCTTTTTCTTCTTATTTTTTCAGTGCTTTTTGTGTTTTGCTTCTATTATTCAAAAGGCCTGAGAGCAGCGAGGACTAAATATAGGTTGTCCATAATCACAAATGAAAGCTGTAACTGAGCCAGAAGGTTATAAAAAAAATTGAGTGGGTTCTGTTCTGATACTCATCATCTATTAAAAAAGACTCATGACAGACAAGAAGACAGCGTTAGACTGGATCATCTATGTTACCTCAGGGACACTTGCTTATATCATATCTTGATTATATACAATGTTTGTATATGATATATATATATATATATAAGAGATTTTGAGATGTTGATTTGAATAAAACCTCTATATTTTCTTAAGACCTGTGAGTGCGGACTCTCTCTCTACAGCTACTCCATCTATTATTTTGGAACTGCACCCAGGCTCCCTTGGACCTACTTATACGTGAGTGCCTGTCTTCTTGCAATATATATATATATATATATATATATATATATATATATAGGTTGAGTATTTGAGGATGCTATGTAAATACTAGATAGCATTAGAATACAACAAATGCTAGCCCTGAACACATCCTGTTGATCAAATAACTGTTAAATCCCCACTCCGATGACAAAAGGTAGTTGTAAATCCAGTCCTTTTGTCCTCAAGCTCCATTTACTTCTTCTATTATCCCAAACTTCATGGGAGTGCCTGTGAAGTCCATGCCTAACTCACTTACATTAACCTAATAGTTACTCACCATTCAGAAATTGACGCATTATGTATGGTTAGTCTCTTGGTTAATAGCATGGGTTGAGTTTTAGTTAGTGTGTTCCTGGAGTCCCCGCAGTGAGGACAGAGACAAAATTATGTATATGTGTATATAAGAATAAAAAAATAAGAAAAATCTTTGGGCAGCAATCTAGGTCCCACAAGAGGACATTCCAGACTAATGGTCATAAGCAGAAGTTGCTAAGGGAAACATGGTGAGTAGAACATTACATAGACATATAAATAATAACTACTCATTTTGTATCTATGTGCAAAATAGTTCAGGTAGAATGAATCGTGTCCTAGTCAAGTCTTAATAATTTAAGGTTTATTGTCTTATGCTCAATAAAATTTTTGAACTTTATAAAAGCCACAATTATTAAAACAAGATTTCAACTCATGCTTCCCTCAAAATCTTGCTCACTAAGATTCGTGTCTTCCAAAATACTAGTAATACTTGGAATTTCAGGCTGAGGGAACCTGATAGTCAAATATGTCAGTCCAAGTTGTAAAAAGACCTTTCATTTTAGATTATAAAGCACTCTCATATCTCCCAGTAGCAGCTAACTTAGCCTGGTTGCTGATTAAACCTTTCAGTTTATCACATTAGTTGCTGACGTTTATCAGTCACATCGGCCCCTACTGAGCATGGTTTAAAAGCAGCTAAAAGTAGCTCTATAGCAGACTTAAGTAAAGCAACATGATAAATTAGTTTAGAGCTTTGGAAACCCCAGGCTTACTGACCTTCGAGTGGGAAACATGATAGGGGAAAGTTAAAAAAAAATATATTTTTAAAAATGAATAAATGGCCACTGGGAAATATGCTAGGGGAAATCTTAACAAATTAATTTTGAACATTTTAGAAAAACTGTAAAAATAAAAAGTAGAAGCAATTAAGAAAGTCATTATATTCTAGTGCACTATTTTTGAAGGTGAACTAATCCAATGTTCATTGTTACAGCTTACTGTAAATAACTTTATATCACTAAACAATTTAAGTGTCATTTACGGACTCAGCCAACAAGTAAGGTCACAAAATATACCATTACTTTATGGTACTTGCATCCAAACAAGTTTTTTGCACTTCCTTTGTTCCCTACTGTCTCTTCTGATAAATTGTGTGCAAACAAACCTATTAATGCTCAAGCTGCCGTTGCCCTGAACAAGGTTGTAATTCCAGGATTTCCATAGTGGGTTGCATCACTAGACACCACAGACATGTGCCAACAGAATCACATGCTAATGCTGTTTTAAAGCAGCACACCAGAAGTGACACAATTCCTAGTCTGTAGAGATGTAGCGAACATCACAAAAAAAGTTTGCGAACCCGTTCGCGAACTTCCGCCAAAAAGTGCGAACTTTTGCGAACTTTTAGAACCCCATAGACTTCAATGAGAAGACGAACTTTAAAACCTAGAAAAGCCATTTCTGGCCAGAAAACTGATTTTAAAGTTGTTTAAAGGGTGCCACGACCTGGACAGTGGCATGCAGGAGTGGGATCAAGGGCAAAAATTTATCTGAAAAATACGTTGTTGACACAGCGTTGCATTTTGTGCTGTAAAGGGCAGAAATCACACTACATTTCTAAACTTTTGTAATAAACTGCTTTAAAAGGTCCGGCGTCTACATGCCAATAAAAGAAAATTATTTGAATGTGTGGTTGGTGCTGGTGCACTACTATGTCTGTCTCCAACACACACAGACAGAGCTGCAGTACACAATGAAAAGAAGAGTAACAGTAATCAGAAAATAAAAGCAGTCCTTACAAGGACTATTGGGTTACAGCAGATGAGATCAGCAGGACATTTGTCCCCAGCAGCTACATACAGAGCAGTAGAAAGTAGATTACTAGTCAGCAAAGCTATCTAAACTGCCCCTCAAACCCCTGCACAGCTCTCTACCTATGCTAACTCATCAAGCACACACAGGCAGAATGTAAAATGGCTGCTGGGCTTCGGTTTATATATGAAAGGGAGTGGTCCAGGGGGGGGGCTGGCCCAGGATGGAGAGCTGCCTGATTGGCTGCCATGTATCTGCTGGCTCTGGGGTGAGAGGTCAAAATTTGGCTCCAGCTAAGGCAAACCCAAAATTGCGAACATCGCTAAAAGTTTGCGAACTTGCGAACACCCGAATTAGCGAACAGTTCGCTACATCTCTACTAGTCTGTAAATGTTAGCTGCAACTTGCATCTGCTTTGCAAACAATTGTGTTCATTTAAAATCATCAGGTGCAATTGGGGTACAACAGCTCTCACTGGAGCAATTAATTTGAATTTGTCAGTTACTGTTTTTGTATATCAAGTACAGTACATCTAGAACAACTAGTCTTATTGAGTTACTCAGCAAGTCCAGTTGCTCTAAATTTACTTATTCTAGATATATCATGACCTGGATGAAGGAAAATCTTCATAGTCAGGGACTGTTTTTGCATTTTGTATTAGCTAGAAAGTAATTTTAGCATTATGCTTTCATTTTCTTAAACATGGTTATAATTCTCTCAAATAATTTTTACATTTTCCTCAAACATTTTGTAAAATTTGAACTGCTTTTTTGGCAAATAAGATAACCTGCCGATGAGTGATAAGCGAATCTGTCTCGTTTCGCCAAATTTTTTGTCACACGCATCTTTTTTTTGTCGGTTGCCTCTTTTTTGCCGCGACCACACCTATTTTTGCCACAACATCGACTTTTTTGACGGGCAATGTATTTTACTTGACAAAATTTTACGTGACTGATTTTCGCTGAGGTTTTGCAAGACAATTTGCGAAAATCTGCTGCGAATCCATGCCTACCGAAAAAATTTGCTCATCACTACTGCCGATCTGTCTGATAAGCACATAAAATACAACCTTATCATGTAGAGTTCAACATTTATAATATATTTTTAATGTATAATGTACGGTGATGTGTAAGAAAAAAATCACAGAAAGTGTAATGTTTGTAGAGTAGACAGAATTTGCAATTTGACTAAAACATTATGTCCGTGGTCTCACCTATGTTGCTCTATCTTATATTTCCTTCTTCCGTCTCAGTTTTGCATTCCACAGATTAATCTGCCTATTTCATTGTGTAAAGTAATGATAAATTACAAGGAAGAAAGACTACATTATAGGCTAGAAGGACAGGGTTTTAATATAGTGTTAAAACACATTTTAGTATAATTACAGTATGTTAAACAATACAGCCACATTTAACATTGAAAAAAGAAAAGCCTGAAGAATATGAATTGTTAGACAAATTGAATTAAATTACCTCCATGGAAAGTTAGATATATATTTATAAAGCTTTCAGGACAATTTTTGTGAAGTCAAAACAGCTCTGTAATCTGGCCGTAAAGAAAAAACGTGTTAGTTTGCACTGTATGCTCTCCTTTACTTTTAACATTTAAGAATAAGAAAATCCAACTGAATTTAGCAATTTCATATATTTTTATTACTGTACTTCTTTTATTGAAAGAAACCTATTCATCAGTAAAACCACAATGACATTCTGGGGCTAGTGCATTTTTTTGCCAGGCATGGATTCACTGCAAAATTCCACATTTTGCCATTGCAAATTGGTCAAACATTTAGCACGACAAATTGGGGGAAAAATTGTATCAAAGGCACGGCCGTGTGAAATAAGTTGTGGTCACATCAAAAAAGTCGGGCTTGCATCAAAAAAGTGGCACATGTTAAAAAAAGTTGTGTGGCAGCTGCATTTTGTGAATTTTTCGACAGTATTGCAAGTTTTTCACCGAAGCAAAACAGGACAGATTTGCTCCTCACTATCTGGGGCAAACCAAAATAAAACAAAATTATTTTCATGATTATGCTTGCATGATTATGTCTAATGCACGAAAATATATCTTCTACTCAAATGTCTTACACCTAAAAGCCTTTTACAAAAATTATACATTTCCTCCTTTTATGAAAATTAAACAGTTGCACTAGAATATTTTTATATATATGGAACTGGAATTATAAAACAATATGGATTTTTATTTTTTGGGCCAACTTATGTATCTTCTTATCCTTTATTTTCTCTTTTTATCTTATACACTTTTTTACTTTAAGTACATTTCTCTCTTCATTAATGTTAATGTATTACACTTACAACTAGACAATGAACAAGTATTAGCAAAATAAAACATAATGAAATCACTTACAGAGGCACAGGGTATTAAGCCCACCACTTCCACCTGTGAGGAACACACATGTATAAATGAGCAAATAAAGAATAGACGATGTGAGATATAATGCTCAATATAATTTATTGTAGGATAAAACCAACAATAGCTCAAATAATGAGGTAGGTCCTTCTCTTAAAACAACAATATAAATCACACTATGAATCATGCTCAAATCTGGCTGGCCCATAGTAAATAGCAAATAAATAATGTCAAATATTTGTTCTCAAAAGTCAGTGCACCTGCAAAGAATTGTATAAAATACATAGATAACTAAACCGAAAATGAATGTAGTATTGTAATAGCTTAGCAATTTTATTTAATGAATTCAGCAGCAATAATCATTATAAACAGTTCTCTATTATAAGGTTTGAAATTGATGGTCTTTTTTCAACCCTATGTAACTACATAACAGGTCCTGTAGAAATACTCATCAAATATAAAGATACAAATAAAATAAAAACAAGACAAATGAAATGAAAATAAATAAAAAGAAAAGTTTTAGATGGAAAAATAATGAAGATTAGGTTGGAGATAAAGCTGTATTTAAGCATATAATGTAATATAATGTATTATGTCAATGGCAAATACAAAATCTGGACAGCAGAAGAGTGACACTTTATCAGGAGTGCTTAATACAAGGACGTTCCATAAATGATTAGGTAAAAGTCCAGGGTACTCCCTTCTGTCATTATATACTGTGTTTTCCCCTGGAACCACCACAAAGTTTATAACTGGATCTCTCCCATTTAAGGCAACCCACATATCCACCTCTGCGCTTTTTGAGTGCCCCATAGAGTTCTCTCCCCTTCCAAAATTTTCTCTCTCCCTGCTGAATTCAGGAAGGTCACTAGTAAAGATGTGAAAGTTAAACAAAAGACTGCAACTGAGATTTAAATTAACACATATGATGAAGATCATTCATAAAATATAAAAAAAAAATTACTGCAATGTGTCTTTCAGACTGTGGCTGTTTTCATGCAGTATATAGTCAAAATAGAGATAGTGACACCAAAAAATTAAACATTTGTTACATCTATCGTAACATTGTCTTTTCTAATGTATTTCCAAAGTACAGTATTTGCTTGATGCTTTTACATGACCTATCTGAGCCCCCATGTTCCTCTATGAGGGGGCTGCAATATTTGTGCAGCAGGAGGCTGTTAGCATTAGAGGCTGTGCCTGACAGGCTGAGAAGGGACAGTCAGGTTGGCAAACCACTTAGGTATAGGAACTGCAAGTAACAATTACTTTCAAAAGCAGCCCTATCAGCAAAAAAAGATCAACATGACATAAAGGGGCACAGTTAAGAATGCTTAAGCCTTCTGGATCAAGCATTGAGATATTACAAAAGGGCAAGTGTTCCTAAGCCAAGCTTTTTATTTTTGTTGTGGAAAAGAAAAACCTGATTTGCACAAAGCATAAATTTGGATGAAGAAACCAAGCAAGAGTTTGGGAACTCTCACATGGTTCAAACCCAAAGGCCCAAGTATTCTTAAATGTGCCCATAAAAGTACATTGATACCTTGAAGAGTTTTTTAGTCTCAGTATCACTTAAAAGGTATTTAGTAACTGATTAGGGATATAATAAATTGTATAGTGAACATAACATCTGAGATCTAGTCCCTTTTTCTGATAATCCCATCCACTTAACATGAACCCAGAAAATTACATGAATTATGGAAAGGCCATCTCCCATAGAGTTAATTTTAAGCAAATCATTTACATGTTGAAAAATAATGTTCCTTTTCTTTGTAATAATAATTATAATAACAACAACAACAACACTAATAAAAATAAAACAGGGCCTTGTATTTCATTGTAAGAGATAATTACTCCATATTGGTGAATTAATCAGAAAACCCCAGCCTACAAGCAGATATTGACAGATCTGAAGGAAGCTTTAATTTTACTCTGCCTTGCCCTACTACAGTTGCTTCATTACTGCTTTACTACTTTACTGTTTCATTACTGCATTTGGCTCTATTGGATAAAGGGATACTGGGGCTGATTCACTAAAGTGCGATAAAATTTATCGCACACTTTTTTGCGTTAAATTAGTTGCGATAATTAGCGCGCGATTCACCATAGTATTATTGCGTGCGTTAAGTCGCCATATCGCACGTAAAAATTTTCGCGCGACCACATGCGCTGGTTTTAACGCATGCATTAATTTTTGTGCTGAAAAGAATACGATCGTATGATTCACAAACACTTAGGCGCGCTAAATATCGCATTGGTCTATGCGAAAATTAACATCTACTACAGGCAGGCGGTAAATTATAGAAAAGTACAGTAAATGAGTTTTTGCCAATAAAATATGGACTTAGCAGTGTTATTTATTCAAGTATGTGTCTTTTTACTAAATTGGCATGTATGGAATTTCGCTACTATAGCAGTAAATCTTTAGTCGCCATAATATACAGTACTATAGCGGTAAATCTTTAGTAGCCATAATATACAGTACTATAGCGGTAAATCTTTAGTCACCATAATATACAGTACTGTAGCGGTAAATATTTAGTCACGCAAAATACATTACTAGGTATATTTTGGCGATTTCTTTGTCGCAACTTTGTAATCTCGCGACTTGCGGACATTTTATTGTGATTTTGTAATCTCGTGACATGTGTGACTTGGGGCCATTTTGTGTCATTGAGCCTGCAGTCACACTGAGAGGAGCATCATGCCTGGGGTTTCTGATCTGCTACCAGGGGAGAGGTGCTATATTATCAGCTTTTTCCTGCGCTCAGGATATGACAACCCGCCGCTGGGGCCCTTAGGGGTCCACGAGAGGAAGAGGGCCATCCTGCGCGACCTCCAAGACGGG
The DNA here is from genome assembly GCF_000004195.4 of Xenopus tropicalis. NCBI lineage: Eukaryota > Metazoa > Chordata > Amphibia > Anura > Pipidae > Xenopus > Xenopus tropicalis. Next base: position 102,786,938 of record NC_030678.2, on the reverse strand, counting down.
TTGCGCAGGGGCTTTCGCATTGATGTGGACCTCCGCCTGCTCCAGCGCATATGGTCTGAACTGAAGCGCAGGAATTCCGATCTGATAGCTGAAATTGAGAAAGGTAATTATTGTACTTTATTATGCTTTTACAGTATACGTTCAGTAAAAGATTTAGCAAGTAATTTGAACTAAAAGTACAAATGTAAGAAATGTCAGGGATGACGAAAGTAACATAGTAACATAGTAAGTTGGGTTGAAAAAACACATACGTCCATCACGTTCAACCATAATGCCAGTGAGGAACTGAAATGTTGGTCACAATAAACCTCTGAATATTATTTCACATCTTTGTGACTCCTTGTCAAAATCCTGTGTGTGCCGTCACCCCATGCTTGTTCATTATGGTGTGCAGCTTCCCAGCACTTCGTATTGTATATATATATATATATATATATATACACATCTATTTTCAAATACATATGCATAAATAAGTTTAAAGCAGGGGGGAAGCAGCAGGGAGCGGCCCATAGTGTGAGTCATTTGGAGAAGGGCCACGAATGTTTTAGGGGGCCCTGGCTAACAATGTCTGTGTGTCCTTTGTATTGATGTGAGGGTTCACAGGGGGAGGGGCCATTGGGGGCGTGGGAGGAGGGGGGCCCAAAAAATGTTGTTGTGAGGGGCCCCGTTATTTATGATGGTGTATGAATGTATATATATATGTATAATATATTACACAAAATAACATCTTGCAATACTGTCTCACAGAACTTCAGCTGGCGCCTCATCCCCAGGCACAACCCCAGGCACACCAGGCTCCTGTGGCCCCCGAGGCCCACCAGGCTCCAGCGGCCCCCGAGGCCCCAGTAGCAGCGGCCCCTGAGGCCCCAGCAGCAGCGGTCCCCGAGGCCCCAGCAGCAGCGGCCCCAGCACCAGATGCCCCCAAGGCCCCAGGGTCCCCCGAGGCCCCGGACACTCCCACCCTTCTTTCCTCCCCCAGTTTCCCCCCAGGCCAAGCGCTGGGCACCAGGTTCTCCTGCAGAGAGAACTCAAGGGCAGCAAGCCCTAAGTTTTATTTTCCCTATTTTTTTCCCTTTAATTGTTAAATTAAAAGTTTTTATTTTTCTACTTTTGAACTGAGTAATGTCTAATTATTTTTCCTTCCTTGATATGGTATTCTATACTTTCATGTAGTTTCTCCTACACTCTTACATTTATCAGTAACAGCATCAATATGCTATATGGGTTAAATGTTTGCAAATATTCTGCCAACAATTTTGTCTTTAGCCCATTTTGCTAATTAGTACGTAGCGTATTTTCTGGCGAGTGTGATAACTGCCAATCAAATGTTTTGTTGCCAGAATAATTGCAATATTATATTTGTTCCTGTTTAATAAAGTGCCCATAAAATATTTGCCATTTATTCTGTGTCTAAAATCTCCCACTTAATTTAAGCCACTTTAGCAAACGGACCCCTAAGTATTTGCCTAAATATTCTTAAATGCCCCCCCCCCCCATTTTATTATCTCTAACACTTCTTTTTTTTTCTTACTTATATTTTTATTGTTTTTTGGGGGTTTTTTTTGCAAATAAACATTTATACAGCACCTCTCTAGCACTCCCAGGGCAAAATGTCGCCAGTTTTATGCTGCCGATTGTCGCGTGCATAATGTCGCGACAATTAGCGCTTGTGATAAATAGCGTGCATGCGAAAAATACCGCGCACGCTATTTATCGCGACAAAAATATTGCATGACATATCGCGGGTAAAATAGCGCAAGTATGCTTATAGGGAATCGTGCAAAAAGTCGCGAAAATTAAGGCACAATAAAATTTTTACCGCACGCACGCTATAAATAGCTCACGTTTTATCGCACTTTAGTGAATCGGCCCCACTGTCATGATTTTTATGGTGTACTCTTTATTTCTAAATTACACTGTTTACATAGCAAATAATTAACTTTACCATTTAAAATGTTATTCTTGAACCAACAAATGTATTTTAGGCAGCCATCTAAGTGTGTTATGCCTGAGTCTGAGTTTTCAGAAAGAACCAGTGCTACACATTAGAACTGCATTCAGGTAACCTACTGTTTCTCCTACTCCCATGTAACTGGAGGAGTCCCAAGCCAGACTTGGATTTTTTACTGTTGATTGCTATTTTGATATCTACTGGCGGCTGCTTTCTTGCTGCCTCCCCATTGTTCTGCTTAAAAACAGATTTAACCAGACTAAGACATATTAACACAAAGTTAGAGCATCTATAGGTACTGAAATATTCATCATCATTCAGGTGTACATGAATATTCTCAATAAAACTTACATTATTATTAAAGCTGTTGAAATGTAACCGTGCAATGGAAATGTTTGGACCAAAAAGTTCTTCCCATTCAGAAATTCTGCATGTCCATGTCATGCTTTATAAAGGCCATCCCTGAATTTCATTTAAGACTGTACAATTGTAGTATGTGAATTTATATTACGGCCTTGCTGGAATGTGGCCAGTAGCATCTGGATCCATACCTTTCCCAGGGACACAACAGTTTATTCTGCAACAAATCATTTTTATTAAACATTGCACTTGAGATTTATGCTGGTGATATCTAAATAACTATGACAACCAAGAGAAGCTTAGTCAGTCTTTTGCCCAATACTTTCCCTCAGCCCTAAAGCGCTCATTTGATATATTAATCTGTTATGTTTCAAATGCTTTATTAAACGCAAAACATATCTTATCACCAGCTTTGATCAGATTTTGTCTCCTTATAGATGTTAAACTGCAGCTTTGTTACCAAAAGTGATCCTTTTTAAATGGCTCTGCAAGGAATTATATAGAAGACACTCATTTCCAACTGGAAGGTGCAGAGTGCAAAAATAGCAGAGTGCAACAAAGTGTATAAGAAACTTTTTTGCACCCCTGCCTTCCTCCACTGATAAATTGACACAGGCCTTGGTGTTCTATTTCAGAGTGTAACTGCAAAATCCGCCCTAAATACAACTATTCCTGTGTTTAGCAGTGCTGTATTTTTGAGGGGCAGGGGGGCAGGCATGGGGGAGACACAAAGGACTCTCCTTTGTGCCCTTGCACATCTAACCAGGGTCTTAATAATTGCACTTTTGCCCTGGATCTTAATAAATGGCCTCTGATATGGTAATAGCCCCTTAAAAATGTCTTTGTTCAACATACTACAGAGCGGATGAACTATCTATATTATAATGGTAGCAGTCTTATAGCTTTCTGATACATAACATTTACACTATTCATGCAGATATATTACTGTAAACTGTAGACCTTACATATTACAAATATTGATCCATATAGTACTGTTATTATTTAATGATAATTATTTACCCACTCAGTATTCTTTTTTTGTAAAAAAAAAAAGCAATTCTCATTGGAAAAGTATCCCTTTCTTTACTACAGCTGGTAATAAGAGAATCTCCACGAGGACATGTTTTAATGGACATTTCACAGTATTATAAGGGTTCACAGCAGTCCATTTTAATTGCTAAAAGAACATTAATATTTTTCCTCAGAAATGCTCTGCTATCCACATTTCACAATATCTGCAGGAACATACTTGATTGAAAAGCATGTAAAGCATGTTAAAATCCATATAATTCTATTTTCAAAGAAAGTCTAATTATTCAGGTAAGTTCCAACTAATACAACTGAAGGCAAATAGATATAATATCATGTGGTAGGAAAATTGCTTTATTTTTCTTCTGTTTTTGTTCTGGGCTGCAAGAAGCATTTACAAAAAGCATTTAACTGTATTTTTTAATAAAATGTGTGAAACTTTTTCAGGCATGAAAGGTAAAGCCTAACAAAATTACTTAGAAGTACATATGCAAATATGATATTCCAATTTCAAATAGGAATGGGACTTCCTGGTAAATGTGGGGTTTACAATGGATCTAACAATGGTTTGGGTTAACTGGTGTAGGTTTGCATTAGATTGGGAATTCTCTTAATCAAATAGAAAAACAATAAGGTTGTCGTTCTTTTATTTTTGATAAATCCAAGACTTCTATCCCCAAAACTGAAATTTGAGTGGTTCATTTATCTTTACTCATTATGATAAATAGCTAATGTGCAATATAATTACAATTCTGTTCATGCTTTACTAACCAGCCTTTTGTGAATTATGTCCACACAAATATTAGCAAACCATTTGCAATTCCTTTTGGGAAAACTTGCAGTTTAAAATTATGTATAATGATAAATGACAATTGCACGAGAGGGATGCAGTTCTTAGAACTCAAGAAAATTTACAGATTTTAAACCAACTGACACATTTCACTCATCCACATGGTCACACTTATACAGCATAAAAACATATGACTGAAATGTCCCTAATAGTGTAATGATTAATAAGCCTTGCAAGTAAGATAAATAGTACCTTGGCATCTGAATAAGTGGATCACTGTGCTGAATGATTTACAGTTAGTCCACTGGTAAGAGCAAGCAGCTGAATCTTTTGACATAGTAAAGTCAAAAAGATTTGTTGAAGTTAATTTATTAAATTGTTTAATCTTAGATCTACTACCAGTAACACTTTACAGGCTGAAAAATGCAGAAAAAAGTTGAACAGAGACAAGTACATGTATTGCTTTTGTAGTGTCTCCTTTTGCAAGATAATATACAGGGGTGGGCCAAGCCGACCAGGCGCCCTAGGAAACTCAGTCGGCCACCTCACCCCTGCAGCATCCCTCCTTCCCACCCTAAGCACATTCGCAATGCCGTTGCGTGGGGGGAATAATTGCCCCCACCGCGCAATGACAAGCGGCAGGGGCAATGATAAGCAGCGGGGGCAATGACAAGAGAGCGAAGACTAGGGGGCTGATTTACTAACCCACGAATCCGACCCGAATTGGAAAAGTTCCGACTTGAAAACGAACATTTTGCGACTTTTTCGTATGTTTTGCGATTTTTTCGGATTCTGTACGAATTTTTCGTTACCAATACAATTTTTGCGTAAAAACGCGAGTTTTTCGTATCCATTACGAAAGTTGCGTAAAAAGTTGCGCATTTTTCGTAGCGTTAAAACTTACGCGAAAAGTTGCGCATTTTTCGTAGCGTTAAAACTTAACGCTACGAAAAATGCGCAACTTTTCGCGTAAGTTTTAACGCTACGCAAAATGCGCAACTTTTTACGCAACTTTCGTAATGGATAGGAAAACTCGCGTTTTTACGCAAAAATCGTATTGGATCCGAAAAATTCGTAAAGAATCCGAAAAAATCGCGAAACATACGAAAAAATCGCAAAGTACCGATCATTACGAAAAAAACGCAATCGGACTCCATTCGACCCGTTCGTGGGTAAGTAAATCAGCCCCTAGGGGTAGGCAGGAGAGATAACTGTTAGATTTGCATGTTTGCCCTATAATTTTTTGACAAATTGCCAATATTCCATAATAATAGAGCATTGCTTGGGCCAGATGTGGGAGCACCCAGGAATACCCATACAACAGGACGTGCAAGACAGGAGAATCAATAGATGCAAGGTGCACTTAAAGGAGATGGAAAGTCTAAATCATTAGGGTGTGCTAAATGTTAGGCACCCCACCAATGATTATAATCACTTATCTGACACCCCGGGCTGGTGCTCCTGTTAGCAGAAAACTGCTTTGGCCCACAGTACTTTTCAGCATCCACCATGTATAAGTCATTCATGAGTGGAAAACACTGCATTCTTATTTTTCTAAACATCCCAATTTGTGTTTTGCTTCAACTGCTAAAGGAATATATAAAATAATGGCATTTTGCCCTTATGATTTTAAAAAATCTTTAAAAGCTGCTTCCCTTCCTTATGCCTCATAGTACAACACAATAGGGTTCATTTACAAGGTGCAGGGCAGGGTGCAAAGTGCCTCAAGATTATATTATTTTGCTTCTAAAGCAAAAAGCTTTGACATTTAATATAGTGTATGCAATCTGCTAATCTTATAATCTTAAACCTGTGTGGCCTTTTTATAAAAGACTGTAATTTGTCTGGTGTGGATATTACAAGAAACAGAGTACCTAAGTTTAGTTTGTAATAGGGACTGGATGTGGAAATCTTTTTATATATAATTGTAATAATGTTAATTGTATGAACCATTGTTACAAAATACCTGCAAAACAGGCTTGTCTGCTTACTTCAGTGTATTGCTCTAACTATTAAAACAACAACTCTTCTCTTACCAAGTAAATAATTTTGCAACACTCCACAAAGCTCTTGTACTCATTGTACACTCTTGTACATCTGCTCTCTTAAATTAAGGTTAACATCTGTCCCCGAATGGGGGGGGGGGGAGGGGATTAGCCCCATTCTGGAACTGTTAAACTTGTGCATTTTGCCCCATAGATAGTCCTTATTTGAGAAAAAGAAAAGAATCCCCTTGATTGGCAGGCAGTTTGGCAACCAGATTAGAAGGTCCTTTAGCACAGAGGTCTTCCTTCAGTGCACAAACTGGCCAAATAGGTAGCCGAATATGCCATATAATATGATATATATTATATAAAGTTCTTCTTAAAAGCATAACCATATCTCTATAAAACCAGGGCTATGTTGGGTTAATGTCTCAGAGGACTAGAGTTTTAATATGTTGTGAAGAGTGTAAGAAGCCTAGTGTTCTGATAAATGAAACGTATTTGACTGTGTTATAAAAGATTGTTAATAGTGATGAGTGAATTTTTCACCAGGAAAAAAAAGTCGCGGCCGCGCCAAATTGGGTGTGGTCATGACAAATTGGGCATAGACGCATCAAAATAGGCGCGGTCACATCAAAATGGGCATGGTGACATCAAAATAGGTGCGGGTGACAAAAAAGTTGCACAACAAACGCGTTTACTGATTTTTCAACATTTTGTTAATTTTCTTGTCATTTTACAAATTTTACAGCAAAGGGAAATGGGACAGATTCGCTCAATACTAAGGGGCTGATTTTCTAAGACACGATTTCGAATCCGAATTGGAAAAATTCCGATTGGAAACAAACATTTTGCGACTTTTTCGTATTTTTTGCGATTTTTTTCGGCGTCTTTACGATTTTTGCGAAAAAAACGCGAGTTTTTCGTAGCCATTACGAAAGTTGCGCAAAGTCGCGATTTTTTCGTAGCGTTAAAAATTGCGCGCCTTTTAAGTTTTAACGCTACGAAAAAGGCGCGACTTTGCGCGCAAGTTTTAACGCTACGAAAAAGGCGCGACTTTGCGCGCAATTTTTAACGCTACGAAAAAATCGCGACTTTGCGCAACTTTCGTAATGGCTACGAAAAACTCGCGTTTTTACGCAAAAATCGTAAAGACGCAGAAAAAATCGCAAAAAATACGAAAAAATCGCAAAATACCGATCATTACGAAAAAAACGCATTCGGCCTGTTCGTGGGTTAGTAAATGTGCCCCTAATTGTTAATTCATACGTAACAGAGTTATTACATTTTATTTATAAAACTGGGAGGATTGAGTTAGTAGAAATCCGTCTTCTAAATATAATATTAACTTATGAATTTGTTTTAGAAGATCTTCGCAGCTTGATATTGAGGTTTGTTTCATAAACAATCTAATGGAAAATTGTGCAACGCACTGTTATTATAAAGCTGATGCGGTGAGTTTTAGAGAGCATTTCCAAGGTATGCCTACACTGTTCTCATAGACTAATATTATAAAATGGGGTTTACAGTACAGTGCCCTCACCAACATGTTTATTATGGGTGTATAGATTGGCATCATGAATTCATCTGAGATGTCAACCAGCTTAATGTTTCATAGTCCTAAATGTGTGGACTGTCATTGTATTCTGAATTAATTATTCCTCTAAAGCTTCATTTAGAGAAGACATTTTCTAAAAGTAAATTAATGCAGTGAATATCTGCTTCCAATCAGTGTAAGGTATATCTTACAGGAAAAAACAGTAGAAAAAGAGCTGCATGAAACAGTATAGTCATCTTAGGGGGTGTGTAATAAAAGTCGCAAATGGGAAAAAAATTACATAAATAAGAATTAAAATTTGCATTTTGCTATGTAATATTCTTTGTTAGACAGTTATTGCATTGCAGATTTTAATTGCACATAGCACACTTAAAGCTAGTGTAATCTAGGTAGTATAAATCTTTTGGAGCAAAACTAACTTTTTCAGTTAGTTTTACTATATACACTGCTCACTGGGGCTTCATTTTACACATTTCGCAAATTTTCCACTGTTTTGCAAGTTTTGCCACAGTTTCACAGATTTTATGGCAAAGCAAAATGGGACAGATTCGCTCATCACTACTGACAGACACTATAGGAGTGGAGATTTTTAAGTGGAGATTGTGTCATTACCGGGGCATGGTGTTAAAATACCAATAGCAGTAATTCTTTGGGTTCAAATCTGTTATTTATAGGAACAGTAACACCAAAAAAATGAAAGTGTATCAAAGTAATTAATAGATTATGTACTATTGCCCAGCACTGGTAAAAGTTGTGTTTTACATCAGAAAAACTACTATAGTTTATATATAAGCTGCTGTATAGCCAAGGGGCAGCCATTCGAGATGGAAAAAAGGAGAAAAGGCACAGGTTACATACCAGATAACAGATATGTTACATAGATTCCCATTATATTCTACAGAGCTTAGCTGTTATCTGCTTATGTAACCTGTGCCTTTTCTCCTTTTTTCAAGCTTGAATGGCTGCCCAACAGCTTATTTATACAAACTATAGTAGTCTTTCTGAAGCAAACACAAATTTTAACCAGTGCAGGGCAACAGTACATTATATTTTTATTACTTTAAAACATTTTTATTTTTTCGTGTCACTGTTTCTTTAAGTTGACATTAGCTCAGTTGGCATCAATATGCAAAACTGTTCTCTTTTAAAGCGCCAACAAAGTAATTATTATTGCAGTTGTAAATGTACAAGCTTTTAATAATTCTGCACAAGGAGACTTAGGGGCTGATTTACTAAGACACGAATCCGAATTGGAAAAATTCCGATTGGAAAACGAACATTTTGCGACTTTTTTGTATTTTTTGCGATTTTTTCGGCGCCTTTACGACTTTTCGGAAATTGTCGCGACTTTTTCGTTACCAATACGATTTTCGCGAAAAAACGCGAGTTTTTCGTAGCCATTACGATTCGCTCATATCTTGTCGCGACTTTTTCGTATTGAGCGCTCGTAAGCGGCGGGCAAAACTTTCAGACTTAGCATGATTTTGGAAGCCTCCCATAGGACTCAATGGCACCCTGCAGCTCCAACCTGGCCCAAGAAAAGTCACCATACTGAAGCTTGAATGAATCCGAACGCTACGAAAAAATCGCCAGATTTTGCACAACTTTCGGAATGGCTACGAAAAAGGCACGACTTTTCGCGCAAGTTTTAACGCTACGAAAAAATTGCCAGATTTTGCGCAACATTCGGAATGGAAACTAAAAAGTCGCGATAATTTTCCGAAAAAATCGCCAAATACCGATCATTACGAAAAAAAACGCAATCGGACGCATTCGGCCGGTTCGTGAGTAAGTAAATGGGCCCCATAGTATGATGGTAGAATTTCAAGGAACTCAGCTTTGTATATCCAAAAGAGTCGGCAGTATACACAGTAGCATATGAGAAAATGCACCCAATATATGCAACACTAAACTAAAATTTGTGCACATTGCACCCTCTTGTGTATACTTCTGGTGCAGAAGGAACAGCTCATTTAGGAAACCACTCAATACTTAAACCACTTAATACTTAAATAGAGGATCTATTTGTGTGGAAACAGAGATGTACGTTTCACAAAAATATATTGAATGGACTGATTTTCTTTTTACTGGAAAAATAATGGTCAATAGATTGGTATTACTGATTCAACCACCCAAACCAGCAAGAAGCAGATGCTATGTATATATACATATATATATATATGCATATATTGGTAATGTAATAAAAAGTTTGCCCACATCTAGTAAACCATAGCAACCAATCAGATTTTCAAGCAACTGACCAATAGATGCTACCTGCTGATTGGTTGCTATGGGTTACTAGACAAGTGACAAACTTAAAACATGTGTAACACCTATTTGGCTATAAAATGGCCAACCCAGGCTAGTAGCGTGCTGTAGAGCATGTGTTACATGCGACCTTAATGCACAGGAATGGGCCTCCGCTATATGGGAGCTATGTCAGGGCTAGATGATGTTGTTGAACTACAACTCACACTGGTGTTATGCAATAGATTAAAGTAATAGGACGCCAGGAGCTCTTGCAGAATAACTGGATAATACTTTATTTGTCCAAGACAATGGTAACCAGGGTATTTCAATACTCACTTAATAGATGTTATGCAGTATGCAGTTATACAGTTGATGTAAAATGGATTAATAGCAGAAGCATGATGCTCCCCTGTGTATCCCTTCTCATCAAGAGGATTGGGCAGGTAGAACAACAACAGCGTGATAGGTAGGAAAGCTCACCGGCATAGTCCCATGCTCTTGTGGAGGTTAGGGCAAGGCATATTTGCTAACCTATTTCCCTAGCACTTCTGTGTCCCTAATCTAAGGCCAGTAATGCCTGTTAGGAAGACTACTCCTTTGCTATTATCCTGGATGGAGCAAATGGCTGCTCTTTCTGTATAATTCTGTCTGAACTCACCACTTCTAGAGGGTGCTATGAAATATGCTGCTATACTGTCTCTTCCTCATTCACGGGGCCCTGTCCCCGACTTAATTTGGATGGATAGTGGCTTACTGGGCCGGATCTGTACCCAGGCTCGATGGAGCTCTGCTTCAGGTAGCAGATCAGCAGCCAAAGAGGAAAACACTTCCTTGTGCAAGACACTATATAGTCTGCCAAGGGGAGTGGTTAAATGGGCTAAACCTGTAAGGGATAGCTTAAGAAACTGTAACCTGAGTATAGAGGGGTCTGCCCTATAACAGTACAGATAAGGAAAAGTAGGGAAGTAAAGCCATAGGGAGCTTAACCCTATGGGTCCCTACATTCACCCGGGGGAAGAATCCATTCCGACCCGGCAATGGTAAATAACCATAAGTACACTTTCAAGCAATAAACATAGTGCAAGAATTTAGTGCAAAAATATAAACAGTACCAACATCCGCTTCTGGTATCCTCCAGAGGTATACCTGGGTACATTGGATAACTGTAAAGAAAAAGTTAGGCACATACAGCAACTTTTACTGACTTACATACACCTTGAGTGTCCTGGTGGATCACTCCGGTGCACACATGGGAAATACTCCTGCTGTTCCAGGTTCCCAGGCCCATACTTGGCTGTAAAGAAATGTTGCATTGGGTTAACATTCAAGACTGTGACACAATCCCACCCATCAACTTTATTAAGTCCAGGCCTTCCACCCAAACCCAGTGTTCATGGATCTCTCAACATGCACTTCGTGGTGTGGATTAGGCAAGGGGTCCTACCCTCAGGCAGGTGAAAATAGAAGTTGTAGTGAGGTGGGGCGCAGCAGTCTTTTTGGTTACACCCAACTTTTTACAATTCTTTACAGTCTCTCCTTGGTAAATGAGACTTCCAAACTTTAACTGAAGAACAAGTCCATATCTATGGACAATAACTGAAGGAAAGAAGGAGCAGAGGGTCACACCCTAAGTATCAGCAAACTGGCAGTCATTTAGGGGTGTGCCCAAATTGTGGTGGTTGTCTCCGTCTACGGTTAGAGACCAACCCACCTCCCACCCGGGGAAAAACCTCATCCTGAGGTAAACCACCGGCATGGGGTTTTTCAGAGCTTTCTTTCAAATTTGGCCTAATATGAAATGTAGTAGGCCTGGGTGGATCTGGCCTAGGTGTAACAGGTCTTGGTGGTTCAGGAGAGGCGCCAGCCCCCATCATTGAGGAAGGACCTTGGGCCCTGACCATGGGCTCAGTCCAACACCTGGTTTTACAGTAGGGGCATCTTTCATCCAAGTCTTTCCAAGCCTGGGAGATCTCCTGACAACAGTAGCCGCAATAAGCCTCCACCCACCTGGAGCCGTCCTCCTCATATCGTTCCCCAAAGGTACCCAACCACACATAGCGTTGTGGGGGCACTGAGGAAAATAAGATTTCCGGGGTAAGCTGGCGTGGTGTGGCGCGATCAGCCATATTAGAATACAGAGGACTAGAGTCCAAAGAATAATTTACTCTGCAGCCACAGCAGTAATAATCAGAGTCCCGTAACAGCTGGTTCCAGACCGCAATTGCAGCCCTGAGACGCACCCGGGGATCAATAATTAGTTGCCAGTCAGTCCCTACCTAGCCGCAGGTAGGGCAAGGATTAATGTTATAAATTTGCAACTTTAATTTTGAAAGCAGTCCAGCACAATATACCCTGGGCGCAGCCGCACGCTCAGGCAATAACTGGAGAATTTAGCACAACCACCCGCTCCAATGAGAGCCGCCCCACTATGTGGCTTGGCTGGGCGCGGTGGTAACTGGCAGTCTCTTTGAACTTATGGGCCTGCAGCCGCAAGGCCTAAGTAGAGTGATGCGCAGAAACTTTAACTGAGGTGCGCCCGTCGCGTAGGGCAAGGTGCAGCACCCCAAAATTTGGCACAATTTTAGTATGGCCAGCCGCACTATTTAAGCCGCCCCACTATGTGGCTTGGCGGTGCGGAAATATCTACAGTCCCCCTCTCTGGAGAAAATCTTACCCGCAGCCGCGGTGTAATGAAACGCCGGAGGTACTGTACAGTGAATGCGCAGCCGCGCAGACACTTTGTATAAGCTGTGGAGCAGTATAGGATGTCCCCGCAGCAGCCGCTGGGGGTCTGTATCCACTTTGCAGAAGGAGCTGGTATAAGCACGTCCGCTCTCTACTAAGACTCTCCACAAAAATGGCGCTGGTGACGTAAGGCCCCTCCCTCCCCCGTGAAATCTCGTAAACAGCCTTGCTTCACGCGGGATTTCAGGGAAAAGAGCGCCAAAGTCAGCAGCACTTGATGAACAGGTCCACCGGCCAATGGGAATACTCGGGTAGAATCCACAAGCCCGAACCCACGGCCAATCAGTACACTGCAAATACGATCAGGCCTGCGGCGCCTTTTGCCTATTGCGTCCGGCAGAGCCTGTCAGTAAAATTTAAAGTGGCACACACAACTACTCAGTCCCCTCAAGGCAATGGCTCCAGAAAGAATAAATCAAATATATTGATTCAAAAAGCACGTTGGGCGCCAAAATGTAACACCTATTTGGCTATAAAATGGCCAACCCAGGCTAGTAGCGTGCTGTAGAGCATGTGTTACATGCGACCTTAATGCACAGGAGTGGGCCTCCGCTACGTGGGAGGTATATAATGGAGCTGAGGGGTTGTTGAACTACAACTAGCTGAAGTAGTGTGGTGCAATAGATAGAAATGGACGCCAGAGGATTCTTATGAATGAACTGGGTAATACTTTATTTGTCCAAGACAATGGTAACCAGGGTATTTCAATACTCACTTAATAGATGTTATGCAGTATGCAGTTATACAGTTGATGTAAAATGGATTAATAGCAGAAGCATGATGCTCCCCTGTGTATCCCTTCTCATCAAGAGGATTGGGCAGGTAGAACAACAACAGCGTGATAGGTAGGAAAGCTCACCGGCATAGTCCCATGCTCTTGTGGAGGTTAGGGCAAGGCATATTTGCTAACCTATTTCCCTAGCACTTCTGTGTCCCTAATCTAAGGCCAGTAATGCCTGTTAGGAAGACTACTCCTTTGCTATTATCCTGGATGGAGCAAATGGCTGCTCTTTCTGTATAATTCTGTCTGAACTCACCACTTCTAGAGGGTGCTATGAAATATGCTGCTATACTGTCTCTTCCTCATTCACGGGGCCCTGTCCCCGACTTAATTTGGATGGATAGTGGCTTACTGGGCCGGATCTGTACCCAGGCTCGATGGAGCTCTGCTTCAGGTAGCAGATCAGCAGCCAAAGAGGAAAACACTTCCTTGTGCAAGACACTATATAGTCTGCCAAGGGGAGTGGTTAAATGGGCTAAACCTGTAAGGGATAGCTTAAGAAACTGTAACCTGAGTATAGAGGGGTCTGCCCTATAACAGTACAGATAAGGAAAAGTAGGGAAGTAAAGCCATAGGGAGCTTAACCCTATGGGTCCCTACACATGTATTAAAGTAAAGCCTTAGTGCTACAGTAAAGAGTATTTTTTTGCCAAATGTTGGTCAGAGGCATTAAGAGATACATTCAAGTGTTTAACATGATAGTCTCTTCTGCCCAAATTAACTATGTTCACTGCAAATGAATTGTATAACTATTTACACTATATATCAAAGTAGTATATTGGGCTTAAAATATGTAAAGCTGTGTCTTAAGCAGAGGGAAAGCAGAGGGGCAGAAAGAAAATGGAAATTACTTTTCTAGATATGAGACACTGCAAACCATGTGTCATCTATTCATTCTTCCATCACCACAAAGAATATTGACTTCTAATTGCCTCCTGAGTCTGCCAATCTGGGCCTATTCTGCTGGGTTACTTTCTTTTTTATTGATGTCTGTGAGATCTTCAGTCATAATAGCACTCTCTTTTCATTCAATCGCTTTATTTACTTTTGTTAAAAAAATGTATATGACATATTTTAATTGCCTCTTGACCTCCTAACACTGTATACAAATAAAACTTTATAAATGTACTTGTAAGAAAGCCAACAGCTTCTGTGCTATATACAGGACACGACTATTATATTCTCTGGGTTGTATCAACTATGCTTTACAAAGCTGAAATGTAACACTGCAATAATATGCAATAACAAACAGATTGCGGTGTCCTGTGTGCTATTTAGCATTTTCTGTTTTATTGACATGATAAAGTAAAAAGAAATTTAATCAGCATACTGCCCTGGTTTAAAAGCCATTGGGTGAGGCAAGTCTCAAGGGTATTCCATGTAAATGGAAACTTTAGGACTGATCCTGGGGTTCTTTCTAACCAGAATTCTGTCTGCTTTGCAACCCTATATTGCACTGATGAGCCCAAGTGAGTGTGAAGCAAGTCTGCATTTGGGACTTTGACCAGCATAGTCCCCTGGCTGGGCTTTTAGACCCAGTGAGTGAGGCTCAGTCTCAAGGGTATTCCATAAAAATAGAAACTTTAGGAGTGATCCTGAGCTTCCTACCTAGAATTCTGCTTTGCATACGAATAAGGACCAACCAAAATGCATTTTTTAGCAAAAAGTTACAATTTGTATTTGGTTAAGAAGATCCTGTTATCATTTCAGATTTACTATTTAATGACTTGGGAAAAGAATAAAAACCACAAATAGTAAGCAGTTGTGTTGATTACAGTCAAGGCTTTTGAGAATGGTTTCAGAATAACTAGAAAAAAACAGAAACTATGGACTAATCTTCAATTTTTACATATTTAAAGAAGGAGAAAATACAGTGCTGTGTGTTTTAAGAACATGTTACACTAGGGTCATACTTCATACAGTGCAAAAAGGGGCAAAAGACTATCACTTTTTAATTCCATTTACATTTACAAACAACTTTAAAACGGCTTCAAATGTTTGATTAATAAATGATTGAATTACATCTCCTTTAATTATGCAAAAATAAACTGGGTATAGTTCCCCTTTAACTTTTACCTTTTTTGTGCATTTGATTGTATCTATGTACTAGGTATTTCATTTACCTAAGTAAAACCAATGTATTTCCTTTTACCTATTTACAGTTTGACTTTTTAAAACATTTCTTATAGGCTGACGTGAAAGGTTGAGATCAGAGAAGGGTTCTTTATTCAGTGTATTGATTAGAAGCAAAACTATATGACAATAATATCTTTCAGCAAAAAATTCATGACATTTTGTAATACAGGAAATTGCTTACATCATTCATTTAAACAAGTATAACTGGTTATATGAAAATACTTCCTGTTAAAATGACATTTTCATTGACTATGAAATAAAAATATATATATTAACATAAAAAAATTAAAGTAATCTATTCTGTCTGTTGCCCAACACTGGCAAAATTGTGGGGTTCCTTTAAAAACACTACTATAGTATAAACAAAACTGCTGTTGCAATAGAGGCAGACATTTAAATTGAAAAAAGGAGAAAAGGCACAGGTTACATAGCAGATAACAAATACGTTGCATAGATTACCATTGTATTTTACAGAGCTTATCTGTTATGAAACCTGTGCCTTTACGCCTTTTTCCAGCTTAAATGGCTGAACAAAAGCTTATTTATAGTAACCATAGTAGTGTTTCTGAAGCAAACACACAACTTTTACCAATGCATGGCACCAGTACATTATATTTTAATTACTTTAAAACACTTTCATTTTTTTGGTGTTACTGTTCCTTTAACAGAAGTATTAATAATGGAAACAACAACCCATCAGAAATGAGGTACAGACAGAAAACCAGTCCCAGTACAGTCATTCGCTGGGTAAGGCAACAATCAAGTCCAAAAACAGGCACAGGGTCAGGGAAGGCGGCAAGCAATCAAAGACCAAATAGGAGGCCTATGTCCACCAGTCAGAATATGAGGGAACATGGACAGGGCAGGAAGAGTTACAGGAAGAAGGACTGTAGGATACAGGATCTCAGTATATTCAACAGGACAAGATCTTAGATGGCTAGATCTCAGCAAAATAGCTAATGATCTAGCACAGGGGGCAGGTTTAAATGTCTTCTTAATGGGCAATTGCTTAAGGAAATCTAATTATCATAGACCGTATTAGCTCCTGTTAACCCAGTAAACATTTTTATACATTTATTAGTGACTGTGTTATTTAAGAAGGTTTTGACCACATATTGTTTTCTTATAAAACTTGCTAAGAAAATGTTTCATCCCTCCCATTTCAGGAAACTAGAGGGTAGGCCAGGAGATTTTGAAACGTATTAGGAAGAATATAATAATATGATTTTGTGGTTTGTCCATCTTTTTCACACATGCAGTCGTGTATTTGGGATACATAAATCTAACCACCATATCTGAATAAGCAGCAGTGGAAATTAGCATCATAGTATTATTTTAGTAAAAAGTATTTGTGGACCCAGAAGTGCTGTCTTCACAGATGCCTTTGCTGACAGTTGCAGATGGTGAAGAAGCCACAAAGTCCCCAACCAAACATTTCTACTAAGTTTAAGGTTCAGATCCACATATAACTCTGATCCATTGTGCTTAGTGCTTGTCTTTAGTTTAGTTATTCAGCAATAAAATAGTTGAGTGTTACTGGCAGTACTTTCATCTACATAAACATTGAAGAATAGTGTAGGGTATGTATTAAAGGATATAACTCACAGGAGTGGGCTATTACTGTCTCTCCACAGCAACTGCAGACTCTGCTTTTTTTGTGAGATTGTAAATGATATTTTACATGAATATGTTTTACTTCCTGCTACATATTTTCCTCATGAGTAAGATAAAAGAAAAATGCTTGGTTGATATGGGAGTACATTTGTATGCAGATGGGGTTTATAGGTATGCAAACACTGCAGCCAAATACGGTAATGTCATTTTTTTTAATATAAAAGAGGGGGGAAAAAAAATCACATAATTTCCCTAGAATAATAACCTGAAACTGATAATAATCTGCCTACTGTTCAAATATACTGAAACTGCTCTTTCTGTTTTTAAGCTAAACAAGGTATTGACAGGTGTTTAACACAGATTCTGTTGCATATTTAATGATATACCGTGCAAGGTTGTCTGAGCCATTGTTCACTCCTGCTAGTAAAATTCAAAGACTTTCAACTTGAATTAAAAGATGGGAAAGCTAACAATGAATACGAATAGAATAGACTAATATGCAGTCAAAATGAGGAAAAGACATCTTTGATTTGCAACATATAACAAGGCTGGAACCCCTATTGTTCGAAACGAAGAGAACGTGGTAAGTGTATTCTATTAAAACAATATACTTAACACTTTGCGTAATTTTCCATTTTAATTATGAAGGCAATTATACACTCTAGATACATTTGACAAAACTGCCTGACCATTACTATGTGTGCAGAGTCCTTGCATGGCAGGTTTCAATACCATCAGTACTAGCAAATTCCAGTTATTCAGTCCTGGCAGTGACAGATACCTTAGTGCTAACTTTCACAGTGGAGATCCCCAAGTCTAGCTCTTCTCAAAGTATGGCACTAGGGATGTAGCGAACATCGCCAAAAATGTTCGCGGACCCGTTTGCGGACTTTCGGCAAAACTCGCGAATATTCGCGAACTTTGCAAACCCCATAGACTTCAATGGGAAGGCGAACTTTAAAACCTAGAAAAGCCATTTCTGGCCAGAAAACTGATTTTAAAGTTGTTTAAAGGGTGCCACGACCTGGACAGTGGCATGCAGGAGGGGGATCAAGCAAAAATTTCTCTGAAAAATACTTTGTAAAAAAAACGCAAAAAAAAACGCAAAAAAATAACGCCAAAAAAAACGCCAAAAAAAACCGCAAGCTATTCCTGTGTATACGCAAAGGCGAAAAACCGAAGCGAAAAAACACGATGGAAAAAAACGAGGCGAAAAAACGCAGCGCAAAAAAAAACCGCGGCGAACCCAAAATGGCGAACATCGCCAAAAGTTCGCGAATTTCCGCGTTCGCAAACACCCGCGCGAATTAGTTCGCCGGCGAACAGTTCGCTACATCTCTATATGGCACCTGTTACATAGGATTTCCTTATCAAGGTGGGCCATCCCAGCATGCCTACAAAGTATAAAACAATACATAATCAATTAATATAGAATGAGCTAGAAAAGTAGCTGAATTGAAAACAAAACACTATCTTGAAAGTATCTGTACTCTCTTCTGATTGGTGATTCCTTGCTGTCCCAGTAGATAGTAGTTATAGAATAGTTATAGAGATATATATGAACCTTCCTCTGATGTAATTCATGATAATCACTTCCGATCATGCTTTGGTCTCTTCCAATGGGCACATGCCCTCAAAACACCAGGCTTCTTATTGGTCTGAGGATGACTTTAACAGCCAGAAAAGAACCCAAATAACTTGGACATGGCCCAGTACCTACAAGACCACTAGCCCACTTTGCCCATTTATAGTACTCAAATATGGGACAAACAACAGAATAAACAGGAATTCAGAATAAACAGGAAAGTGCACCATTCTAAGGGTAAAGACACATGGAGCTACTTAGTAGCGGCTACTCGTCATTGCTACTAAACACCAGAAAACCCTGCCACAGACAATACTGAGAATTGCTTCTACTAAAAGACACACAGAGACAGTTATCAGTAAATGATGAGCATTGTCTATTTCTGTAGCCAAGTAGCTGCTACTAGCAGCTCTGTGTGTCTTCACCCTAAGGGTTAGACTTTTCTCCTCTGGAATACTGTACATCTGAAGCAAAACAGGAGGTTTATTTAAAACTCTGACCTAGCAATGTTCCTGAAGGATCTTGCCATTTATTTGATTTTAATAAATAAGGTTTTAGATTTATTATTATATAACAATATAACTTGTTTAACAATATAACATTTTTGCTCTTGAAATATACATGTGAACAGTTGCAGAAGACATTTTCCTGGCAAACCTCCTGCTCTGAAGAGATAAGCTGGCAATAACAGGCAAGCTATTTTATAACACCTTTTGCATTGCACCTGGAGAGAGGGATATGATTTTTGTATTGTAGACTTTTTTTGCACAGTTCTGACTTTTTATATGATACAATAATAAGGAGGAAATGCTAGGAAAGGTATATTAGATCTAAGGCATGTACTGTATATGGTTCTTTGATTTTCCATTTTTTTTTAGTTGTTTGATCCTGAGTCACTCAACATCCAGATTTAATTTTCACACAACTTGTCATAATCTAAATTGATTGTGTCTAATAACAAATATAAAGTACTATCAATTTAGGTTTATACTGTAAGTATGAATATTAAGTTATCTTAATTCACAGCCTTGCACTGTGGCAGGACAAAGGAAATATCTTGTGTGTAACTACAATTAAATTCGAATAACATCAGATGAAAGAATATGTAACATTTCAGAAGATGACTTTACTAAATGTATATGCTAAACAAATTGCCAACTTCCAATTTCATTTCACTCCATATCAGATATACTGATATTCTCAAAATTATACCAATATGGCTGCTTTGTAGTTATGTGTTTTGACACCTGAGAAAGAGGCCTAATTTTTAAAAGCAAAAAAAACATACAAGGCTAACATTTTAAATAATTCCACTTTTTATGTTTTCGCAGTGGCTAATTTAGCTGAGTCTGTGGAATGCAATTCCTTCTGCTTTGCATACTGTATGAATGAGAATGTCTCTCCTCAACCAAAGTGACTTTCTAGTGTATCTACTGTACATCCCTGGTTCAACATATGCTGATTAGAAAACCCTGCATTGCATTGATGAGTCCCAATAAGGGAAAATCAGTCTGCCATTAGAAATCTGATTGGAATACTGCCCTGGATGTGCTTAAAACCCAGTGGGTGAGGCTCAGTCTAAAACATATTTCATGTAAATGAAAATTTTAGAGCAATCCTGGGCTTCCATTCCCAAATTCCTTCTAATTTTCCCAGATCTGTATAAACTCAAATACAGGTATAGGATCAGTTATCTAGAACTTCATTATTCAGAAAGTTCCATTGTTTTATGGATATAATGTGAAGTGTACAAACTTTTGTTTAAAAAGAGTTATATGATGGAACACAGTGAGCTATCTGAGCCAAATGTCCACATAACATGTGCTCTATTTGCATAATGTCAGTATGCATCATGTTCAGATGTTTCATAAATGACTGCCAATTGTGGAAAATATTTTTTCTTTCTTTCTTTCTTTCTTTCTTTCTTTCTTTCTTTCTTTCTTTCTTTCTTTCTTTCTTTCTTTCTTTCTTTCTTTCTTTCTTTCCTTTCTTGTTGTTGTTATGCACTGGCTAAACATATTCCATGCTATTATAAAGTCAGTGGGCTATAATAGGAAATGCACTCTTGTCATTTTGCTTCATGCAAAATTCAAAGTCTGTAATTTAATCAAATATTCCCCTGACCTCCTGCTAATTTCATTTCCAGTCCAGGACAATCTGGTTCACAAACTTATTATGAATTATATATATTAGACACAAGTGCTCTGCGGTTTAGGGCTTTTACATTAATAGCAGTTTGTGTAGTGCATGAAAACTTTATACATGAAAACTTTATACGTATAATTAGGAAATCATAGGTCCAGACACCCGTCAATAGTGACCTTGCAGGTACTGCTTATAAACTAGCCATAAGTGCAAATTATTATGTATGGCTGCTACTGAGTGTGATAAGATTTGTTCTGAATCTGCACAGATATCTATGATGTCTGTGATACGCTAAGGTGCTTCACTATAAGTAACCTGGAAGGTGGTAACTAAGGACGCTTTGCCTAACAACTGTGCATGTAGTGGTGAGGTACAAAGACATAGGGGGAGATTTATCAACATTTAAGTTTGATGTTTTTCACATGATTCGGATTATGTTTAAAAACTCAAATGTCTGGTATTTAAGTGCAAAACCTCCAAAAACTTGAAAATTTGCCATCTAAAAGCTTGCAAGTTTCTATGGAAGTCAATGGGATTTGTCCTAGGCAAACTATTTTCAAACTTGAATAGTGATGGGTGGAAAAATTCGGCAGACATGGATTTGCGGCAAATTTTCGCATTCCACCATTATTTTGCGAAATGGGTGACAAAATTTGTTGCTTAAAAATTTGCAGCGCAACAACATATTGTCTCCCACGTAAAAAATAATTGTTGCACATAAAAAAAAAATTTTCTAAGCACAACATTTACGCAAATCTTTTCAAAGATTCAAAAAAATCAGCGAAACAGGACAGATTCACTCATCACTCAACTGGAATTTTTCGAGTTTGTAAACTCAAACAAATTTGAGGTATTCAAGTTTTTAACTCTAACGAGTTTTCCTTATTATCAAATAAGTGAGCATTTGATAAACAAGATTTTTCCATTTAGAAAAACAAACTTAAATTCACAAACTCGAAAATTGCTAAATAAGCCCATTAGTGTGCATCCACAACTGCTTGATACAAATCCTGTATTACTCTATGGGATCCGAGGTTCAGATGCTTCTGTTAGGTGCATTGTCTAGCAATGTTGTGCAAAATTGCAACCAATCAGAATTTTGTTGGTGTTTTCTAACTTGTAGGTTCAAACCTAATTGCTGATTGGTTGCTATGAGCATGGTGATGTTTGTGTTTACTGTCATGCCAGCAGTATTGCCCTGGCATTGTAAATTTTTAAGCCTGGCATGGCAAAGGGTTAACCCCTAGCACCATCTGGTCTCCCGCAGAGAGGCTCAATGTTCTTTTTGGATTGTGAGTTCACTGTTTCTAACTCCGGCCTCAGGAGGGCACAAGATATTCGGTAAGGTACTTAGGATTTCTCTGTGTTTTTATATCCGTTTATTTTATTGACTGTTTTGTATATGTCTCTTTTGTAACATCTGTTTAATGCACTGTTTACCCTTGTAATATTAAATATAAAATTTAATAAGTTCTGTCCTTTGGCTCCATATCGATTCCCTCATACCTTGTATGACTGCTCAGGCCTAGAGGTGTATTAACTGCTTGGTTGTGTAGATGCTAATTAGCTAGTGGACTGTCAGTAGGAAAGTGTGTATGTAAATTAACCGTGGCTGCTGGTGTGTGTGTGGAAGTAGTAGAACTATCCCTCACTGCAGTAGGAAAGTTTGTGTATGATATATTTGGGTAACTAGGTTTCTATCGCCTGTTAATGATAGATGGTGGCAGCGAATAGTTATTTGGGGCGGTGGTGTGTTTGGGCGTGCTTGATGCTAGTCTAACCTGTGTGAAAGGTGACTGCGTGTAACCCCTTGTTCCCCGTCCCGGTGTCAGGAGCGTCTGTGAGTGGCGTTTCCCTGACATTTACAAATACAACCCTTGGGTTTACTTGGAAGGGTTGAACTTGATGGTCTTTTTTCAACCCTATGTAAGCCTTGGTTTTGGGGAATCGATGTTTGGGGATGATTAAAAGATTACTTTATTCTAGTGCACACATGTTTAAGGCCTGCTTTCTGTGGTTGCTAGGCACCAGTGAGTTGTGTGGGTTTTTATTTTTTACTGGGGATCTGGTTGCACTTTTCTGTTTTGTCTCCTGACGAGGGTCCCTGTGAGGGACTAAAATTTTGAGCAATACTTTTGAGGATAAGACATCCTTCAGCATTGTTTACATTAATAGGAAACTATTTGCATCTTTAGATTCTGTTAGAATCCAGAGCTTACCTAGTATTCCTGGACATCATTTAACAATGCCCAGATGTAAGTGCAAGATCACTATGGGGTACAAAATAATACTCTAGTGTCCTAGTTACCAATACTTCAAGGCCGGGCCTAGGACGGCATAAATTTTCGGGTGGCATGCCACCCAGTCTCACGTAAAATGTCCTCGCTTATGCAGAAAACTTTAGCGCTTCCTGTCCCCAGTGCTCCGTATGTGACCTGCATGGACACGCATGCGTGATCCTGAGGGGGGAGGGGGCAGAGAATTGGGGCGGTTTCTGTGTGGCTGAAAATGAAATCCGGCCCTAAATACTTCCTTTGTATTGCTTTCGGCAAAACATTTCTTTTCATGCAATTCCTTAGAAAGACATTTACTTCCATGACCTTCCACTATTTATTAAATGGTGACATTGATGGTTCCCCTGAACTTAAAACAAAAGGATTCAAATTATAAGATGTTTATAAGATAACTTTGCGTTAACTTTATGTTACTAAAATGTTTCAGTAAAGCTTAAGTGGGTACATTACTCTACACAGGATACCTTATGAATTTGCATACTGTATTTATATATCCTGTATTTATTAGTGTGAATGGGAAGAGCGGGCACAACACAATCTCTCTAATAAGGGTCTCTTTCTATCAACTCTAATAAAACAGTGATCTCAATTGGAAACATTTTCATAAAAAAGGATTTTCATCTGCTTGATAAATTATTAATTTTTTATCCAAACATAATCCTTTTCAAACATCAGAATATTATTGTTAGCAGCAACACAGTCAAGGAATGCACGTATTGCTTTCAAAATATATAAAATATAAATATGGTCAGTCACCTTTCCTCCTCCTCAGTCTCCTCTATGCTCCATGAAGCATGAAGCCTGCTGGGTCATCTCTATCCCCCTATTTGTCACTGTTCTCCTGCTTGCAATCTAATGTACCAAGCAGACAACAAACTGGTTCCACTTAAACTCGCCTAATTCAGTTATGGAGAAGGGAGCAAAGCTATTAAAATAGCAAAACTATTAGAATTAGCATTTGTCATGAAAAATGCAAAATTTACCCCCATATGTAATAAGAGGCAGTAAGTTTGCCCAGCAGTAACCCATTAGATGTATGAATGTATAACTTTATTTATAAAGTGCTACAAGGATACGCAGTGCTGTACAATCTTACAAGGACGTTATAATAAATACAATAAATAAGTATAAATACAGTACACAGATGATAAGTACCACGTGGTATGAGACACAGTAGGAAGGAGGTCCCTGCCCTGTAGAGCGTACAATCTAATGTAATATAATCTAAAGATGTCTGCTTTTAAACAGATGACCAGTAAATTCTACCTCCTCATTGTTGCTATGGGTTATTGCTCCTGGGCAAACTTACTGCCTGTTATTACATAACCCCCATAGGCTCTAAAAATTCAGTAAACAATATTAAAAGGAGAAAGAAAGTCTAACTACAACTTTCATTTTATCAGGCATATTATGTAAAGAAACCACTACCACCCCCACCGCATTGCACTGTGGTCCTCAGTTTGGCTGCGATCCTCCATTCTCTATTTAAAGGAGACATATTGGATAAATGGGAAAAACCCTAATTTTGTAGGCAATTAGTGATGAGCGAAATGAGCGAATTTTTCCGCTGCAAATTTTCACGAAAGCTTTGCAAAACAATTTGCCAATGGCGAAATGCAGAAATTCCTTCGAATCCATGCCTGGTGAAAACATTTGTTCATCACTATAGGCAATTAAGAATAATATATGGTACGGGTTTCACTTTGAGTTAAACATTAATCCTATCTGTAAAAATGGCCCCTTTTTTGGAGCTCCCTATAGATGCTATCACTTCTTTGTCCGTGTTTAAAATGAATGGTGGGTATGTTCTAACGGTCCCTGCCAGAAGCACAGTAGGAGGGGGATAGCCAATCACAGCCCTACAGTCACACAAGCACAGACAGGCTTCAGTTCTCCATCAGGTCAGCCTAGCTGCTGATTGGTTCCTATCCTACAGTGCAGTGTACTGAGAGCCCGCAGCTCCCCTGCACATCCAGAGAATTCAGCCAGCAGGAACAAAGTGGAACAGATGGGCGGGATTACTGGGGTTTTGGTGGAATTTCTCAATAACTCAGTCTGAAACACAACTTTTTTTTAAACACAATCCTTCTATATCTAGAGGAGTATAATTCACTGGTACATTCATAATTTTTATAGGATATGTCTTCTTTAAAGAACTGAGTTCCTGTAGCAAAAGTTTCTACTTCCTTTTTTAACACTTTTTTTTCAGAGAGCATAAAAGGTTTGTTGTATCAGAAAGAAAAAATGTTTGTGCTTGTTCATCATCCATAAGTGCTTGGAGGAAGTTGGCAAACTCAAACTACAAACTAACACAAGCGGTTCAACGTAAGCTTGCCAGTTAGGAAAATAAATGTAGCGGTTCAGTTACGGGATTACTGATTAACAAATCTATGATGTTTCCTATGACTACCTTTCCTTCTCCTTTAATGCTAATGCTTTAATGTTAATTTTTTTTATTTATGGTCTTTACCTATCTAACATCTCTAAAATGTGCAAAGGGCAACTTTGCATGGCAATCGCCATGTTTTTTTACCCGTAATTCCAGTGTAATCTCAGGTGTGTGGGGAATTGGACCCAATGCATCAAAATAAATGCAATTATGCATGTGTATGGTAGCAACTATAGCAAAAAAAGTTGTACAAGTTGGCAAGCTGTACTCACCACTTAATTTTAAACCATTAGGCTGTAGTGAAATGAGGCTTTGACCACAAACTTCATATAGACACCAACAAAAGTTTGTCTGAAATCATCCATTATCAATGTACAGTATATATGACATTAAGACATTCTGTGCATTAAGCTACCAAGAAATGCCCTCCCCTTTAGGTAAAACAGGGATTGTTTTGTCCATATATTGCAATATACAGCAAGATGGCCAACTACGTCAAAGTCATCCCCGCTCTGGCCAGTCCTATACTCACTTTCATCTGATTCATTAACAATTCTACTGCTTCAATAAACATTAAGGGACTGAGTTTTATCTACAACTTGCTTGCTTTCAAGGTTAAAACCCCCAAATGTGGCCCTTTTATTGGCTCTTTGGGATCCGGGCCAGATTGGGCATGACTTTGACATAGTTGGCCAGCTTGAAGTATATTGTAATATATGGACAAACAATCCCTGTTTTGCCTAAAGGGGAGGGCATATCTTAGTAGCTTAATGCACAGAATGTCTTAATGTCCTATTAAATAGACTCTGTCATCGATTTGTGTTTGGCAAACTTTATTGTACTACACATTTAGAATTTGTTACATAATCAACATATAAAACACCCGGAAAGATAAAGCTATGAATGATCCATAAGTCTCAAAGCAGCAGTACAGCAACATTTTCAAAAATTGCTTTTGGAGCTCCCTACTTTTCTTATTTTGGTAAACGGTAAAGACCTGTGCCTAAGTCTATGTGTTGCACTCTTTAGTTAATAGTTTAGGGCCTGTAGGCAAATATGAATATAGAATGCCGAGTAACATCTGTCGAAGCTATCTGTTATCTAGGCAACTGAATCATCAAGCACTGTTCACTGTGTCAAACCTCTGCCTGCTGTTTTACCCTGCATCTATTTTTAAGTAAACACCAATAAAAAGCTCTATTTATTTCAGTGCATAAAGGTTCTCTAATAATCCTCATTATCACATTTTGTTTATAAATAGGCCATACTACACCTCTATATTTGTGTGTTTACTTTGTATCATTGATTTAAATTAATCATGTTTGTTTTCCTGAAGTACTATTTACAGGTAATTATTTCCCTTGCAGTATACTGTCATTACACTTACACTGGTGAATGCATTGTGCTACTTATGGACAATATTTCATGTTCTCCCTACATCCATCTGCAAAATTTTCAAACTGTGCCAAGCACCAGCAGGGAATTGTATCAGTCATGAGCTGCAGTTTTAAACTTACGCATTATTTTGTTTTCTGATCTGACACTATGCTTTTCTAGCAAGTCTGTGAAACATTCTCATATGGAAATTGTTCTGTACTGAACTTTATTATGATATATTGTTTTGTAGTTTATGTCATTCAGTTTGCATCTAAATGGCAAAATGTGCCAGTGGCTGTTTTTATTTTGCAGAAAACTATACTGTGTTTTGAGATTTCAATTGTTTTCAAAAGCATAACTGTCAATTGAATGTTGCATGCTCCTGTTACATATAATAATTACATTTTAA
This sequence comes from Xenopus tropicalis, assembly GCF_000004195.4. Classification (NCBI taxonomy): domain Eukaryota; kingdom Metazoa; phylum Chordata; class Amphibia; order Anura; family Pipidae; genus Xenopus; species Xenopus tropicalis. The sequence continues at coordinate 102,759,540 of NC_030678.2, read as the reverse complement.
AGATTGATTTCACCTTTGCCTGAAGTTTATCAATGAAACCTTTAATTTGTAATTTCCTTTATTTCACTTACTTTTGAAGCTAGGTGCAGCCTGGGAAACAACAAGTATTGTATCTGAAACATGAGTCATGGAAAGCATTCAATTTGTATAGGAAACAGTAGCAATTTTACATGCCACTAACTTATGTAAATGACTTTTGTGTTGTAAGTGGTTGAACCCCTGGGTAATAGTGACCATAATGTTATTTCATTTGATGTTTGGTGCAGGAAACAAATTACACTGGGGCACCAATGACACTGAATTTTAGAAAAGCAAATTTTAGTTCCTTAAGGGCAGCGCTTCAGGGCATAGATTGGGGCATTATGTTTTCTGATAAAAACACAGCGCAGAAATGGTTGTCATTTAAAATGATATTAAATCATTACTGTTCTCAATTTATTCCATTAATAAGAAAAAGTAGAAGTATTAAGAATCACCCTATGTGGCTTAACTCTGAGGTAAAGAAGTTAATAGGGAAAAAAAGGAAAGCTTTTAAGAAATATAAGTCAGAGGGGACAGTAGCTGCGTTTAATGAATATAAACACTAAAACAAGTGTTGTAAAACAGCAATCCGGAAGGCAAAGGTAGAAAATGAGGAGCGCATCGCGGCCGAGACTAACACCAAAAACTAAATTAATAGTAAAAAGATGCAGGTTGAGGGTGTGGCCCCATTGAGTTATAGTAACAATATGGTTACAGCGTATACAGAAAAGGCAGATGTGCTAAACCAGTTCTTTTCTTCTGTGTATACAGTAGAGGAGCCAGTGGGCCAAATCCCACCCAATAGCTGCACTGTTGCCTCAGCTCCAACTATGCAGTGGTTGACACAGGATATAGTGCTTTAAGGGTTACACAAGATAAATGTAAACAAAGCTCCTAGGCCAGATGGGACACACCCTCGGGTACTGAGAGAGCTAGGGGCAGAATTGCAGTGGCCCTTGTTTCTGATATTCTCAGACTCTCTTTCATCAGGTATGGTACCTACGGATTGGAAGAAGGCTAAAGTCATTCCTATATTTAAAAAGGGAGTAAGATCTTAGCCTGGCAATTATAGGCCTGTAAGTTTGACATCCGTGGTGGGCAAGTTATTTGAAGGCTTGTTAAGGGATCACATACAAAATTATGTAGTGAAGAATGCCATTATGAGCAGTAATCAGCATGGCTTTATGAAGGACAGGTCATGTCAGACCAATTTAATTGCTTTTTATGATGAGGTAAGTAAGAAGCTGGACAGTTGGGATGCAGTAGATATAATCTATTTGGATTTTGCCAAAGCATTTGATACCGTTCCCCACAAACGACTGCTTTCTCAACTAAAGGCTACAGGATCGGGTACAGAGGGTGGTTGTTAATTGTACATTCTCTACTTGGAAAGAGGTTCTCAGTGGGGTCCCTCAGGGTTCTGTACTGGGTCCACTTTTGTTTAAATTGTTCATAAATGAGGGGGAGGGGGGGAGGGTATTATTAGGGTATTATAAGCAATGTATCAGTGTTTTCAGATGACACAAAACTCTGCAGACGAGTCAGTTCTATCCAGGATGTGGCATCCTTGCAGCAGGATCTTGACCAACTGGCAATCTGGGCAGCTAAGTGGCAGATGAGATTTAATGTGGATAAATGTAAGGTCATGCACCTGGGATGTAAAAATATGCAAGCCACTTATACCCTTAATGGGACTGCACTAGGCAAATCCATAATGGAGAAGGACCTTGGAGTCCTTGTAGATAATAAACTTGGCTGTAGCAAGCAATGCCAGGCAGCAGCTGCAAGGGCAAACAAGGTTTTGAGCTGTATTAAAAGGGGTATAGATTCACGGGAGGGGTAGGTTATTCTTCCCCTTTACAGAGCGCTGGTAAGGCCCCATCTAGAATATGCTGTTCAGTTTTGGTCTCCAGTGCTCAAACAGGACATTATTGAGTTAGAGAGGGTCCAGAGCAACTAAGGGCAACTAAGCTGGTAAAGGGTATGGAAAGTCTCAGTTATGAAGAAAGACTGGCCAAGTTGTGTCTGTTTACACTGGAGAATAGGGGCTTAAGAGGTGACATGATAACTATGTGTATGTATAAATTGTGAACCGGTAACAGGTAAACAGGTGGAAGGGAGATATATTTCCCCTAGGTTCATCTCCTACTCCCTGATGTATACTGGTGCTGAGTGGGTTTATTCCCCCAGGGAGTCACACCTGTCGAATAATTAGCAGGCTAGATATGCCTGCAGTCAGAGAGAGTGAGGGGCTGGAGCTGAGACTGAGGACTGAACTTGCTGTGTCAGGGTCTGTGCCTGCCTAAAGCAGCTTGGAGCATTTTCTCCCAAACAGAAGGACTCTCTCAAGGTACTGTGACTCTGGGGAGTTGTGTTTTTGGTTTAGCCGGTAATCCCAGTAGGGGACCGGTAATAGAGAGGGAAGCACCCTATGTATTAGTTAGAGCCCAAGTGTGGCAAGGGTTTTGTTTACTTTTGTTTTGCTTATGCTCCTGCTGGATACCAGAGTCAGTCACTGTACAAAAGGGACTGTATTCACCTAAAGGACTGTCTGTATGTCTGTTCTGTATATAAGGGGATCATATAATAACCTCTCTAATGCTTTATTTACCAGTAGGTCCTTCCAACGGACACGAGGGCACCCACTCCGTTAAGAAGAAGGGAGGTTTTGTTTAAATATTCGGAAAAGATTTTTTACTGTGAGAGCTGTGAGGTTGTGGAATTCCCTCTCCGAATCAGTTGTGCTGGCTAATACATTATAATACTTTAAGAAGGGGCTGGATGGATTCTTAGCAAGTGAGGGAATACAGGGTCTGGTCCGATTGCCATCTTTGAGTCAGGACCCTCTGCGGCAAATTAGAGAGGCTTCAGATGGGGTTTTTTGCCTTCCTCTGGATCAACCAGCAGTTAGGCACATTATATATATAGGTATTATGGTTGAACATGATGGATGGATGTCTTTTTTCAACCTATCTTACTATGTTACTATAAAGTATTCAGGCAAAACTCACTTTTTGACAAGGTCTCTATCATAATTTTTAGTATCAAATATATTTTTAGAACAAGTAATCATTCTGCAGTGAGGATCAGTGCCACACCCTTTGTACCAGTATTATTACCACCAGTATTGTTACCATAATAGTATTCATAATAATGTAAAAAAGGGTTAGTTCCCAAATCAGTTAGAATGATCTGATGTGATGGAAATGACACCGAAGATCATGCAGTAATGCCAAAATAAACCTAATAATTCTGTCTAAAAGTTTCTGTAGTATGTATATGCAATAGCTGCCAACACTTCTAACTACTAATATTCCTAGGTACCCCGGCACCACTGATGACCCTTTCCTCCTCCAGTCCCTCCTTTCTTTTGGCCTTCGTAGAACTGCCCTGTCCTGGTTTTCCTCTTACATTTAAATCACTCTTTCAGTGCCTCTTACAATAAAATACAATCTCTTACCTCTCTCTCTCTGTGTTTCTTAGAGCTCTGTTCTAATTCCCTTATTATTCTCTTATTGCTTCACTTGGCCAAATAATCAGTTCCCATTTTACTGTAGTACCACATCTACTGACATTATGTTTCTACTAATCTCAACCCACAAGGCTCACTGCTGTGTTTTGGAGTGTTCGCCTTACTGAGATTTTTTTAGTTTAGTTGTTTTCAGAAAGTACATCAGCAATTGTTTCAACCGTCAATTTTTGACAGCGTAAGATTTAAGTTTATACTTTAATTTTCCTTTCTCTGTAGGTGCAAACACTCAAAACAATTGCAATTTGTTTCATTAGTTGATACATTTCCCTGCAGAATCAAAGAAATGACAGCAGTTGTAACAACATAGCTCAGGGAGTATGTTTGGCGAGTTGTTGATATCATTGCCCCCCCTCCCAAATTTGAAAGGTTCCTCCATAATAATAGAAAATAACATATTAAGCACCTTTTCATTACACATTAATAAAAAAAATGTCATTGGTTTTAATGTTATTGCAGATATAACTGCTACTGAAAGCAGTACTTAATTATCCATTCTGTTTTCTGGTTAATAATAAATAATAAAAATTATTACAAACAGTTTTAAAATAATATTTTTAGTCAGAAGAGCTGACTATTTATCACAGTTTACAGGGGCATCAGGTAACTAGCTACTCCCCCCTCCCTCTAAAATGCAGAAAGGGTGTCATTATTGGCAGGACACAGTGTGAGTTTTTATGACCTCCTGTGAGTATGGACTGGACCAATAATATAATTATCATAACTCCTTATTTGAACATAATAGCGAGAGTATATTAAATTCATAGTTTATTATTTTTTAGTTCTATACACACTTAACATCAATGTGGTGTAACCTGCCCCTGCCCATATATTCCTAACTGACAAACCGCCTACCCAAAGCCAGTCCTGTTTGGTTCTAGGGTGACACATGCTTGTGAGTTGTTATAATGTTATATATGTGACCTCCACATCACCTATGAGGTATCTTGAACTCTAAAGGCCATATTTATTATGCTGTGTAAAAAACGGCACGTAAATTCGCCACACATCGCCAGGCCTCGGCGTAAAATTGGTATAATTTTTTTACGCGTTTTTTCTTCCGCCAGAACTTACGGAAAATCTGGCGTTTGGAAGGCGATGTTCTCCGTTCATTTTACACAGCTTTTTATGCCGTTTTTTCGGCAAATTCGTTTTACACAGCATATTAAATATGCCCCTAAGTCACCCCTACATGGGCCAGGGCTTGGAAGGGGGCATCACAGGTTGTAAGACCTCCTGGGAGATTCCAGACCTTAGTGAACAGAGCCTGTTAAGTATCTGTTTCAGGTACTGGCAGAATACTTTGGCCTGAACTATTAACTCTTTTAGGCCTGTATCATGACACCTGTATATAACTATTCACTAAAAATATTTTTTATAAAAGGTAAGAAAATTGCAGTTCCATCATTTTGTGCTGTTTCTTAAAATTAACATTAGTGCAATGGAAGTGTATATCTTTTAATAAAGAGTGAATGGCTAAGTAGCCTTAATATCCATGGGCAAGAACACTCAGAATCTGCTGAGCCATTTTAATAAATGGGCATTGGGCAAAAGGGGCCCACCTGAGGGCCCACCATAAAACCTGCTATAAACTTTGACTGAAGCATCTCCTAGAAATGGCTCATTTTAATTATTTGTAAAAGCTCAATATAACAATTTCCTTTACCATTCTGTTAGAACAAATGTATATATAAGATCTTCTGCTTGATAGTAGTCCTTTTACAAATATCTTAGGGCAGCTGTGGGGCCCACCAATGAGATCTTTGCCCTGGGCCCACTGGTACCATAACGCAGCCCTGTGCTGAACAAATTAATCTAATATATAAATAAACAAACACAAAAATAACATTTAAAACATGTTGACAATAGGAGCTAAAATCTAAAAGATTACAAATATAAGGAATTAATTCAGTATACACACATAATGCAAAAAATTAAAGTGGGTCGTAGAGCCTTTCTCTAGTTTATAGTGTCCCTTTACTAAAGTGCAACAATGACTTGTGCCAGACAAAATGCCAGAGCCAACTAAACTTTTCCAATTGTGCATTCTTGGAGCAGTGAGGCAGCCTGAGGCAGCAGCCATAATGCTGCCCCCTATCTCCTGCTCCGTTCTTACAACTGTAGTGTTGGTGCAGGTCCAGAGGGGGCCACATTGAATTAGGCTCTTAACGTTACCAGGGGCTGCTTTTTGCCTCCCCTGGTAATTGGCTCCTCATTGCCGCCTGAGGCAAGGTTCTCACCTTGCCTCATTGCAGGGGTGGCCTTGTTTTGAGCATTTACTAATGGTCACTGATAATGGTAAAAAAAAAAAAATGGAAAAAGCTTTTGTAGGAACCCATAGGGTTAACAGTCCCCTTGGCTTTAATCCCTACACTTTCTAGTTTCTTAAGTTACGCAAAGCCCTATGTATCTACTTTAGCTTAGTAACCTATTTCTATTATTGGTCCATAGGTATAATGACCACATCCTGCATAGTGTAATATACTGTTTGAAAAGGGGTGTCCTTTATCAGTTGATCTAGGTGTACTGTATATGCTTAGAGAGCCTGGGATCAACAAGGCCCAGTAACGTTGTTATGCCTTAGAGTGACCTTAACGGTAGTGAAGTTGGGGACCCTGTGAAAGAGATGTAGTCAGTACTAATGATGAGCAAATTTTTTTGGCAGGTATGGATTTGCTGCAAATTTTGTCATTGGAAAAATTGGCACATTTACTTTTCCCTTTAGCAAAGGCCTATCCTGTGGAAAGAGAGCCCAATGTAACCAATGCTCTCTCACCTAGGTGGACAAGGCCTTTCTAGCCATTACAGGCCCCAAGTGAGTTAACGCCTACCATTGCTAAACCAAACTTGACAATATGCTGACTTGAAGTTATTGCAAATGACTGATACACTTGAAATAATGGCAGGGGTGTATGTACTGTATATATGTATATATGGATGTATAACTTTATTTATAAAGCGCCACATGGGTACCCAGCACTGTACAATCTTACAAAATTACACAAAGGGAGGACAAGTGTTATAATAAATAAATACAATAAATATATATAAATGCCCAGGGAATGTGCCATGTGGTAGGAGACACATCGGGGCAGATTTATCAAAATGTGAGGTTAGACTTTACCACAGAACAATTCACTCAATTTCTATTCATTCCTATGGGATTTTTAGAAGTGTATTTATCAAATAGCGAACTCTGACTTTAACCCATTGATAAATACACTTCTAAATATCCCATAGGAATGAATAGAAATTGAGTGAATTGTTCTGTGGTAAGCTCTAATTTCACATTTTGATAAATCTGCCCCAGTAGGAAGGAGGTCCCTGGCCCGTAGAGCTTACAATCTAAGTATAAGTGTATGAATACTCGCTAAAGTCAAGCGAGATGAGAACCTTTTTCTCTACCATTCTTCTTTGACTTCTATACTATCTGTTGATTTACTTTGTTGAAAATGATAAATAAAAGCAGTTAAAAAAAGAAATAATGCCAGGTAGATAACAGCCTCAAATTAACTGGTTAATATAATATGGTACAAAAGTGTGCTCTGGGCATTGTCCAACCCCAGAAGGTAAATTACATAGATCCAGACTAATGTAGCTACTTATTTAATGTCTGGCACATCTGGAATTTACACCAAATTTAACTATGTTATAGAACCTTTAACACTTAAATAGTAAAGTATTAAAGTAGTAAAGTTTGACTCTTTCAATAATTTTTGTTTCTGTATTTTGTTTGCTTTGTTATGTAATCTTGTGTTATAATGATTCATTGGGGATTCTGACAAGCTCATTCTAAATTGCCTGTTGAAAGCCTGGAAAATGTATGATTCCTTTATTTAAAAGTTTACAAAAACTGCTCTTTGTATATACCTGTGTGGTTTGTTCATTTTCTATTGTCACTAGTCCTTTAAACATTTGCAAATTGTATTTGTATTCATATCGAAACGTTGGACAGGACGTTTTTAAAATGTAAAAAATGTACAATTTTGTTGTTATTATGCCATTCAAATTGTAACCATAGCATGGCTGCTACATTGCAACAGTGACCTTGCCTTCATAACACTTGCCTTCAAACAGTCAGAAAATAGATTACATAAAGCAGAACTGAATAACTCCTTGTACGTTATGAAAACACAAGTGGCCCTTCTGTTTTATTATAGAACCCATAGCATCTACTCATCTTTTATATTTCTGCATAAACCTGTATCCTACAGATGAACTAAATATCATTAAAGGGGCCATAAATCTTGTTCACAGACTGTGGCTGCAAAAATGAATGGTGTATACAGGTGTATAGTTCCCCTTTAATGCATTCATTTCTATTGCCAAAATCTATGTACTGTATGTGGTACTGAAAACGAATGGCAATATAAATGAATCTTAGCAGGTGTGTTTTGTAGTTGCTTTAGTTCAAAACATTCTGGTATGATGTCAGTGGTTAACAGAGAATAATGGCGTTGAATACCTTAAGGACACTGAGGATCTTTTTATTCGACAAAGGTTAACAAGATAGCTCAGTTCTATTCTTTGTTAATGTTACAATAAAAATATGTAAAACTGTAAAATGAAGCTTTAGACCTCTGCGAGTTGTCATGCAATATTCATGATGATAACCATTTTGGGAGTAGTGTGTCAACAGTGTTTGCACAGGTGTAGAATAATAAACGAATATTTTGCCTTTTGAATTTAAATGAGTTTTCCCAGAGCAGTTTCTTTGTGGTTTTTTTATAATCTATAATTTAGAAGGAAAATACAAATATATTTCTCTATGATGTTTGCTGTTTGCCAGTTCCTTCTTTTAAGCTCAACATCAATGTTGTTTTTGTTTTTGCCTAGATAAGAGCTTGAGAATAACAGTTTCCCCCCCTTCTACAGACGATAAGCAAATGGTAATTATAACAAGCCTAATTATTCTTTAATTAAGGAACATTTGACTGAAAAAACAAAACCACTGGTTGCTTTCCAAAACTTGAAATGTGCTTATGATGCTTGCACTTTGCATTAACAAGCTTTTCAGTTTCATGCAAGCTCAGATTATTATATGAACTTGAAACATATCTTTTCTCAAAGATAGATGAATGACCTTATGATAAGTGATGAGCGAATCTTAGCGTCAGGATTTGCAGAGAAATTGACCATCAACATATTTTTTTGCGAAAAATTTGCTACAAAAAAAAAATTGGCAAGACAAAAAAGTCCCCAAGCAAAAATGTTGTTGAGACAAAAAAGACACCACAAAAAAAAACTCATTGACTTTAATGTAACTGGAGTAAGAAAAAAATATTGTGCGTGTAAAAATTTGTTGCACATAAAAAAGTCAGCTATTGACTTCAATGTGTTTCATGAATTTTTAGCCATTTCATGAATTTTTTATCAGTTTTGCAAATGATTCCTGCAAAACGGGACAAATTTACTCATCACTACTTATGCTGTTTTTTGATGAAGCATCAAAATAATCAAGATCAACTCATCAACTCACATCACAGTACTGCATAACATATTTACATCAGAATTATGATGCATTTGTGCATGCTGAATAGTACAATACAAATTAATCATCTTCTGAACAACACAACAATACAAAACAAAACAATTCTAACACCCACAAACCTTATATATCTATATATACATATTCAAACATTCAAGAGCACTCATAGCAACAGTTAGTGAAAAAGTATTCAAAAGTCTTAAGTCACCATTTTATCTATGCATTTTGATGATCCTCTGTGGAACAAATCATGTAGATACCAATGTGGTGAATAAAGACTTTCGAATATTTTTTTCACTAACTGTTGTTAGTGAGTGTTCTAGTTCTAGCATATGTCTCTTGAAATGGTGAGTGCTGATAACAGAGGGTACATAAATACATACAAATATACACACAGCAATAGATAGTACATGACTCTATATTCATTTTAATTTATATTAAGTGATGAGCGAATCTGTCCCATTTGGCCGAGAAATTCACAAATCTTTCAAAAGATTTGCGAAACAGCGAAAATGTTGCGTGTCCAAAAAAAATTGTTGTGCGCGACAATTTTCTTTGACGCACAACAATTCTTTTTGATGTGCGACAATTCTTTTAATACACGACAATTCTTTTTCGTGTGAGACAATGTTTCGACAGGCAAAACAATTCTTTTGATGAGAGACAATTCTTTTTAACGTGCATCAATTCTTTTGACACTTGTGACAATTTGTTTCGCAAAAAAATCTGCCAATGGCGAAACGCGAAAATTCGCTGCAAATCCATGCCTGCCAAATTTTTTCACCCATCACTATTCATATTCTGTTTTTGCAATAAAAAGATACCTGTAGCCATAATTGTAAAATATAAAGATCACATTATTATCACCAAGGCTACACAAGGGCAAGGCTTTTATACAGGTCATAGAACTCTAATGTTATTTCGAATATCCATATATTTTACAATAGGGGGTACACTAATTTTCATTTTTTGTCAAGTGACAATAAATGAAAGAGCACTGATTATAACATCCCTAAATAAAATCAATAGGGATATAATTTGCAGGATATACATGGTTACTATTCTGCAGCTTGTAATCAAATTAAAAATAAGTATGTAAGAACTTTAAAGGGCTACCAGCAGCGCAAGGGAGCTCCCAGTGCGGGCAGCAATGTTGGGGCACACACATGCGCATAATGAGCACAAGTGTATGCACATATGTGTAACGTAGGAGGTCGATTTACATTCACCGCTCCTATGTCAGGCGCGTGCACATAGTAAGCGAGCAGGGAGATTGCGTATTAAGCGCATGTGCACCTACTAACGTGGCCACTCACACTAAGACCTCCCTCCCGGTGCAGGTAGCCCAGCGCTGGCGAGGGGGAGTTTTATTTTTTTTAAAAAAACTTTTGTTTCCAAAACCGGAGTGCAGGCGCTATTAGTACACACCTCTGGTGGGGGAAACAATATAGGGGTGATAGGTGCCCTTTAAATGCTTTTCAGCCAACCAAACAGTGCACATCTGTGCACATTTACAACTGTAGTCTAGCTACAACTAGATTTTTTCAGGTTATACATATTGATGAGTGAACTTTTTTCGGCAGCCTTGGATTCCCAGCGAAATTCTGTATTTTAATAATGGCGAATCGTTTTGCAAATGTGGCAAAAAAAGGACCGGCTGCATCAACAATGGCCTGGTCATGTCAAAAAAGGTGTGTGTGTCAAAAACCATTTTCTGCTTCACCCTCGTTTTTCAACTGCTAATTTTTTCAAAGTTTCACGAATTAGTCATTGACTAGTTTCTTAAACTATATGAAGTTTGCTCAGAATAATGTGATATGTGTGGAAGCTTGAAAACCTACTGTAAATCAGCAGGTTTTGTCACATAAAACACAGACTCATATTATTATTATTGCTTTTGTTATTAATAAATATTCTGATAATGTAAGGTACTGCAAGGTACATTTATTTAACTATTGGGTGAAATGCCGCACATTGTTTTTTTTACACAAACATGCTATTTTTTTTCATGTTGTTGTTGTTTTTTGCTTCTTTTCTTCATCTAGTTTGTTTTTAACATATTGGCACATTAATCTAGACTAATGTATGTGTACTGAATTCACCACATTGATTTTTGTCTCTGATTGGCATTTCAGCATTTGTAATTAGAACAAAGTTTGGGATGTGTTACATTGTGATGGAGCAATGAGCTTTTGTCAGGTTTCAAGGAAGAGAAACAACTGATTGCAAAAATCAAGAAAAGCTTTCAAATGTCTAGGGAATTATATTTTAGAACTTGTCTACTTCAAGAGATAACGAGGAATTTGAGCAATACGGGACCAAATTCAATTAGATGAGGAAAGATTATCTCCTAATTCAAGTCCAGATTTTCCCATAGGGCAGATGCGATTCAATGAGAAAAACATATCTTACTATTTATTACATGAAAACTCTACTATGGGAAAAACTGGAACTGAATCTTGCCCATAAGTTTTCACATGATAAACCATGAAAAAGTGTTCCTTTAATCTGCCCTATAATTTGGAGGCTTCAGGGGTATAATGTCCTCCAATGAGTTCCTACAGCAATTCAGAATGATACAGGAAAGTCTACTGAGAACGTTATCAATTTTAAAAAAAGGCAATTGAATAAGTCAAGTTTCTGGGATTGCTTCCCAGTATAAACACCTGTATATAGAATATATATAAAATACAAGAGAAAATGTGTACTGAATTGGTTAGGAAGCAAATAGAAGACAAAGGGGAGATGTATGTAGATAGATATGTCAAAATGAAGGATGATGACTTAAGAAACAGCAAGAGGCCATATGACAGATTTTGTAATGGCTTTGTGATACTGATCTACTGTATTTATAGAAACTTCCTTGTGAGGTTTTTTCAAAAACACAAGATTTTTGGTCCTTTATTATTATTTTTTTTTTGCACATAGTTTTACTGTCCTAGAACAGCAAAGTTATAACTGCATTGAATACATTACATGTTTCGGCTTGCTATTTTGCTTTGATTTGTATTTTTCCAGAGCACATTTGTTCACTGAATGAAAGAATTCAAGATATGCAGCATGTTATGCTTCCCTCAAACACTAAGGTAAATGCCTGTTTGCCGAAAGCCGTCATGTTACATTCAGTTCTCTTCAGATATAATGAAGCTATTTTCATTTTCTGCCGCTATTAAAAAACACTTTGAAGTTGATGGCCAAGTTAATATTCAGAGAAATAACTTATAGATAATTTGTGATTTTTCTCTGCAAACTTTTATGAAATCCTTCATCTTTTATTCATGTTTGAGCATATTCTTTTACTAGCAGAACCATTCTTCTAAATTTTTACTTTTTGTTATTCCTTTTGAACAGGGCCATTTTTAAAAGAGCTTTCTCCTATGACTAACTACAGCTTTATTGAAAAAAACTGGCATTTGAATGCATTGAAAAGTTGCTCTAGCAGATAGTATAAATGTAACCACTGCAAGTCATCATATAGAGTGTTAAAAATATATGGTAAACTCGTTTGCTAAAATTTGCACGCAGATAATTTCTGTGTTGATGTTGCAGCAAGCTTTTTCCCTGTGCATTGCTACAAGTGTTAACTAGGCAGGAGTTAAATGATCTCTGCGCTGCATTGGAGTGCATAGGTGTCCTTTTTTTTTTGCGAGGTCTATGATAAACCCCTTTACATTTCCTAAATATTTATGAGGCCCAGCTACAAATACAATTTAACAACACTTCACATATAGGTCAGAATGTAAATATGGTTGATTTGCAAGGCACTGAGTGGAGTAATGGGATATGCAAGGCAGGAAAAGCACACAGATTTGAAGCTAAATGACATATTGCCTCAGTTAATTCAGGAATCAGCTAAATTTAGAATTCATCTCATCATTTGGGAAACAGTAATCACAACATAGTGAGGGTCATTTATAAAAATTGCTCCGCGAACAATTATTTGCAAAGTGACTATAGTTGCCCTGTCCATGTTTATATTTATAAAGCTGGACAAGACTTATGTGTTAAATGTGCAAACATAATTGCAATTTGCAAATTGCAAATATTTATGCGCAACCTCTGTGTCCGAGTTACACCACTACTTTGGTGGTGGAAAAACTATTCGCTAAACTGATTTAGCAATTTGGGCATTACTATTCGCAAAGTGAAAATCATCACTATATTCGCACAGAGGGCATTGCAAATTTTTGTGCACAATTCGCATTTCGATACGAGCAAGATGGGCACAGTGGTGCAAAATGCAATCATTTAGGGGGAAACATGCACAAAACAACCATTTATGTGCTGCTGGAACTTTATAAATGAGCCCCAGTCTCTTTGAAGATTATATAGCAGAGACAACTGTGTGGTGAGAAAAGATGCAAAGTGTAGTCTTTTGCAGGAAAAAGGCATCTCTGTGGCATATTATCTAGGGTAATCTAACACAAAATGGAAAATTAATACAGGTATGGGATCCAGAAACCCATTATCCAGAAAGTTTCAAATTACAGGAAGTCCATCTCCCACAGACTCCATTTCAATCAAATAATTTAAATTTTTACCAATAATTTTATTTTTCTCTGCATAAAAATGCCAGTGCCTTGTACTTGATCCTAACTGAGATATAATTAACCTTTATTGGAGGCAAACCAATCCTATTGGGTTAAATTAATATTTAAATTTAAATATTAGTAGACTTAAGGTACAAAGATCCAAATTACAGAAAGATCTCTTATCAGGAAAACCCCAGGTCCCGAGCATTCTGAATAACAGGTCCCATACCTGTAATTGAATAGAATATGGATTTCTGCAGCTTGGTTAGATGTATTTGCTTGAAATGGACTCTATAGGATACATTTTCATATAAGGATTCCCTTACCTGTTTAATATTTAAAATTCTGGTAGAAATGCAAAGTAAAGTTACATCTCTTCTCTTTAAATTCAATAGAAAGGTTACATTATGTTCATTTTAGCCACTAAACTTAGCTGGTTCATTTGAAACATGTATTTAGTAGAAGTATATCAATCCAGCAAGCAGTCAGACAAAAACTGAAAATAAAAAGGGTTTTACCTAGACCAATAAAACAAATTCTAATTAGCTTTTTGTTAATCCACATTCATTAAGATATTTGAATTGTTACATGGTGTAATGTATAAAAAATGCAAAATTTGCCTAGGTCTAGTGATCCAGAACAACCAATCATATATTTGCCCTTTCACAGTAGAGCAGAAAATGCTTAATGGTTGCTGTGGATGACTAGACCTGTAGCAAACTTTGCACCTTTTATTTACATGACTCTCTAAGTCTCACAGATAGTATCATTACTTGGTACAGTATATTTACTCTCTTTCTTTTTAAACATAATAAACTTTGTGTATGAAACTATGAAGTATAGAACTTTGTTTACACTGCCTTACAATTAATTATTGACCGCTTTACTCTACAATGACAACATGAAGATTTGAGGGAATATTTCTCAATAGCAGCAGGACCGTGGATTCAATTTACAGCTTCACAGAAGAAACACAACCACAGTGTATTAACGCAGTTGTGATTTAAATTGCACATATAACCATTTAAGCAGCATCAGCATGATGGATTTTAGTATTACTAGGCTGTAATGCTGAGGAAAATAGGATTGTCAATCATGAATCTTTAGCAGCAGATCCAGCAAAAATATCAGTCTAAATGATTGAGGTTTACTGGCTAAGGTTGCTTTACAGCATTATAAGGTGATGGCTGGTAAAATTAGTTGTCACCCACAGAGCCACCCTTCAAAATGTCATAGAAAATTACATCCTAAAGAATAATAATACAGTTCTATATATACTTCAGTGCCTTGTTATGTAAACCGAATGTTGGCTGAATATCTCAACATGCAGATTGTGGAAACTGTTTATGCATGATAACAAATGAACATGCATATACTTGGGGAAAACTACACACATCTTGGAAGACAGGGAATATGCCCATTGTATTATCATTAAGGACTTAACATAGTTATTCTAGTCATTTTAGTCATCAATTCAACTCCTTTAAATGATCAAAAATGATCAAAACAAAGTGTACATGCCCAAGCCACAAGTAAAACAAAACAATACCAAGTGAAGGGATGGCATCCTGCTATATTGTAACCATATTAGTGATCATGGTTAGATGTATCATGTTTTCACCACTGTGCAAGCTATGCTCAGTAACTTTTGCTGGATTACAAATCTGGTGCAAGGTGCTGAATGCAGGCATTGGGCACACTCCTAGTGTTCCTGCATTGTGTGTTCTAAATGAGATGGTGTGTGCAAGGGGTGCCTACATCCTGCCCACCGACCATCCATATGCATGCAGTGGTAGCAGGCACTGTCGACACTATATAAAGAAACCAACTGTGTGCTCCATTAAATTAGTACAAAGAATTAAATCTGCAAATAGAAGCAGGGAATATCATAGGGGAAGGTGGAATGAGCCCCAAGATCATAAATATACTAATCCTTCAAATCAGCTGTTCCCATTCTTAGGGTTGCAGGATATACTATGAAGTAACATTTAGTAGAGATCATCTAATAAATAGATAAATATAATATAAACATACGTAC
This sequence comes from Xenopus tropicalis, assembly GCF_000004195.4. Taxonomy (NCBI): domain Eukaryota; kingdom Metazoa; phylum Chordata; class Amphibia; order Anura; family Pipidae; genus Xenopus; species Xenopus tropicalis. The sequence goes on along the minus strand of NC_030678.2, from coordinate 102,743,932 downwards.
GATAGTTGCATGTAAGATGTATTGCTACTTTTTCAGCACTGATGGGAGTACCAAAGTTAAATGGTTGCTTTATGTTTATGTGTTAGGAACATTCATTGTGGTTATTTATTTGGAAACAATGCTAGTTATGCTCTAAATAGAATAGTGTTGGCTCCCTCACTGATTGACAAACATTGAGGGGGTTGTTGAAGCCAGACTTTGCAACTCTTGCCTATTTCTAGATGCCTGAAAGGACTTTTACTTTAGTATGTAGTGCAATTTTGAGTGCCAGTCTATATCAAGATATCTAGATATCTTTAAGATGGGAAATGTTAAAAAAAACTAAACTGGTTAAATGAATTGTACAATTAAGGTAAAAAGAAAACCTACAAAACTGAGTTTGTTTTCTGCGGAGAAGAGGTGCTTGTGAGAGGACATGATAACTCTTCAAAAATATTTTCATTTGAAACAACACAAATGGTTCTTTACTGTGAAGATCTTCCTGTATCTTTGTGTGTGTGTGCGCATGTGTGTGGGTGCGCGTGTGTGCATGTGTGTGTGGGTGCGCGCGTGTGTGTGTGCATGTGTGTGTGGGTGCGCGTGTATGAGAGAGATGATCTATTTATGTTGTATAGTCACAGTATGTTGTCATTTCATTCATAAAACTCAAATAACATAAAGATATAACCTTGAGGTTATAATAGAGAAATCACAAGTGTATGTTTTGCTCTGACTGCTTGTATAAAAGAGAATATAATTTTGACTATTTAGGTTAAAATGCAAACAGACTATTTCCTCTCAATTGTAGCAATTTTTAAAAGTGTATTTATGCATTGCATGACTGTATTCAAATAACTCTGTTTACTGACAAATATAATTTCTAAAGCTTGTGGGTTTTACTGGAACAATACAGACAAATTTTTTTGTCTATTGGAATATTTCAGACCAGCACTTTTTCATGAATTCTCCCATAATAAATACTAGTTGCATCAGACTCACCCATTCAACTAAAATTTATAGATTGAAGCAAACATTTCTGAGAACTCCTGTGTATGGCATGCTCAATTACTGTACAAGAACTAAAGCCAGTGACATAGCTTAATCTATCTTTTTTATCATCACAAAACCAGGGGGTAAAAGTGTATACTTGTAACTATACTGAATATTTGTAGCAGTTTTCTTTCTGACCTGGGAACACTGACAAGAATCATGTTTTCCAGGAAGACTCAGATACTCATAGTATGGTTCCATTGCAAGACAGGGGTGTCTGAGAAACAAATCAGAGTAAAATTATTTAAGTTTAAAATCATCAGGAATACATCAGGTGGAAAAGGCAGTATTTATATTTGTGATCTATTGAAACTGGTTTCTTGCAGTTAGGAGATTAAAAGAAACAAGGGTGAAAGGATAATTGTAACGGTCACACATATTTCATTTGAACTTTTTTTCTATTATGCACATATACAAATGAAGCAGACTGTTATGGTATATCTTATATACAAATAAACAGCAAACCTGTTGGTTAATTAACCTACTTCTATGAAGCCTGCTTCAAGTGGTGAGCAAATCTGTCCCATTTTGGCAACAAAAAATAGCGAAACCGCAGGAAAGTTTGCAAAATGTCAAAAAATTACAAAATGCAAAGAAGTCAATGGGAGCTTTTTTCACAGTGGATTTTTGTGGCGTCTTTTCCGTGCAACATACATTGGAGTGTATAGGTGCTATTTCACCATTTCGCTGCAACTTTTTTCCTAACCAACTTTTTTTGCATGCTGGAACCTACAAGCATTTCTTTTCTGCAAAAATTTATGCTGATGGCAAATGCAGAATTTTGCCACAAATCCTTACATGGCGAAATGTTTCACTTATAACTACCTGCTACATATGAAAGTGCAGGCTGAAAGCTTGTTATGGGCAAATACCTCCATTCTTTTATTCATTTTCATCCTTTTGTAACTAGTATTCACTACTGCACATCTTGCAACTCTGAACATACAGTATATTACGGGGCGTACAAAAAAGTCAAGCGATCGCGAATGAACTTCGAATGAATGCTCCGAGCGTTCGTGTCTTAATGAATCTCCCCCTATAAGTCAGACTACACCTATGGGGTGGCATAGACAACTCACAAATACAAAGGAGGTAAAAAATAATTTAGCAAAATGTCAAACCTTTCAAATGTGAACCAATTACAAACAGAATGCAAAGAGAAATAGAGCCTACCTGTCTTTCAGTCCCTTGTACATGGATATGAATGATGGATATGAACCTTGTTAGCTTTTTAAACAAATATTTGAACCCCCCCAAGAAATAGGGGTTAAAATGTTTTTGTTCTGGAAAATGTCAAGTTATGGATCTGTGTAATAATGCATGCTAAGTGGCAATGTGCGCTTTACATTCCCAAGTGAATAGAAGTGATGTTAAATCACATATTGCTGTCATCTGCTCAGTTTATTATTGCACTGAAATATAACCGCAAAGAATACAGCATTGGAAAGCAGCCATTCAATTACTTAATACAAACTATAAAAGTATTAATTATGGTAAACTCAAGATCACCTGAAAGGAAATACATAATAAAATTTCACTGTGCTAAAGACATAGAACTGTTTTAATTTTTCTCACCTTAAATTTGACTTATCTTTATCTTTTGCAAACCATAACGAAGTTTGGCTGAATACGGAAGATCAAATCTCCTAATCTACTTTTGAATACTAACAAAACCTGATATTTCATCAAACCAATAATATACCTTAACTCCTGGTTATGCCAACGATACATTTATTTTGATATCATAACTCTTCCACGAAATGACAAGCTTAAAAAAGTATTACACCAATATAACTTACCTGCATCTCATTTAGTTGGGATAACTTATTTTTTATTTTTGTGCATGATATATGTTATCTTTGATATTCCTGATCATGAATATCAGGAATATCCAAGGCTATTGTGATACTAATATCTACAGTTAGTATTATTGGTTGTACTGTATATATAGTTTATGTATGTGAGTGTAGAGATTGGTAGGTGTGGGTTGTGGGTGCTGGGTTTACTTGGATGGGTTGAACTTGATGGACACTGGTCTTTTTTCAACCCTATGTAACTATGATATTCCTGTTTCATGATTTCCCCTGGTTTCTAGCAAGGATAGAGAGCAGGCATACAAAACATAGGGGGAGATTTACTATGCTCATATAGTTTAATAAGCTGCTTTTACAAGATGTTCTTGTAAAATAGAAAATGTACAAGGGAATGAGGCTGATTCACTAATCATTTTCCAAGTTTTCCATGTGATTTTTAGAAACATAGAAAACAAATTTTACGGAATGATTAACACCCATTCAATTTAATTTGATTCAATGCTCATTATTTTTCGGGCTAAACTACTTGATGAGTTGTAGGAGCTGAGTACTACCCCAGCACATAGCATGCAGTTTAACTGCTTACAGCAGTCAAACACATTCAGCCAATCTGACACATTGATCATTACAGTCATTCATTTTGCACAATTAAGCAATCTGTCAAACAGTATTATAATACAGAGCACATTATATAATTATAATACATTCAAGTTAAAGCTTCACCTCTGTAATTATATACAATTAGTTTTAGTGAACATTTGATTTTGTAGAAAACAAGAGGAGATGTTAAAAACAGAGAACGATAAACAAATATGCTCTTCATACAGATACAGATGACCTTACATATAGCTTAGAGAGCACGACTACAACTCTGTTTACTTCACTGAAAAAAGTTATGCCTTATGTTCATATTTCTGCACCTAACAACAATGCAAACATTGTGCCTATTACTATGAGGAAGGCATGGGGAAGCTCTGTGCTCTTATGACCTAGACCAGTCACTAATATAGATTTTCCATTTGCGTTTTGTACCCACAGATGTTCTTTTGTTTGCCTTTGCAATAGCGCACAGTGAAAGGCATGTACTTTACTTTTTGTGAATGTGTGCGTGGTGTTATTGTTCAGGAAATCTGTACACCTAACCATTTAGTGGTACATAACACAGTGCCCATATAGATGGTAGCTTGTGTCACTGATGCTGTAATCATCAAGTAAGGGAACAGATTATGAATCACCAAAGTATTATGTTTGTCACGAATACTTCTTGTAATTGTTGGCCTGTCGGACAATGACAAATATTGTTATCCACAAATCTAGTGTTTTGTGGCAATGTTGTTGTGATTGTGTCAGTAATAAAGAAGCAAAGTGAAAAGGATTATAAAAAATGTCCAATCTTCCAGAGAGACACTGTAACTATGTATGAGTGGTGGCTTCACTAAACTGCATCTGCCCAGTGACATCAGCTGCATTTTGTCTGTGCCCAGTGACATCAGCTACATTTTGTCTGTGCCCAGTGACATCAGCTGCATTTTGTCTGTGCCAGCAAACTGAGGACAGGCTTACCACCAGATACCAGAGAACTCTGGAAGTGGCATCAGCACGTAGCACCAGAATGGAGCAAAAATAATCTTTAAAAGTCACTTATGTCAATCCAATTCCAGTTCTTTATGTTAATTTTCCTGGTGTTATAAGCACCTTCTATCCGTGAGTCCCCACTTATATTATACCCTTTCTCCCTATCTTTATATATTGGGGGGGTTGAACTTGATCAACAATTATCATTTTTACTGTATAACTGTGCAATCCTGCCTGTGCCACAATAACATGTTTTCCCATTTGTTTTACACCTGCCTGCCTGTTTCCCAGCTCAGCACTTTCCTAGGTTTTTACTCCAAACACTATGACCAGTGATCCATGAGACTCTGCTGCAGCCCCTTGTTTGTGACAACTGGTCAGCCATTCTGCTTATACTGATATGCTAGAGAATATACAAAGATGCTGGGATTGCAAGCAAACCAGTTGGATGTATTAGAAGACAAGAGAGGAGACATGCTACGTCTATTAATACTATTGTGTTTATTACTTACAATAAGATATATTGTTTTTCAAAAGATTTTACACTTTGGACATTTGCTCAATTTCTTATTTATTTTTAAGAGTATAAATGAGAAGCAGTTGAAGAAAGAACACAGTGTATGATTAATCTACTGGTGTTTGTATGTATTACTTCAGACTTCCTACCAAACCTGAAAATCAGGTATGTTTCCTTGGAAACTAAGGCAATAATATAACTGATTTATTGTTGGAGAACAGGGTTGCGGTCAAGTGAGCAAACTAGTCAGACATAGGTCAAGTAAGCAAAACAAAGCCAGACAGAGATAAATACAGGGCTTAAAATGATAAAAAAATACAATTCATATAAAATATTTTTACTGTTACTCACAATTAAATACAGACCCATGACCTTAGCAATAAGTTGGACTTCCTCTGTACCGCTTATATCCTAAAACCCCCTCCCTCCAATCACTGAGGTTCTTTCAACTATACATTGAAACCAGAAGCAGTGCAAGTAAAGGAGGATTAGCACCTCCCACCCTCCCAGACTGCAGTTACCATTTACCGAAGGAGCAATAACAAATATTTTGGAAAACGCCTATTTACTTAATTAAGTTGGGTTGAAAACAAAATCCTTTTTCGGATAAGAGTGCTTAACTTGATTGATTACATATACATTTATTACTTGTCCTTTTTTACATCCCTGTGTAATTGTACAAGTCTAGATCACCTTCTTAAAGGGGATCTGTCACCCTAAGAAATAATTCCAAATTGTTTTCTATTGTGTTTGTCAAGCAAAATAAACTTCACTTACACTATATAAATTATTTTAATCTTGTTTCCTTCAGACTTGGAAATCACAGCAGCAAGCAGGCAGATGCCACTTTGCATTCTGCCAAAACCTTGTTTCTGTGCCAGAATGGGGGACCTAATGCCCATGCCCATACTGTACACTGGTTACAAAATTAGATGGTGAGAAGGAAGGGGGAATGTGAGAAGTGCAGTTACATATCAGAAGTTCTGTATAGAAAATGAAAGTATCTGCCCCACCTCTATGCCTAGGGCAGTGCTGTCCAACTAAATGGTATCAGTACTGAGATTAACTGGCCCCCTGCATTGCTCACACCTCAGATTCAGGCTGTATTTCCCCTGTATTGTTTAAACATGTAATCCCCTGTACTGTTCACACCTTTTGATCTCTTGATTGTTCACCCCCTGCATTGTTCATATCTCAGGATCAGACTGTAAGCACCCACATGTTTTACCTGTTCACACCTCAGTATTTCACACACAGGCAGCATAGGGCAGGCAGAGTATGGCACACACAGGCAGGAAAGAGCGGGCAGAGTATGGCACACACAGGCAGCATAGGGCAGGCAGAGTATGGCACACACGTGGGGAAGGACAGGCAGAATATGGCACACACAGGCAGGGTAGGGCAGGCAGAGTATGGCACACACAGGCAGCTAAGGGTAGGCAGAGTATGACACACACAGGCAGGGTAGGGCAGGCAGACTATGGCACACACAGGCAGCATAGGGCAGTCTGAGTGTCGCACACACAGGCAGCTAAGGGCAGGCTAAGTATGGCACACACAACAGCATAGGGCAGGCAGAGTATGGCACACACAGGCAGGTTAGGGCAGGTAGATTGTGACACACACAGGCAGCATAGTACAGGCAAAGTACTGCCTGTGTGTGCCATACTCTGCCTGCCCTATGCTGCCTGTGTGTGCTATACCCTGCTTGCCCTATGCTGCCTGTGTGTGCCATACTCTGCCTGCCCTATGCTGTCTGTGGGAGGTGAACCTGGAACAGGGTTTGCTTTGTGAGTTTGTTAGCAGTTGGATATACTTCACTCTGTTTGTCTGGAGGCTCCCAGTCATTCCTATTCACGTATATGCTTGTGTAGTGGTGAACTATAAACTTAAGCTTAAATTTAATGGTTTCTTATAACAAGCCAAATGCTCACCAAATAAGACTACAGGTCCCGGTGCTTATGCCCCGCACCTCTCGCTCTGTAGATATTCAGTCTTCATGTTAGTGCAATTAATATACTACGTACAAGGGTAAAGGGAAAACACGACCTTAAATCAGGTGTAGAAACATCACCGGCATGAACTCAACGGACTCCAGGACAGCGGTTGTAAAACTTCAAAAAGCTTTATTCAAGGATCCAGACCTGACGTGTTTTGTGTGTTGCCACACGTAATCATAGGTACAAAAGTACCTATTTTTTTTGTACCTATGAATACATGTGGCAACACACGAAACGCGTCAGGTCTGGATCCTTGAATAAAGCTTTTTGAAGTTTTACAACCGCTGTCCCGAAGCAGTTGGATATAGCCATTAAATAGTCCCTAAGGAGTGTAAGTATGAGCTGGGGGTTGCTGTTCTATCCACAGAGGAGGACGAGGCATATAAATTTAAGGGTGTGTCCTAATATGACATAATATCATTCTTTTACATATGAATAATGGTTGATATCCCCACAGTGAGCACCAACCATTCTGGTTTATGCTGCGCTACCACCATTAATGTGGGCATGGCCTTAAAAGCTCTTGTGATAACACAGGTATGGTTTGAAGTGGGTGAGGTTTAAAAAGATAAATTCCGGCCCTCGGCACCACAGAAGTTGGACAGCACTGGCCTAAGGCATAGAGGCGAGGCAGGCAGTATATGATTGACAGCTCAGATTTTTAAATGCTTTTATAATGGGTATGGATGTGTTTATAAAAAATGAATTTATGTTTCATGTTTAATTTGAAAAGGGCTTTTATTATACATCTTTTTATGTCTGGGTGACAGGTCCACTGAAAGCTGAGATATAGCTCCATAGCTCTACAACATTTCTTGGAACTCCTGAAGGAATTGAAAGAAATTCATTAAAACATGCCACAATATAATGCAAAGCTGGTTTATTCAAATTCAGTACAAATAACATGTATTCATTTATAAATAGTATAGTAATTAGTAACTATTTTTTTAATTAACGGACTATCTTACAGCGTAATAGTTTCCTTGGTCACTATTAAAATAGGTTGCAGAAAATATATCCATTTCTACACAGTTTTATTATGATCTTAATCAATTTGACATTTTACAGAATGTTTGCTAATCATACCATAAAAGTGTCGTGTGTGCCTGCAGGTGATATCTTTCATTTAAGCCAAAAATTCTAATTTGTATGTATTTTATTTGTTTCTTCAGACATCTCGACTTGCCATGGTGCACAATGATTTTCTTTAGCGAAATCCTTCTCAGAAGAAGGCAAAAAAATGACTAACAATGAAAGACATAATTAAAGACATTGACAAGGCTAAAGGGCTGAAAAAGTCGGTCAACTCTGTTGTTTTCTAGAAATCCTTTTTATTGATTTAGACTAGAGCAGAAAAACAAGCAGCAAAAACTAAATTTAGCAAGGCCAGTTTTTTCTGTAATGGAAAGAATAATATCTGGTAACAAAACTGATTTCTATGAGTGTCAAAAACTCTTCAGTATTTTACTTCATTGGTATATGTGTATAAATCATTGCACAAATAATTCCTTGAAGTGTTCGTAATGGGATTTCTGAGGGAACTGAACTGGGCTTCTCTAAATAAAACACCATTCATTCTGTGTATCTGAAGATGATGGGAATTAAGAGAATTCATTAACTATGTAGTAATGATACACTTGTTTCAATATAGCAAGGCAGAAAGATTCTCAAGCAGCACAACATGCTTGCCTCTGAAACTATACATGGGCTATAAGGTTTAACTCAACATTCTTTGCAGATATACCTTATGGCAGTGCTATTTAGGGATGTAGCGAACCTAAAAAAAAAAGTTCGCGAACACGTTCGCGAACTTACGCCAAAAAGAGCGAATATTCACGAACTTTGCGAACCCCATAGACTTCAATGGGAAGGCAAACTTTAAAACCTAGAAAAGCAATTTCTGGCCAGAAAACTGATTTTAAATTTGTTTAAAGGGTGCCACGACCTGGACAGGGGCATGCAGGAGGGGGATCAAGGGCAAAAATTTCTCTAAAAAATACTTTGTTGAAAAAGCGTTGCGTAAAAACGGGCAGACCTAGCGGACATACGCGGCGTTTTTTGCTATTTCGCGCTATTGGCACCATGGAAACGGGATTTGCTTACACCAGTACTAGGCTGAAAAACGCCATGTGTGGTTGTGCGGCGTTTTTTAGGCTGAGAAAAAACGCAGAGAAAAAACGCAGCGGAAAAAAACGCGGCGAACCCAAATTGCGAACATACGCGGAAAGTTCGCGAACTTGCGCGTTCGCAAACACCCGATGTTCGCGCGAATTAGTTCGCTACATCTCTAGTGCTATTCAACTGTTTGCCCTGTGGCTCACTTGGTTGGACCCCCATCAGTGTTGCTGTGACTGCTTACCTTTGTGTAAGATTTGAATGGTATCAGTACTGAAATTAACTTCACTTACTTGTGTAGTCATGATAGGTTATCCTGTCTCCTTCCCTACTCTGTCTGCCTTACCTTGCCTGTGTGTGCCATACTCTTCCTACTTTACCCTGCCTGTGTGTGCCATACCCTACCTGCCCTATGCTGCCTGTGTGTATCACACAGAGTAGGGAAGGAGACAGGATAACCTATCATGACTACACAAGTAACTGATCATGACCACTCCAGCATCAACAGTTTGTACTGTACTATGTAAAGGGCATTAATGGTCTGAACAATACAGGACCTTACAATGGTGAACAATGCAGGGTATTGCCTGTGTTAACAATACAGGGCCATGTAGGTGTGAATAATACAGGGTCTTATATATGTAAACAATACATGACCTTGCAGAAGTAAACAATGCAGGGGCATACATGTGTGAAAGTGCAGAACCTAGAGATGTGAACAATACAGAGTCTTACAGATGCGAACAATGTATACGTTTGTAGATGTGAACAGTGTGAACAATGTAGGGGTTTACATGTGTGAACAATACATGGTTTACAAGCTGAATCTGAGGTGTGGACAATTCAGGGGGAAGTTAATTTCAGTACTGATACCATTCAAAATACTCTGCTTGCTCTACCTTGCCTGAGTGTGCCATACTCTGCCTGCCCTGTACTACCTTGCCTGTGTGTGTCATACTCTGCCTGCCCTATGTTGCCTGTGTGTGCCATACTCTGCCTTCCCTACCCTATCTGTGCGTGCCATACTCTGCCTGCCCTATGATGCTGTACGTGCCATACTCTGCCTGCCCTATGCTGCCTGTGTGTGCCATACTCTGCCTGCCCTACCCTGCCTGTGTGTGCCATACTCTGCTTGCCCTATGCTGTCTGTGTGTGCCATACTCTGCCTGCCCTACCCTGCCTGTGTGTGCCATACTCTACCTGCCCTACTCTGCCTGTGTGTGCCATACTTTGACTGTGTGTGCCATGTCTTAATATGACATAACAAACTTATTTTACATATGAAAGAGAAAATAACATTGTAAGCAATACTCAAAGTATAGTACATTTTCTGATTTTACTTTTGCATATTCAGTTCAGTTCAGTTTTAGCACTATGTGTGACCCTTCAGAAGGCACTGCTTATAGTTTGTGTTGCACCAAACTGTTTTTCTTTCTCTTTATATTTGTAAACTGGAAATATTAATAGAAGAATAAACAGATATAGACTTTATTATCTGTCAGCACATTATCCAGAAAGCCCTGGAATACAGAATTGCCATTTCCTATTTTCTCCTATTTAAAGAAACAATTTTAAGCTGCTCTACTTCAACAGCACTGCACTGTGTAATGGTGTTATCTAACTAAGATTAAATCCATACTATCTACAAAAAAAGAAAATTTTTAATGTTAAATGTTTTTAGTATTGTTAAGGCATCAGTGAAAGACTAGAACACGGACCCAAGCAATCTGGATAATAGATTTTATACCTGTAGAATACAATTATTATATAAGTGCTTTTCCTAGCTAAACTTTCCTCTTACTTCTTTGTTATTTTATGTCACTCTACAAAAATGATAATGTAGCTTCTTTGTCTGAAAATCCTTCTTCCCAAACCCACTTATGCATGTTGGACTAGGGCAATGTGGTGGACTATGTTATTTATTTTCATCCCAATGTAGTTAGCTCTTTTTATGTGCCAGATATATTTGCTAGTTCTAGAGCTGTTGATGGACAGTGGAGGAAAGTTGGGCAGACAGAGAAGTGACAGAGAATGTATGAAAGTGGGCAGTGACAACTGCCCTGCAAAGTTCATAAGGAGAAACTAAAGACTGAAAGACACTGAATGCCCCTGTACTCTAGTAAGAGAGGGGTGCATATTTTCCTGACTTTACTTAAAGGAACACTGAGGCCTGCGCTTCCTTGCCAAGTGATTTGAGCCAATCTGGTAAACACTCTGTGGGGATCATTTATACATTTTGTGTAGTGCATATTTATTTACATGTGGTTGCTTTGTGGATGTTTATCCCTTAGTGTTAAATTGCACTGCTGTGTCTGTCTCTACTATTTCATGAATCGTGCTTAGATTTCCATTGTGTAACAATATTCAGAGATAGCTTACACATGAAATGGGCGTTTGTGTGAGCATGGCCACTGTGCGTGGTTGTTGTGCATGCAAATATAGCATTGACGGCAGTGTTGCAATTCTGAAGTGCATTGTGCAAAAAGCTTTTAAGGACAAACCCAGCACTAATCAAAGCTGCAGTTATATGTGTGCATTAAATACCAGTCTTGGCCAGCTTTATAAATATAAACATGTACAGGGTAAATATTTTGTGAATTATTCTGCACTGCTTAAAGTTTATAAATAACCCCCTGAGCCTGCTACTTTGGACTGATACAGGTATGGGATCTGTTATCCAGAATGCTCAGGACCTGGGGTTTTCCGGATAAGGGGTCTTTCCGTAATTTGGATTTCCATAACTCAAGTCTGCTAAAAATTATTTAAATATTGAATAAACCCAAAAGGCTTGTGTTGCCTCCAATAAGGATTAATTATATCTTACCTGGGATCAAGTTCTGGGATTCTGTTTTATTATTATAGAATTTTAAAAATTAGAATTACTTGCTTATGATGGAGTCTATAGGAGATGACCTTTCCGTAATCTGGAACTTTCTGGATAATGGGTTTCCGTATAACGGATCCCATACCCTGTACTTCTGTTACTAACCTTACCAGTGATTCTTGACTATACCGTTTCCTGATCCTGAACCTACTTTCAGTTGCTGCTGCCTGCCCAAAAATCAGACCATTTCCTGACCTGAATACCTTCTTTGACCGGTGACTTGTGGTAGAAGTGTCCTGTTAAATGCACTTCTCCCACTCCCCCACTGATCCCAATCCTGTATCCTCTTTGAGTACTGTTTCTATAACTATACTTCCTAGTCTATGTGTGAAGCTCTGACCCTTTTCCTTATGGAGCGCTCCTTCTCTCTCTGACTGTGCGGACAGTCTAAGACAGTGCTGTCCAACTGGCGGCCCGCTACCCCCCTCTGTGTGGCCCCCCACCTGTCTGGCTGCTTTGATGGCTTGCTCTTGTGTAAACTCTAAATGGTATCAGTACTGTGATTAACTGCCCCCCCTGCATGGTTCTCACCTCAGATTCAGGCTGTAATCCCTCTGTATTGTTTAAATATGTAATCCCCTGTGTTGTTCACACCTTTTAATCTCTGCATTGTTCACCCCCTGCAGTGTTCACACCTCAGGCTCAGGCTGTAATCACCCACATTGTTCCCCTGTTCACACCTCAGGAGCAGTAGAAACCCACAAATAATCCCTGCACACTACAAAAAGACCATATACTGAGGTGGTACTTCAATTAAATTTTTTTTTAATATATAGTTATTGTGCAGACTGTAGGAGCAGTGCCAGCATTGTGTCACTGTAGGCTTTCCTGTGTGTGCCATACACACAGGCAGCATAGGGCAAGCAGAGTATGGCACACACAGGCAGGGTAGGGAAGGCAGAGTATGGCACACACAGGCAGGGTAGGGCAGGCAGAGTATGGCACACATAGACCAAGTATGGCACAAACCAGCCAAGAATGGCACACACAGTGAATGTATGGCACACAGGCAGGGTAGGGCAGGCAGAGTATGGCAGGTTTTTGCTGTACTACAACCATTAATATGAGTATGGTCATGTGATAACATGGGTGTGGTTTCAAGTGGGTGCGGTTTCAAAAAGGGGAGTGTTCAAAACTGGCTTCCATTATCGGCCCTCCACCATGTAGGTCGGAAAAATTCCGGCCCTCGGTACAACAGAAGTTGGACAGCACTGGTCTAAGAGATATCTACTACCCATGCTTTCTGCCTAAGCACCAATGGAAATCAATCAGGCAGAAAGGTATGTTATTCAGGGGGCTATACAGAGAGATAGAAAAATAGCTTTACTTATAGGGTTAAGTCAATTGCAAGCTGCAGTATGGCAAAACTTACATTGTTTAGGTTCCATGTGCTTACATAGCACAGGTGTGTGATCCCCTAACAAGAAACCTGTTATCCAGATAGTTCCTAACTACGGAGAGAGGCCATCTCCTATAGAGTCCATTTTAATCAAATAATTCTAATTTTAAAAATGATTTACTTTTCCTTTATAATAATTAAACAGTAGCAAAACAATCCTGTTGGGTTCACTTAATGTTAAAGTGATTTTCAGCAGACTTTTACACTGCATAATACTGTCTTGGAGTCACCCATATGTAACAAACATGCACAAAAAAGCATACAGATGAGATGAATTGAAAATGTTTTTATTACAATATCTAACTAAATATAAACATTGCTAATCCTATGACTACAAAAAGAAGACATTTTCATGAGAATATTACAATATTGCAAAAAAAAGTGTCTGCAAAATTTGTCATTTATGAACTACTTTATTTTCATTTGTTAAGAATGGATATTTCCATGTACACATTTTCATATTCACATTTTGGATCACGGAGTATATTTATTACATATATAGTATTATTTTTCCTGATATGTAAAATCCTTTGATTTGCTCCTATAGAGGAGCATTGCAAGAGTCATATAACCCAGCATGGCCACTGAATTCTAACGCCACTTAGTTAAGTAGTACATTTGGCTGCTCAATGCAGTCGGATCAATGCTGACGAATTGGCACATCTATAAAGACCCAAAAGGTTTTTTTTTTTTTTTTTAAAACACACTTCCTTTACTATTAGGAAATTCTTAATTTGAACTGCTGGAAATCCATTAACATTTTCATAAACCTGTCCTGAGTTTTTAATGAAGAAGCTCATTCTTTGGTCCTCCTAACCAAAAAATTGAACTGATCATCACTGAATAATAATACATTTATTCCCAAACTCACAAAATGCAATTCTCCTCCCATGCTTTTGTTCATGGCTTGACTTGGCACAATGTAGTTTGAATGTGCACAGACAATGTGGATGCAAATAATTATGGAAAGTCCTGCAATTATCATTATTTCAGTTTATTTATTGTGTACAAAGGCAGCTTCTTGCATAGCATTTACTCACAGACTGAATCCCTGGTAACAGTTTTGCAGACAAATAGGCTCATGTGCTGCTGTTTGGGCTGCCTGATTAAGAAAACAAATTACTAAAGAGTACATGAATGAATAACAAATGTAGATCTTAGAGAAACCCATAACACTTTTTCATTAGATGGCCTCCAAGATAACAAAGTATGTCTAGAGAGTCTTTTATTTTTTTCTTCAATACATTAGAAAAAAATATGCTGCAATACTTTGAATTTAACCTACCTGCTAAAAATTAGAAAGGTACAGTGTGTGTATACTGTATTTATGGCTAAAGGGCTGTATTGTATTGGTCATAGTTGTTCCACCCCTGCTGCTTGATGTGAGTGTGGATACATAAAAACTCACTCACGGTTGATTCAATTATATGGATTTTTAGACGTGTATTTATCAATGGGTGAAAGTTAGAAATCAGCATCAGTATGTTATAGAATGGCCAATTCTTAGCAAATTTTCAACTGGTCTTCGTTTTTTATGTTGTATAGTTTTTGAAATTATTCGCTTCCTTCTGACTCTTTTTTATTGTTATTATTTTATACCTTATCTTTCTATTCAGGCCCTCTCCAATGTATATTGCTGTCTCTCATTCAAACCACTGCCTGGTTGCTAGGGTAATTTAGACCCTAGCAACCAGATAGATACTGATCTCCCAAACCAGAGAGATGAACAGGAAGCTAAATAATTAAAAAACCACAGATAATAAAAAATTAAGACCAACTGGAAATTGCATAAGAATAGCACTATCTATATCATACTAAAAGTTAATTTTAAGGTGAACAACCCATTTAATTCAAAGCAAAGATCCTATTTAAAACTCCTTCCACTAACGCACAATTGGTACTTAGTATCTTAATAGTGTAATAAAAATAACAACTCAATACGAATAACCCCCAACAAGAAGCCCCCAAGCATGCTGCTAGCTGAATATTGTGTGTGCTGATGGGGGCCCCTTTGTGAAGAACTGGTGGGCTGCAAAGGGCACAGCAGGCTAAATGAAATGTAAAGGTAGACTCCACTATATATCAAACACTAAACTTCGAAACTGGGTTCGGTCTGTGGGTGTAATGGAAAAACAGATTGCAGATGTGTCCATTGGTATAAGTATAAAGGGTGCTTCTTCTGGTGCAGTTGTTGGATGTGTAAAAAGCACTGCTGTCAGCTCTAATTACAATCCTTTAGGTGAATGAGGTAACAGTGTAATCCCTCAGCAGCTCTGTGGTTTCACTGGAACAATAATCTCAGATGTAGGGTTGGTACCTGTCCGGTTTTAACCTGGACAGTCCGTTTGAAAACCTTTGGGCCAGTTTGTATTATGGGGGCACTGCTGCTGGGCACAAATGTATTAGGGGGGGCTGCAGGGCACACTGACCACCAATGTATTATGGGGGCACTGCTGCTGGGCACCAATATATTATGGGGGCACTGCTGCTGGGCACCAATGTATTATGGGGGCACTGCTTCTGGGCACCAATGTATTATGGGGGCACTGCTGCTGGGCACCAATGTATTATGGGGGCACTGCTGCTGGGCACCAATGTATTAGGGGGGCACTGTTTTTGGCACCAATGTATTAGGGGGGCACTGCACTTGGCACCAATGTATTAGAGGGGCACTGCTGCTGGGCACTAATGTATTAGGGGGGCACTGCTGCTGGGCACTAATGTATTAGGGGGGCCCTGGCTACCAATGTTTGTGTATCCTTTGTACTGATGGGAGGGGTCACTGGGGGAGGGGCCATTCGGCGTAGGGCATGGGAGGAGGAGGGCCCAGAAAATTTTGTTGTGAGGGACCCCGTGATTTCTGATGGTGGCCCTGCTTATAGGTATGTAAGGGTGTTTGGTATCGTTATTGAATTGTGTGAACTTTTTCCACTGATGAAGAGGGCGTGAAGCTCTTGAAAGGTTTGGTCTGTATGTCCACTCTGCAATAAACAGGTTGGAAGTATCTTTTTACGCCAGCAAATAGTTTTGTGTGCTGTTTCCTTTTTTCTTGTGCTCACAGCTAAGAAAGCCGGCAGAGGTGGCAATCCTAGGTTAAAAGCAACTCACAGTTCAGAAAGGCACCCTGCGGATTTCTCTTGGTCAAATGGCTGACAGCCTGCAATCCAGGATCACACACGCTGCTGGGATCTTGCACTCACTCCCTCCAGGAAACAACAGGTAACAACTCCCAGCAGGCTGCACCCTGCAATGTTTCCCCTACAGATTAACAGCAGTTTTTCTCTGGTTGCTCACTGAGCAGGCTTCTACAGAATTCTACCCCTCTCCTGGCTTGTTCCTCCCTTCCTCTTTCCTTCTGCTTCTCTGAAGCTGGGCTTCCATGCCACTTCCTTTAGCAAAGACTTGTAGGAAATGTAGGCTTTCTATAACTCCAAACAAACAGCGCTGCCTCAAGAAATATCAAATGCTTGAAGTCTCCGTGTTGTCAAATCAGGTGAGAAACCTAATAATATTGTCCTTTTATACTAATAGTCCAACAAAATAATCTTCACACAGGCTGTGCACATAGCAGGGTGCTTCATTACCAACATAAAATGTAGGTAGAAGTTTGCAAACTCAACTCAACAGGGTGCAAAATAGATTGCCTTTCTCCTTTTTCATTTTATCCCATTTCATTTAATAAACCCTCAGTGAATAAACCCTACAAGCCTGAACAATGCAGAAAGTCCAAGTATAAGAGATAAGTAGTGATGGGCGAAATGTTTCGCCAGGCATGGATTCGCGGCGAATTTCCACATTTTGCCATTGGCGGATTGCCTTGCGAAACAGCTGAAAAAATTTGCTGTGGAAAAATTCGCCGCACGTCCAAAAAATGTCGCTGGCGTCAAATAAGAATTGTCGCCGGCGTCAAAAGAATAGCCGCGCGACAAAATAAGAGCGGCGGGCGACAAAATAATAGCCGCGGGCGACGAAATAATAGCCGTGTGGCAAAACAATAGCCGCGGGCGACGAAACAATAGCCGCGCAACGAAACAATAGCCGAGCGATGAAACAAAAGCCGCGCGACAAAATAATAGCCGCGGGCGACGAAACAAAAGCCGTGCGACAAAATAATAGCCGCGTGCAACGAAACAATAGCTGTGCGACAAAATAATAGCCGGGGGCGACAAAAGATTAGTCGCAGGTGACAATTTTTTTGGTCGCACGACATTTTCGTCGTTTCGCGAATTTTTCGCCGTTTCGTGGATCTTTTGAAAGATTCGCGAATTTTTCGGCGAAGCGAAATGGAACAGATTCGCTCATCACTAGAGATATGTAACTGTCTCTAGGCTGCAATGGTATCTTCCAGCCTTTGCCTAGGCTGAGATATGTAACTGTCCCTGCGCTGCAATGGTATCTTCCAGCTTATTTCCAGGCTGGAATATGTAACTGTCTCTAGGCTGCAATGGTATCTTCCAGCCTTTCCCTAGGCTGAGATATGTAACTGTCCTTGCACAGCAATGGTATCTTCTAGCCTTTGCCTAGGCTGAGATATGTAACTGTCCCTGCACTGCAATGGTATCTTCCAGCCTTTACCCAGGCTGAGATATGTAACTGTCTCTAGGCTGCAATGGTATCTTCCAGACTTTGCCTAGGATGACATATATAATTGTCCCTGCGCTGCAATGGTATCTTCCAGCCTCTGCCCAGGCCGAGATATGTTACTGTCTCTAGGCTGCAATGGTATCTTCCAGCCTTTGCCTAGGATGAGATATGTAACTGTCCCTGTGCTGCAATGGTATCTTCCACCCTTTGCCTAGGTTTAGATTTGTAACTGTCCCTGTGCTGCAATGGTATCTTCCAGCCTTTGCCTAGGTTTAGATTTGTAATTGTCCCTGAGCTGCAATGGTATCTTCCAGCCTTTGCCTAGGCTGAGATATGTAACTGTCCTTGCACAGCAATGGTATCTTCCAGCCCTTGCCTAGGCTGAGATATGTAACTGTCCCTGCACTGCAATGGAATCTTCCAGCCTTTACCCAGGCTCAGATATATAACTGTATCTAGGCTACAATGGTATTTTCCAGCCTTTGCCTAGGATGAGATATGTAACTGTCCCTGCGCTGCAATGGTATCTTCCAGCCTCTGCCCAGGCTGAGATATGTAACTGTCTCTAGGCTGCAATGGTATCTTCCAGCCTTTGGCTAGGCTGAGATATGTAACTGTCCCTGCGCTGCAATGGTATCTTCCATCCTGTCTCCAGGCTGGGATATGTAACTGTCTCTAAGCTGCAATGGTATCTTTCAGCCTTTGCCTGGGCTGAGATATTTAACTGTCCTTGCACAGCAATGGTATCTTCCAGCCTTTGCCTAGGCTGAGATATGTAACTGTCCTTGCACTGCAATGGTATCTTCCAGCCTTTACCCAGGCTGAGATATGTAACTGTCTCTAGGCTGCAATGGTATCTTCCAGCCTTTACCTAGGCTGAGATATGTAACTGTCCCTGCGCTGCAATGGTATGTTCCAGCCTGTTTCCAGGCTGGGATATGTAACTGTCTCTAGGCTGCAATGGTATCTTCCAGCCTTTTCCTAGGCAGAGATATGTAACTGTCCTTGCACAGCAATGGTATCTTCCAGCCTTTGCCTAGGCATAGATATGTAACTGTCCCTGCACTGCAATGGTATCTTCCAGCCTTTACCCAGGCTGAGATATGTAACTGTCTCTAGGCTGCAATGGTATCTTCCAGCCTTTGCCTAGACTGAGATATGTAACTGTCCCTGCGCTGCAATGGTATCTTCCAGCCTGTTTCCAGGCTGGGATATGTAACTGTCTCTAGGCTGCAATGGTATCTTCCAGCCTTTTCCTAGGCAGAGATATGTAACTGTCCTTGCACAGCAATGGTATCTTCCAGCCATTGCCTAGGCAAAGATTTGTAACTGTCCCTGCACTGCAATGGTATCTTCCAGCCTTTACCCAGGCTGAGATATGTAACTGTCTCTAGGCTGCAATGGTATCTTCCAGCCTTTGCCTAGGCTGAGATATGTAACTGTCCCTGCGCTGCAATGGTATCTTCCAGCCTGTCTCCAGGCTGGGATATGTAACTGTCTCTAGGCTGCAATGGTATCTTCCAGCCTTTGCCTAGGCAGAGATATTTAACTGTCCTTGCAGAGCAATGGTATCTTCCAGCCTTTGCCTAGGCTGAGATATGTAACTGTCCCTGCGCTGCAATGGTATCTTCCAGCTTATTTCCAGGCTGGAATATGTAACTGTCTCTAGGCTGCAATGGTATCTTCCAGACTTTCCCTAGGCTGAGATATGTAACTGTCCTTGCACAGCAATGGTATCTTCTAGCCTTTGCCTAGGCTGAGATATGTAACTGTCCCTGCACTGCAATGGTATCTTCCAGCCTTTACCCAGGCTGAGATATGTAACTGTCTCTAGGCTGCAATGGTATCTTCCAGACTTTGCCTAGGATGACATATATAATTGTCCCTGCGCTGCAATGGTATATTCCAGCCTCTGCCCAGGCCGAGATATGTTACTGTCTCTAGGCTGCAATGGTATCTTCCAGCCTTTGCCTAGGATGAGATATGTAACTGTCCCTGTGCTGCAATGGTATCTTCCAGCCTTTGCCTAGGTTTAGATTTGTAATTGTCCCTGCGCTGCAATGGTATCTTCCAGCCTTTGTCCATGCTGAGATATGTAACTGTCTCTAGGCTGCATTGGTATCTTCCAGCCTTTGCCTAGCCTGAGATATGTAACTGTCCCTGTGCTGCAATGGTATCTTCCAGCCTTTGCCTAGGTTTAGATTTGTAATTGTCCCTGAGCTGCAATGGTATCTTCCAGCCTTTGCCTAGGCTGAGATATGTAACTGTCCTTGCACAGCAATGGTATCTTCCAGCCCTTGCCTAGGCTGAGATATGTAACTGTCCCTGCACTGCAATGAAATCTTCCAGCCTTTACCCAGGCTCAGATATATAACTGTATCTAGGCTGCAATGGTATCTTCCAGCCTTTGCCTAGGATGAGATATGTAACTGTCCCTGTGCTGCAATGGTATCTTCCAGCCTTTGCCTAGGATGAGATATGTAACTGTCCCTGCGCTGCAATGGTATCTTCCAGCCTCTGCCCAGGCTGAGATATGTAACTGTCTCTAGGCTGCAATGGTATCTTCCAGCCTTTGGCTAGGCTGAGATATGTAACTGTCCCTGCGCTGCAATGGTATCTTCCAGCCTGTCTCCAGGCTGGGATATGTAACTGTCTCTAAGCTGCAATGGTATCTTCCAGCCTTTGCCTAGGCTGAGATATTTAACTGTCCTTGCACAGCAATGGTATCTTCCAGCCTTTGCCTAGGCTGAGATATGTAACTGTCCTTGCACTGCAATGGTATCTTCCAGCCTTTACCCAGGCTGAGATATGTAACTGTCTCTAGGCTGCAATGGTATCTTCCAGCCTTTACCTAGGCTGAGATATGTAACTGTCCCTGCGCTGCAATGGTATGTTCCAGCCTGTTTCCAGGCTGGGATATGTAACTGTCTCTAGGCTGCAATGGTATCTTCCAGCCTTTTCCTAGGCAGAGATATGTAACTGTCCCTGCACTGCAATGGTATCTTCCAGCCTTTACCCAGGCTGAGATATGTAACTGTCTCTAGGCTGCAATGGTATCTTCCAGCCTTTGCCTAGACTGAGATATGTAACTGTCCCTGCGCTGCAATGGTATCTTCCAGCCTGTTTCCAGGCTGGGATATGTAACTGTCTCTAGGCTGCAATGGTATCTTCCAGCCTTTTCCTAGGCAGAGATATGTAACTGTCCTTGCACAGCAATGGTATCTTCCAGCCATTGCCTAGGCAAAGATTTGTAACTGTCCCTGCACTGCAATGGTATCTTCCAGCCTTTACCCAGGCTGAGATATGTAACTGTCTCTAGGCTGCAATGGTATCTTCCAGCCTTTGCCTAGGCTGAGATATGTAACTGTCCCTGCGCTGCAATGGTATCTTCCAGCCTGTCTCCAGGCTGGGATATGTAACTGTCTCTAGGCTGCAATGGTATCTTCCAGCCTTTGCCTAGGCAGAGATATTTAACTGTCCTTGCAGAGCAATGGTATCTTCCAGCCTTTGCCTAGGCTGAGATATGTAACTGTCCCTGCGCTGCAATGGTATCTTCCAGCCTTTGTCCAGGCAGAGATATGTAACTGTCTCAAGGCTGCAATGGTATCTTCCAGCCTTTGCCTAGGCTGAGATATGTAACTGTCCCTGCGCTGCAATGGTATCTTCCAGCCTCTGCCCAGGCTGACATATGTAACTGTCTCTTGGCTGCAATGGTATCTTCCAGCCTTTGCCTAGGATAAGATATGTAACTGTCCCTGCGCTGCAATGGTATCTTCCAGCCTTTGCCTAGGCTGAGATTTGTAACTGTCCCTGCGCTGCAATGGTATCTTCCAGCCTTTGCCTAGGCTGAGATTTGTAACTGTCCCTGCGCTGCAATGGTATCTTCCAGCCTTTGTCCAGGCTGAGATATGTAACTGTCTCTAGGCTGCAATGGTATCTTCCAGCCTTTCCCTAGGCTGAAATATGTAACTGTCCATGCACAGCAATGGTATCTTCCAGCCTTTGCCTAGGCTGAGATATGTAACTGTCCCTGCACTGCAATGGTATCTTCCAGTGTGCTGCCCCAGCAGTTAATATTGTATATCATGTTTTTAAGTTAATGGGTTATATGTATTTTCACTGTTACACTGCCACCTAGTGACCAAGGTCGCATTACAACTTGTTTACTTCTAAGTCTGTATACCCTCCCATCCCCTTCCTTATGTGTGACGTCAGTTCCTCCCATCATGCCATTCATGTTCCTGCTTCCTATGTGTGAGGAGCTACTCCAGGGGTTGGGAAAGCAATATTTCTTTTGACCTCCAACATTTGTCCATCCACCCCAACGTTTGTTAACCCACACCAAATAAACAACCTTTCATGGATCTGAAGTGTCTGGTGAGTTCTGCTATCTGGCAAAGATTGCCCACGGTGGTTGTACCCAGCTCCATACAGGCCCAGGGAGAGGGGTCTGAGGGGAAACTCAGCCATTATCACAGCAATTGGAGTCAGAATAGTCAAAAGAAATAAAATTCCATAACCTGCTGTCAGAGTGCATGTTCCATCAACTCCCAAATCACAGGCAGCTATTTATATTCAGTCTGCACCCAAGCTTAATGCCAGCTCACAACTCCCTGCATCACCTGATTGTACAAGTGCAGTCTGTACCCTGTGAATATTAAGGTGCCGTATATCCTGTATAACTGTCTAAATACATTATCTGGGTCCTGCTATAACACTACTGTAGTTTGTCCTGCACACCTACCACTGCTATAAGCTTCTTAAAGAGACAGTAACCTTTTTTCACCAAAAGTGCAAAATGTCCCAGCAAGGCTCTGTGCATTCATTTGCAGGTGAATCTGAGCAAGTACCCCATGAACCAGAGCTCACAGACATCCAGGGAGAAAATCCCACGCATACTGCAGAGCAAAGTGTTAGATCCAAGCGTATAATAAAACCATCTCAAAAGTCTAGAGAAAACTATGAGGCTACAAGGGATGAGTTGTCAAGCAGTTTATCAGACCTATGGAATAGAACTGTACACTGCATGTCAGTTCTTTCACATTCTAATAATGACGCAGCTGATTTAAGAGACTGTATAAATCGCTTATCTTCCACCTATGAGCGTTATCAGCGTCTGTCCGCTAAGTATACTTCCTTCTTAAAGGACACTAATATAGTGGAATCCTTAGCAGAGCTGAGCAAAACTGAGGCCTTAGATCAAGAGAGAGACCTTCTGGTGCTAAGTGCTAAAGAGAAAGCAGAGCTCAGGATTGCACACCTACAAGAGACCAGGTCTCACAGATCCACATCATCAAAGCTTACATCAAGATCTTCTAAAACCTCTTACTCTAGGAAATCAGCACTGAGTGACAAGCTTATAGAGGCCCGCGCCAATGCAGAAGCAGCCAAGGTGCAAGTTTCCTTTGCTAAAAGAGAGGCAAGTCTTAGAGCAGAGATGCAAGCTGAGGCCGCACGCCAACAATCAGAGGCAGCAGCTGAAGCCGCACGCAAGGAAGCTGAAGCTGCACGCAAGCAGGCTGAAGCTGCAACTGAGGCCGCACGCCAGCAAGCAGAAGCTACCCGTAAAAAGGCAGAAATGGAAGCTGAATTAGAAATTCTTCAAATGGAGAAAGAAAAGGCTTCAGCTATTGCAAGGTTAAAGGTTCTTGAACAAGCACTGGGAGGAGTACATGATCAGGACTGCCTTATTCCAGCAGAGTCTGAAGATCCTGTGGAACGCACAAGTAAATATGTACTAAACCAGGATGCATCTAATGCCAAAGAACCAAGCTTGCAACGTCCAGGGACAACCCCTGCAACCCATAGTACAGGTTTGAACCTCAATAAGTTTCTGACTGCACAGCGAGTTTGGGAGCTGCTAGCGAGTTTTGCATGTAATCTAAAGTGTTGCATGTAAATTTAAGTGTATAGCAGGCGTTTAAAACAAAAAAGGCGTTTGGGGTTTACTGTGCATGCTGGGAGTGCTGGTTGAAAGGAGAAAGTAAGTGCAGTTAACTAACTGCTGTGTGACTTGTAAGTGCTACCTGGCTGATTGAGCATACTAATTAAGGGGGTGGAGTAAATCTGGTAAATTCTCAACAGACATTTGGCTGTTTGGTTTGAACCTCAATAAGTTTCTGACTGCACAGCGAGTTTGGGAGCTGCTAGCGAGTTTTGCATGTAATCTAAAGTGTTGCATGTAAATTTAAGTGTATAGCAGGCGTTTAAAACAAAAAAGGCGTTTGGGGTTTACTGTGCATGCTGGGAGTGCTGGTTGAAAGGAGAAAGTAAGTGCAATTAACTAACTGCTGTGTGACTTGTAAGTGCTACCTGGCTGATTGAGCATACTAATTAAGGGGGTGGAGTAAATCTGGTAAATTCTCAACAGACATTTGGCTGTTTGGTTGAACCTCAATAAGTTTCTGACTGCACAGCGAGTTTGGGGAGCTGCTAGCGAGTTTTGCATGTAATCTAAAGTGTTGCATGTAAATTTAAGTGTATAGCAGGCGTTTAAAACAAAAAAGGCGTTTGGGGTTTACTGTGCATGCTGGGAGTGCTGGTTGAAAGGAGAAAGTAAGTGCAATTAACTAACTGCTGTGTGACTTGTAAGTGCTACCTGGCTGATTGAGCATACTAATTAAGGGGGTGAGTAAATCTTGGTAAATTCTCAACAGACATTTGGCTGTTTGGTTTGAACCTCAATAAGTTTCTGACTGCACAGCGAGTTTGGGAGCTGCTAGCGAGTTTTGCATGTAATCTAAAGTGTTGCATGTAAATTTAAGTGTTATAGCAGGCGTTTAAAACAAAAAAGGCGTTTGGGTTTACTGTGCATGCTGGGAGTGCTGGTTGAAAGGAGAAAGTAAGTGCAATTAACTAACTGCTGGTGACTTGTAAGTGCTACCTGGCTGATTGAGCATACTAATTAAGGGGGTGGAGTAAATCTGGTAAATTCTCAACAGACATTTGGCTGTTTGGTTTGAACCTCAATAAGTTTCTGACTGCACAGCGAGTTTGGGAGCTGCTAGCGAGTTTTGCATGTAATCTAAAGTGTTGCATGTAAATTTAAGTGTATAGCAGGCGTTTAAAACAAAAAAGGCGTTTGGGGTTTACTGTGCATGCTGGGAGTGCTGGTTGAAAGGAGAAAGTAAGTGCAATTAACTAACTGCTGTGTGACTTGTAAGTGCTACCTGGCTGATTGAGCATACTAATTAAGGGGTGGAGTAAATCTGGTAAATTCTCAACAGACATTTGGCTGTTTGGTTTGAACCTCAATAAGTTTCTGACTGCACAGCGAGTTTGGGAGCTGCTAGCGAGTTTTGCATGTAATCTAAAGTGTTGCATGTAAATTTAAGTGTATAGCAGGCGTTTAAAACAAAAAAGGCGTTTGGGGTTTACTGTGCATGCTGGGAGTGCTGGTTGAAAGGAGAAAGTAAGTGCAATTAACTAACTGCTGTGTGACTTGTAAGTGCTACCTGGCTGATTGAGCATACTAATTAAGGGGGTGGAGTAAATCTGGTAAATTCTCAACAGACATTTGGCTGTTGGTTTGAACTCAATAAGTT